>NC_092640.1:39921598-40669098 GCF_039555335.1 Amphiura filiformis | reverse complement strand
TGATTGTTTACACGACTTCTGCGCAAGTCCAGAGATGAGCTAAATTTAGATCGCTTACTGAATTAAGGGCGCACCTCACATAAATGCTTAAAAGCCTAAATTGGCACCAACACATACCCCACCCCTTGAAGAGTTCACTTGAAAAACAAAATGGATGTGGAAGTGAGAGTCTAAGTGACCATTTGGAAGTTCTACTAATGTAGGGTGTATTGGGTGACCTAGGGAAAATCAGACCCTAATTGTAAGACTACTATCTATGTGTGCAAAGGTGAAATTTACACCTCATGTTACTGTCTGAGCTTTTTCCTGGGAAACAGTGAATTGCAATGTAATGTGGCTTTGAACAATACACCAGGTTGTGTGTGTGTGTGTGGGGGGGTCGGACAGAATGTAGAGGAGTGTGTGTATGTATAAATTGTAAGTATTCACTCTAGTTTTATAAATAATTCTTCCCTGTCATATGTGATGACGGGACTTCAATTCCAAGTTCCTGGATATGCGACAATATAATTGATTGTGTTAATGGCACAGATGAAGCCAGCTGTGGAGGTAAATAACTTAGAAGATGATATTAGATAACTGATGAGGATAATTTTGACAAAAATTGCTATTTCCTTTTGGGTCTGACCGAACCATGACGTTTCCTTATTATAAGAGTGTCAAGAAAGGGTATATTTTCCCTTCTTATATTCTTAAATCGTTCACTTCAAAAAACGGATGTGGAAGTGAGATTCTAAGTGACCAGTTGAAGTCCTACTAATGTAGGGTGTAATTGGGTGACCTAGGGAAAATCAGACCCTAATTGTAAGACTACTATCTATGTGTGCAAAGGTGAAATTTACACCTCATGTTACTGTCTGAGCTTTTTCCTGGGAAACAGTGAATTGCAATATGACATGGCTTTAAACATTACACCGGGGTGTGTGTGTGGGGGTGGGGTGTGTGTGTGGGGGTGTGTGTGTGTGGGGGGGGGGGTTGAGGATCAAGCATGGGAGTGTAGAATGTAGGGGAGTTTGTGCATGTATAAGTTGTAAGTATTCACTCTAGTTTTATAAATAATTCCGTGTCATGTAGATTTCATATATGACGGGACTTCAATTCCAAGTTTCTGGATATGCGACAATATTGTTGAGATCCGAGATAATGGCATATTAATATGATCTATTATGAACATGTTGTGTATTTCATATAACCCTAACGTGACCAATCATCCCTCCATTATTTCCCTCCACCATGGCCATTCCTCTAATCTCATCTCGCAGCAGATCAATCATCCCTCTAACATCTCTCCTGGGTCCCTTCATTATTTCCCTCTACCGTGGTCCCTTCATTATTTCCCTCTACCGTGGTCATCACTCTAATCCCAATCCCTCACCAACCAATTATCCCTCTAATACCCCTCCAAGGCCCCTCTGTTATTCCCCTCTGCCATGATCATCCCTCTAACCTAATTAGCTCCCCAGAAGCCCTCTGTCAAGGTTCCTCCATCCCTCACACTTGATCTCCAGACACCCCGACCTTGCTAGTTCTATATAAGGGCAGCCAATCAGGCTGAGTGGCTAGTTATGAGTAGATAGTGCAGATTCATAACCTCATTAATAAACGCGATGCGTGCGATCCAATCATATTTTATTATTTGCGAAACGCGAACGCAAATCGAGGTCATTAATATCTCACAATTGACCGCAAAATGCGTAATTGTTCCAATGTCGCACACAATTGACTTCTGCGTGCGCTGGTATTGTGCGTCTAACAAACTGGCTTGTGGCAGCGCTGGCTGCGTATTTGGATTGTGCGCTACCATATTTGCACAGATTGTGATACGCACTTTTTTGTTATTGGTCGTTCTGTTTTAGCCTGATCGATTTTTGGCAAGGGAAGATGTAAAATCATCTATTTTTATAAACTTTTGAGCAAACTTTGTGTTATTTTGTAAGGTGAAGAGATTAAAGTGACGGTTATGAATGAGGTTAATAACTTTGCATCAGTTATATGTAGGGCATTGTGAAAAATCTAAACATTTGCTTTGGACCTCGGAATATCCTCGGGCTCGCCCTCGGGATATTCCTCGGTTCCAAAGGCAAAATGTTTAGATTTTTCACAATGCCCTCCAAATAACCGATGCTTGCAGTTATTAACCTCTAAGTAAGAGTTAAAGCAGTTTGTGATCATAGTTCTTGTTTGGAGGATAATTCTGATAGTACATATCTATATAATGAACAAAACATGTCTCTAGAGTGATTCTTAACTTGTCAACCCACAATCTTAACAATATAATTGATTGTGTTAATGGCACAGATGAAACCGACTGTGAAGGTAAATAAACTTAGAAGTTGATACTGAATAAATGATGAGGGTATACATGTCGTGACAGTGACTTTGTAGGCTAACCTGATTAATTTAACGCACATAACCTTATAATAATAAAAACGTTAATTTAAACATGCATTATTTACAATGTTTTCAAAACCTGATTACTATCGTTATCGTTCTATTGTTATTGTTCTATACTGGCTAATGCATGCATTTTATACACCAAAATATACTAATAATCTTGGATAAAAATTTGGTTGACTCTATTGAAAAAACATTTTTATACAGATGACGACGAATGTGCTTTGCCTGATGATAATAATTGTGATACAAATGCAGCTTGCACCAATACCGCTGGTTCCTTCACATGTGCATGTAATGCGGTTACAGTGGAGACGGAGTAACATGCATAGGTAAGTTGTACCATTGGCTCGGTCTGTCTTTTTTCTTACACTTTCTTCTTTCTATCTGTCAACATTTGCATTATTTTCGGTAAATCTATTTTGTACCATAGTCTGTTTTTTTAATGTTAGTTCATACGTGATTAACAGTTTCTAGACTTTAAACTGACCTTCAGGACTAAAATTCAACTAACCTTGAATTTTCGATCTGTGACACACATCCTTATCAGAAGAAGTCCTAAGTCCTGTTGTGATGGACTTGCCGTTTTGTTGACCATTGGCGACTTTAGTGTGGGAGGCCATCCAGATCAAGGACTGGAATTGGTAACCTTATACAATGCCCTCATTCGACCAAAAGTCACCAATGGTCAACAAAAGGGCAAGTCCATCACAACATCTTAGGACTTCTTTTGATCTGAGACGAATATACCTATGTATATTCGTCTCAGTTTTGATGAGGATGTATGTCACACATCGAAAAATCAAGGTTAGTTGAACTTTTATGCTGAAAGTCAGTTTAAACTAACATCACTGACAATGACGGTACATGCCACGTACATGACACTTGTAGGGCCAGATGTTACACAATGACTCAAATCTACAATAAAAGCTGGATAAAACTAGTTATAATATTTATATGGAACACTGGTGATGGAAGTGGTTAAATGCCCTCTAGCTCAAATCCCTCGTCACAATATTCAGATTTTACTCGGCAAGATAGACCTACAACTTGCCCGAATTCTGAATTTTTCCCAAAAATATTTGTATTCGTCCATTTTGATAAACATGTTCAAAACATTTTTTGATAATAATTGTGATACAAATGCTGCTTGCGCCAATACTGCTGGTTCCTTCAGATGTGCATGCAATGCCGGTTACAGTGGAGATGGAGTAACATGCATATGTAATGTTATTTTATAGGCTGAATCTTACAGGCGCTAACTGCTGTCAGCTCATACATTATTTATAGTAGAACTCACATACATGTACTTTCGACTTAACTTTTTCACAAACATTACTGACAATGACCATATATGCCACATAACACTCGTAGGGTCAGATGTCACACAGTGTCAAAATCATACTCAAATGTGTCCATAAAGGTTGAATAAAACAAATTATAATATGCAAACCTGGTTTTTGAAGTGGTCAAGTGCCCTTCTAGCCCAAATCCCTCTTCAATAGGCCTACAATTGGTCCAAATTAATTCTTAATTCTTCAAAAAAACTATTTCCATTTTGAACAACATTCATTCAAAACATTTATATACAGATGACGACGAATGTGCTTTGTCTGCTGATAATTGTGGTACAAATGCAGCTTGCACCAATACCGCTGGTTCCTACACATGTGCGTGTAATGCCGGTTACAGTGGAGATGGAGTAACATGCATAGGTAAGTTGTACCATTGGCTCAGTCTGTCTTTTTTCTTACACTTTCTTCTTTCTTCTAACTGTCAACATTTGTATTATTTACTCCAGCACTCGCATACTTTGACAAATTTTGACTTATCTTGGTCATAAGCATCACTGACAGTGACCATATGCCACATGACACTTGTAGGGTCAAATGTCACAGTGTCAAAATCATACTCAAATCTGTCAATAAAGGCTGGACAAAACAAGTTATAATATGGAACTCTGGCGTTTGAAGTGGTCAACCGCCCCTCTAGCTCCTCCGTTCCTCGTCATAGTAATTAGATTTGACTAGGCAGGAAAGGCTACAACTAGTCCGAATACAAATTTGATGTTTCACTAATCCATATCAATTCGACGCTTAAAATAAGACTTCAGACTTGCAAAGCACCGTGTGAGTCTCTCTGCTCCTTCTCCCCTCTGTCTCCTCTGTTTCTTTTCTTTCTAATCTTCCTGTCTCTTACTGGGTGCTCTCAGCTTGTTCAGCTTGGTTTTTTTATGCCTCCACGGGAGGTATGTTTCCTTGTCCGTCTATCCGTCCGAGCTTGCGAGTGCAATTTCTCGGAACTGGTAAGGCGTATAGTGATGCAATTTGTTGGAGGGGTGGCATTTGGTAGTCTACAAATTTGAGCTGTTTTTCGTCGGAAAATATGGTAATTAAGTATAATTTGCATAATTTATGCATATCAAGCAAAATAACCTTGTGCACAGATTATCTGGAGATCTGTACGAGTTACAGTGATGAAACTTGGTGGAGAGTAGCACAGCCTGAGGTTCTTGACCTGATTTGCTTTTCAGCGCAAAATTTGCGTAATCGCAAGATCATTGCGAGGTCATCCGGGGTCAAATCGCCATATATTGTTGCAGGTTCATGAAATTTGGTGGGAACGACTACTGTAGGGAAAAATGTCACGGTCATTTTGGGGTCATCCAAGGTCATCAGAGGTCAAATCGCCATAGATTGTCGCAGGTTCATGAAATTTGATGGGAACGGCCACCTTATTAGTGAGGCAAATAATGTGAAGGTTATTTTGGGGTCAAGTGAAATTGCACCAGTTAAAATGATGGGCGTCAAGGTGGAGGCATTGTGGCCGACACTTTGCGTCGAGAACCGCGCTGGTCGAGAACCGCAAAATTCTAGTTTTGTTTTTGTTTTCTTTACATATGTTCGTCATATTTGAATTATGAGGCTATCTTGAGCAAGAAATTAAATCAAGAGAAAAGTTTATATAGTTTGTTTATAGGCTTCCTGATTACTTAAACCTTATAATGTAAGCGTTTACATCATTGACAATGTATAATTCCAAAACCTTATCACTATCCTTATCATTTCTGCTATATCAGCTAATACATTATTATAAGAAAAAAAAAATACTAATTCTTGGAAAAAATTTTGGTAGTCTTTTAGAAAAATATATTATATTATTTTATACAGATGACGATTTAATGTGCTTTGTCTGTTGATATTTGTGATACAAATGCTGCTTGCACCAATACCGCTGGTTCCTACACATGTGCATGTTATGCCGGTTACAGCGGAGATGGAGTAACATGTACAGGTAAGTCTATTTTGCACCATCTGATGTGTCTTTTTTTTACAGGTTCTTCTATGTTCAGTGAACACATGCATTATTTACTATAGCACGCACACATACTTTGACTAATTTTGACTCAACTTAACCACAAGCATCAGTGACAATGACCATATATGCCATATGACGTTATCTCATCCAGTTGCTGAACAGGCTTTTGATGACAAAATGCGTAGAAGAAATGACACTCGTAGGGTCAGGTGGCACATAGTGACAAAATCATACTCAAATCTGTCCATAAAGGTTGAATAAAACAAATTATAATATGGTTTTATAATACCGTACTGACGCCGAGTATAGTCCCACCTTGAGTAAAGTCCCACCCCAAACTTTCGGAAAATTTCAGAAATTTAAAAAAAAAAAAAAAAATTTTTTTTTTTTTTTAAGTTATTTATTTTTCGGCTTTGGAGTGTCCCAGGACCTAGACCTAAATGCTAGGATCATTCATGGTTGACCTAAAAAAAAATTAAAAAAAATTCAAGATGTTTTGTTATTTTTAATATGAAAATTGATAATTTGTATTCATGTCATACTCTATTAATGATTTCAAAATGCATTCAAATTCAATGCATTTTGAAATCATTAATAGAGTATGACATGAATACAAATTATCAATTTTCATATTAAAATAAAAAACATCTTGAAATTTTTTTTTTTTTTTTTTTTAGGTCAACCATGAATGATCCTAGCATTTAGGTCTAGGTCCAGGGACACTCAAACCAAAAAAATAAAATTAAAAATTTTTTTTTTTTTTTTTTTTTTTTTTTTTTTTAAATTGAGTATAGTCCCACCCCCAATTTTGAAAAATGTTCACCCAAAAACGGGGTGGGACTATACTCGCGTCAGTACGGTAATAATATTTCTTTATTGAGGGTAATTCCACTTCAGTGTCAAGCACTGCTTTCCAAGCAGGCCCTCATACAATTATAAAATACTGTCATACATATTGATACATAGTAAATTTACATCTTACACATGGTAAATCAATAACATAATAAATAGTATTGAACTCATATGGCAAAGATTATACAAAATACAAGCTGAAGCTAAAATGTCCTTATAAAAAGTACAATTTATAAGGGAATAGAAATCCCAAATTATTTAGCAGAAGTATTTGTTCGCGCTTTAAATTGATACAAAGACATATTATTTAATTCTTTGCGGATTTGAGGTGCAATTTCATTCCAAGTATTAACAGCTTTTTTGAAGTGGTTAAGTGCCCCTCTAGCTCAATCGCCTCATCATACTATTCAGATTTTACTAGGCAAGATAGGCCTACACGGTCCGAATTTTTAATTCTTCAAAAAATATTTCTAGTCGTCCATTTTGAAAAACATTTTATTCTAAACATTTTTATACAGATGACGATGAATGTACTTTGCCTGCTGATAATAATTGTGATATAAATGCTGCTTGCACCAATACCGCTGGTTCCTACACATGTGCATGTAATGCTGGTTACAGTGGTGATGGATTAACATGCACAGGTAGGTCTATTTTATACCACCGGTTGTGTCTTTTTTCTTACAGGTTCTTCTTCCGTTTGTCAACCCATGCATTATTTACTGTAGCACTCACATACCTTGACCAACTTCAAACTTGGCCAAAAACATGACTAACAGTGATCATATATGCCACATGACACCGGTTTTTGAAGTGGTTAAGCGCCCCTCTCATCATAATATTCAGATTTTACTATGCAAAATATGCCTACAACTGGTCCGAATTCTGAATTTTTATAGAAATTTTTTTTTTAAAGTTTCATTTTGTATTCAAAACTTTTTTATACAGATGACTACGAATGTACTCTGCCTGCTGATAATAATTGTGATAAAAATGCAGCTTGCTCTAAAATCTGCACTATAATCCATAAAACAGGTAGTAACTCTTGAACAAAGCAGTATATAAGCTCCTGGATGTTCTGCACTCGGGGGCGCAGAACATCCACTGTCGGAGTTGCTGCGATCGGAAGCAAAATAATTGATTTTCTTATGATAATAACGGTGGTTCATTTCTGCGCTCCGGCGCAGATCATCCACTATCGGAGTTGATGCGCCCGGGCGCAGTCCCTTATATGTAACGGCGGATCATTGCTGCGACCGGGCGCAGAACATCAACTACCGGAAGTTCTGCGGAGGGGCGCAGGAGCTCCACTGGTGGATGACGTACATACATGTATAATTTTGACGGACTTGATGGATAGCTTCAGACATATTGAGACTGAAAATTACACTGAAGCTGCAGATTATCGCTGAAAAATTACACAATAGATATTACCACTTAAATAGCACTCTAATGAGTTCTTTTGTTATCATATGTCTATAATTTATTTATTTATTTATTTAGAACATACACTTTTGTAACAGTGGCACACGCCAATCCGGCGGTGCGTTCATAAAAATGATATTAAATGGAAATAAAGCAAATTGCACAAAAGTAAAACTTGTACTATGTACAGCAAAAAGAAATACATAATGAAAACACACAACTGCCTCAACCCAATTTGACTAGAAGTGGGTTTAACATATTATATACGATAACATAAAACAAATTCAAGGTATAGACCTCTGGAAAAGGCAACCGTTACTACTAGTTTCACAGCATACCCTCACTTACCATCATTGGGTATACCGATATCAGACGGATAATTTGTCATGGTTTCAACTTAACAGAAAGGCATATACATGTATATACAGTCTGTGGTGTCAGAATCATGACAAAGCCACTTTCAGCACAGCCTCTACTCCATAAGTATACTTATATGAATCAACATCTGATACACATTTATAGCCTAACTTCCATAACTTACTATTATCGATATGCTGACCTGCAATTAAGATATTAGATTTATCGTGATGAATGCTTAGTTTCCAGTCATTAGCAAATTCTGCTGCTATGTTTAACATTCTGTTTCGTTTTCATCGTTTGCAAGTAAGACAACATCATCTGCCCAAAAAAGGCTACCAACACATACGTTATGAATCCTCACACCAACATTGTGTTTTTTTAAGCAATTTAGTGAATTCATGAATGAAAATACAGAATAATACAGGTGATGACACAACCTTGCTTTACTCCTTCAGATATTAGTACTTCAAAGAAATCAGTTTCGATACTCCCAAATTTCACCTGAGCCTGAACATTATCATAAAGAGCATCGACCAATCTCCACATACGCCCTCTCAACCCTGAATTGCAAAGCTGCCAAAAGCAAACCCTCCCTCAAACCGTGTCAAACGCTTTACGAAAATCGGCATGCGGTAATGCTTCTTAGGGTGGACAGATAGAAAATAAAGCGGTAGGCGTTATGGATGGTGTTGCTGAAGCGTTACCAGCTAAGGTAACCCAATTTCTGTAGGATCGGATGGAATAAAGATCGAGTTGCTAATGCTAAATCTTATTTGCAATATTGGGTGACTGTCAAAGTTCACGGGCATTGGCTGCACTTTTGGTGTTTTGGTTTTTCATTAATTTCCCTTTTTCTACATCACTACTCATGATTCAAATTCAATAGATGTCATCATTTGCACACATATTACATATCCTGAAAGTTTCACTGTTCAAAAGTAAAGTGCGTGCCTACCTTTCTGGTGACATCTCAACACATCGACGATATGAAACTGGATTGCTTGTCCTCCACCCGCACAAATAGGACTTACTAAATTTGACATTCTAGCTCTACTTTTGTTGTACAAGATCCAACATCTTGTTCATTTAATTGATCTGATGATGACACTCTCTCGAGCAGCGAAAACTCAGTCTACTGATATGGGTGTGACCAAACCATCATGTTTTCTTATTATAAGAGTGTCAAGAAAGGGAGTACTTTCCCTTATTTCTTAAAGCATATATGGAAGTGAGAGTCTATAAAGTCCAGTGCATGTGGGGTGGGTGGGTTTGTGTGGGGGTGTGCGTGCTGGGCATAGGAGTGTAGAATGGGGGGATTGTGCATGTATAAATTGTAAGTGCTCAATCTAATTTTATAAATAATTCTTCCCTGTCAATATGTAGAAGTTTTCATATGTGATGACGGGACTACTTCCATTCAAGTTCCTGGATATGCTGACGATATAGATGATTGTGCTGATGGAACAGATGAAGCGGGCTGTGAAGGTAAATAAAATAACAAAATAATGTAGATAACAGATGAGGATTCAGTTGTAAACACAAATGCAAAAGCGAAATAACATCCATGAAAAAAATAAATTTGGGGGTTTAGAAATCTGGCATTCTTGGCATTTGGATACAGGATGAGTTGAAGTGGGACAAACAAATTAATGAAATGCTATAAAAACAATAGCCGCATGTATATGCTCTGTACTCTTAAAAAATTTGGTTTTACATCTGATGAACTTGCAGTTATTTACAAAGGCTATGTACGGCCATTGTTAGAATATGGTGATGTTGTATGGGATTCGTCTTTGACATGTGAACAGGTTAATTCTCTTGAAAAAGGGCTTGCAAAATAATACTTGGCAAGAAATACAACTCATATACTGATGCAATTGAAGAATGTGGAATTCAGACTCTATCTGACCGTTGGAAAAATCACAGTGTTAAATTTACTCAGTCTCTGCCAAAATGTGATCGTATGAGCAATCTCATTCCCCCTACAAGGCGTTCTATGCATGGCAAAGAATTGCGCAATTCAAATTCCATCACTCGTTTACCTTGTAGAACTGAGCGGTTCAGAAAGAGTCCAATTCCACACTTCATCAACTTACTTAATGCTTAAAAATTGATGTTTTGTTTCACCCAATGATGCAGTTTAACAATTTGATGCAATTTAATTTAATTATTTTGATGTAACAATTTTTATGGTATGGATATGACAGTGAATATGAGTGTATTGAGTGACTTGGTGTGTATGCATATTATTTAGGGTGACTGTGTTTGGAAGTACATGTAAGAGGTGGGCTCAAGAGTGAGTGGGGGTGTGTGTTTGTGTGGGTAAGTGTGGAGATAAGATTAGTTAAGGGGTTTGCTTTCATAATTATGTGCAATATAATTTTTGTGTTTCTCTTATGCTTTTTTGATGCAGGATGAATTTGGCATTCTAAATATAACATACAAATCTCAATCATGTTTGTCAACTTCAAATCAGTTTTGTTCCCTCCCTCACCTCAATAGAGAGATGCAATACAACTTCATATACGTACGTACACAAGAACTGAACCCGAAACCTAAGAAATTGGACCCCTGTTGCAAAATGGTGATGCTTCCTTCTCTACCAATTTCAACTCGACAAAATCAAAAATTACATCCTAAAAGGCTAACAAAATAATGCTATGTCTCAAAGCCCTTGGCAGTTTCAAAAACGAATCTGGAATGCTTTTCTTTTTTTAATGAGTGTTCAAAAGTGTGAAAATATTTACCTTTTATGTGTTTCCCCACATCAAGTTGGTATATCTCAGTAGGTCTGAGGTCAGTTTGAATATATTCCGGAATTTAGGAGGAATATTCATTCCCTTGTCTCAATTGATGTTGCATATTAATGTTTAACAAAGATTTAATATGTCAAGCTTTCTAGAACCACATGATGTTCATGTCTTATGTCTCCCCCCTATTTTTTGGCTCCCTAAAAAAAAACCTAGCCCCTAAAATGTGTTGACAAAATCATAAAGTTACTCAAAAACAAAATCCTTTTTATACCATCAGTAAGCTAAGACTACATGTGTGCAAAAGCTTGCAGATTTAGTCGATTTGACAAAGACGTCAAATATGGGTAATTCCATGTTTATAAAATGTATATTTTTCGAGAACTCGCGTTTGCATATGACAAGGCAAATCTAAGCACAGCAATCACAAATGTATCAAATGAACGGGAAGAATAAGGTCTACCATTTGAGTGGTCTTTCATTTTAATAAAATTTAGAAAAAATGGGGAAATTCTGGGATTAGGTTTATACAGCCTTGTTTAACTTAGTAAATTAAATATTTATAATAGGTTTTCATTGTATACATTCATGTGTACATACCTTATAAGTGACAAGGATGGAAACGACCTTATTAGGGCATAATGTCAAATTTTAGTAAATATTGGAGCAATCTGTCTGTTTTTTTATTATTGACTTATTCTTCTCTTTAAAACTATTCCTACAATTTTTTTTTTTACTTTTTCACTGATATCACTTATAGTATCTTTTATTAAAGTAATGAATGTTTATGAAAGGTAGAATGCTCCATTCATTACGGCAAAGTCAATAGCAATTCTAAGCTTAATCCCGGAACATTTCATCTTTAATATCATAATAAAAAATGCTCTTTTAAGTGTCCATTTAACACTTGCTATATTTTTGTTTTAATTTCAGGACAATATTCAACTACTGAGGAACCTACAACATCCGAAACAGGTATTCTTTGAACACTGTGTCAAGTCATTTGAAATAAAAGTATATTACCTTTTAAGTGTTTCCCCACATCAAGTTGGTATATCTCAGGTCTGAGGTCAGTTTGAATATATTCCATATAGGAGTAATATTCATTCCCTTGTCTCAATTAATGTTGCATGTTTGAAACAGATTTGATATATAAAGTTTTTGAGAAGCTCCTTGCAATGCCACTTGTTGTTCATGTCCTACTGTCTCAGCCAAGTGAGCCAATGCCATGTTAGTTGTGCCGGACATTTTAGCAATGATTGGCAAAATAGCAAAATATGGACAGGTGACCAATTCAAAAGTATCACAAGGAATAGAATAGATACCTCCTCGTTGGAGGTCCTTTGGTATACAGGGTCTTTGGGTGCATGTGTTATTGACACGTCATGCCAATCTTTTTACGTGCCATTTTAAAAAAAGGAAATGAAATGCATTTATCATGATAACCTTTAATTTACAGAAAAGAACCTTTTATTTAAAGCAATATAAAATACATTGACAAAATCATTAACTAATAGGGACTTAATAAATTTGACATTCCAGCTCTCCTATTGTTAAGAAGATCCAACATCTTGTTTATTCAATTGATCTGGTGATGACACTTACTAGAATATGGAAAGCCCAGTCCTGTTATGGAAACATGATGACAAATATATTAAAAAATTTATTTAAAAAAATTTATTTAAAAAAAATAAATAAATTGACATTCCAGCTCTCCTATTGTTTACAAGATCCAACATCTTGTTTATTCAATTGATCTGATGATGACACTCACTAGAATATGAAAAGCTCTGTCCTGTTATGGAAACATTATGATGACAGATATATTTAAAATAGGTTTTAAACAATCCAGGTTATTGTCTGTTCTAAAACTATTTTGACAAAACAATCCTTTTCCTGTTAAATGTCTTATTTTGGACCTGTGAGGGAGAGGGGTTGCCCACTTTTACCCCAAAGCAATTTAACCAATCTGACTATATTATGCAAAGCCACATTCAGCCACCGTTATGATAAATGTTCCTTGCATGTCTCACTATTGATACTCTTTCAGTCCGTCTTGTTGGTGGCAGCAATTCAAATGAAGGCAGAGTGGAGGTATTTTACAATGGTGCTTGGGGAACAGTGTGTGATGACTTATGGGATAGTGATGATGCAATGGTAGTTTGTCGTCAACTTGGATTTCCATCTGGTGATGCACAAGCTGTTGGCAATGCTCAGTTTGGAGAGGGAATTGGAGAAATATGGCTGGATGATGTTAGCTGTTCAGGGTCAGAAAGCAGCTTAGGTGAATGCAGCCACAATGGATGGGGAAATCACAACTCGACCACTATGAAGATGCAGGGGTTATTTGCCCAGCGAAAAAAGTATGTATATGTGATGATCATGCCTAATCCGCAGGCATTTTAAAACTATTATTTCATAACAAACTTGCTAATCTTGGCACCTGCGACCAAGCAGTTGATCCATATGTTGGTCTGTATTGGTTACCAAGTCGAAATTATGAGCGTGAACTTGTACTACAAAATTTGTAAAATGCAGGTCCGACCGCAGGGTTACAACACATGACTTGAAAAGTTGCAAACTATATAATAATTATAAAACATAGTGTATCATCTAATCTAGCATAAATCAAAGTTTAAGTGTTTGTACTGCCTTTGTACATTCTTCAATTGTTAGTAGCCCTTCACATTCGATTGTTTCTTCATTAGGTAATGTTTCTACACGAGAGTTTTGTTAATGTAGGCATCAATATCTTACATCTAGACACCAGTTTGATTTTTTTTTGGAACGGGACCCTAATTTAATGAGAAAAACGCCGAAAAAAAATAAATTCGGCACTGCACACAATTGCGCACAATTAGCCCAAATCTGGCATTTTCCTGTCCAAATACACCTACTTTTGAGCGTTGGTGCATGAGTGCGGCATGATTGGGTGCGATAATTTAACGTGAAATTCAATGAGCGAGGTTACTATTCGCGTATACTACACACCATGTGGATTTGACTAACAAGCACGGTGGTTGAACTGCGCCTATGACTATGTTGTTCATTCCGTCTATGATATTGTCATTCCGTCTATGATAATTATTTTCTTACCGAAAGAAATTCATTTTTAGGAGAACTTGCGTGTGTCAAGGTTAAACTTTACCGCTTCTACTTTACATAAATATTATATAATAACATGCAGTAGGTTTTGCAATTTTACTTCGTTTGTGTAGGCCCTATAGCATTTCAAATAATAAACCCGTTTATATTGACAAAACTTCCCATCATGCATGTTAAATTGACATATCTTCCCATCAGCCTCTATTTAGGAGATGACTAATCATGAGTCATATATAGAGTTGAGCGAATTGATAGGGAATCGATAGCGAATCGATGAACTTGAACCGTTACGTAACATTGCAGCATCTTCAATATCATTTGGCGATGGGGTTTTTTTGGGTTCTTGTTTTGCCCACACCTATATTTCAAGTGTTTTCAAGTGGCGTCGGGTATAAACAAGCGTCCCTCTTTGTCACAGCTGATCGAATTCTCCAAGTTGACGGATGCGAAAAAAATCATCTCCACGAAATCATCTTTATCATCTCCAAGAAATCATCTTTAAATTATAGTTCTTCTGATCATCTTCATTCTGCAATCATCTAAACGCAAGGTGGACAAAGTATGATATTCTTCAATTTTGTTATGATTTATTGATAAGTATAATTATGATTTATTGATAAGTATAATTATACTATGGAAATTTATTGACGGTAGCTATTGGGACTTTTGCGCTTGATGTGTTTTGTAGCTTTTTGTGATCAGTTGTGGTTTACGTTCATCAGTTGTGGCCTGTTTTATAATAGGCAAAAATTCATTATGATAGCTATACCGTATTTTTCCAAACTTAAATATACTTCTTGATAAATTTTACTAATATTTAATGATTTTGGTATACATTTTAGTTGAAGAATTTTGAAGGAACTGCAATGCAATTTCGCGAAAACATTTTCGGTTAATTATAATGTAAGTTCGTCTACCTTTTTCTGTTCGGCATGACATGGTCTATTTAGCAATGTTTTCGGGTTCATTTTGGTCAATGTCAATGTTTGTCTAGCTTTGTGCGGGCTTGACTTCATTTTATAGTCCTAACGGCCCGCCTAACGTGTTCAGAATCCTATAAACGGCACGTATATGCAACTCGTTTTATCTGTGTCTTGACGGTAGCTATCTGAGAGACCGTTTGTAACGGTTCATCTGATCAAAAAGGAATTAAGTTTTGTAGTGAAAGACAAAATGTCGCTACGCTATCAATGACTGCTTGGATATGAAGCGCTTGCGATCAAGGCGAATGTCGTAGACACAGTCGATTTGATCAGAAATAATTTCTTCGTTAGAATACGTTTTGGTATGGGTAGGTAATCATGATATTTTTAGAAGGAGAATTAAGGAACCGATCGATACAAGATAAATGATCCAAATCGTTGGCTTTATTTACCTTAAATTTTACGAATTCTGCACCCGGCTCCATGAATGATCATGATGATAAATCTCGTAATTTTTTCAATTACAAACGCAGAATAATAATTATTGCGATAGACCAACAACATCATGAACAAACATTACATGATTATGGCCATGTCATGCTAATTTTGTCATACAAAAGTACAAACTTTTTGTATTATTTTTGTATTGCATTTGGATTTGCACTTGCAGTTCCTTGCAATGGTGCAGGTATATGGAAACCTTGCGGTGGAAATATGATGGCAATGATCGTAATATTTATCATTGTTTATTAGTAATAATGATCATTGATGATAACGTTCCCATCATGTAACGTCAATATGCCTCTTCAATTCTAATGTATACTTTGGTTTTACTAATTATAATACCATGCATGCATGGACTCTGCTTATGTTGATCGTCACTTTGTAAAGCTCATGCTCGAAACCGGGTTGCACACATCACGGTCATGTTTATGTGCCCTGTTAGGGTTTGGAAACTTAGGATAATCGGGTGGCCCAAAAATTATGTACAACATGTTGATGCTCGCTCGCACACGTCATGGTTATCAATTCTAATTCTATAATTCCCAAAATTATGTACAACATGTTCGATGCTCGCTCGCACACGTCATGTTTATGTGCCCTGTTAGGGTTTGATATAAACTTAGGATAATCGGGTGGCCCAAAAATTATGTACAACATGTTTGATGCTTGCTAGCACACGTCATGGTTATCGATTCTATAAATCCCAAAAATTATGTACAACATGTTTGATGCTCGCTCGCACACGTCATGGTTATCGATCGTCAAAATTTACCCCTTGCAACAGCTGCTTATGTTGATCGTCACTTTGCGAAAGCTCATGCTCGAAACTAGTTTGCACACATCACGGTCGGTCATGTTTATGTGCCCTGTTAGGGTTGGGTAACTTTGGATAATCGGGTGGCCCAAAAATTATGTACAACATGTTGATGCTCACTCGCACACGTCATGGTTATCGATGCTATAAATTTTCCATCTGCAACAGCTGCAGCTGCTTATGTTGATCGTCACTTTGCAAAAGCTGATGCTTGAAACTGGGTTGCACACATGACGATCATGTTTATGTGCCCTGTTAGGGTTTGGTAACTTGGGATAATCGGGTGGCATGTGCCAAATGAACACATTTCAAACGGTAGGTCTCTACGCGCATGAGTAACAAGGGGGGGGGTGTCTGACCCAATTTTTAATAGGCCGGTTCTCGGTAACGACAAGGAGTATAGACCTACCGCTTGAAATGTGTTCATTGGGCACATAGGGCTATGATATAAGTGATTTTAAATAAAACCTGAGAGGGTGACCAGCCAACCCATTTGGTGATTTGAGATGGACTGACCCAGTAAAATGACTGTCTCTCCGCGAACCAAAAGGCCAACACCAACACAAGAGACAAGATAGTTTGTCAAATACCATTTTTATTTTATTTTATTTTTCATACAGGTTCTGTGATATGCAACCGTGAAGTTCCACACCTGTGGCAACACCAAACACCAACATATAAATCACTACTGTAGTCTGGAGGATTACCAAAGGTACGGTATTTAAAATCGCTTTATCCATTTCAAAATGGAGCTTTTTGAATCTGAAGAAAATTCTTTTATTTTTCTCATAAATCCCAGTGAAATTTTAAGTCTGAAATACTTACGGTTCTATGTCCATTGTGATTCTGTGAAACACATTTTTGCTTCTTAATATTAAAACCACTACTGCTAGTGCAATTTAGCTTTTTAAAAAGTCAAAACTTAAAGGAAGGGACATGGTAAAATATTTTGTATTCTTATACAATGTACATATTGAGGCTTTACAAAAAAATGTACCATTAAAATTATTGTTTCCAAATTTTGAGTTGCTTGTTCGTGCAGTTTTGATGAGAAGCAATGCCTGACAGGATATGCAGATTATGAACTAAACGAAATTTATCTCAGGCGATAAATTTTAGTATTACTTTACTAATTTTAATGAGTAAAATATGAGCTTTATGCCAATACCAAAAATCTCAGTTTTGATATAAAAATTAAGGGGAAAACAGGGGAGGGGTTAAGTTAAGGGATCTAAAATGAGCGTTTATTATGCGTTTCGACAGTATTTTTTGTGGGACATGAGAGCACCTCAGACCTATCGAATTGCATTCTGAATCTGAAGCATGTCTTTCTGATATCAAATAATTTTCATTTTTGAAAATCACAATATAATACAAATTTTATGACAAATTATAAAAATTTGATATTTTTCAAATTTTTGATATATAACAGTCCTCGAAGTAAATTATATAAATCTAATGATATATTCTTAAAGTGTATGTAGCAGGGAGGAAAAGCCGACGGTCAATTGAAAATTTTGACCTTTCATATTGAAGATATGGATTTTTTTCCCAAAAAGACCTAATTTTTGTTGGTGTTTTGGGGAAAAAATCCATATCTTCAATCTGAAAAGGTCAAAATTTTCAATTGATCGTCGGCTTTTCATCCCACCTACATACACTTTAAGTATAAATCATCAGATTTATAAAGTTTACTTCAAGTACTGTTAAATATCAAAAATATCAATTTTAATGATTTGCCATAAAATGTGTATTAAATTGCTAATTTCAAAAATCAAAATTATTTGATATCAGAATGACATTCTTCGTATTCAGAATGCAATTCGATATGTCTGCTGTGCTCTAATGTCCCAAAATAAATACTGTCCAAACGTTCATACCCCAGCCCTTAAGACAGTACTCTACATGTAATGTACATGTATGTTTGTATCCTTCTCTGGCGGACTCTAAACAAGTGATGTGGAAATACCAGGCTAACCATAGACCCTTGATGATTATGAATTTCTCGCTGACACAAAATATTTTTTCAGTTGTTTTGGAAAATGGCCAGATGTGTAAGTGGCAATAAAATATTAATTTTGTTAAATTTTTAAGTTAAACTAATTCGTAATTTTATGTACAATTTTCTTTCAGTTGCTGCTGAAATGGGACCCAAGCTCTGCAAACGGAAACTACAATGGAACATGATGATAGAATACATTTATCAGCCCAGCAAAACAATGACGAAGATAGACATGCAAAAGCAAAAACAAATGCCTCCAATTGATGACAAATCATGAAAAACATAAATTTAAAGACTGCTTTTCTCACAGTCTTAATTGTGGAAAATGGATTCATCAGATTCAGAACTTTTCATTAGGGATACCATTTTTAATTAAGGAATATGAGTGACAAACTTTAAGACTATTTTTCCCACAATCATGAAAATATGGGTACATGTTAACATGTATATCATGCAGATTGGGGCCACAATGTCGAGTTAAAAACATGAAAATGTAAATAAAATAATTAAGAAACTCCCACATAAATACATATGTAAGAGTGTTCTGGACCACCTATTGTCAATGCTGTTTATCGCAAATGCATTTTAAGATGTGTAGATATGAGGGGTCAGACTCCAGCCCCAGTCATGAAACTTATATTCAGAAAGATTTTATTTAAATGGTTAATTTGAATAAACCAAGATGTCATGTATACTTGCATGTAAACATACTTGTGTTACCAATACTTTGATAAGCTCCATATGTGGTAAGCTTATAATTATAAGCTTACTGGTATATGGTATGGAACCTCCTTAAGCACAGTACTTTAAATATGCTTTTTTCAGTATGCTTTAAATGCACTTTTCTAGTCATTGTGCTTTATTTGTACTTTAAAGGTACTTTATTGTCGTTCCGAATGTCGCACATTGCAATGTTGTTTAGAAAGTACATTTAAAGCACAGTGCTTTAAATATACTTGTTTTGGTATAAAGTATAATTAAAGCACAGTACTTTAAATATGCTTCTTTGGTATAAAATACAATTAAAGCACAGTACTTTAAATGTGCTTTTTTCAGTATGTGCTTCAAATGTACTTTTCTGGTCATTGTGACTTATTTGTACTTTAAAGGTACTTATTGTCGTTACAAATGTCGCACATTGGAATGTTGTTTAGAAAGCATATTTAAAGCACAGTGCTTTAAAAATACTTGTTTTGGTATAAAGTATAATTAAAGCACAGTACTTTAAATATGCTTGTTTGGTTATAAAGTACAATTACAGTACAGTACTTTAAATGTGCGTTTTTTCAGTATGCTTTACATGTACTTTTCTGGCCATTGTGCTTTATTTGTACTTTAAATGTACTTTATTGTCATTCCAAATGTCACACATTGGAATGTTGTTTAGAAAGCATATTTAAAGTAGGCCTACAGTGCTTAAATATGCTTGTTTTGGTCCAGGGTCGATATGTCCTTTAAATAACCCAACATTAAAACATTTTATGCCAAACTTTTCCAACCTTTCTAAAATAATAGTTCTGAAACTACAGTTTGTCCACTCTGAAGTACAAAGTGACAAAGCGCGCATACACAGCATGTAAACAGCACTGCGTCTATGCTGCAGCTATGTCTGCCTTCAGCCTTCAAAGTCAGCACAATGTGTGCGTCCGCATCAATACTATGTACTTCAAACTAGACAGACAGTATATACCCAGCAAACACAAAAACGTTTTAAATAAGTTATATTTTGGCTTTTGGTTTAGGTAAAAACGTTTTAATAACATTAAAATGTCGGGTTATATAAAGGTCATGATAACGTTTTAAAATGTTTTGTATGAAAACACATTACAACAATATTTCTAAATGTTTTCAAAAAATGTTATTGTAAACTATTTTTGCCAAATATTGTGTCAATACTTAAATAACATTTATGTTAAAATATTTGAATCCAGCAAACACAGAAATGTTCTGAAAATGTTTTTTTCAAAACGTTTTAATAACACTTAAATGTCGGGTTATATAAAGGTCATGAAAACGTTATTGAAAATATTTTGGGCAAACATTTTTCGCAAAATATTTTTTCAACCCCAAAATAACATTCTGTTTAGAATGTTTTGTATCAAGTTTTCAAGAATGTTTTCGGAATGTTATTAAAACGTTTTTATACCCTTTATATAACCCGACATTTAAACATTTCTTGTAAAACATTTTTATTTGCTGAGCAGTAGATTATCAAAAAATGTTTTTTAAGGTTATGAAAACATTTTATACTCTTAATATACCCTTTATATAACCCGACATTTAAACGTTTTCTGACAACCTTTTTGCGAATGATGTCGAAAACGTTTTGTGTTTGCTGGGTACATATTCAAAACAAAGGCCTTAAAGCTACAATGTACGACAACCACCCATTCCCAATTGGGTGTCAAACAATCCAAAAATTACCTCACAAATCAATGTGACACATATAAAAACATACCTCAAGGCCATCGTACATTCTAGCTTTAATACACTGTTCATAAATTAAATAATACTCTGTGCAATTATGTTAACTTTTGTAACGTCATTCCAGAACAAATAAATTTATATGCTTAAACTAATATTTCCAACTTCAGATTCTTTATTTTGTCTCATCTTATTTATCCCTTTTAAGAAACAATAGTAACACATATTAACATCAATAAGTCAACTTCATATTAACAATTACATAACATTCTAAACACACATTCAACATATAATACAAACCTTCACAAAAAAACTCAACCTGCAAACAGAACAAACATTCTCTAAATTATAATCAACAACTACTCAGTATTTTATCAACAATTATACATTCCATACATGTGTTCATGCATATCAAAAGCATGCACTTGAGGGCTCATACATATATCTCTCATTTCAAATAATAGCCATGAATAAAACCAGACACATTTCAATAAAAGGTCACTTCAAATCATCCACAAGTCACATAGTTTAGAAATACAAAACATTCCTTAAGGGAAGGGGTATGTACGTTTCGACAGTATTTATTGTGGGACATTAGAGTACATCAGACCAATCGAATTACATTCTGAATATGCAGAATGTCCTTCTGATGTCAAATAATTTTGATTTTTTGAAATTCGCAATGTAATACACATTTTATGGCAAATCATTTAAAAATTGATATTTTTGATATTGAAATTTTATACATCTGATGATTTATAATTGAAGCTTATGTAGGTGGAATAAAAAGCCGACAATCAATTGAAAATTTTGACCTTTCGTATTGAAGATATGGATTTTCCCCCCAAAACACCAACAAAAATTAGGTCTTTTGGGGAAAAAAATCCATTTCTTCAATATTAAGAAAGGTAAAAATCAAACTTTAATAATTTGTCATAACATTTGTAATATCATAAATTTCATAAAATATAAATTATTCGATATCAGAAAGACATTCTTCGTATTCAGAATGCAATTCAATAGGTCTGATGTGATCTCATGTCCCACAAAAAATGCTGTCGAAACGCTCATTCCAGTTCCCTTAACCATGTCACTTAAACCATCATTTGAAGTGACCTCCACATGCTATGAGTCTAGTATTCATTCCAAACTATTATGAAATAAAAAAATATACAACCATCAAGTGCAACCTTTTCATATGGATGTACACAAATAACAACAAACCCATCTATACATAGTTGCCACCCCAATATCCAATCCTATTTATAAAATGTCCATTTCTACATTCCATAACATAAACAACACAACACATACAACTCTTACACCTCAAAATCAATCCATAATACACATTACACACACTCGGATCACACAAGGTTCTGAACAGAAACTCAACATACAACCCAAAATACACATCAAAAACCAGTAATCAGGATCACACAAGGTTCCCAATTACCACCAACCAACCTGAACCACAAACCGCAAATGCCGAAAACCGCGAAACCCGAGAACCGCTCTAGTCTTCTATTTCTTTTGATTTATACAGATTAGTATAATAATCTACAGATTCATTTAGAATGTCATCTGTGTCTGTGATATTTTTACCGTTTTTTAAATTAAGTTCTGTAATTGAATTTCTAGTTGCTTTGTGTTTTTCGAGCCCCATGAAATATTTAGAATTGGTTTCACCCTCAAACCAATTGACTCTTGCCCTTATTATAGCTCATTTAGTAGTTTCTTTATACAGCTTTTCTAGTTTTGACTTTGCTTCAATATATCTATTCTTAAATATATTTCCAACATTATCCATTTTCTCTTCTAATTCTTTAACATCATTTTCTAATTTCTCCAAAAGCTTTTTTTTTTTACATCGGGCCTTTTTTTGTACAGTATTTTACAGTAAAATCTTTTATATTTCTTTTACATAATTCCCAAGTAAGTTGATTGGATATTTTTTGCCGGGTACAATCCTTTTGGCAAGAACAAATAATTTACGAATCTCTTTTTTGTAGTTATTATCATTTGTGAGCGAAGAATTAAATTTCCAAAAACCTGGCCCAGTATTTGTTTTTCCCATTTGTAACTTTAATGAAATAGCATTATGGACTGATTTTACAGAGGGTCTAATATCAGTAGTTTTAACATCATCAATGAACTCTTTGTGAATCAGCCAATAATCTAGCCTAGAGAATAAACCAAGAGATATTTGTCTCCATGTGAATTGACGTTTTTCTGGCCATCTGTGCCTCCAGATATCAATTAAATTACAATGTTTAATAATTTTTTGCAGATATTTACATGGTACATTTTTCCTTTTCATGTTTTAGTATCTTTATTATGGTTTTGAGTATAATTTAAATCACCACCAATAATAACATTGCCCTGGCTGAAATTTGATACACTTTTGATACACCACTTTTGATACGTATGAAAAATGTATGAAATAAAAGGCTTTGAATTGAACCCTCATTTCATACACTTTTATGTATCAAAACTGTATCAAATTAACATTGCATACACATTTTATACATATCAAAAGTGTATCAAATGCCAAGATAATGTATCAAAAAGTATCAAATGAAATGTATCCTTTCATTTCATACATATTTGATACATAATTATATCAAAAGTGTATCAAATAAGTAACTGTATCAAATCAGGGTTCCAATTTAAACTGTATCAAATTAGCGTTCAAATTTTTATCCTTTCCTTTCATACACATTTCATACATAATTTATATCAAAAGTGTATCGAATATGTTACTGTATCAAATGAGGGTTCCAATTTAAACTGTATCAAATTAGCATTGAAATTTTTATCCTTTCATTTCATACACATTTCATTCATAATTTATATCAAAAGTGTATTGAATATGTTACTGTATCAAATCAGGGTTCCAATTTAAACTGTATCAAATTAGCGTTCAAATTTTTATCCTTTCATTTCATACACATTTCATACATCATTTATATCAAAAGTGTATCGAATATGTTACTGTATCAAATGAGGGTTCCAATTAAAACTGTATCAAATTAGCATTGAAATTTTTATCCTTTCATTTCATACACATTTCATACATAATTTATATCAAAAGTGTATCGAATATGTTACTGTATCAAATGAGGGTTCCAATTTAAACTGTATCAAATTTTCGTTGAAATTTTTATCCTTTCATTTCATACACATTTCATACATAATTTATATCAAAAGTGTATTGAATATGTTACTGTATCAAATGAGGGTTCCAATTTAAACTGTATCACATTTATGTTCAAATTTTTATCCTTTCATTTCATACACATTTCATACATAATTTATATCAAAAGTGTATCGAATATGTTACTGTATCAAATGAGGGTTCCAATTTAAACTGTATCAAATTTATGCTCAAATTTTTATCCTTTCATTTCATACACATTTCATACATAATTATATCAAAAGTGTATGAAATATGTTACTGTATCAAATGAGGGTTCCAATTTAAACTGTATCAAATTTGCGTTCAAATTTTTATCCTTTCATTTCATACATATTTCATACATAATTATATCAAAAGTGTATGAAATATGTAACTGTATCAAATCAGCGTTCCAATTTAAACTATCAAATTAACATTCAAATTTTTATCCTTTCATTTCATACACATTTCATACATAATTTATATCAAAAGTGTATCGAATATGTTACTGTATCAAATCAGGGTTCCAATTTAAACTGTATCAAATTTGCGTTCAAATTTTTATCCTTTCATTTCATTCAACTATTGTTTTTATTGTTCACTTTTTTCTACTTGATGCTCTGCTTCTCCTCTTCTTAAGTTTGCCATCTTTCTGCTTTCTCTTGGCACCCAGTTGATCAGGTGATGGAGACTTAGCACTCAAGCTGGAATATTGATAATGATCTTGATCGCTTGATAGATCTGAACTATTATTACACATTTCATACATAATTTATATCAAAAGTGTATTGAATATGTTACTGTATCAAATGAGGGTTCCAATTTAAACTGTATCACATTTATGTTCAAATTTTATCCTTTCATTTCATACACATTTCATACATAATTTATATCAAAAGTGTATCGAATATGTTACTGTATCAAATGAGGGTTCCAATTTAAACTGTATCAAATTTATGCGTTCAAATTTTATCCTTTCATTTCATACACATTTCATACATAATTATATCAAAAGTGTATGAAATATGTTACTGTATCAAATGAGGGTTCCAATTTAAACTGTATCAAATTTATGTTCAAATTTTTATCCTTTCATTTCATACATATTTCATACATAATTATATCAAAAGTGTATGAAATATGTAACTGTATCAAATCAGCGTTCCAATTTAAACTATCAAATTAACATTCAAATTTTTATCCTTTCATTTCATACACATTTCATACATAATTTATATCAAAAGTGTATCGAATATGTTACTGTATCAAATCAGGGTTCCAATTTAAACTGTATCAAATTTATGCGTTCAAATTTTTATCCTTTCATTTCATACACATTTCATACATCATTTATATCAAAAGTGTATCGAATATGTTACTGTATCAAATGAGGGTTCCAATTTAAACTGTATCAAATTTATGCGTTCAAATTTTTATCCTTTCATTTCATACACATTTCATACATAATTATATCAAAAGTGTATCGAATATGTTACTGTATCAAATGAGGGTTCCAATTTAAACTGTATCAAATTTGCGTTCAAATTTTAATCCTTTCATTTCATACACATTTCATACATAATTATATCAAAAGTGTATGAAATATGTAACTGTATCAAATCAGGGTTCCAATTTAAACTGTATCAAATTAGCGTTGAAATTTTTATCCTTTCATTTCATACACATTTCATACATAATTTATATCAAAAGTGTATCGAATATGTTACTGTATCAAATGAGGGTTCCAATTTAAACTGTATCAAATTAGCGCTCAAATTTTTATCCTTTCATTTCATACACATTTCATACATAATTTATATCAAAAGTGTATCGAATATGTTACTGTATCAAATGAGGGTTCCAATTTAAACTGTATCAAATTAGCGTTGAAATTTTTATCCTTTCATTTCATACACATTTCATACATAATTATATCAAAAGTGTATGAAATATGTAACTGTATCAAATCAGGGTTCCAATTTAAACTGTATCAAATTAGCGTTGAAATTTTTATCCTTTCATTTCATACACATTTCATACATAATTTATATCAAAAGTGTATCGAATATGTTACTGTATCAAATCAGCGTTCCAATTTAAACTGTATCAAATTAGTGTTGAAATTTTGATCCTTTCATTTCATACACATTTCATACATAATTATATCAAAAGTGTATCAAATATGTCACTGTATGAAATCAGCGTGCCAATTTAAACTGTATCAAATTAGCATTGAAATTCTTATCCTTTCATTTTATACACATTTTATACATAATTATATCAAAAGTGATCAATATGTCACTGTATCAAATCAGCGTTCCAATTCTAATGCTGGCCAGCTGGACCGCCTATTTTTGATACATGCCATTTGATACACCTTTGATATAGTTTTTTGATACACTTTTGATAGGGTTTTTTATACACTTTTGATAGTTTTTTGATATACTTTTGATAGTTTTTTGATACACTTTTGATACAGTTTTTTATACACTTTTGATACAGTTTTGATACACTTTTGATACAGTTTTTTATACACTTTTGATACAGTTTTTCAAATTTCAAAATTGGTCCAATCAAGCTCAAATTCAACAAGAATTATCCGTACATGATCTAAACATATTTGCTAACATTAATGACCCCAAAGTGAAGGGGTCAAAGGTCAAATTTTGAAATTAGTCTAATCAAGCTCAAATTCAACACTGCCCTCTACTGCTAATGCTGACCTCTAGCACTTTCCCCCATCACGGAGCAGCTCAATGCACTTTCCCTATCAACGCTCAAAATTACAACATAATAGGATAAATGTGTGAGAAGTCTTGCAAAAAAGAAGCAAAACCCAACCAAAATGGAACATACATACATCAGAAGGCCTGCTTTGAATGCAGTGCTTGTCACTGAAGTTGTTACCCTCAATAAAGAGACAAAAAGGCTACCAATAACATCTACTATACAGGCATGCGCTATATTCATGCTTAATACATATACATTGAGGCCCTATATATAATATATAGTAAGCTTACCTTATCAGAACAAAGTCAGATATTTCCTCTTTAATCACAGTCCCTGATTACAACTACATTGTAACCTAATGTGCAGTCTACAAGCATGTTTGTATCGTCATCATGATAAATAAAACACCATAATTTGCTCTAAAATACAGTACATTTCCAAATGCAAATCCTGGTGTTAACTGCATACATGCCACATGGGCAAATTTGAAAATGATGAGTCAGTATCTAGACATGTGATCAGTTATTGATACAGTTTTGATACACTACAAAAGGTCAGTTTATGAAAGCCCAATTTGATACACTTTTGATATACCTCTAGCCACCCAAAATAAACTAAGTCCAATTTAATACGCTTTTGATACACTAAAAAACAGGCAAAGTCCAATTTAATACACTTTTGATACACTGTATGCAGCCAGAATTTGACTAAGTCCAATTTGATACACTTTTGATATACCTCTAGACACCAAAAATTAACTAAGTTCAATTTGATACACTTTACATACACTAACAAACAGGCAAAGTCCAATTTAATACACTTTTGATACACTGTATGCAGCCAGAATTTGACTAAGTCCAATTTGATACACTTTTGATATACAT
This sequence comes from Amphiura filiformis, assembly GCF_039555335.1. Classification (NCBI taxonomy): domain Eukaryota; kingdom Metazoa; phylum Echinodermata; class Ophiuroidea; order Amphilepidida; family Amphiuridae; genus Amphiura; species Amphiura filiformis. The sequence goes on along the minus strand of NC_092640.1, from coordinate 40,641,438 downwards.
CTAGCACCAAAAAGTTCACTTTGATACACTTTACATACACTGAAAAACTGCAAAGTTCAATTTGATACACTTTTGATACACCACAAGCATGGCCAAAATTAACTAAGTTCAAATTTGATACACTTTTGATACATTTTTGATACAGTTAGGTGGTATTTGATACAGTTTTGATACCTTATATTTTCAGTTGATACATTTTCAGTACACCCTTTGTATATCAAAACTGTATTAAATTGCTGTTTGATACAGTTTTAATACACTTTGATACACTTTTGATACACTTCTTGCTGTATAGAATTTCTGCTAGGGTGTACCTAGCATATCTTTTAATCCAATGAAATGTTTTCTTGAAGAATATATCGAGGGTTGACAAACAGAAGGCCTTAACTCAAAAAGTGCCTGTTTGAGAAAAATGAGTAAAATAATATTTTGCATTGAGATGTGACCAAGTATTATTGTGCTATAGATGCAATAGGAAGTTGACTTGAGTTAAGGCTTATGATTTTAAGAATCTGTGGGTATTACAGATTATTTTGGTACCAAAATCTCAAAATGGCCAAAAGTGAGTTAAGGCCTTCTGTTTGTCAACCCTCGATATCTTTGTATTTTTGTTTCGTTGGTGCATATAAATTGATTAAAGTGCAAGGTTTTTTACGGATTAGCATATTCAACAAACTTTTCTACCATCGTCAGCAATATGACTATTTTCGATTTTTAAATCTAAGTCTTTTCTATAGATGATTGATACCCCTCTACTGTGAAATGTTCCAAACGAACTAAAAGATTTTATCGACTACTCTTTCCGCAAAGCATTTTCCAACCTTTGATCAAGATAAGTTTCTTGCAAAAGAAATATATCAACTTTTTGGCTTTTAACCAGTTACATACAATTCTTCTTTTATCTTGATTTCTAAGCCCTCTAACATTGAGGGAAATAAAATGAACATTACACGAATTCATAAATATTTACAGATATATACCTTATAAATATTATATACTGTATACCTACTTTGTTTTTGTTTGTGTTTTGTTTTTTGTTGCTTTTTTGCTTGGTTATTTTTTAGCTTTAAAAGAACAAAAGAAAATGCACATTATACATATGCTTCTGAAAGTAGATGGGAAATTCATTCAACTATTGTTTTTATTGTTCACTTTTTTCTACTTGATGCTCTGCTTCTCCTCTTCTTAAGTTTGCCATCTTTCTGCTTTCTCTTGGCACCCAGTTGATCAGGTGATGGAGACTTAGCACTCAAGCTGGAATATTGATAATGATCTTGATCGCTTGATAGATCTGAACTATTATTACTAAAGTATTCTGTCTCATTCTGGTCAGATTTGTACCCACTCTTTCCCACAGATGAGTTTCTATCACAATTCGGATCCCTGGTGATTGCAATCTTGCCAGCAGTTAGATTTAGCACACTTTGCTTGCTAGTCTTAGTAGATTTGTTGCTTTCACTCATGTCTCGCGATGGGGTGGGATTAGATAGGGCAGATGAGACGGTGTCTCTTGCTTCTTCTGCTCCTTCATTTTGTTTTGGTTCGTTTCATGTTGCTCATCTGTTGCATTATGATCATTTACCACTATTGATCTGGTGATGACACTCACTAGAATATGGAAAGCTCAGTCCTCTGTTATGGAAACATGATGACAGATATATTTAAAATAGGTTTTAAACATGCCAGGGTATTGTCTGTTTTAAAACTATTTTGACAATAAAAATTCTTTTCCTGTTAAATGTCTTATTTTGGACCTGTGAGGGAGAGGGGTGGCCCAATTTTACCCCAAAACAATTTTAACAAATCTGACTATATTATGCAAAGCCACATTCAGCCACCGTTATGATAAATGTCCCTTGCATGTCTCGCTATTGATACTGTTTCAGTCCGTCTTGTTGGTGGCAGCACTTCTAATGAAGGCAGAGTGGAAGTATTTTACAATGGTGCTTGGGGTACAGTGTGTGATGACTCATGGGATAATGATGATGCAATGGTAGTTTGTCGTCAACTTGGATTTCCATCTGGTGATGCACAAGCTGTTAGGAATGCTCAGTTTGGAGAGGGAATTGGAGAAATATGGCTGGATGATGTTAGCTGTTCAGGATCAGAAAACAGCTTAGGTGAATGCAGCCATAGTGGATGGGGAAATCACAACTGCGGCCACTATGAAGATGCAGGGTTATATGCCCAGCGAAAAGTATGTATATGTGATGATCATGCCTAATCCCCCGGCCTAATCCTGCAGGCGTTTTAAAACTATTATTTCATAATAAACTTGCTAATCTTGACAGCTGCGACCAAGCATTTGAACCATAAGTAGGTCTGCATTGGTTACTAAGTCGAAATTATATTAGCCGTAACTGTCAAGCAAATCATATATCCCAATGTGACTCTTGTCAGTAATATAGCAGTAAGTTCCTAAATGATGTCATATTCTTAATTACTGACATATCTGAAGAGCCACAAAACTACTTTAGCTGAAATAAGTTAAATGTTTTAAAGGCAATGTTTTAAATATTATTACAGTGATTATAGTGGAAGTGTGTAAAACGTTTGGCAAAAACAAAACAACGTTGATTGATAAATGTGAAGCTCCATCCAAAGACATAGGTACAAGTGTCCTTATATAGACAAACTCACTATCCCACCAATGAGGTAAATAATAATAGAGCTCCCTGCTGGCTGAACCGATGAGTCTGCTCAAGGTTGTTTGTTGCCCGTTCTTTATAAATCAAACCCTGAATTACCTGCTGTGAAATTAAACATAGTTACAAAAGCAGCACAAAAATTTTATTTCAACTGTGTTGTATGATATTTGACCCCTGTTGGCCCCTAGGGACACTTTTTGAATTTGTTAACATAGCTAATCTTTTTAAACACACGTTTTTTAATCTAGAAACGTTGACTTGAAGTATATTTCCGAGAGTGTACGCTAGGCCTTCCTTCCCACTAAATATTTGTTGAGTAAATCAAGCATTCAAGCCAGGCAAGTTTATTATTGCAGACCAGCATTAATCTATGTTTAAAAGGGAAAAAATATATCCCACTTTCTTCTTTGGTAAATGTTATTTATTTAATTGATCTGATGATGACACTCGCTAGAGCATCGAAAGCTCAGTCCTCTGATATGGACTTATTTAGGAAAGATTATGTAGACAGATATATTTTAAATAGGTTTAAACTTGCCAGGATATTGCTTATAATTATGAGTCCATCTTATTTTTTAAAACAAAATTCTTTTCCTGTTAAATGTCTTATTTTGGACTTGTGAGGGAAGGAAGGGTGTGCCCTCCCCAATTTTACACCAAAACCATTTAAAAAAAAGCAGATTATTTTGTGCGAAGCCACTATCAGCCACCCCCAAGATAAATGTTCCTTACATGTCTTATTTTGGACCTGTTTCAGTCCGTCTTGATGGTGGCAGCATTTCAAATGAAGGCAGAGTGGAAGTATTTTACAATGGTGCTTGGGGTACAGTGTGTGATGACAAATGGAAAATGATGATGCAATGGTAGTTTGTCATCAACTTGGATTTCCATCTGGTGATGCAGAAGCTGTTAGCAAAGCTCAGTTTGGAGAGGGAACCGGACAGATATGGCTGGATGATGTAGGATGTTCAGGATCAGAAAACAGCTTAGATGAATGCAGTCATAATGGATGGGGAAATCACAACTGTGGCCACTATGAAGATGCAGGAGTCATTTGTCCTCCACAAAGTATGTACTTTTAATAGGTTCATGCCCAGAGGGGAGGGGGTGGGGCTCAAGATTGGTGTAAGTTTGGTTTGGGTTGGTAAGAGGCTCTGAAAATCAAGAAATCCATCACAATACCAACAACAATTTTTATGTTTATGTGTATAAAATTCTATTTCATAATTTTATTAAGCGCCCCCTGAAAATGACTGAATTCAGCACCGATGGCAGTAATTTAATTAAATTATGTTCCACATACATCCCATTGGAACCAACCAAAATTGCGATAATACGTCACTCATGTGACAATTATACTAATATACTATAATGACGATTTTGTCATCTCCCTAATGAACATCTAGACTAATTCCAATCAGCCGTCTACACTTCGCATGTACTGTGTATGCTTCGTAGTGACGACTGATTATCTTACAGCCAATATCATGACGGACTTCTGAAAACTATTCAATGCGACTTTGCTTGTGCGCCGAAGCGCGACTGACTAGCGGCGCCGTGTACCGCTGTCGCTGTACAAGGCTGCTGTGACAAGATCGCGCTCTGAACTTCTAAAAACAACAAACTCGGTCAAAAGGTCAATTTGGACACAACTGTGCGCATGCTCTATGCCACAGGAATCCTGTTGCAAAATCCGTCACTTTTTTTCCACGTAGTTTTCTCAGTCGTCAATCCAGACAGTCTAATGAACATCACTAGGCCAAGAAATAATGGTGTTTTTTGGCTTCACTTTACTGACCCTAATTTAGAAAAATGGGAAAGAATACCAACCACAATTTTTGAGAATCTAGAAACACTTTTTTGGCAGTCTATATATTTTTGCATTCTAATTTACAAAAAAAACATGGTTATAAACAAAATTAGCACTTTGAAATTATACACCACAATAGCATAAATATTGCAAGTTACACATTATTTAGGGAACTACTGTACATATTAAACCAGTTACAGAGGTGTTCTTACCAACTGACCCATTTGAGGCCATATAAACACTTTTTGTTTGCCTTTATGTAGTAGGATTTTTGGGACCTGTAGAGATAAAGAGATGTCTGACTGTAATCAGAATAGAAACACCTTGGTGCTGTTACCAAGATGGCTGATAAATGATGTACTTAATATTAGACTAAATCCTTCATGGGCTACAAGTACACTTGTATTTGTGTTATGCCATATAAACACTTTTTGTTTGCCTTTATGTAGTAGGATTTTTGGGACCTGTAGAGATAAAGAGATGTCTGACTGTAATCAGAATAGAAACACCTTGGTGCTGTTACCAAGATGGCTGATAAATGATGTACTTAATATTAGACTAAATCCTTCATGGGCTACAAGTACACTTGTATTTGTGTTATGCTTGTTATTTGTATTATGAATGAAAAACTAGGCATTTGTATCATGTCGGACTCATGAAAATATTCAGAATGCAGTGACTTTGGTTGTGTGTCATAATAGCAATATATATTAAACACATCAGGTCATCAGTTATGAAGTTAGTCAATTAATATAACACATTCAATTGTGTTTCACTCTACAGGCACAAATCTATTTCTGCCATATAATGTAGCTGGTACATATAACTACAATCTCCGATACGACCGAGATAGTTATCGCGATGAGTACATATCATATTCTTTGTGGCCTCCATCGGGTTTCCCATTTGGAAAAGATATCTTCAGTAGCCTTTATGTAAGTATAATTTGCCTTATGCCCGATGTTGGTATCATACCAAGCAGTTGCAAAGAGCATACTTAGTTTTTCACAATACAGCAACTTTTGGAGGATTTTACTTGTTAGTTGAACACAAATTGGCATACTCGTTGATCGCGTCTAACTCAAAAACTTTTTTCTGGCGAAGTCCAACATCCATCACTATGTAATGCATCCGATGATATGGTGGTGCAATTTTTTTCTTATGTAAAAATAGTATAAAATCAACCCTAGCAATGCCCGCTATAGCAATGCCCATGATTGTGTGTAAAAGTAGACTTTGGCCAGAGTTTTAGGACTCTACGTCAGTAAGTGAAAAAAGTATAGCAATTAATTTGGATATTCCAGTTGAAATCATACACCCCTATGGATGACATGACCTTAATCTCTCACACAGGAGGGGGTGGATTTTAAATGGACTCACCCATTCAGGTAGCCCCATTTGAAATTCACACTTCCTAAGTGGAAGATTAAGGTCATGTGTTCCATACGGGGTGTATGGATTTTTAGATTTGTGAGAAACTAACAAGTATAAAATGTTTAAAAACTTGGCGTGATTGGGGCTCGAGCAAACTGGCATATGAAAATATTGAGAGAGAAAAAAATCAGGACTCAGCGGGGATTGAACCCCGGTCGCTGGATTACCGGTCCAGAGCTTTACCACTGTACAACCTGAGTTCACAGTCGGTACTCGGGCAATCTCAACTTATGTCCCCATGATAACTCTCTCATTGTGTCTCAAGCGGCCAATTATATATTAAATAATGAAGAAGGAGGTGGCCTATATGCTTCACCCTGGCAGGCGTAAGACAAAAACACAAATTAATATATCGAGGATCGGAAATAACGATGCAAGCCGAGAAATTATAATTTAAATGGCGTGATTATCTGGCATATGAAAATATTGAGAGGAAATAATCAGGACTTGAGATTGAACCCGTCGCTGGATTACCGGTCCAGAGCTTTACCACTGTACAACCTGAGTTCACAGTGAACTCAGGCAATCTCAACTTATGTCCCCATGATAACTTTCTCATTGTTTCTCAAGCGGCCAATTATATATTAAATAATGAAGAAGGAATAGCTTCACCCTGCAGGGCGTAAGACAAATCATGGGGACAGTTGGATTGCTCGACTGTGAACTCAGGTTGTACAGTTAAAGCTCTGGACCCGGTAATCAGCGACCGGGGTTCAATCCCGCTGAGTCCTGATTTTTCTCTCTCAATATTTTCATATGCCAGTTTGCTCGAGCCCCAATCACGCCCATTGTGAACAGTGGTTTAAATTATAAGTTTCTCGGCTTGCATCGCTTATTTCCGATCCTCGCATATATTAATTTGTGTTTCGCATTGTCTTACGCCCTGCCAGGGTGAAGCATATAGGCCACCTCCTTCTTCATTATTTAATATATAATTGGCCGCTTGAGACACAATGAGAGAGTTATCATGGGGACATAAGTTGAGATTGCCCGAGTACCGACTGTGAACTCAGGTTGTACAGTGGTAAAGCTCTGGACCGGTAATCCAGCGACGGGGTTCAATCCCGCTGAGTCCTGATTTTTTTCTCTCTCAATCTTTTCATATGCCAGTTTGCTCGAGCCCCAATCACGCCATTTAAATTATTTTTTTTCGTGCTTCGGCGGTCTCCGTCCTCTACACTCTTTCACTACTCGGCGCTCTGCCGATCTTGTTCGCCCTGCCAGGGTGAAGCATATAGGCCACCTCCTTCTTCATTATTTAATATATAATTGGCCGCTTGAGACACAATGAGAGAGTTATCATGGGGACATAAGTTGAGATTGCCCGAGTACCGACTGTGAACTCAGGTTGTACAGTGGTAAAGCTCTGGACCGGTAATCCAGCGACCGGGGTTCAATCCCGCTGAGTCCTGATTTTTTCTCTCTCAATATTTTCATATGCCAGTTTGCTCGAGCCCCAATCACGCCATTTAAATTATAATTTCTCGGGCTTGCATCGTTTATTTCCGATCCTCGCATATATTAATTTGTGTTTCGCATTGTCTTACGCCCTGCCAGGGTGAAGCATATAGGCCACCTCCTTCTTCATTATTTAATATATAATTGGCCGCTTGAGACACAATGAGAGAGTTATCATGGGGACATAAGTTGAGATTGCCCGAGTACCGACTGTGAACTCAGGTTGTACAGTGGTAAAGCTCTGGACCGGTAATCCAGCGACCGGGGTTCAATCCCCGCTGAGTCCTGATTTTTTTCTCTCTCAATATTTTCATATGCCAGTTTGCTCGAGCCCCAATCACGCCATTTAAATTATAATTTCTCGGGCTTGCATCGTTTATTTCCGATCCTCGCATATATTAATTTGTGTTTCGCATTGTCTTACGCCCTGCCAGGGTGAAGCATATAGGCCACCTCCTTCTTCATTATTTAATATATAATTGGCCGCTTGAGACACAATGAGAGAGTTATCATGGGGACATAAGTTGAGATTGCCCAGTACCGACTGTGAACTCAGGTTGTACAGTGGTAAAGCTCTGGACCGGTAATCCAGCGACCGGGTTCAATCCCGCTGAGTCCTGATTTTTTCTCTCTCAATATTTTCATATGCCAGTTTGCTCGAGCCCCAATCACGCCATTTAAATTATAATTTCTCGGGCTTGCATCGTTTATTTCGGATCCTCGCATATATTAATTTGTGTTTCGCATTGTCTTACGCCCTGCCAGGGTGAAGCATATAGGCCACCTCCTTCTTCATTATGTTTAAAAACTTGTTACTTACTACAAGTTGACTTCATGGCTAATTTGTAGTGATAATCATCTTGATTGGAATTGCACTAGCGAGTTTCTGTCACTTGTTGAAGTAAAGTATCTCTTGGGAAATTGTCTCAAAGTCGTTTTATGCACTTTTCAGTTAATTTCAGAACCATGTTTTTTAAGCCTGTTAAAAACATTTTTCCGTACCATAGCCTTTTGAAGAGCCATTTGAAAAGTTACACCCTTTTTTGCTAACACTTATGAACCTGGCACCTTAATGGAATAAATGCAGAAGTGACATAAGCTTGATAGTAATTAGTGGTGGGCTATAAATGGTCATGTTCCTGAAAGCTTGTTGTTCAAAAAGTTCAATAGACATAAGCATATAGGCCTACACACAGACTGGGAGACCATTTTTACAAAGCCAATCAAAATTTCTACCAAAAATAATCATTTACATGTTTTTCAAACATATGTCAAAATTTCTTGTTGGGTTTTATTCTTAAAATCACGTCATTATTTATGTTCTTATATTGTATTTAGATTACTGCTGATGGTCTTATAGTGTTCGAAGAAACTTACTCATGGTGGAAAAATAGCTACCCATATCCATTTGGAGGTGACTTGAGTTCAGATGATCCGGAGGCTGTAGTAGCAACATTCTGGACAAAACCAGATTTGAGAGAAGGGTGGAAATGTCTATTACAGAGTGAGTGATTGAAGAATTTACTAGGTTGTACAAGTGGATAAGCCACCCACCCACAAGCAGTGTGCTTCATTCTATGTACACCATTCACAGAGAGGAAAATTTTGCTTTTTACTCCATTGTAATGTACTTGAATGAACTATTATAACATATCCTGCAAAAATCAAGGCTCTAGGTGCTGGATTTGTGGTAAAGTCCAGATTTTGAATAAAACAACGTGGGCCACATTGTTTTATCTGTTAGGAAGCACATATGTAATGTGACAATGCAAGCTAAATATATGCATGTTTTTAAAGTGCAGTGTTGTCAAGTATGTAAATGTGCTAACACTTATGTTTGTTTTCATTTGCATGTATTGTTCCTTTCATTTGTGTTAATGCTGATCTATATGTATATGTATGTATGTGTATGTAGGATTACTACTCATTTTGGTGTGGCTGGTGGGATAACTGTGAAGAAATATTTGAAGAAGTAAACTCTCGCATCCAAGCTGCTGATAATGGGACATACGCTGATTTTGAAGCTACATGGGCCTTAGTGGTGACCTGGGAAGATATGCCTGAAATAACATCAGCTTCTAAAACTGACAATGTAAGTAATGCTCATATCATAATGTAAACTGTCATGGGCAAATTTTTGCAACATGCGGAACATTTTGTGTCTACATAAGATAGGATAAGATAAGATAAACCTTTATTCACATTCTTAAACATCAAAATCACAACAAGAAGACTGATGACCTAAGAGTGGCATCTCCGTAATACAAACTTCCAAAGGATAAATTAACTTGGACATGGACACTTAAAACATATATATATATAGCAACATATATAGGCGTAAGAAATTTGAACAGACGACAACGTAGCTGAGTAACATTAACTTTTATTCCAAGCTTTCGCCCTCAGGGCTTCATCATGGCATAGGCAAACTGATAAATGAGTAAACAGAGAGAGGATACATAAATGCCAGGCAATAAATCCCTACATTACAAGAAAATATTATACAATCAAAAACCTGAGCAGACCAGAAACAATGTTCATGTACAAAGATTATACAGAAAAGGGATTATATTACAAACTGATGATAGCAACAAAGTGCACCATATATATATAGCAATTTACTCCTGTCGCTTGATCAGAAAAGAGATTGACGATGTATTGATCAGAAGTTGCTAGTATACAAATATTACATGCCTATGAGTGTGATAGTATACAAATATTACATGCCTATAGTACAAAATATATCATGAGGTCAAATTCTGACTTTTCTATTTCACGAGGCGTAGCCGAGTGTCAAAATTTGACCAAATGATATATTTTTACTATTACACGAATATTGGCATGTAATATTGGCATGTAATATTTGTTTTAGATATCACATGGTTTCTTTTCACTGTCAAAGAACATCACATATCACTTACGCAATATTACTCGGATCCATCGTTTTCTTGATAATGAAACATGCACCCATGTTGTTCGATCTCTTGTGCTGTCACGTCTTGACTATATGGGAATGTACTATTAGCAGGAACTAATGCAACTTACATCATGAAATTACAACGCTTGCAGAACTGGAGTGCAAAATTAATTTTCTCTGCTTCTAAGTATGACCATGCCAGCTAGTATTTGCAAGAACTTCATTGGCTCCCTGTGAAGCAGAGAATTTTATATAAGATCACGCTCTATGTGTTCAAATGTCTGCATGGATATGGACCAAATTATCTCATTGAATCAATTTAATTGTACAACCAAACACTTGTCTCGGCTTGCGTTCTGCAACAGACACTACACGTCTCTCTGTACCAAAATTCAACCCTAAAGGCCTGCAATCAGTTTTAGACAAGAGTTTTTCTCTCACCGCACCTGCACTCTGGAACTCACTTCCATCTGAACTCCGTACTGCTGTTTCTCTGCCAAGTTTCAAGAAAGGTCTCAAAACCTTCCTGTTCCCACAATAATCTGGTGGCTTTGTTTCAGTTTTGCTGTTTTATTTTGCCTTTCAAATATTTTGTGTTCCATCTTGGCGCCGTGGTCTTTATGAAATGGCGCCCTATAAATGCCTTGTATGTAATGTAAATGTAATGAAATGTAATGCCATGCCACGGCTAAAGGCACTGTAATCATGATATGATAAAAACTATCACACGGCAAAAGTCACTGTAATCATGATATAATATGTTCCACTGTTGAATCACAATCAGTTTAAATACAGGACAAATTTTAGCAACATCGCTAGCCACAACTGAAATATGATATTTATCTTATTTATCTTGCCATTCTTTCCCTGCTAGACAAACACTTTCCAAAGTGTTCTAGCAACAGACGGCCTACGCAGTTTTGCATTTTTCATCTATGAAGCGACGGTATGAAATGGCAAGCACTTGAACAGAGGAATGCTGTCATTGGATATAACTCATTGGATTCCATGGAACCTAAGAATTTGCATAATGAATTGATGGATAAATATAGACCTGATAAGGAAATGGGCAACATGGGAGAGCAAGGTACATTGGCCTATTCCAGTTGAAATCCACAATACCCCTGTGGAAGATTTTGGAAATACCTTCTACAGGGAGAGTATGTTTTTCAAATGCAACTGGTCAGGGTTATAATCATTTTGAAACCCATACTCCCCCTGTATTATGGTTTTTACCTATATCTTACACAACTGGAGTGAGTATTTCAAATGGAAGTTACCCAACTGAATTGTCTATTCTATTTGAAACATATACTCCCTCTGTGGAAGACTTTAGCTAAATCTTCCACTTGAGGGGTAGTGTGAATTTTAAATGGAATAGCCCATTTAAAGGATTATCAGAGATTTTGTGGGGTGGTACAAGATATTTTTTTTTATAACTGCACCAATTTTATATAGGCCAATGTGATCATAATATCTCATGTTAACAGGCTGGGGTGTACATCCACTTAACTCAAAAGTTTGGTCGGCGCAGCAACATGTATGTATTTTATATTTATCCTGCCTTAATTTTGATGTCAGATTGTGTTTTTATCAAATTGCATTGGGCTGTTCCATTTGAAATCCATGCTCCCCCACTTTAATCTCCCACACAGGGAGTGATGTGCATTACAAAATTAATAGGGTTGTTTGAATGGGTGAATCTATTTGAAATATCACACTTCCTGTGTGGGAGATTTGCAATTATGGTCATATGATAATATTTATAATAATTATATTTATTTGAATTACCAAAATACAAACAATATAATATAACATACAAGCAAGTAAATGGTAATTCAGGAAAGAAAAATAGACTTGTGAGTCTTTTCTGTTACATAACATAATTTGTATATAAAAGAAAACACAAACAAATAAATACAAAGTTAAATAGATAGAAAACTGCATGAATTGTTGATAGTCTGTGTGCAGGGGATACTCAACAAAATCAAATGTGAGCAACAAGTAACATAAAGCAAGAGCTCAAAGTGTGCACTTTGACAAATTGTACCATATCTTCACAATTACGAGGTAGAAAAACAAATTTGGTGTCATATTTAAACTTGCCTTGTAACCTTTGCAGCTATATTAAATTCACTGAAACTTTTGACAGGCATGTTCTTAACCATTAAATAGTGTACTTAAAGTAACTTGGTATCAATATCTCGCATGCACTTGGAAGGTTACTGGTTGTTCCGGCTAGATGACAATGATCTTGAAGATGTCAACCCCAACAAGTACTGTGAAGAATGGGCCAATGATCAGCCATCTTGGACAGCTAACATCTCTGATTGGATCAATCCATGTCCATGTTCAGTAGCGCAAGCTGAAGGAGATGGTCGCTACACAACATGCGAAAGAATCTCTCTAGATCTGGATGGTTTCAACGAGCCTGGTAAGAAGTATGAATTTTAAATTTGATTTTTAGGTCACTTTTTAAAATTCAAGTTGTCCCACAATTTAGTGAGGGTGATATGGTTGAGTGGATTAATGGGCTTGCCTTGGTACGAGCATTAATTTGCCTATAAGGTCAGGAATCATGCCATCAGTTACTGAGAGGTTAATTTATTTATTCTCTGATTGTGAAGCTGTGCAGAATAAAATGAGGGATTCCTTGATTCCTTCTCACCCCAATACACTGATTAGCACATGTGGGTATAATGTAGTGCATGAACAATGCAGTGTCTTATAGTTAAGAAGTCACATAAAGCTGGTGCTCGGGTACTCATGTACAGGAGAGTAAACCCTGTGCTCATGAAGTGTCAGAGCTACTCAAAAAGAGAAGGGTGATCATCACAGGTTCTGATATATCCTAGGTTCCAGGATCATCATGGAGGTACAGCATGTATATAGGAAAAAGGAAGGGAAGAAGATTTTTAACATTTGAAGAGCTTATTTCCAAACCATGATAAGTCCACAAACACATGTATCTGATTTACCTGTGCGATTCTCTTGGTCGGGCTGACGTCACAAAGGGGAAATAGCCTTGTAAAACTAGTGTGCGCATGTGCAGTTCCCCTTTCTCGAGATGGTTGCTTAGTCTCCTTCGCAGCCAGTTTGGTTACGCTCCCTCCACACAAACAGTCAAATGATGACGAACTGGTCCTTTTGGATTGGCTAACGGTTTTCTGACGACGTCATCCAGCTTGACGTCAAACAAAGCTTTCAATTGGTCGATCGGCTAGACGGCTACTTAATTATTCATAAGCGATTTTGACCCGCCATCTCGCCACCTGACTGAGGTCAATCAAGTCAATCAAGTATGTACAGCTCTACAGCTACACATGTGTAGCCAATTAGCAAAGGGCGTTATATTAAAGGTTTTGGTGGCTCTGAAAAGAGCCGTTTGCTGAAGACTGCCCCTTGTCAACAGAAACTAGCAGATCTCGCCTATCTGCTGATTTTGTAAGTTTTGGTGGCTCTGAAAAGAGCCGTTCAATGAAGACTGCCCCTTGTCTACAGAGAACTAGCAGATCTCGCCTATCTGCTAATATAAAGGTTTTGGTGGCTCTGACAAGAGCCGCTTGCTGAAGACTGCGCCTTGTCTACAGAAACAAGCAGATCTCGCCTATCTGCTGAATTTGTAAATTTTGGTGGCTCTGAAAAGAGCCGTTTGCTGAAGACTGCCCCTTGTCAACAGAAACAAGCAGATCTCGCCTATCTGCTGATTTTGTAAGTTTTGGTGGCTCTGAAAAGAGCCGTTCACTGAAGACTGCCCCTTGTCAACATTGGTCCATGAGTGGCCAAACGGTTCCTGGTAAGCCGTATACTTCTATTACAGTATATGCAGTCTACATGTTCTCTGTTGACAAGGGCAGTCTTCATTGAACAGCTCTTCCTCAGAGCGAACAAACCTTTAATTTAGCAGATAGGCGAGGTCTGCTTGTTTTCTGTTGACAAGGGGCAGTCTTCAGAAAACGGCTCTTTTCAGAGCCACCAAAACTTAAAAAAAAAGAAGATAGGAGAGATCTGCTTGTTTCTGTTGACAAGGGGCAGTCTTCAGTGACCGGCTCTTTTCAGAGCCACTAAAACTTACAAATTCAGCAGATAGGCGAGATCTGCTTGTTTCTGTAGACAAGGGGCAGTCTTCAGCAAACGGCTCTTTTCAGAGCCACCAAAACCTTTATATTAGCAGATAGGCGATATGTGCTATATCTCTGTAGACAAGGGGCAGTCTTCATTGAGCGGCTCTTTTCAGAGCCACCAAAACTTACAAAATCAGCAGATAGGCGAGATCTGCTAGTTTCTGTTGACAAGGGCAGTCTTCAGCAAAGCGGCTCTTTTCAGAGTCATCAGTAGACAAGGGGCGGTCTACATGTCTCATTCTTAGGTACTTTGTCCTGAAGAAGTCAGAGCTACTCCTGACGAAAGCTTGACAGTTCTAAACTTGTCCGACGGCGAACCCGCTAAAAACCTACTAATTGTTATGAATTCCCGTCGTAAAAGCCTATCCCACAATTTATTGATGTGACGTTTTCAATATAAATGTTGGACTTACGTTTGTTGTTTTAGCTGAAAATGAAGTTGACTGTTACCAGGACTTATGGTCGACTTGGATACCATCTGGAGGTTGGCAGCAGGATTGGTGGCAAGTTGACAACTTAACATGGTATACTATTGGTGCTCGCTGCACATATAATTCAGAAGGTGCCCTCATTACAGGCTATGAGGATATGTGGGGCAATAGCAACGCACAGCTCTACCATGGTGATCTTGGAGGATTCTACTATTGGTCTCCATATGCCACTAAGAAAGATTGGCAAGGTAAGCAGATGATTATTCAGTGTTTGATAGTGGATAGTTGTACATGTATCGTTATAAGCATGGCAGACTGCCGAATATCGATTTGCCACTTTACTACAGATGCGTATATAAACGCATCCCAAAAAGAAAGTATCCAGTTTGACTTTGGTTCATAAATCAAAGATGGGGTCTTAGATTAAAACCTATCAACAGTATGTTACAGATTAATTTATTCCGCACAGTTTGATACCTCATTTGTCTAAATCGATGCAGAATTGATGGCACAATGACCTCTTCAATGCAATCACCTCAATTTTAAAAGTTGCAGTAATCCCTATTGATGTGGTTTTCCTGCTTCTCAAGATTCTTCATAAAGGTACACAATAACAGAGACGGTCTAAGACTGTTTGACCTCACTTCATGTGTTTTATTCAATACAGATACTCTTTTACTCATTCCTCAATGTTTTACCCTTCACTCTTCACAGTCAATATCTGTTATGTCCTCCTGCTGCATCAATGACTGCCAGACATCTGCGTGGCTAGGGCTGTCCATATTGAGTAGCAGTACCAAAATCAATAAGAATTTACTGCAACTTTTAAAATTGAGGTGATTTCATTCAAAAGGTCATTGTGTCATCAATTCTACATCGATTTGGACAAATGAGGCATCAAACTGCGCGGAATAAATTTAAGCTCTAACATACTTGTAGTAGGTCTTGATTTAAGACCCAATCTTTGACTTATGGACCAAAATCAAACTGGATACTTTCTTTTTGGGATGCGTTTATATATATAGCGCTGCTACATGTAGAATGCAGTGCTGAAAATGAAGGATATGTCATTAAAATTGTCATTAGGTATTTTTGAAATGAAAAATTTGGCCAAAACAAGGAAAACAGCTGTACAGGGTGTCCCAGAAAAAATTACCGGGCGAATGAATATGGAGGTAAGTCGAGAAATAGACATCAAAATCCAAAACTCTAAACATCAGCGCATAGCCCATCTTATTCTGCATCTTATACGCTAATTTTACTGGAATCGGTTGACTGATTGCGAAGAAACGAGCGATTACATAACGCATGCATCATTTCACTTCATTCCAAGTTTGAAAGAAAGATTATTAAACACGATGCGCACTAGTGGTTTGTCAATGGGATTCAATTTTGTTCTGTGGACTCCTTTTCGTTCTTTTTAAACAATCTTTTTCTTGCAAAACATTTATTAGGTTTTGTCCCGGGTTTTGCTCAAATTTGAAAACCTATACATGATATTGAAAATGAAAGCTTGCATGTAAGATGATGCTCGGTAAATATATTTTTGCATTAATGTTGATATAAATGTTGCATACAGAACTATTGCAAAAAGAATTCCAGCCGGCTTAAAAAAGAATCCAAGAAATTGTAATGCAAAGTTTAAATCTTTTAAAACTTCAACATTAATGTTGCATGCTATCAAAAATCACAAGTAGGCCTGTAACCATTGCCATTCCTGGCTCAAATGTTCTACGGAAAGTTAAAATATAACATATTTGCACAACCTAACCAAACAAAAAAAATAAACATGGAAAGCTTCCAATTGCAGAAATTAAAGTGTTCTCGGACAAACTGATATTCATCTTCAGTGAAAGCATGAATAATATATAACACCGTCGGATTATAAAATAGATAATGTGGACTAAATTTAATGAGATACACAAGCTTTAGGAAACGGTGAGCGGGTATGAAAAAAGCGCTTTTGATCAAACTTGGAATGAACTGCATTAATGCGCGCATTATTTAATCGTTAATTTCTTCGCAACCAGTCAAACCAATCAAATAAAATTTTCATAAGTGATGCACAATAAAAGTTATGCGTTACTTTTTAAATGTTTGAATTCTGATGTTTATTTCTCGACTTATGTTCAATTTGATTCACTCGGTAATTTTTTCTGGGACACCCTGTATATAAAGTTGAAACATACACAAAAATTCAGCTTAAGGTGGGCTTCATGCAGCTACAGCGTTCATGCACAGAATTTCTTGAAACTGATACACGATGTGTGCATTGATGAGAAAACCTTACTTGACAAGTTTTAATTTTGTCAATTTTTTTTGTCATCACAAGATCCCATCAAATTACTAAAGGGACTGGGTTTTTGGCACTTTTCCAATTTCTCAAAATAGCCAAACTTTTGAAAAGTAACAAAGATTTTGTTGAAACTGATTGTGCTCTCCTTTATAGCAATTGTATAAAAGTTTTAGGGTTCATTTTGCTGCCAGTATATCACCTGATCACCGAATAATACAAACTAAGATTATTTTCTAACTTTTGTAACTTCAAAGGGCATTTCGTGATCCACAGCCTCATCCCCCTACTTTTCTCAAATAAAAATTCCTTTAAAAAGGAACAGGGCGAACAAATGAGGAAGTGTCAAGATAAAGGTGTAGTTATTTTATTGTTTGAACTGTTTCTATAATTCGCATCGATCATAATGAGTATGTTTTTACGTACCTCAAATGACAAGGACTACGGTACTTAGCCTATGATTTTGCCTAGAGACTGTACTCAGTGTATGGACAGTGTAGCCTATTTGTCTAATCAGTTTGGCTATTTAATTCTGACCATTGTGATTAAAACAGGCTTTCAGATTGGTGAGCTATTGTGTAGCAAGTGATAAGACCGGGCACGTATAATGAAAATACACTGGATAATTCATGACAGCCTATTTACTGGCAAAAGGTGGGCCAAATAAATCTTAGTTGATTCTTGAACACAATTTAAGCAGGAACCTTGAGGCAGAATTTGAATACATATTATCCTGTAACGTTTACTTAGCCTAACAGTCAATGAACGTTCATTGTTAGCATAATAAGTAGCTTTGGGTATCCTATGTTTATGAAATAAAGTGTTTACAAGCGAATAAGGAACAATAATACAGAACATTTATTGTTGATTAATGTAGCTATGGGTATACAATGTTTACAAAATAAGAGCGTTAATGTTTTGTACATGAAGTTAACGTCTTTGCTACATAGCTAGTTGTTAATACATCGAAAATGTGACTAGAGATTTACAATTTGATGACATTCAAAATAATTTAGTATTAAAGAATTTCAACAAATTACAGAACTTTCATTTGTTGACATACTAGCAATATTGTTAAGGGGGTACTACACCCCTGCCCAATTTTGTGCCCATTTTTTGCATTTTTCTCAAAAATTATAGTGCATTGGGGACAAGTAAGATATGTATATTATAGGGGCAATGACTACAACTACTGCACTGGAAATTTTATTTCAGCACAGACAACAGTTGTGGAGTTACAGTCAAAAATGAGGAAAACCAATATTTGATCAATAAATCAATAACTACTTGCTTTGAGTTGCTGAATTTTCAGTACAGTAGTTGTAGTCCTTGCCCCTATAATATACATATCTTACTGTTACCAATGTACTACAATTTTGAGAAAAATGCAAAATAGGCATTAAAATTGGACAGGTGTAGTACCCCTTAACAATGTTGAAAATCATGTTCATAAGCGTAACATCCTCTATGTTCATAAACGTAAGTAATCCCATAACTGTTCAAATAACAGCCCTCACTTAACAGACATTAAGTCTCAATTGACCATAAGTGGTAAAGTAAATATATTTTCTCTTTATCGCCTGCCTAAGTTTCCCCATTTAAGGGATGGGGTATGAACGTTTGGACAGTATTTATTGTGGGACATTAGAGCACATCAGACATGTTGAATTGCATTCTGAATACGAAGAATTTCCTTTTGATATAAAATAATTTTGATTTTTTGAAATTCGCAAATGATGATTTTTACTTAAAGTGTATGTAGGTGGGATGAAAAAGCCGACGATCAATTGAAAATTTTGACCTTTCGTATTGAAGATATGGATCTTTTTCCCAAAACACAAAAAAATTAGGTAATTTTGGGAAAAAAGTCCATATTTTCAATATGAAAGGTCAAAATTTGTCAATTGATCGGCTTTTCCTCGCAGCTACATACACTTTAAGAATATGTCATTAGATTTATAAAATTTACTTAGAGAACTGATATATATCAAAAATATGAAAAATATCAAATTTTAATAATTTGTCATAAAATTTGTAGGCCTATTACATCGTGATTTTCAAAAATTAAAATTATTTGATATCAGAAAGACATTCTTCGTATTAGGAATGCAATTCCACTATAATGTCTGATGTGCTCTCATGTCCCACAAAAAATACTATCGAAACGCCCATTCCAAATCCCTTAAGTACTCTCTTTAATTTACTCAAGGTTGTGTTTGTATAAATGAATTCAGTTAGATAAACACAGCCTCATGAAAAGGTCATGTTGACATAAATTAATTGACTGTGTGCTTAAAGTATCATTAAAAGCAGAACAACAAGCACATACAGGCAAGTATTTTGCCAGTATCAATAAAACTATAATGAGGCTATTAATGTAGCCCAACTGTACATACAATCTGGCAATACCGCTAAATCTAAAAGCAATGAAAAATATCTGTTGCAATTTTCGGATTTGCATAAAAGTAATTCTAGTTCATCCAAGTTGTAAAACAATTATTTCTTTTAATACAAACACATTCCTTGGTAAGACAACTTTATAGCACTGTTTGAATATCAACATGAAGTAGTAATGACAAATTTAAATGTACACTATCGCCTCTGTAGTTTCCTGATTACATAGACATCACGATTATTTTATTTTTATTCTGCAACGCTGTGAGGAAATAAGTATGCCAAAACCCATCGCAATAAGGACGAAAAATGCTTTGCATTTTTCGCCCAAAAAAGTTGAGATTTTTATATCACTGGATACCTCTGGTTACATAATGTTTATGTACCAAAAATTTATTGCAGATTAATTCGATTAGCAAAAATATCGCCAGATTTGAATATCATTCTGGTATACCAGAACAAAATTACAACAGTGGCCTATGGAGCAGTGTAATACACTCAATCATGCATTAAACACACAAACACAAAATCGGAATCAACTGAAATTTTGGGAATAAGCTTTTTTCGTGGATACTAAAAATGTCATAAAAAGAGGATGCTAGAATCACTAAATCCTCCTTTAATGCCGGTACTTTGTGTTTTCTTGATTTTTCCTAGAAACACTAAATTACCCAAATACCTAGATTTTTTTATCCAACAGGGAATGGGCTATATGGTTATCAAACAAAATAAGATTAATATCTAAATTATCTCGCCAACTTTTTCCAATTAAGTGTGTTTTCTAAAATTCCCTAAAATAAAAAAATGGATTTTTTTTCCCCAAAAAGTAGACACTTTATCCAAAAAGCTTATTCACCACCCTGAAAGTTTAAGGTTATTTGTGGAATGTCTAGGGTGTGCGCTCTTGAAGTAGCAAAGTCCCTGTATTATTTTTAAATGGTTTATGGAATGATGTGGGACCGTAGTGGTCAGCGACAACCTGTAAAGTGCTGAGGCTTGTGCCTCAACGTCTAGGTATAGTGCCTGTGCGTAGCGCACGTTAATAAATCACTGCACTTTTTTTATTTTATGGTATGCATTGTGCATTAAAAAAGCTATAATGAGCAAACCTTAAGACACTGATCTATTATCATTTGCAAATTAAAGGGCTCACTATTTTGGTTATCCATTCATGAGAATCCAATATATAGTCAGGAAATGTTGCAATGAGTATTGTACAAATATACTTATTTTTATGATAAACAGATATTTTAAACAGTTCTCTCAACAATTATGTGACTTACTTGATGTTTCATCGCACATCCATGGGAGGTAGAGCGGTAAACACCTAGTCGTACTTATTTTTACTTATTACAAATTGATTTATTGTTCTAAGTTTGCTCTTGTGCATTACTGTATAACCCCATTACAGATAATGATGTTCTTGCTCGCTACTACTGCTGTAAGAAATCTGATAAATGTGATATGTACGAGAGATACCGACCACCACTTACTTGTGATGGATACACAAGTTCAACCAGGTATGGGTTTGACAGAGATTCTGCTCTTGGTTTATCATAATCTGCCTGTGTCCCCATACTGTTCTGTTGAAAGTCCAATCCAGTGGCTGAGGGATTTATTTGCGACCAGCACATACATCGATGCCAGCCCATACTTAGGTACACCCACCATTCCTGATGAAAGGACACATATACTCTTTGGACTGGAACCTGTTGATTATCAGACATTATCAGATATTAAATATTTTCCGATATTATATGTATATAGGGGCATATATTAACATTAATATTATGTATCACTGCACTGGTTTCTGACTTTCAAGAATTGGATTGTGATCCGAAAAAGAGTTATGTAAATTATGTGACCTTTAATTTTGTGAATGGGGGTGTGGGTGGGGGTTTTGGCATGTGCGTTACTTGAAATTGTTGCCCCAAATTGGGGAGAAGTGAGCCAGTGCTTTCGTATCTCTGAACTGTTTATTCTAAATTTTTGATATGTTTTGTTAACAGTTATTTTTTGGCAGTCATGCATTCTGCAATAAAAATTTGTATGATTTTATTATCATTCATGATTTTATTATCAATATGCTCGTAGGTTGTTTCTACGGTGACCCACATATTGTGCTTTTCGATGGGGGTAACTATACGTTCAATGGTTGGGGAGAATACAACTTAGCAACTGTAAAAGTCATGAACTATGAGCTACAAGGACGTACTGGGTATGCTATGGTGAATGGGGATATACAAGAGTCTGGAACTGTGTTTATTGCATTTGCTGCAAAACTGGGATTAACTACGGTAGTTATTATTCATTCATTTTATTCAGTATAATCGAGAGCTCAACACAGCTTATATTTTAGAAAAAGTGATGGGATATACAGTCAAAATTAATAGGTAAATTTTCACGGGAAAATTTTCTGGACACATGACACACATGGCCGCAGACATGTTAGTATTTTGGAATGTGACCCCAAGCACTGCAGGTGGTCTTCCAATGTATTTGAATAGGAAGAATTCCTCCTTTGATGCAAACTAAGTAACTTGTCACAAGTTAATAATATTATGGTAAGAGTTTCCGTAGATAAATATTTTTTCCATTGGTAGATATTTTTGAAATTACGTTTTGATGATATTGTGAAGAAATTAAGATTGCATGATATTCAATAAATTTGCAATACACGAATTTATATAGAAATTGCAGCCAAGAATGCCATTCCAATTCAAAATTACTAAGACTTGAATAGCGAGGTCACCGCCGGGGGTCAGAGATCAGGCTTGAGGTTACACTCAC
Organism: Amphiura filiformis; assembly: GCF_039555335.1. Lineage (NCBI taxonomy): Eukaryota > Metazoa > Echinodermata > Ophiuroidea > Amphilepidida > Amphiuridae > Amphiura > Amphiura filiformis. Next base: position 40,619,139 of record NC_092640.1, on the reverse strand, counting down.
ACTGATACGCATTGGTCACGTGTCCAAAACAATTTCCGTGAAAATATACCCATTATAATGTTGACTGATATAGGAGGGAGGAACTATAGGCCTACAGGGTGTCACACGATACAAATTAAAGGCGTTACTGAGGGACTCAATAATGGGAACGTGCCGCCCCTTGTTGGATTCAGCAGCCCCCTTGATGGATTTTGAGCCTGTCCAAGCAGTGGAAATCTAAATTGTTACGTTAAAATAGCCCCTGCTGCCAAGAGTCACACGCAGACACACAGAACTTTGATTTAATGTTATTTTTAATGCATTTTTATTGTTGATTTCATTGAAAAAAAGGTGATTTAATTTGGGTAGGGTCATACAATGTAATGTGTAATTTTGAATGACTCCATAAGGCAGTAATTGTACCTACACTGTAGGGTTTGGTTATGTACACGATGTAGTCCATGAAAGTAATATCTGCTTAGATATTGTGATCTCTAGCAAGGTGTCGTGGGGTCAGTCTCCAAAAATGTCAAGTGTTGTAGTTGATCACAAATGAACAATCTAGTGGAGTTTTGATAATTGGTATATGGTAAATCTCAGTTAAAGCTACTAGGGGGTTTTGATTCACCACAAATGGGACACTATGACCAACTGATGATGAAACACAAGTGTTTCAAATACTGAGTAAATAATCAACTTTTCCACTATATACGGTAAAAGATTCACTCATGTCATTCATAGGCCCCTTTTCCTTAGGGTCAGTTTCACATCGTCGCTGGGTGGGTAAAACCACATATGTAATTCCAAAGGTCAAATGCAAAACCTCATGTAAAAAGCGGGCCCCATTTACGAAGCCTCATATATGCACATTTTTGTGTGCCAACTTTAAGAAAATGTCACAACACAACTTCTGGTGCTTCCCTTTTAATTGTAAATTGCATATTAAAGTGTCTAAATAACCAAATGAGCATCCCCATTCTCTATGTAAATCCTGTAAATTTTTAACCGTTTTTTGCATCTCACACAAAATGGCAAAATCTTTACATATGAGGTTTTGTAATTGGGGCCCACTTTTTACTTAAGAGATTTTGCATTTGACCTTTGGAATTACATATGATGTTTTTCCCGCCCAGCGACGACATACAAATAGTGAGCTCTGTCCTCTGAATAGGTGAATCTTTACCCTGATCACCAGATACTTCAATATGTTTTTATAATTTATTGCATACAACCTTGATTTTTTTCTCTAATATCATAGTTGAATATCCTGTTCATTTTTGTCTTTTCACTGTGTACCATTAGAATATGCTTGAAATTATATATATCAGAGTGATGATGTAGTAAGTTTATTTTTGTGGAGATTTTGATATTGATTGGTAAACATGTTAATAATTTTTTGTATTACTATTTCTAATGATCTTATTAGGTTGAATTTATTTTGGATGAAGACCGGACCAACTTTGTGACGATAGTGAATGGAATACATGTTGTCAATGACACAATGCTCAAGGAAGGTGGTAAGTCTATTTATAACAACAAAGATGGATAATGTGCATCTTGCATGTAAAGAATAGCCTGCAACTGTCTGTAACCATGTTTAGCCAACTTATTGGGAATGTATGCATCAATAGAGTCCCAAGTTACATTCGAGTAGAGTCATGAACACAGGATGCCAACTGAATGATTTTTTTTTCCTTTTCCTTATTCAGGTATATAAATGGCTATTGTCCAAGCATTGATAAGTGGTATTAAACAATGTTTATCAGCTGTTCCCCATAAAGCAATATTGTAACATTTAAATTTAATTTAAATCTCTTGTTTCGCAAAATGTTAGTTCTCACTGTCAGATATGTCGCCTTTTTATTTTGAAGCGAACAAATGAGGTAAAACAAAAACAAAAAATCTCAATTTAATTCCTTTGTTACCAATGCGTGACGCAGCACAAACGAATTGATGTGTTAATCCTGTTATGAACATCCCGTATGGCATATACGTACAATTATGGACAGTGCGTCATGTCACAAAAATATAAATTTTAATAATTTGCCATAAAATTTGTATTATATCGCCAATTTCAAAAAATTATTTGATACCAGAAGGAAATTCCTCATATTCAGAAATTATTCAATATGTCTAATATGTTCTAATGCCCCCCCAAATACTGTGCAAACGTTTGCTATCCGAGCCCTTAAATGTACCAATATAATGCTTACCACATTAGACAATGCTATAATTGTTATGGAACTTACTGCCTTGGATCATTGCTCATAATAAAAACATTGAAAACACCAGTATCAATTATTACTCTTGAGCAGAAGTACCCAGCCTATGGCCTATTTGTTCACTTTGCAGCCCACCAAACATTTACTCACAAAAAAAACTTTATGCAGCCCATCAAACTCTCTGACTTGTGCAATGTGGCCCTCAGGCCCAAAAAGGTTGCCACCCCCTATTGAGGTTTTATGGTAATTTCAATACATCACTGAATACATAATTTCATAGTGTTATCACTGAAATACATCAGTTCCATTTATTTCAGATCGATACTTAAATAGTGCAGACAGTAGCGTCAGTATAGATTACACACCTCCTACTGACACCAGTAATGGTCGCATGGCTGCCCGCTGGAAAACCATGTTGCCAGGGGTGGTTGGGCAAATTCCAACCAATGTAGAATTCACTGTGTCGGCCGGTGTTAAGTTAGCCATGCTGGATATCGTTGTTGAAGTCCCACCAGAGATTAGGGAGATGAATTTCACCAGAGGACTTATGGGTAAGATGGTTAAGATAGAGGTCCAAATTTATTATACTTATAATTTATAAATATTATAATTTGAAAAAAATACACACTTTTGGTGACAGTGATGCTGAAATTTGGAACCTTGACCAATTTCAACCTCCTCTACTCTCACCCTCTCCTCTTTTTTCTCTTCTGTCCCCTCCTATATCTATCTGCTCCCTTCCCCCGCTCCTCTCCTTTCTTCTCTTCCTGTCATCCCCTCTACCCCCCCCCCCCATATGCAAGCTTTATAATAATTTCATGGTCAATAACTGGCAAATGAATTCGAACCTACATGTAGCATTCTAGGCAGAAGCCATTATCAGATTACCAATCGAAATATTGTTACGCCACACACGAATTTTGAAGCTATATTTAGCGACATCAATTTCCCCATTTCGTCTCCATAGATAATCATGTGACCGATTTTTTGTGCTTTGATGAACCATTGTCTCAAAAGAGTATATAATAATAATAATAATTGCACTTTACTTTTGCCATGGTCAAGCATCCATCCAACAAAGGTGGTGACAATGAGGAAGAGAGGTGGCACAATGTTCAGGGAATAAATATCATCCCTATGAATTTATTGGGGGGTTGGCAAATATTTTTATATTTATGCTTCCATAATGTTTCATATTCTAAAAAACAATAGGAGGATAACTCTTGATGGGAATAAGGGGCCTGAGACCAGTTATAAGATTCAAATGTTTTTGTACTTACATCTCCTTTCAGTGAAAAAATGCCGCTATATGTGTTTAGCTGGAATAGGAATCGGCTTCAACATTTTAACATTTAGATTTCACATGCATGTGTTTATATTGATAAGGTGTATACAGTGGAAGTAAGACTGATGACTTTGTGTTTCCTAATGGGACTATACTAGAACCAGCTGGTGACACACCTACTGAAAGAGAACTATTTAACTATGGAGAGACATGTAAGAAAATTTGATGGACTTTAGAATTAAAACCAGTCGCATTTTTGACATTTCATGATTTGAATAAGAATGTAAGCACTAGACAATAAGCTTTAAAATGATACCAAAATGATATAAATAGCACCAATACTTTTCAAGATATGGATAATTTGGTAAATGATACCTTGATATTTTTGCCAAATTGCTATTCTGAGTAATGGGATAATTACTTTCCTGCCTTACCCAGGATTGAATAGGGATTAGCATAGTACAACTGATAATTATTGATTAAATAAACCTCTTTTTAATAAGTTCTTTCAAAGATTTGAAAGTTTACTTAGTCCCACAGTCAAATACCATGAAATAAAGAATTAGGCCATAATTTTATTTTATTTATGGGAATGTCATCTTTAAAGGCCTATGACTCAAAAACATGTCTGGCGACTTGTTCCGGGTGCTGTTGGAGCTGGTCACATATTTGGCTGAGATGAATTATGGAAAGAAAATAAGCCATCCAATTTTGAAGCTACAGCTATTCCAAAAGCATTATAGTTATCAATGATAAAATTACAAGTAGGTCTGCATTTAGTGTTGCATAGAAAATATGATTCGATCCAATCTTTTAATGTTCATTTATATTGATATTTAGAATGAAATCTTAACTAAAATATAAAGATTTATTTGGAAGTAACATCATTGATATTCCTGCAGCAAAAAAACCAAAAAAAAACCCACACAATTTGGGCACAAGGCATATAGTCAACTGTGCATTTTTAACTTTTCCTCTTGTTTTACTGAACTAGAATTCAATACATGATATCTTGTAGATATATCGAGGGGTCAGTGACACAAAGACATAACTCCATTTTGGTCATATTGAGAACAACATGCTTAAAGAAAATGGTCTATTTTGATTAGCTTATGGTCATGTTGTATTATATAAAGTAATTTCATAAAATGGTTTCTTTATGAAAGGATCAAAGTAGTAGTGTTTAAATAAGCTAACATTTATTTAATTAGCTCAATAATTATCAACAACACAGAAAAAGATGAATCCTTGAAGATACGTTTTTGTTACGCTGACATGAGATACATAATTTGGGAGTTATATCTTTATATTTACTGTAAAGTGCTAATTCTTCTGAAAACTTTGATACCAAAGTCTTAGTTTCACAAAAATGGAGTTACGTCTTTGTGTCACTGACCCCTTCATATGTAATTTTGGCTTTGTTTTTTTATAACCTAACTCTCACCTCTGTATACCAAACTCTCTTTGGCAAACAAAATTTGATCTCATAGGGATTGAAATAGTTTTTGTGTTTTTATAGGAGCCCAATTTGGTAAATTCACGATGGACCTTCAACTTTTTATAAAAAGTAAAATGGTGTGTGCATTGATACCTGTCATTTGAACTACAATAAAATCTTACCAATCATTAACCTCTAAATAAAGGATTTCTTTGTATCATATTGCAGGGAGAACTACACCTGGTACGTCCTTGTTCAGTTACCCACCAGAAGACAGTGATGATGATTGGCACACATACAATGATGTAACGTATGTCCCCAAATTCCTTGATGAACTCTTGCTGCAATATGTTGGCACTCCATTCCTACAAAATGTGTATGCAGTCTGTGGGATGGAAAAAAGGGAGTGTTTGTTTGATTCATTGGCAACTAAAAGCACAGAGATAGGAGCTAGTACAGCAGAGACGGATGAAATGTTCCAAGGACTGGTTAGCAATCTGAGTGAGTAAATCAAAACAAATTGGGTGCGAAGTAATGTATTCTTTGTCATGAACATAAGTTTGAAATAAAAGCTATAGATGGTATGTTTCAACAAGAGGTCAGTTACTGCAAAATTGCACTTTGAATAAGTCTGAAGGTGCATTTTTTTTTATCAAAACAGACAAAGCTCAAAGTACATGGTATTTTTTTACCTCCAAACGAGAAACTATGTGCAAGCTGCAATGCTCGCCAAACGTGTTGGGACACTTTTAACATGGTAATGTAAATTAGCCCCCATTCCCGCCAAACAATGTCGAATCATGTAATGTTGCTCATGTGTCCTTGCAGTACCCAACATTGATGGTGGGGAAAGGGGAGGTTAGAGAAGGTTTTATGCTTGACACCAATATAAGTGGCATTTCAGCACGTTAAAATTTTTCCATAGGTGTCACAACACATTTTGATGAGGATTGTATATGCAGAGAAAAGTTGAAAAAAATATAATGAAAAGTAAAAACTACAATTTGGAGACTTAGCAGTTCTTACCATTCCAAAGAATTAAACAAAAGCAACAATTTTAATATGATCAAAATGATTAAAGCGACCATGTGGGATTCAAACTTTTACACTCACAATTTGCCCGTTTCTGTGGTACGTGCCCTACCAATTGAGCTACTTCCACGATATACTTGCGATAATTTAGACCATATGAATGTATGGGTTTTATGTTTACATCTTCAAAACCTTATTCTCTTCTTTTAGGTTATAAAAATAATTTTTCATTTGTTTGCTTTACAGACAACTTCCCACCAAACTTCAGTGCCATTACTGAGACAAGCAACACAGATTCCCTGCAAGATAATGGTCTCCTTTATCTCGTTGTGGATACCAGCTATACATACCAGATAGATGCTGGTGATCCTAATGGAGATGAGATTATGTACTCTCTTCCTTATGATGGTCTAGGAGCTACTATTAGTGACAGTAAGTCTGTTTTCTCAAGTAGTGGATACCAGATATACATATCAGATAGATGCTGGTGATCCTAATGGAGATGAGATTATGTACTCTCTTCCTTATGATGGTCTAGGAGCTACTATTAGTGACAGTAAGTCTGTTTTCTCAAGTAGTGGATACCAGCTATACATATCAGATTAATACTGGTGATCCTAATGGAGATGAGATTATGTACTCTCTTCCTTATGATGGTCTAGGAGCTACTATTAGTGACAGTAAGTCTGTTTTCTCAAGTAGTGGATACCAACTATACATACCAGATAGATGCTGGTGATCCTAAATGAGATGAGATAATGTACTCTCTTCCTTATGATGGTCTAGGAGCTACTATTAGTGACAGTAAGTCTGTTTTCTCAAGTAGTGGATACCAGCTATACATACCAGATAGATGCTGGTGATCCTAATGGAGATGAGATTATGTACTCTCTTCCTTATGATGGTCTAGGAGCTACTATTAGTGACAGTAAGTCTGTTTTCTCAAGTAGTGGATACCAGCTATACATATCAGATAGATGCTGATGATCCTAATGGAGATGAGATTATGTACTCTCTTCCTTATGATGGTCTAGGAGCTACTATTAGTGACAGTAAGTCTATTTTCTCAAGTAGTGGATACCAGCTATACATACCAGATAGATGCTGGTGATCCTAATGGAGATGAGATTATGTACTCTCTTCCTTATGATGGTCTAGGAGCTACTATTAGTGACAGTATGTCTGTTTTCTCAAGTTGTAGATATCAGATGATACATAGATGCTTGTGATCGTAAATTATGTTTTAGTGCTTATGTATTTACGCTTTTTGTCATTTAAATGATAAGCAGGTCAAGTGCCAGATATTCAGAAATTATAAAACTTTTTTATCCTTCAAATTTCAGCTAGTGAGCTTTCACTGACTCCAACATCTACAGAAGAAGTCAAGCTTAAGGTCCTTGTGAGTGATGGCAGAGCTAATACATCTATCTCATTTAAAGTGAAGCTATGTTTATGTGAGAATGGCGGAGAATGTGACTGGAACTCCACATCAAATAATGCTGGATTCTCAGTAAGTGGAACAAAATATCAAACAAACAAACAAAAAATCTGTTATGTGAAGATTATTTTGGTCAATGTCTTTGGTTTCAGGCATTTAGCAGCATATACAAAGGCACACAAGCACACTGCCAACTCATTTAATTATTTTTTTTAGATTGATTGGTTTTATTTGGCAAATTATCAATAGCTATGAATTATCAACACATTAAAAAGATACAGTACATGATAACTTAAGAGTTATATAAAGATAAGAGACATTTTAAACCATTTTATTACTTCAAAAGCAGTGTTGATACAAAAGTAATATTCATACTCTTGTTCTAAAGTAATATTTATACTCTTGCTCCAAAGTAATATTCGTAATAGAATTCAAGAATCAAGCAACCAACCACCTAAAGCAACTACAATAAATAGCATTCCGCATGTGCACAACCATTTCCTGTTCGTCTGGCTTCACCTGAAGCGTTGAGCAGTATTGCTACAGATACAGATAATATTCATACTCTTGTTTCAAAGTAATATTCATACTCACCATTGCAACGGAGCCTCAAGTGATATCAAATGACAGTGGGCATGCAAAAACCAAAAAAACTAAATAACAAAACCTGATGAACTCATTCATTTCTTATAGCTGTGAATGACTTAAACTTTTGATTGATCTTGATATAACTTTCTTTTCTACTGTACTAATTTATTTTCAGGTGGTATCTTGTATCTGTACCCCCTGGTTGGTTTGGCAATGATTGCTCTGTTGAGTTAGACAGCTGTACAGAAAACCCTTGTTATCCTGGAGTCCAGTGTATAGATCTATCACCTGAAGTAAATTGCTTTTATATTTATTTATTTTTAGGTGGTGTCTTGTATCTGTACCCCTGGTTGGTTTGGCAATGATTGCTCTGTTGAGTTAGACAGCTGTACAGAAAACCCTTGTTATCCTGGAGTCCAATGTATAGACCTACCACCTCCTGAAGTGAATGCAGCATGTGGGAATTGTCCCAATGGTCTTATGGGTGATGGATTTACGTGTTATGGTAAGTTATTTGACTGTGGTGTAAACTAGAGAAAGAGGTGCGAGGAGAAAGGAGAGTCAGATGGCAGGTGTCATATTTTTTTCAAGTTTTAACCATTTAACTCAAAAACTGCAGTGTACTTCTTACATCAGGCAGCTGTGCACTCCCAGACATGCATGTAGTAAAAGTGCCATAACTTCTTAATTATACATGCAAGACACATACAAGTTTACATTTTGTTAAAGGCAAGAAGTAAGGGAATCTAAATATAAATGCAAATTTGGTGTAATGCAAATTTGGTGTAAAAACAACAATTTTGGAGAAAATCACAAAAAAAATAACATTTTGCAACATAAAATAAAAAAAAGTGAAAAAAATGCCAAAATTTTAGCTTTGTTTTTGCTTAATTGTGAGACTTCATTCCAGGAACATTGTTATACATCTTTTTTTTGATATTGGCATTATTTTTGAGATATTGACCATATAAGGCAACAAACTGAACTCTTTAAAATTCACAAATGCAAATCTGAATAAAATTGAAATAAGCCAAAAAAATAAATACTTTTTCTGGTAAGCATGATTGGTTACCTCTCATGTTCACAAAATGATCTTTTCACTCACCCTTGTCTGCAAATTGATCATGTACAATTTGCAGCACCACCTGATGGTCCTAATGACTTAACTATGGGCATCATAGCTGAAAACATATGGCTAAGATGGCTGATTATATGATTGACAGGAGAAAAAAACATAAACGAAAGAAGGTGGCTGACAGAAACCCCACATTTTATCAGCTCAAACAGAATAATTTAACTACGAGATTCTAGCAAGATCTGTGCTTCCATTTGGCTGCACATGAAGATAAGCATCGCGTAGGTGTAGCGTATCTGCGCATTAACGAATTGAGCAACTATGTGACTCGATGCAATGTTTCTTGTGCACTCATTTTTCTGTATAAAATTCCTAAAGCATTTCAAAGTCTTTAAAGTTTTTGAAAAAAATCTTTAAAACAATCCCAGAAATTGAGCCAATAAATATTTTTAAATGGCCTATAATGGATAAGCTTTTTGCTTTTGCTGTGTATGCTCGTACAGTGATATGGGTATCACGTATGCATTTGACTAATAGTTCGATCACAATAATAAAAAAATTTCAACAAGACGATTTATTATCTCAGATTGTGTCCGAAATACAGCTTAGATTTTATAGGGTATCTTAGTTCATCAAAGCACATTACATTAGTGTAAAAATCTAACTTAGATTTCTAGAAAAATTGAGGGCAGGCTTGTGATAAAATGTTACAACATGGCTCTAAGTAAATACATGTAGATAAGCTACATGTATTTAAATGGGGTTTCAACCATGTCATACTGCTGTTTTGCTTGTTTTTTTGCCAGATTTTTAATTTCAAAAATACAATTTTAATGACTTTCACCTTTTAAGAAATTCATACACAATTTTAATTTTTGTGTACACTTTCACTGGGATTTATCACGGTCATTTAAGTACTTAAAAGTACTAAAATGACAGAACAAACTTAGATGCTGGCCTAGTTTTTACCATTGCAACTATTAATGCTAACCTTTATAATCATCAATTTGTATGTTTGTTATTTTGATTAGATTCAAATGAATGTGCTGATGAGATTGCCAATGACTGTGACCATTTATGTACTAATACACTAGGCAGCTATGAGTGCTCATGCAATGATGGATATCAACTGTATATAGACAACAAAGCTTGTATTGGTATGTATTATATTCAATGCATTATTTTGTTTGTTTGTTTTAAATGATATTTCCGTAGGAACTCGACAACAACCCAAAATAGGAGAGGGTTACGGCTCGCACTACCCCACCCTCAGTTTACGCCAAGCTGGCCCAACTAGGCCAATTTCTACAAACTTTTACGTCTTTCAGGAAATGCCATTTTGTAATACTTGCATCTTGACAATCCTTTTTGGATGGTACAATATTTGCTCTAGCCTTTTGGGTAATTAGAAAGGAGGTCTGTTTCTGCAATGTTCTTTCTTTCTTCTTTCTATATCAGCTGGACTATTGTGTTTCAGTAATTTCTACTTCTTTCTTACAACCTGACATAATTTACCCTAGTTTCTTAATTATATGGCTGATTATAACCACACTTCAACAAAAGCTTCACTACCCCAGACTTAAAATATGATTCCAATTACATAGTGCAACTATACGGTCCACAACAAGTTCCCTCTTAATACTTTTTAGAATAAGTCAAAAAATATTTTACGAAATGTAAAAATGTAAGCAGATATGTATAGCGCCATGGTATCTTTGTGAATGGCGCCATAAATGCCTGTAAATGTATAGCGCTATTTGTTTTACACTTGTGGACCAATTTATAGCGTCATACGTCATTGCGTTCAGTCACAATGGTTAATTGTGCAAGAAAAGAGGCCGTTTTAAAAGTTGCACCTGAGTCCATAGCAGTCATGTTTTCTTTGTTGTTTGAGAGCTGACTACTATATATGTCTCCTTTTGACTCAGATGCAACTTTTAACATTGTTTAAAACGGTCTCTTTTTTTACATAATGAACCATTGTGACTGAAGGCAGTGACATGTGACGCTATAATTTGGTCCATATGTGTAAAACAAATACGGCTACCCATAGCTTTTTACACATTGCATTTTGTCAAATATTTTTCTATTTATTTAAAAAAGTATTTAGGGGGAACTTATAAGTTGTGGACCCTATATTTCAATAGGACCAATTGCTGGTGGCACAAATGTCAAGTGAACAACTCAAGGTCAAAGGTCATACAAAGATAATTATGGCTAAAAATGTAATTTCTGTTATCTGTACTAAAAATGCTACTTTTCCACATATTACATTGCATGTGACATTACATAGTGAAATAGCGTCACTTGCATACATGCATCAGCTATACCCAGTGACTAGGGTATAAAAATATTTTGGGTCATAGGTCAATAAGGCAATATTTCAATGTCAGTGTGCTATATAACTCTAGTATTAATATTCATATCAAAGCAAGACATATGTCCAATTTTCACTGTATGTTGAAATGCCCTAAGTTTCTGATTGCCTTTGCCCCGAGTGACAAGCCATTTTTGTCATAACTTTTGGCTAGTGCTTATGGGCTATATACCTGGGCTAATTGGCTATGGCTAAGGGTCATGCACTGTATGCGCAATTTGGTCTAGTTTTTAAGTTGAGTCTTAAAGTTTATTTGTTTGGACAGGGAGTATGCAAGGTAGGATACTCCCAAGGTATTGTAAGGGTTGCTATGGAAACTAAAATTGGTCTTTATAAATAAGTATTGAGATTGATAATGCACAGGTTACCATCCATCAAATGGATTTCAAGCTAGGCACTGTTGTGCAGTGCAATTGAATGCAGCTACAACACAGAACTTAATAAAATAGGACAGAATTATGGGAATAAGATTTTAAAATGCATGAGGAAAAAAAAGAGTACCCAGAAAACCCTGTTAGCTGGATGGTAATGGATAGCCAGCCTCCCTCACTTTTGGCACTTTTAACATCATAAATTGCAAGTTGTTTATGAAATATTGATCTCATAATGTAGCTTTTGACATTGTTTGTGGCATGTTAATGTCTTCATTGTTTGTTTTACTGGTTGTTTGAATCATTTTCCTTAGGCCTGTGGGTGCTGCATGCATTCAGGTCTCTCAACCTTATTCTATTGTTTGTTGCTGTTGATCTTTGGGGACAATATGTGCACAAATTTGGGATAATTCACTACATGTATTTAGGTCTCAAATGAAGGTGCATTTTGTGGTGAAACAGGGCACACAGAACATGTACGCAGGCACTTCATTAATTTTTACTTCCCTTTTCATTTGTTTTCTCTTTTCATTTTTCCTGGCTACACCACTAACCTCACATAGACTTAAAAATAATATTTGTTTCATATTTCTTTAGATATTGATGAGTGTCTTGAAGGAGTCTGCAATTATGATTACAATGCTACCTGTGAAAATACAGAGGGGTCCTATGAATGCCCATGTAATGATGGATATGAAAAAATGAATGGTATTTGTATGGGTAAGTCATGGAAATAGGTTTGTTGCCAAAAGGGCTGAAGTTCACTCTTTACAGTTCTAAGATAATCAAGGTTTTGCTAATGTCATGTTACACATAAACAAATCATTGGAATTGTTCTTATGCTGTATAACAGTTAATTGTTTTAAAACAACAGATTGCTTTTTTGTGTTTGATTAGAAATAGTTAATTTTGTTCAAACTACCTGGGACTTTCAGTAAATAAATAAATAAAAAATAAATGTAGACATTTATATAGCGCTTTATGCCGTAAACAGCCTCTAAGCGCTTTACATTTATTCCGCCGTCATTAGAATATGTCGGAACCACGTTTGCAGCCTACAAGTGGCGAGGGTCCATCAGTACAACGACTGTGACTACCCCTAACAGCTTCCCATTGCACCTGGGTGGGGTGAGGCAAGCGAGGCAAAGCGCCTTGCCCAAGGGCGCAACACGGTGGTGGGACGGGAATCGAACCCACGCACGTCGAGCAAGCTCTCAGATTATGAGTCCAAGGCCGTAACCACTGAGCCACCGTGCCCTCTATAATTCCCAAATATATTGTTGAATATCAAATCTCAAGAACAACATTATGTGAAACAAAGTGTGTATGCCAAATCCAAAAGTACACAGCCTCAGCACACAGATTTTGTTTTATCACAGTGGCCCAGAGCATTCCATAAACCATTTAACTGCAAATAGGAAATTGCAGATAAGGCCAGAAAATAAAAGGTTTGTCCCGGAGCCCGGGGCACATAGGTATGTGAAATTGGATTTGCAGCATAGCCCTACGCAATCATCTTTTTTAAATTAAAAAGGGGGGCCTAAAATGCATTCAAAGGGAAATCCTGTGTAGCGCATAGCTTTTTTTTCCAAATAAAAAAAATAAGCTGCATAGCACATAGCTTTCTGACCAAATGTTTCTGAGACAAAACTTTGGCCGAAGAAGTGTATGCTCTGAATATTCTGCAAAAACCATCTCAGCTGGATCAGCTTCCCAAGTTCCATATGGGTGAATTTGGACAATATTTAAAATGCAGTAAATTCTTATTTTTCAGAAAACTAACAAGCATTAGGACATTTTCCAATCTTGTCTTTTCACCAAGGAGGCATATGTGGCACACTTGCTCCCTTTGTAGTCTTCCCCACAATTTAGTTTTGGGGACAAATATTGCCAAAGTTTAGGCAAACTTTTAGATTCCTACTAAGTGGGTGCCTTGAAATGATGCTTTTGTTTTTCAGATATTAATGAGTGTTTAGTCCCAGATTGTGGAGACCTAGCAGAATGTGTGAACACTCCTGGTTCATACTTTTGTCAGTGTCGTAGTGGTTACTATGGTGATGGCGTCACCTGTACAGGTAAGGTGCAATTCGATTCAAATTATTTAAGTATTATATTTTGGGGTTCATTTATAGCATTGAGGGAATGATTATTTGTTTATGCCCGAGGCAGCATGAAGGGCATAAACAATGATCATGCTCTCCATTTTATTGATAAACTCCTTTAATACACACCAGAACATTCAGTAATATACTACTAAAATATGTCAACATGATAGCAAAAAAATAAGCCTTGTAAGGGGTGCTCCATTAGATTTCCAGGTGTGGGCATGGGAGTTTTTGAAAAAAAAAAACAACAACAACAATAACTTTGCCCACTAGTAAGACAAAAAAAATCGCTTCACTGATGAGTAAAAAAACAATTCACCCACTAAACTCTGTATACAGGTATACATTAAAATTGAAAAAAAAATGTGCCTGACCTAATCTCCCATGTCCCTCCTGAGAATCAAATGGTGCTCTTGGCCAATCATATGCCCTAATGATGATTTTATGCTCTATGTGTAGAAATTGTAGCAGTATGAACAAAACTGAAAGGCCCATTCAGTAATCCCAGTGACAGTGTTTTAAAATTGTTTATAAATGGCTTAAAATTGAAGGATAAGTCGTTAAAATTGTCATTAGGTAATTTTGAAATGAACAATTTGCATAAAACAGCAGTATGGACAAACTTGAAGCCGCATTCAAATACATGTAGCTAATTTCTGTACTTTATTAGAGATATTACAGTTTCATGTCCCATTTTGTCTTTAATACATGGCTATCGACTTAACCACTCGCAGACTATGTTAGGACATCTAAAGGTATGACACTAACAAAGGTGCAAAATCTGAACTTTGATGATTTTTACGATTTTCCACATCAGCAAATCACTGAATAGGCCTTTCAAAGAACATGCAGAGATACCTCTACAAAATAATTTCATTGACTGCTTCAAGAATTTTTCAATTGTTTTATCAATATTGATCATGATCAGGGACAAGCGATTTGCGTTAAAAAAAAAAAGCAAATTGCACGGAAATCCGGGGAAAAAAACAACCAATTGTGTGGAGATTGCGCAGAACTTTTATACATAAAACATACATATAAAACACAAGAAGAAAAAAATGTCAAAATATGAAATTATATACCGTGTCATGTAGGGTATATGTATTTTTAGCATTATGATATCTAAATCACACAAAAGCACCCTCTATCTGGAGTTTCCCACCATTTGACCATTTCATACTTTTTACATGTTTCAAAGTACAAAAAAAAACACTTTCAAATCACATTTACCGTGATTTGGTCACGGAATCATTATTTTCACCCCTACTATATGTACATCCCACAGAAGTACCCCAATACGCGAAAAGTAAGCAACACTGGTACGAGACAAATTAGCTTAATGGTTACATTCTCGTATTTGTTAATTTGTCGTTACATTACTGTGACGCTTCAAACAAGGCTGATATTTCAATACAGACAAACAAAAGACCATTTTTGTTCACATTTCAAAGTGAATTGGGCTGAAAAACGTAATTTCGCAGAGAAAATGAAATTGCGCGGAGAAAGGAAAATTTTGCGTTGCGTCATACGATTTCGAGTCACAAAAATCGCTGGACCCTGATCATGCATGATTCATAGTACCTTGCTGTTTGGTGAAAGAGGTCAAGGAAATCCTTTGAATTTCCTAGCATATATTTTAAGCATTCAGGTGCCTTGCATGCACAGAATTGTTGTCCCTGGAAACAAAAACTTGACACGCTCTGAGATCTGTTATTTCAACATGAAAACTACCAATCTCTTGAACGTCCATTTAATAATGTAAATGTTGGTCAAAATTGATAGTAATATCAGATACCTCGTTTCTGCACACAGATATCAATGAATGTCTAGGAGCAAATGACTGTCATGAAATGGCAACCTGCAGGAATCTAGATGGATCCTATGAGTGTAACTGTAATGCAGGATGGGAAGGGGATGGCACTGAGTGCTCTGATGTCAATGAGTGTGATTCAGGAGCAGCAGTATGTAACTCTAGAGCTGACTGTACTAATACAGAGGGCAGCTATACATGTAGTTGTCAAGATGGGTTTATGGGAGATGGAGCTACTTGTGCAGGTTAGTGTATAGAAAATTGGAAATAACAGGATTAGAGAAGTCAGTAATTCAGAAAATTGTCAAATACATTGCCTTTGATAAAGATTCTGCTAGGATCAAAAGCTACACAGAATTTGTTGGAATAGCTTATTTCAAAACTTTAAATCTTGAAAACGAACAAAGTCCTTAAATCTTTCGATTGCCCATCAATGCTTTCTCGATCCTTATGATTTATGAAATATCAATTGATTGTTATCAAGTGAGATAACATTTAATCTTCATATGTATCATATTTAGAGAATAAAGGTAGATTTTGTCTTTTGCCTATCAATATTGTGTCATAATGGATGGGCTGGCCAATCTTTTTGAGTAGTGGATGCGGTACAGCCGGTATCCACTACAATAAAAATATTGGCCAGCCCATCGCATTATGACACGATATTGGATAGGCAAAAGACAAAATCCTATCTTTTATTCTCATTCTTATTCAGTTTTAATGTAATTTTTGCGAGAAAAACTGTCTTTTATTCAGAAAAAAATAAAGTTACTTTTGTGAGGACATCCCCGTTGTTTTAAATGAACGAAGCCATCACGAACATCTAAGCCGCCAAATTGCGTTCTTAGTTCTCGCACGTGTATTACGCGAATGCATTATCGCGCGATTATTGAGGAGCAACAAGCGTGCCGCCGTTGCGTGGCACGCTCACCCCGACTAATATCACTATCAACTATTGTGAGATATTATACACCAGGAAACCAGTCAATTACGTGAATTCTTTACAAGACGCACCCATTGAATAAGAATGACCAATGACATTCTGGAATTAATTTTGATTATATAGTTGATAGGGTTATTAATAACAAGTAACAAAGCAGCATTGACGGGCAATCCCGAGATCAAACAAATTAATTGGTTGTCGTGTCTTATCTATATGATTTCTTGTTTCAGATATCAATGAATGTGAGATTGAAACTGATGAGTGTGAACAAGTGTGTACGAATACAGAGTATGGATATGAGTGTGGCTGCAATGATGGATTTGTACTAAGTGATGACAGTTTAACATGTAATGGTAAGTAACATATATATCAGGCAGCAAAATGCTGTGTTCATATTCAGGGGTGTGAAATCTCCTCTTTTAAGCTGAATTCCTCTTTATTGGACAGTTTTTTTGAGGCAAAATTTTAGCTTTTTCTTTCATTTTCAGTCCATTTTGAGCATATTTCAGTGCTTTTCCTCTCTTGTCCTCTTTTTGAACAAAGTTCCTCTTTTTTCAATAGAGGTCACTCACACCCCTGTGTGTTGGAATAAAACCCTTGCTTGTTCTGTAAGTAATGTATCCTTAGATCGACTACTATGCTGTGTTTAAGACATTCAAAAGAACCATCTAAATGGGGAACAAGTATATTTTCAAAATAGCTGTTGATGATACGTACATACAAACTTGATTTGATTTAGCACTTTTCCAACCTTATCAAAGCACTTTTACCAAACATAATCTTAAATATTAAGCAAACAATTATTCGAACAACAATTTATAAAAATACAAAACCCAAAAATGCAATTTGAAAATGTAAGTCTTGAGTGTACTCTTGAAACCATTTACAGTGGATGATGAATTGATAATAGTGGTATTCATCATCAAAGTGACGTAATAAATCGGATTAACTACCATAGCAATGGGGTAAAACAATTTTTGAAATACCGCGCTGCACTGGTACGTTCTGCATTGAACCATATCAAGCTGATCACTTGCACCTTTAAGATTAGTATATTTGAAAGGGGCGGTACTGTATTTAATCTATGATTGTACATAGACATACACAGGTGATGAGTACATCCTGCTTGTAGGGCAGTTTGGGTCCTTGCATACTAAAAAGCCAGTACTGTACTTCCTGTTGCCTCCTGTCATACTAAGGCAGAAAATATCCTTGAATGATTGGAGTCCACCTCTCTCTTGATGGTGTGTGAATGGAAATGATGACGATAACGGTTTTGATAAAAGTCACTTAATTCTGGCCTATTTCTTCTATGCAGTTCAATCAGGTCAGGATTGTGTTGATGATACCATTACCTGTGGACCATATGGCCAATGTGTACGCAGTAGTGATGGTACTACTGATGTGTGTGTATGCAATCAAGGAGCAGAACTCAGTGGAACATCATGTAATGGTAAGATGTACACATGCCCCCTTCCACTTCCACACACCCCCACCCCCACCCCCACATATACTACTGATGAGTGTGTATGCAATCAAGGAGCACAACTCAGTGGAACATCATGTAATGGTAAGATGTACACTCACATGCATGTATGTGCTGATGCAAATGGGTGTATGTATGCATGCATGTTACCTAACATGCACTTGCACAACCCTACATGTAAGCGCTGCCAAACAGGACATCAAAGCTTAACCCATTGTGTTATTCAATTGTGGGACATTGACACACATTCCCATTTTGGTATTTCAATGCATTCTGTGGACATGACTTAACACGCTTGTGGTATGTTTATATAGTGCCTTATCAAGGGGTCTGGGCACTCAACTTGCAATAGAAACAGTTTCTATTGCGTGTTAAGTGCCTAGATCTTGTAAATAAGTTATTTACAAACTTATGCTTGCAACTAAAAACTACACTAAAATTTAAATAGCATCTAAAGACTACACATGATAAAAATGACAATAGCTGAGTGAAAATTGTTTATGAGAACACACAAAGAAATTTGTGAGTTCTCATGAACACAAAAAAAAATTGGGTATAGCCACACTGGTGCCTGTTGTGATCCAGGAGGTAGAACAATAGTTTTGGACATTTATATTATAGTAATAGTAATGTTTTACCAAGCAAAATAACTCTTGTTATGCTTGTCTCTAAGATATTGACGAGTGTGCAGCTGATGATACCAATGATTGTGATGAAACATGTACCAATCAGGAACCTGGGTATATCTGTAGCTGTGAAGGTGGCTATGAATTACATAATGATCAGAGAACTTGTAGAGGTGAGTACAATGATGTGTAGACTGACATACAGACAGACATGCACCAATGTCATCATTGGTCAATGGTCATGATGGCTATGAACTAGATGATGATCAGAGAGGTGATTATAATTTCTTAACCCACTTTGCCATTTTACTCTTACCACCAGACATTGATGAATGCAGCATGATAAATGATTGCCACACATCAGCTT
Source organism: Amphiura filiformis (assembly GCF_039555335.1). NCBI lineage: Eukaryota > Metazoa > Echinodermata > Ophiuroidea > Amphilepidida > Amphiuridae > Amphiura > Amphiura filiformis. The sequence goes on along the minus strand of NC_092640.1, from coordinate 40,599,997 downwards.
CATGTACCAACATAGATGGGTCATATACATGTACTTGTAATACCGGCTACACAGGAAATGGGACTGTCTGTAGAAGTAAGAAATCTATAAGCAGTGGGGTGGGTGTGTAAGTGTGAATTTGAAGAGAAAAAAAACAGGAATTTATAGGACAAAGGTCAGTTCATTACCTTGGAACTGCTTGGTGATACACCTGCAACAGGGTCTTCCCCACTTGACAACAGAGATCTATTTATTATTATATATCTCATATATATATTCCAAATAGAGGTGAAACCATCTAAAAATGGTAAAGTGCTCAACCATAAAGGGAGCTTATTAAAACATAAGATTTGGACTTGTATATACTACATGTCTTGACAGATCTGTTTCGTAAAGGCCATTAGGCCCTCACTCATCAGAAGAATTCTGTCATCATTATGCATCGAGTCTTCTGATGAGTGAGGGCCTAACGGCCTTTACGAAACAGATCTGTCAAGACATGTAGTATATACAAGTCCAAATCTTATGTTTTTATATCTCATATATAAATTCCTGTCATCCGATTGGTTGAAAGTGCAGTCATTTAATTAACTATGCCCGCAAAATAAACTATGGACCGGTCATGGAAATGAACCGGTCACGTGTGTCCCGATCAAACTCGCAATCGCAACATCCATGGAGCCATTCGGTATATATAAAACAAATATGGACTGCTTTATATTCAGGACATGGTTAAGATTATTGGTGATCTCAAAACCATGCTATGACCCTCGGCTGCACCTCGGGTCATAGCATGGTTTTGAGATCACCACCCCTCATAGCAGTCAATATTTGTATACTATGATAGATGGATAGTCAACCTCTATAATAGAGGGCAAATAATACATTATTAGATATAGGGGTTCACATTCTGCTATGGCATAAAGAATCAAGACTTTATAAATATGATTGGTTCTCTACCATGTGACTTTTGAACACTCAAATAGGGTAGTATAGCAAACTGGGGACATTTGACCCACTTGTATGTATAAATGTCAATTTCAATTTTAAAGTTTGACACTTCTACATACACTTGTGTGTCCATGCATGTTTTGCAAGAAGGTTTTTGTTTTCGTGTTCATGTCATTTTTGTGTGCACGGTCGTTAGAGAGTGGCATAGGGCACTACATGTGGTTATAATGCATATGGTGTTGGGGGGGAAGATGGAATATCACTATTGGATTAGTATGTAATCAAGAAATCTTCACAAACCTAAATGTGTTCTGTGGTGCCAAATCAAAATTATGTTATTCTAAAACCGTTGGGGCACGACATAGTTGGTGAAAACGGGTTAGGTGTGTGTATTGGGATGGGTGCGTATAGGTGAATTGTGTGTGTTCATGTATGGGTGTGTCTTTACACATGTTTGTTCTGTACCAGACAACCTTCAGAGTGAGAACTGGGAAAAGAAATGTGTACTGTTGTTTAGTTACAATGAATCCTTTAGATACGGGTATTTACCACGGACTGTCACAATCCGTTCCAGTGCTGTATTAGTATACAGGATCTTAATGTACTTTTAAGTACATACTTCAAAGTTATGTTAAGATGTCATTCCTGTGTACATAGAGTCACACCTGTACATTTACCTTGCAGTTAGTTTCAAAAAGAGTAGGGTTTAATCATGAACGGTCACAATCTATTCTAGTGCTGTTAGAGTATACATAATTTTATGTACAGATATGATGTATGCCAGAACAGCACTCAAGGGGGTAGTGATACTTATATTTACTGTAAAGAGTGATGCTTTGAGATGTTTGTAACGTTAAAATCACTTAACACATAAGGTATATAATAATAACAAGACAGTAAGAAAACTTGTCAAACTTGTTGTTTTATATATATTATCCCCAGATATTGATGAGTGTACTATGGACCCATGTGATGTAGATGCAGAATGCACTGACACCCCTGGATCATATCAATGTGTCTGTAATACTGGTTACCAAGGAGATGGGTACAACATCTGTGATGACATCAATGAGTGTAATAATGCTGGCTGTGATGTGCAGGCTATATGTAGTAACACAGAAGGATCATATATATGCGAATGTGACCAGGGCTATTTTGGAGATGGTGCAACGTGTGAAGGTACATTATAGTTTTCAACACATTAATACAGATCTTTATGAAACTGATTAATTCCAGGAAATCTTATTCATAAATATATATCTAATCCATTATTTCATCAGTTGCTATACAAGCCTTCATGTCAGTCAGGGTTGACAGTTTACTGGAGTATACCTGTGTTTTCCAGTCAGTTGGCAAATGTCAGTGAAATAGCATCTCTGATAATGCATTGATCGATAGACCCTCATATCCAAGCACAGCAGTTACCACACAGTGCGTGGCTTGTCTTGCATATTTTGCGGGATATTTTGAAATGAGCCTACATGTTTTCCTATACTGATAGACTCTAGAAATACCAACATAAATCATCAAAGAACATTACTTTAAGAATTATTGCAGTACCAAAATCAGTAGGAATGGAAAATGTACGGTGTACACATCCCAGACAAAATTTAAACGAGTTTCTGTATCTCCACAAAATGATCATATTTTTTCTCCAAAATTCTATGTAAATGATTTTCAATGCTACACAGAAATTATGTTCAACAAATGATAGACATTTTACACAATTTGACATAACTTTAGAAACTATTGGAATATTTTGATGGTTTTGTTTTGTAGGGCAACATGAGTAAATAATAAGAAATCAAACATTGCTCCCTCGGCGGAACTTGCATGTAATCAAAGGTTGTAAAATATAATCTGATAACAATAGCTATCAATAATCTGTTTCCAGTCCCCTCATACACATTCCCTGAATTATCCAAGTACAACTTATTGAAATCAAATCTGATTTTGACAAAGCTAGTTGATAAGTCTAAAAAGATGTAAAACAAAATATTATTTATTTTCCTGAATCCAGATATCAATGAATGTACAAGCTTCAACAACCCTGATGACTGTCCAGCAAACTCTGTATGTATCAACATTGCTGGGTCATACAGGTGTATGTGTAATGTGGGCTATGAGGAGTCTACAGTTGCCAATGAAGAGTTCATGTGTCTAGGTATGTGATACAAACTCCCTATGTATCAATACTGCAGGGTTATTCAGGTGTATGTTTAGCATGGGCTCTGAGCAGTCGACACTGGTTACCAATGAGAGATTAGCATGTCAAGGAAGTGATACAAACTCCTTATGTATTAATATGCATTGCAGGGTCATTCAGGTGTGTGTGTAACATGTTCTATGAGTCAACATATGTTGTCAATGAGCAGTTCACATGTCTTGAAAAAGGCGAAAAAAAAACACCCTGATTTACAGGCGAATATGGACTTTTCAAGTAGGGATGGTTGGTTGGGTGTTTTTTCCTTGAGGCTAAAATTAGTACCCTAAAATGGCACCAAAAGCTTTTTTTTTTGCAAATAAATTTGAAAATGTCGAGTCAAAATCAATCAATTTTGGCTCAAATATGGCTGATTTTACATGATTTTAGCAAAAATAGTTTAAAAAACAAACATATTTTTCCCCAAAATGCAAAATCTGTATCGTTAGGGCCCATAGAAAATAAAAGTATACACATTAACCATTCGTTTTTTGGATCAAAGAATTTATACCAATTAGCTTACAACAAAAAGACTTGTGTAGTCTGCATTGTTTTGGTCATGAATTAGAAGCCTGTTTTGTCAATCAAATTGGGGTGGGGTGAAATCCAAAGGTTACGAGAATTTCCTGAATTTTTTTTTTTTTTCAATTTTGTTGTTTTGACCGGGGGTGCTCTGAAGACTTTCTTTTTGATCTTTGTGAATATAAAATATTTGAACTAATATCACCAACTTCCAGTAAGTTTTTGCCCCAAATTAAAATTTGATTAGGATAGTACCTTTAGATCAGAGCCCTTGATATGGCCAAGAAGGTCCAGTGAATCCAAATAAACTAAATCCAAACAGGCTTATTCCTTGCTAAAGGCCACCATGGCTTTAGAGGTTTAAGATACCACTAGAGCTGGGCAGTGCTTGAAAAAAAGGTGGAACTATTTTTTGCATGGCATTTAAAATGGTGCTTAACTAGAGCGCTTACCGCACCATAGCTGAACCATGGGGCTTTGGCAGTATATTGTGGTACATGAATATTAATTATTTTAAACATGTTTAGAATGTCATAAGGATCATTGCATTTAAATTTCAGCTCAATTGGAGCATTTCGATAACTTGACCTTTGACCCCTTTATGACCCCTTAATGACCTTAAATGAATATTAAATTATTTTAAACATGTTTAGAATGTCATAAGGATCATTGCATTTAAATTTCAGCTCAATTGAACCATTTTGAAAACTTGACCTTTGACCCCTTTATTGACCCTTAATGACCTTAAATGAATTTAAAAATATTTTAAACGTGTTTAGAATGTCTTAAAGATCATTGCATTTAATTATCAGCTCAATTGGAGCATTTTTGGAAACTTGACCTTTGACCCCTTTATGACCCCTTAATGACCTTAAATGAATATTAAAATATTTTAAACATGTTTAGAATGTCATAAGGATCATTGCATATAAATTTCAGCTTAATGGGAGCATTTTTGCTTAAAATGACCTTTTTTGACCCCTGTGACCCCTTGGATGACCTCTGACGTTAGGAAATATTTTTATCATATTCTTTACTTCTTTCTCTTTCATTTGACACCACTTGGTGGTTCATACCTTCGTGGCATTTAAAGATATGTCCATTTCAGACCAAATGGTTGGTAAGTAAGTAAGTAAATAAGTAAGTAAATAAGGGACAAACACTAATATAGGCTAATACCATTACATGGTTCAGCAAAAATCACTGAAAAAGCTTTATAACCAAAATGTGCACATTTCAGAGTAACATGCCAAAATAACATTTTTCTATATATCATCATCTTATAGTTTCAATGACCACCCCCCAAAAAAACACATGGTATTGATATTGGTATAAATTTTGGTCATTAGGGATTCAACCTTGTACTCCTAATTTACAGTAATGTCTTTTTTGCTGTGAGAGTTCCATGAAAATAAAATTTTGCTTGAAATCACCTTTTTCCATTGAGAATTAATGTTAGTGAACTTAGAAGTAAATGCCACTAAGCAAGCCTAGAGTAAGGTCAATATCCAGAAAGCCCATTCACCCAGCTGTGTTCTACCAGTGTTAGAGGGATATGTCATGATTTTCCGTCTCAATTGCTTTGCTTTTCTATCGGGTGGAAAATTTAAGGTCGGCTATGAGCAATGGTCCTTTAATGTATCATGTAACTTTCATAAATCAATGAAATATACCTGTGTTTCAGATGTCAATGAATGTGAGGAGGATTATGATAACTGCCATATGAATGCTGCATGTACTAACACTGATGGAGGGTTCACTTGTGAATGCAACAGTGGTTTTGAAGGGGATGGAGTCACCTGTACAGGTATGTAATAGAGTTTGATAACTGCCATGTGTATGCTGCATGTACTAACACTGATGGAGGGTTCACATGTGAATGCAACACTGGTTTTGAAGGGGATGGAATCACCTGTACAGGTATGTAATAGAGTTTGATAACTGCCATGTGTATGCTGAATGTACTAACACTGATGGAGGGTTCACATGTGAATGCAACACTGGTTTTGAAGGGGATGGAATCACCTGTACAGGTATGTAATAGAGTTTGATAACTGCCATGTGAATGCTGCATGTACTAACACTGATGGAGGGTTTACATGTGAATGCAACACTGGTTTTGAAGGGGATGGAATCACCTGTACAGGTATGTAATAGAGTTTGATAACTGCCATGTGAATGCTGCATGTACTAACACTGATGGAGGGTTCACATGTGAATGCAACAGGGGTTTTGAAGGGGATGGCATCATGTGTTGGTATGTGATGGGTATAAAGTGACAGGAATGTCCAAGTCAGCATAGCAGCATAGAGAAATGGTTAGAGCAGAGCAAGGGTGTAGCCAGCCTTCTATGGTCAATTATGAGGTTGGCACACATTTGCATCAACATTTTAACCACCACATGTCTTGAAAAACGGGCTTGTTCAGTGGTTGTAGAGAAAATGCACAGCTGTTTTTGCCCCTGGAATGGAATACAGAGACTTAGCCAGACACTCATTCCATATTGTGATATACATTGTAAATACAAGTATCAAGTATAATAAATGGTTTTTGTTTGTCTTGTCTTTTGTCAAAAATTTGCCATCCCCATTTTACCCCTGAAAATTTCTGTGGAGGGCACATTGCAACGCCAACCCCCCAAACACAAAAAAAAAAACACCTGGCTATGCCACTGGAGGAGAGTTTTGAAATATAGTTAATAGCTCAGTGCTGCCAAAACTTTAATACCAATACCAAGGTGTGGAGAATTGGCTCGTCAAGTTGCGGTGAAGTAGCCCAATATAACAAAAAAAGCACCCACCAGAGATATAAGGGCAGTTTTACCCAAGTTTAATGTAGACTAGTTGGCACCTAAAATTGCAGCGCTGGCATCACTGTAATAGCTATAGCTGTAAGAACTCCTTCACATGTATATGTTAAAATATCAATAGTGTTGGGCCAAACTTTGAATTATGTCATTGGTGATTTTATCTGATCCACATATATTTTGTTGATTCCCTGTATCTTTCAGATATCAACGAGTGTGCAACAAGTATTCCATGTTCCACATCAAATAATGAAAGGTGTCAGAACCGGATTGGTGAATATAGATGTATATGCCAGATGAATTACTATAGACAGGGAAGCAGTCTAACTTGTCAAGGTTAGCAGTGTGGATACTGATATTGGACTCTGTCATGTTTGACATTTGCTTAAAAAGTTACCTTTTTCATCTTCATTGACCAGCGACGTAGCTTGCGACACCATCACGGCGTCTTCATTCAGCGTAGTGATGTTTTGTTTACAATATTCCGGTCACATGACCAAGTGTGTTTTTGGAACAAGTAGATCAGGGAAGCCATAAAGATTAAGATACAAAGACCCACGCTCAACAGGGACGCCGTATACGACCTGCCCGCCATCTACAATGATCTGCTGACACATGACCACCCATCGGGTGGTCATGTGACCGGAGGATTGTAAACAAAACATCACTATGGTGTCGCGAGTTACGTCACTGCTCAATGAAGACTCTGAAAAAGGTAACTTTTTAAGCAATTGTCAAGGTTAGTTATCACACACATAATTATTCCATGTTCCAGTGTGAGAACCTGCCAAAATAAACTTAAACTACTAAGGACAGGGAAGCAAACAAACTTGTTAGGGTAAAAACAAGTAGGGTACTCAAAATGATATGATTATTATGAAAATAACAATGCCATTATTTAAATATTTTATTATTTTGTCTGTAAATAATGCCTACTTTCTGAGTGATAGTGGGTGTAACAGAAACTTCAACATAAATAAGATTTATCCGGTAAACGTGGATCAGTGTAATGATGAATTCAAATTTTGTTTCCAATATTGTGTGTGACTTATTAAATGATTGAAGTGTTGTTTGCATAATCTACACTAAAATAATATGAAGATCTGATATGGGTTTTTTTTTCAGCTTCATTAACTCATTCATTGGTAGCAGTGTTCAACTTGGTGAAGGGTTTCAACCCTGTCTGGCTCTTTGACACTGTCAACACAGAGGCTAATAGAGATGCATTGACAGTAGATGTAAGTATACATGGTATGGTGATCCAATGGTTACAGGTTCAATTCCTGAGTAGTAGCGGTATTCAACTTGGTGAAGGGTTTCAATTCTGTCTGGTTGTTTGACATTGTCAACACAGAGGCTAATAGAGATGCATTGACAGAAGATGTAAGTATACGTGGTATAGTGATCCAATGGTTACAGGTTCAATTCCTGAATGGGTGTAGTGTTCAACTTGGTGAAAGGTTTCAATCCTGTCTGGTTGCTTGACACTGTCAACACAGAGGCTAATAGAGATGCATTGACAGCAGATGTAAGTATGCATGGTAAAGTGATCTAAAGAATACAGTTTCAATTCCTGAGTAGTAGCACTGTTCAACTTGGTGAAGGGTTTCAATTCTGTCTGGTTGTTTGACACTGTCAACACAGAGGCTAATAGAGATGCATTGACAGCAGATGTAAGTATGCATGGTAAAGTGATCTAAAGAATACAGTTTCAATTCCTGAGTAGTAGCACTGTTCAACTTGGTGAAGGGTTTCAATTCTGTCTGGTTGTTTGACACTGTCAACACAGAGGCTAATAGAGATGCATTGACAGAAGATGTAAGTATACATGGTAAAGTGATCTAAAGAATACAGTTTCAATTCCTGAGTAGTAGCACTGTTCAACTTGGTGAAGGGTTTCAATTCTGTCTGGTTGTTTGACACTGTCAACACAGAGGCTAATAGAGATGCATTGACAGAAGATGTAAGTATACATGGTAAAGTGATCTAAAGATTACAGTTTCAATTCCTGAGTAGTAGCACTGTTCAACTTGGTGAAAGGTTTCAATCCTGTCTGGTTGTTTGACACTGTCAACACAGAGGCTAATAGAGATGCATTGACAGAAGATTTAAGTGTGTTTGGTATAGTAGTCCGCAGGTTATAGGTTCAATTCCTGGATGGTAGCAGTATACAACTCTGTGAAAGTTTTCAAGCAGCTAAGGTTGGAGCTTCTGTGTAGTACACCTACAGGCTCATACACCTGTGTCCTAGAATTAAATATAACAACAGAAATTCAAGGGTACACAGGTATTCACAGAAAGAGAGAGGGGAGAGACAGAGAGAGATACTCGAAGACAATCACAAGGACACAAGAAGTAAAATGTGATTTTGGGGAAAAGAGCAAAAGTCGATGGTAAAAAAGTAAGATGGAGAAAAAACTGAATGAAAAACAGGTCTGCATATGTTAAGCCAAGAGACATAAAAAACTCATTTTCAAAATTGATCTTATTCTTCATTTCCCAATTCAGTTGACATCACTCTTCCAAGCAAGTAGTATTAGTGCTGATTTCCTAGGAGCTGCTGTACTGACAATGACCCCTACATCAGATGGAGCAGAGGTGACTATAAGGCTGGATTTTACAGAGTCTGCTACAGTTGAAATTTCTGACATAGAAGAGGCATTCTTGATTGATGGCTTGAGTGATGATATGTTCCTTGGTTCTGATAGTCAAGTAGTATCGGCTAGTGTCATCTCACCAGGTATGAACTAAATGTGTGTGTTGTGGTGTGCAGATATACATGTATGTTGCGTAGGTAATCCCCATGAAACAGTGTATAAAATAGAGCCTGCCCTAGATGGGCTACTTTGGCTTTGAACACATTTTTTTCCTAACCAGCCCAACAGACTCCCTGCAATGTTGCCTTGTAGTGGCGTACATCGACCACCAAAATACCAGGACAAAATTGACCAAATTTGTGATGTTTATCTTCTGTGTAGCCTTTGTAGGCCATGATTATTCTTACTTTGGCTCATTTCATCATTAACATTGCAAATTTTCGCGCACTTAGTGTGCAAACGTCTCGGTAAAGTCATTTTGGTAACAGGACAACTGGACGTTTTGCAATATTTTGCCCACCTTGGAATTTGTGTCCACTGATAACTAGACACTAAGAGCACTGATACAATAAAACCAAAGTTACAACAAATATATGGACAGGTTACTTTCAGGGTTAGTTTTAGGAGCAGCCTGTCCTGCAGACTTGTGGCTTTGGGGCTGAACTTACCTCACTGCCATCAGGCCTCGAAATAAAAAAAAAAAATCCAAGGGTCCGTCAGACCCTTGCCTTTGAAATGTCAAGGGTCCTCACCAATTTTCAAGGGTCCGACCCCGGACCCTTGCCTGTGAAATTTAAAGAGAGAGAATTAGCTATGGCGTTCACGCTATGTAGATTATAGAAAATCTGGGTTGAAAACTTGAAGGGAAACTAAAATGAAAGTGTACTCAGGGAGCTGGAAGTATTATGTAAACCAGCGGAACAACAAAAATAGGATTTTCTGCTCTTTATTGCTTGGTTCAATTTTTACGGGTCACTCGGACTCGTACCGTAGGAAATTTGTGGGTTAATTCTCACACCTGTAACCGCAGATCTTCCATATTTACTAACCATGTTTAACTAGCTAAAAGTGGGATAAAATGCACCTGACCATATAGGCATTTTTGGATCCTGCATATCGTTGTTGGGCAGGAAAATCCTCCTATGTGTCATTGGCCCCTGAACATGTTTAAAGTAAAAGCTCTTATGTAACCGGTTTATTATAGCAGTTTTGTTTTAAACATGTTCAGGGGTCATAAACACATTTTTCCTGCCCAACGACAATATTTGGATGTAAGTATGTGCTGAGGCTTGTGGATCAACGTCTAGGCGTTGTGCCAAAGCGAAGCGCACTATAAATCACTGGGCGCTTTTTGTTTTTTTTTTGTTTTTTAGGTCAAGCCCCTGCACTCGGGTAGCAGGTCATACTTGCAATGGTTATTATGATTAAGGTTGAGCTGCATCCCTGAATGATGCTACTTGGTTGTGTGTCTTGGGGCAAAGTGGCCAGTGGTTCCCTGTTATCCTCTCAACTGGGACTATTGTTTTCGGTTACCGAGCTCTTGCCCCCTAGGAAGGACTAGGATGGTTACTTGCTTTTGACAAGGGCTCTGAGAACACAGTGAAAACACTTCAGAACATGTATGTGACCCGCTCCCACAAAACTAGACATAAGTCACTCATTTTTAAAATTGAGTTTTTGATGTCATCATTTAGTGTTGGTCTTCATTTGATACTAAAATTATGTTTCTGGGACATGTGGTCCTCATTCTACGATTTTTCAACGAGAAGGGGGGATGCGACACATAAAGAAAAGGCAAATGCAAGAAAAACTTCGTTTGACTCAGAAAATGCTAGATTTGGGTGCTATAGACATAAAAGAATATTTTGTTTTCATTGGTAGGTTAAAGCAAACATATTAAGGAAACAAAAAATAATAAAAATTGAAAAACCAAATCTGAAAGGTTTTTCACCCCTTCCCCAACTTTGACTTGCCAAATCTCGAAATAGCTGAGCGGGTTTCATCAGAGCGGGTCACATATGCAAAGGAGAACTAAAATGTCAGAACAAAAGACAGTCCAGATATCATACAGTATGATATCAAGCATCATAACCTTTAACCTTTGTTTCCATAGAGATGAATCCATGTGAAGAAGGAACCCATGATTGTTATAGCAGAAATTTTGTGAACTGTGTGTTTGTAGGCGATGGTCAATTCAGATGTGAGAATTGTGAGACTGGTTATAGAATTAGCACAGATGCCTCAACATGTACAGGTAAGTAATGAAGACACATACGGACCGTCATGTGATCTGCACTTGCATAATAGTCTTCTACAGTATCTGTTATTTATGGTGTTAATCAGTACTTGAAATCTAGTTCAATAGAAATTAGGGCCTGGTAAATTTTCACAGGCCTAAAATTTTAACATTTTAATGTTACATTGGTCCATATTTGTGTGACACTTTGAAAGACTTCCACATAATTAGGAGAACCGGGACTTCCTATACCGCCACGTACAATCGCACCATCAGCTATGGGGAGAAAATTGGGGGTATTCTGGTCCTTGCCGACGGTGCACGGAGATGAATGAAAACAATTCTGCCATCTTAAGCATCTTGGTATCGCGTGCAGGTTGCATCAAGTGCATCTCTCAAGTGCACCCATCATCCATGTCACTCTTGCATGATAAATCTTTCATTTAATACAGAAATAATGCCCTGTGTAGAAAATCCAGATATCTGTACAGATAAAAACTTCATTGACTGTGTTCATGATGGCCCAGGAGACTATCACTGTGAAAACTGTGCTGATGGGTTCAGATATGAGATATCAAAAGAGTCATGTGTAGGTAAGTCATTAGCATACATCTAAGTCGAAGCGACCAGGTCACGATCTGTGTACTTGACAAACAGTGCAGGTCAGTCAGGATCGGAGGACAGTTGACTGTGCACTGCCCTCTTCGTAATAAAGGTCTGAGAATCGCCTTTTTGTACCACCGATATGCAGCTGTCAATCGTCATGCACAATGAGTGAGAATTACTGGGTTAAGTCGATAATAAAATTATAAAAATTGTTCTAAATAGGTTAATTTACCATACATTTTGTTTTAAAAGGTAATTAGATAATCTATGAAAGAGATAACTACAACTTCAGAAAAGATGAGAAAAGACGTTTTTATTGTGGCGTTGTCTGCCAACTAAAAGCTGACTAAAGGCAGCGTAAGAGTGAATGATGTCATCTGCAATGAGTGCAAATGTAGGCCAAAGGTCGATGGCGTAGGCCAAGAGTCATCTAGCCCTTACACAAGGTCCCGAACTCACACTGGCCTCACTTTTGCGATTGAAGTAGCGTCTCTCTTATTTTAGTATGGTCTAAATATTTAATATTCATATTTCTTTCTTTTTGTTTTCAGTACCCAGGTATCTGCAGATAGAGTTTATCGTAATATCTATAGAGGGTACACCAGCTGAGTATGTTGATGCTCTCTCTGATCCAAATTCAGCAGAATTTGAACAACTTGCTACATTAGTGTGTACAGAGGTAAGGCTTTTCACACCCAAATTTGTGATTTCTTGATGTATTACTTCACTTTTTGTTCACTATTGGGTTTTTTTTGTCTCCATATGTGCAATTTTGGGGGTTTTTTTTTCAATCTTTAAAATTAAAACATTCCCAAATTTTATATCTCTAACTCTACTCTGAACTTTAAGAAAGAACGAATGTTACCATAAAATTTCTGAACACATTTCCTTTCCAAAATGTATAGTTTTATATACTTTAGAGCGTAAACTTAAGAAATAATGAAGTCGGAAAAGTTCCATCTTCTCTCCCTTTACTCTGCAGTGTAGAACATCAGATTTTCATTCAAAACTGTTGTGCTTTTTAACAATGTGTGTAGCAACTTCTTCTCAATGTACCCATCCTTCGGATCCTCTCCTATCCGGGTGTCATCCCTGATGATGGGGGGATTATCTCATGTACACAAAGTATGCAAATATTGGCCCAGTTATGTCACATGTTATGCAGAATGTAGCATGTCTACTTCTGATTTCATTTGTATTTTATCGGTGCAGATAACGACTGCACTTAGTGATAACACTGTAGAGCTTTATGACTGTGAAGTTTTAGAGTTTAGACCAGGCAGTATTATAGCAGTATACACCATCATATTAGATGAGAATGAATCTACAGCTACTGATGATGAAATCCTTACAGCTACAAAGACATACCTGATGACTAGTAGTACTGTCTTTACAGTGGATGAGCCATCATTCAGACTAATTGGTATGTGATGTAATTATCCATAAATAAAGTTCCCTATACCATAAATGTATTTAAAAGTGACTACTCCCAATTGCAGAAAAATAGGGTACTTATGTTTTTGAATTGCACAAAATAAAAACAGTTACGTCATCAAAATCTGTAGTACTATGTCATATCGTTTCTCCATACAGATATCGATGAATGTCTAGGAGCAAATGACTGCCATGAAATGGCTACCTGCAGGAATCTAGATGGCTCCTATGAGTGTAACTGTAATGGAGGATGGGACGGGGATGGCACTGAGTGCTCGGATGTCAACGAGTGTGATTCAAGAACAGCAGGATGTGACTCTAAAGCTGACTGTACTAATACAGAGGGCAGCTATACATGTAGTTGTCAAGATGGGTTTATTGGAGATGGAAAAACATGCACAGGTAAGTGTATATTTGAAAAATGGAAACAGGAAATTCTCAAATACATTACCACTGATTAAAATTCTGCTAGGATCCAAATCTACACGGCTTTTATTGTGGATGCGCAGTTCCCAACGGCTCATTTTTAGCTCATCTACAACATTGTGTTGTGTGGCGTCATTATGTTATGCATGGTGCAGAGGGATAATTGGTCGGCTGTACAGTTGGGCTGAAGCAAAATCATTAAGCCACTCTACAGCCTTAATGCAAAAACTGATTAACTTCAAACTTGGTAGGATGGTAGAGTATGGTGGCATCATGTGCTGTGTCATGATCTGCGTCAAGTTATTTACATATTTCTGAATATTGATGAGCTTATTTGCATATTATTGCCTGAAATTTCACTAAATCACTCTGCAGCATACACCCAATAACTTCTATAAACTATGTACTAGGATTTTAGTATGATCACCGTGTGCTGTTTAATTGTGTGTCAAGTTATTTATTCCATTAATCTACTCTGTAGCCTACATGTAATCAATGATTCATGTCTAACTTGGTAGGATGATAGAATATGAACACCTCTTTTGCTGTATAGTTTGTGTTAGGTTATTTGTATATTTATGAATATTGATGACTTTATTTGCATATTCTTTGTATTCACAAACCTTTGTTGTGGGGGCCACCTGACTTACAAACTGTGAAATTCTGCTTTACTATATATCTTACAAATCATCTTGATCACAAAGACATAAACAATGACATAAATCATGCTAGAAAGTGCTATTTATGGGATTTATCTGTATGATTTCTCTTTTCAGATATCAATGAATGTGAGACTCAAACTGATGAGTGTGAACAAGTGTGTATGAATACAGAGTCTGGATATGAGTGTGGCTGCAATGATGGATTTGAACTAAGTGATGACAATTTAACATGTGATGGTAAGTGCCATACATTAGGCAGTAGACTGTCCCACAGTCTCAACTCTGTCTCTGGGTAATGGAGCAATACACAGGCCAACTGCAAAACCTAAATTAATGTGACACCCCATGCTCAGTTCTCTCCAAAATCTAAATACTCAAGAGCTAAAACCACCTTCCAGTTCATACCCATACACCACTGCATTATAGACCTAGCAAAATTGAGTTATCGTCAACACTACCTGAATCCCTGCCCTAACCCTTAACAAAGTTATAGTGTGCCTGGAGCACTGTGTCCCCAAAAAATGTGCCAAAATTTGCTTGCACTTCTTTGCCCTCCCCTCTTGGCTTTCCAATATATATATTGGTTTCCAATATATATATTGGTGTGTATGTGCATGACATAAACAAAGAATCATGAATTACATCACTGGTTATAAGTACTTTCATGACCAACCAAAGCATGCTAGAAGGCACTATTTATGGGATTTATCTGTATGATTTCTTGTTACAGATATCAATGAGTGTGATATTCAAACTGATGAGTGTGAACAAGTATGTATAAATACAGAGTCTGGATATGAGTGTGGCTGCAATGATGGATTTGAACTAAGCGATGACAGTTTAACATGTGATGGTAAGTGCCATATATCAGGCAGAGAAATGTGTTGGAATAGAGACCTTGCTTGTCATATCCTTAGTTAGGGTCTGCAATAATTATGAGTGCCCGGAGAGAGGAGACAAAAATTTTAAACTGTTTGCCAAAATTTGGTTTTCTAAAAAAATCAAAGAACTCCCCCCACTCAGCCTGTCAAAAATCCCCCCCCTTTGCTCATGGCAAATTTTAGCGAAAAATTGCAAACCTTAAATGGTCCAGATATATTATTCAAGTGTAGCGAGCAAGATATTTTGTACATTTGAACGTTTCTGTAATGTTTCCCTAAGCCTTTTTAGAGCGTCTTATTGAAAAGTTGCCCCATACACCAAACAACATACAACAAGCAATTTGATTGGAATGCATATAAAGTGTGATACGCAGATGTTAAAATTAATATTTATTTAATTCTGGTCTTATTTTCCTTCTTACGCAGTTCAAGCAGGTCGAGATTGTGTTGATACTACCATTACCTGTGAACCATATGGCCAATGTGTACGCAGTAGTGATGGTACTACTGATGAGTGTGTATGCAATCAAGGAGCAGAACTCAGTGATGATGGAACATCATGCAATGGTAAGAGGCATAGGCATTCAGTGCACTGACTGAGCATGCTCACATAGACTAGCACACACCCCCATAACTCACCTCGCACATACATTATAAGCACTACCAAATGAGGTCATCACATTTAAAAGAGGATTTTGTGATCCTAGCATCCTCTTTTTATGACATTTGTCAGTAGATATCCACGAAGAAAGCTTATTTCCAAAATTTCAGTTGATTCCGATTTTGCGTTTGCGAGTTATGCATGATTATGCGTATTACACTGTTCCATAGGCCACTGTTGTAATTTTGTTCTGGTATACCAGAACAAAATTCAAATTTGACGATACTAGCGGTCACCTGTCTTTCGCGTCACCACAGGTTTGGCAACCCTGATTATTTTGTCCTTCAACACAAAAGCATCAAACACTTAATTGAACTTTTTCAATAAACAAACAAATTGACAATAGTTCTCCATAAAAACAGTCACCCTTTGAACACTGAATACATGCTAATGAAAATTTGTAAAAACTAAGACAAATTGGGTTAAATTTGGCTGAAAATTTAGACTTTTGATATATTGATGGGTCCAAATTTTCTTGAAAAATTGATATATTGATAGGTCCACTTTCAAATTCCCAGCGGCACACCCCTACCAAATCCAAACTTGAGTACCCACCCGGGCTTGTTGTATTACAGCAATAAGAACCTATTTTTGAATGAAGTCAGAATTTCAAATTACCAATAGAAGTAAAGAGAATGGATATGATTTGACCTTTCATTGAGTATGCATTTACCATTATACTTTTTAAATTGATGTAGATGGCTACAGCAAGCAAAATAATTCTTGTTATCCTTGTCTCTAAGATATTAATGAGTGTGCAGCTGATGACACTAATGATTGTGATGTTCAGCATGGGAGATGCACCAATGAAGAACCAGGGTATAGCTGTAGCTGTGAAGATGGTTATGAACTAGAAAATGATCAGAGAACTTGTGAAGGTGAGTATATGCATGTATAGACAGACAGAAGGACAGACATGCCTTCCCCAATATGGAACTAGGATATAGGTGTAGCTGTGAATATGGCTATGAACTAGATACTGTAATGATCAGAGACTTGTAGGGGTGAATATATGGGTGTGTAGACAGACAGACGTGTATCAATGAGGAACCTGGGTATAGATCCGACGAGCCAAGTGATGGTCAGGATTAAGTTGGCCATAGCTTGGAGCCATCAGCGCCAAACTAGCTTAGTTGTTTAGATTGCGATCCAAGACACCCACTATCGCAACCGCATTGGAGTGCGTAACACTTGCGCTGTGTCACAGGAGCGGTAAACGCTGCACGCCTATGATACTGGTGTCGCGTAAAAATTGATGGATGGCCCCTAGCTATGGCCGCCAGTAAGGTGTAGGAATGTGGCTCGTCGGATTCGTCTATAGGTGCAGCTGTGAAGATTGCTATGAACTCGATAATGATCAGAGAACTTGTAGAGGTGCGTTTATTGGTATGTAGACAGACTGACAGACAGATACTCCGACAGAAGGACAGATCGATGCACCAATGAGGAACCAGGGTAAAGCTAAAGCTGTAGCTGTGAAGATGTCTATGACATAGATAATGATCAGAGAATACGTAGGGATGGGTTCATTGGTGTGTAGACATACAGACAAAGTGACATATAGACAGACAGAAGTACACCCATGCACCAATGAGGAACCAGGGTATAGGTTGTGATGATGGCTATGAACTGGATGATAATCAGAAAAATTGTAATAATAAATTAATATGAATATTTGTATTACAAGAGTTGGTGGGTTTTTTTTTTACTATCAGATATTGATGAATGCAGCCTATCAAATGATTGCCATACAGAAGCAACATGTATCAACACAGATGGGTCATATGTATGTTATTGTAATACCGGCTACGCAGGAGATGGGACTGTCTGTACAAGTAAGAAATCAATAAGCCTGTGTAGGTGTTAACACAAGGAAATGAGGACTGATAAATACATAAGACATTTATGTTTAACCGCTGATGCACGATGGTGTTAATAAATTTAGATCAAAAACAGAATAAAAATGCATTTCAAACAGTGACTCTGGTTGGGTGTGTAGGATCAGTCCACACTTGGACTTAAGGTGAATAGAACACAAATGTGTGTGTCTGCATGTGGAAACTGAAATATCCAAGTGGTGTATAGATGGCCACGTTTCAGGCTGGTGCATGTGCAAAAGTGGATTGCACAAGAACCACTGATGTCAACGGTTCCTATAGACGGTGTTACTAGATCAAAAACGGCATCAAAATGTGTTATAAACCATGACCACAGGTGGGTGGTTATTTAGCATTAGGATAGTGAAAAAGGCGGATTAAAGGTAGATAGTGAAAACACCAAGTGTATGTTTGCCAGTGGTACACATATGGGTTGGTGTGTGTCTTTATCTGTGTCTGTTCTGTATCAGACAACCTGCAATGTAAAGAAAAAAACAGCACAACTGCAGCAAAAAAAAATTGTAAAACTTTGTTTCATATTATCCCCAGATATTGATGAGTGTACTTCAGACCCGTGTTCATGGCATGCAGAATGCACTGACACCCTTGGATCATATCAATGTGTTTGTAATACTGGTTACCAAGAAGATAGGTACAACGCCTGTGTTGACATCAATGAGTGTAATAATGCTGGTACATGTGCAGTGGAAGCTACATGTAGTAATACAGATGGGTCCTATATGTGTGAATGTAACCAGGGCTATGTTGGAAATGGTGCAGTGTGTGAAGGTACGTAGTTTGCAACAGACTTGTAGTACCCGTACTTGAGTCCCAATTTCCGTACACGTACCCGTACCCATGGCTCCGTACCTGTACCCGTACTCACGCCTTATTTTGGCTTCTGACCCGTACTCGTGGTTTCGTACCCGTACTCATGAACTGGGACCCGTTCCCGTACTCATGGCCCGGGATGGGTACCCGTACCCATGGAGTACGGGTACCATACAGTACATGGATAAATGCATGCAGGAAAAGTGAGAGTCAGAGCTAGATCTACTCTCACTTCCCACCCATGAATCCCTGCACTGTGAGTCCTACATGCATGATCATAGTCAAAACAAATCTAGGTTACATGGGGTTGGGTGGGGAGTAACACATAAGCCAGATAGCAAGTGCCCTAAATTTTAGCCTGGCCCAGGGCCATGAAAAAGGTAAATATGGCCCTGGCTGTGACAAAATGTGTATGCTACATACAGTGTAGATAACTACATTGTGACAGCCTCCAGCCTGATGTGCACGCTATTCCGAAGGTCCGCCGCTCCGAATGTTCGCTATTCAAAAGGTTCGCCTTTCAGAACGTGTAATTTTACCATTCGCTATTCCGAATGTAATTAAAGGTTCGCTATTCCGAAAAAACGGTTCTCTATTACGAAGGTTCTCTATTCCGAAACTTCCCAAAACACAAACAGATTCTCTATTCCGAAAATAGAAAGGTTCTCTATTCCAAATATGAAAAATGGTTCTCTATTCCGAATATTCCGAAAACGAATAAAGGTGATCTTTATTCTGAAACAAGTCACTGTGTTTTCTATTCCGAATATGAGAAAGGTTCTCTATTCCAAATATCAATTCCACTATACCAATGTGTGAATATTGTTACTGCGCATTTCAATGCCATGAAGTGGGCAGTAAGGATGTGTGCATCAGCATGATGACATCTGGGATCGAAATACAGCAGCTTATGGGATTTACCAAAAAGGTGAATTATATGGTCTATTAGTAAGACTGAAATACGTTTACCTGTGAAACTCTTTGAGAATTTATATTGTCAGAAACTAGATTTTAGAAAATCCAAATTAAGGCATAAAAAAAGAATAATTTACCTTTTTGAAGAAGAGTGACATAGTCTCTGTGGTAGGTTGTGGTTGTAGACTTCTATGAAGTCTGTCATTTGTGGTCATGAATATAGCAAGACCAACTTGAAAAGGCCTGTTGGCAATTAAATTAAAAACTGGACGTGCATTTATGCTTTGTTACCAGTGGCCAGGAAAATGAATTTTGCTAGAGGAGGTCAAAAATGATCCTTATTATTTTTATTAGGCTTCTCTTGACCAGAACCCCGAGCAACCTACCTTTACTAAAGAACTCGCTGATGTATACTACCCGTCGAATTACTCTGTTCCAAAACCCATTAACATGACGCAGTTAAACTGGTTTCCATATCTTCCTACTGAAACTATAGAGCCTAATAATCAGTTTGACCTATCAGTTCTCCTATACGGCCTAAAGATATTCGTGCCATTGTCAACAAGAAAAATGTGACATCGTCTCCTGGTCCTGATGGGATTATGTATGGTTTTATCAAGAAACTGCCAAGTACTAGTTCTTAGTACTTTGTTCAGTAAGCTCCTTGAGTCTGGAGATCCTCCGGAATCCTGGTCTTCTAGCTCAGTTGTTTTAATTCACAAAAAAGGTGACACTGCAAAACCTGAGAATTTTAGAATGATTGCCCTGACATCGTGTATTGCAAAAATTTACCATCAGATTATTGCTGAGCGTATGGCAAATTACCTGACCAAGAACGGACTCTTAGACCCTGAAACGCAAAAGGCTTTTTTGCGCGGAATAAATGGTTGTGCAGAACATACCATGGTGATGAGAGAGCTTATTGCACATTCCAAAGCCAAAAAACGCACTGCTCACATTACCTACTTTGATCTTGCTGATGCGTTCGGCTCCGTCGAACATTCTCTGATCATTTATACTCTTCAGAGGAATGGAATCCCACCTCCGGTCGTCCAGTATGTTTAACGTCTGTATGACTCCCTCGATGGAACAGTTAAAGGCCCATCATGGTCTTCCGAACCCTTCCGCTTCAGAAAAGGAGTTTTTCAAGGTGATCCCTCTCACCAATCATCTTTTTAACTGTTTTCAACCCAATAATTCAACATCTTAAGAACTTAGAATCCCAGTATGGCTATGATTTAAATGGTACAAAATACATAACTCTTCCTTTCGCCGACGATTTTTGCTTAATTACGACTCACAAAAGAACCCCCCAGCGATTAATGAATGAACTTGCTCATATAACTCGACCATGAACCTCACCTTGAAGCCTGTCAAGTGTAAATCTCTCTCTATTTGCAGTGGCAAACCAGTAGCGATTGAGTTTTCCATTGGTGAACACAGGCTGAAGTCCGTTAAAGATGCTCCGGAAAAGTTTCTTGGTGTTTAATAACATTATGTAACAAAACCAGTGATCATTTCGAGGTGGTGAAATCCAAGTTGTCTGCAATGATTGAGAACATCAACTCATCCTTAATTCGCAATGAGTTCAAGCTTAGGATCTATACCGAATATTCAATCCCATCTATTCGGTATCTTCTCATGACTCATGAACTCACCGACTCTCAGCTCGAAACCCTTGATCATACCCATACGAACGCCATCAAATCTTGGCTCCAAATGAAACCTTGTGGGCCAACTCCAGCTATCATTTTCAGTCCAGATGGCTTGAATATGAAACGCATATCGGACATATATCTGGAAAGCCATACCCTCCTATACGGTAGATCAGTCACCTTCGCTGATGATCGTGTGCAGAATGCGCTTCAGTCCAAGTTAGAACGCGAATCGAAGTGGACAAAAAAGATGGCCCGTAATGGTATTCGCACTAGCAATTCAATTGTTACTGACGCTATTGAGATTCAACCTTCAAATAGATGGTCCGCCATCAAAAAGACCATTCAAAGCATTCTCAAAAACAATCGCACGGACTATTGGAGAGACTATGTTCGTCCCTTATTACAACAAGGGAGAATGCTTGAGGTTATATGTGCTGAACAATCTGATCTTAACTGGCGTTCTATAATTATGATCTTCCCAAAGGGGTCTTGTCATTTGCTGTCCGCTCCTCCATCGACTTCTTGCCTACCCTTTCCAATCTAAAAACCTGGGGCAAGCGGGGTAATGCTCGGTGTCCGCTCTGCAAAAACAAAGAGACTTTACACCACATTCTCAATAATTGTTCCGAGTCACTTAAGCAAGGGAGGTATACTTGGAGACACGATTCGATCCTGATCCACATTGTTCAGTGTTTGATCTCCCTTTCTAAAAACGACGATGTGAAGGTTTTTGCGGACATCAAGGGCATGACCTCTTCCGGGTGTACAATACCTCCAAATATTTTGCCTACATCTCAACGCCCGGACATATTTTTGTATAATGAATCTGCCAAAAAGGCTTTGATTGCCGAACTCACTGTTCCTTTTGAACAAAATATAAAAACATCTCATGATCGTAAGCAAAACAAATATGCCGGTCTTCTTTCTGATCTTAACATGGGGGGTGTGAAAACAGATCTTGTTTGTTTTGAGGTTGGTTCTCGTGGCCTGGTCAGTAAAGATAACGTTTCTCGTGTGCGTTCCTTTTTCAAATTTTGCAAAGCTACTTTCAACAAAAAGGTCACCAATGACATTTCTAAACTAGCTTTGTTGGGCTCATACAGCATTTGGAATTGTAGGAAAGAGCCCTTGTGGGATGACCTCAAACACCTCAAATTGAACATTGTTTAATCATGTTTGTTGGCTCTTTTAAATGATTTTTATGCATTTCTTGTATGTAATTGTTTGTTTTTGCTTCGTTTTCCTGCATTGGTCCATGCTGTTGTTTTGCACTGGCATGTTGGCCATGTCCTGGGTTTTGTGTGTGCTTTTTAACCTTGTTTGTTAATAAAGTAATATGATGATAATTCAATGAAATGCTTTTATGCTTCAGATGTCAATGAATGTGAGGAGTTTGATAAATGTCATGTGAATGCCGCATGTACTAATACTGATGGAGGGTTCACATGTGAATGCAACAGCGGTTTTGAAGGGGATGGCGTCATCTGTGCAGGTATGTAATAGAGTTTGATAACTGTAATGTGAATACCGAATGTAATAACACTGACGGAGGGTTAAAATGAAACAGTGGTTTTGAAGGGATGGAGTCACCTGTGCAGGTATGTAATAGAGTTGATAACTGCCATAATGCAAAATGTATTAACACTGATGGAGGGTTCACATGTGAATGCAACAGTGGTTTTGAAGGGGATGGAATCACCTGTACAGGTATGTAATAGAGTTTGATAACTGCCATATGTATGCTGCATGTACTAACACTGATGGAGGGTTCACAGGTGAATGCAACAGTGGTTTTGAAGGGGATGGAGTCACCTGTACAGGTATGTAATAGAGTTTGATAACTGTCATGTGAATGCTGTATGTACTAACACTGATGGAGGGTTCACATGTGAATGCAACAGTGGTTTTGAAGGGGATGGAGTCACCTGTACAGGTATGTAATAGAGTTTGATAACTGTCATGTGAATGCTGTATGTACTAACACTGATGATGGAGGGTTCACATGTGAATGCAACAGTGGTTTTGAAGGGGATGGAGTCACCTGTACAGGTATGTAATAGAGTTTGATAACTGCCATGTTTATGCTGAATGTACTAACACTGATGGAGGGTTCACTTGTAAATGCAACAGTGGTTTTGAAGGGGATAGAGTCACCTGTACAGGTATGTAATAGAGTTTGATAACTGCCATGTGAATGCTGCATGTACTAACAAACGGAAATAAAAATGACTATGATCCTTATTTTAATAGCTAGGCTTCTTTTATAATTCAATGAAATGCATTTGTGCTTCAGATGTCAATGAATGTGAGAAGGAGTTGGATAACTGCCATGTGAATGCTGAATGTACTAACACTGATGGAGGGTTCACATGTGAATGCAACAGTGGTTTTGAAGGAGATGGAATCACCTGTACAGGTATGTAATAGGCCTAGTATACAAATAATTATTGTCACAATATAATCATGAGGTAAAGTATGGATTGTTCATTTCGAGGAGCATGAACAGCAAGTGGAATAGAACAATACATATTTCACCAAGTGATTATATGTCATCCATTACATCAATATATGACAGTTAATATTGGTTTGAAATCACTCATACATAATTTAAATAACATTCAAACATTGAATTACCGTTTCTTTACTTCTTTAAAGCTAATCTTTTTTTAATAATTGATGTTTTTAAATAGTTGATGTGATAATATAGCCAGATATCTTTTGTTAATACAGGTCTGTCAACGGCAGCTTTGATTGGAATCGGATCTGCGATTGTGGTTTGTTTGTTTGCTCTTTCTGCTATCTTATGTGTTTTGTGCTGTATTTGTTTACGTAAGGCTCGAAACTCACCTTATGAAGCGAAACCTACAACATCGTCGTACAAAGTAGCGCAACTCAGTCTTCGTACACCAATTGAAAATCACACAGGGGCAGCAAGGCAACTTAGTCCAGCTTTCCCATCATTAATGGTAAGTATTATGAAGGCTATATAGTTTATAGGTTTGGTTGTTGATTTTATCTTGATTGTGGATAAACATGAATCAGAAAAATTTGAATGAAAGTTCATGTGTTGGTAGTAAACGTAATTTAGTAGTTTAAACCCTTGATCATAACACAAAAATGTGCGTACTTGGACTTTTCTGTCAACACTTTGACTTTCCTCAGCATGTTAGGAGCCAGCGACCTATCGGGCACTTGACCCCATAATTTGGTCGTAGATTCTTGATAACTTGTACCGGACCCCATCTCTGTTCAGTGATGGCTGGTTAACACTGATGAAGGTTGTGTTGTGAGAGCGTGCGCAGTTTAAGAAGGAACACAAGCTGTCGAAAGTCAGACAATAAAAAAATTGTCCGACTCAAAGAAAGGTCAAGAACTGCTCTAATAGATTACTCAACGATTCTTAGATGTCAGTGTTGGTAAAAGGATTACATTTCGCTGTTACCATGGTTACACCTGCAAAGTTGCCAATTGTCGATTTGGTTACATTTACAAAATGTAACCGAGAATCTACAGCCCAATTTTGGGGTCAAGTGTCCAAAAGGTTGCTAACCCCTAACCTGGGTTGCCAGTCAGATGATGAAAGTCGAAATGTTGACTGAAAATTCCAGGTACACACATTTTTGTGTTGAGATCAGAGGTTTAAACTACTAAATTAAATTAGAAAAATATTTTGAAAATATTGCGCCAAATGCGCTACATACAATTGCCTTTGCAATTGGCGAAACTCACATAATTCTTATCCCAATTGCATGCTATAATTATTATGCATTCAAGTCATAGCTTTTGTAGCTACTTAAACTGAGGTGTGCATATAAGGGTAAAGATCATGCTTGTTTTGTACACTGAAAGTTATTGAAAGTGCTGATAGCATAATAATGGACATTCATAAAGCGCACAAAACAAAAGGTCTGTAGGCGCTGCACAAAAAGCAAAAACAATATAGTTACATGTACACACATTATTTTTTTCATCTTTTCTATGATTTTGCAGAAAATGCCCCATGGTCCGGGCACCGATGTCTACAAAAGGTATAATTATTATCAGTAACTGGACATGTGAAGCTTACATGTTGAGACGGACACAAAAAAATGTCTATACACAACGGAATGATCTGCATATTGATGAGAAACAGTTTACTATAAAACCGCCTATATATAACTTATAACAAATCAGCTTTGCACTACCAGAAAAAATAAATGTATAACAACACCCTCTATAGTCTATACGGTACAAAGTGGTGGTTTATAGTCATCTTCGGTTCGTCATCAGTATGCAGGAATGGGCTATTCCAGTTGATATCCATGGACACACCCTGTATGAATGACTTTTATACATCTGCCACACAGTGGTGGTAGATTTCAAATGGAGTCATATCCCATTTGAAATCACACTCCCTGTTTGGAAGATTAATGTTGTGTCTTCCGTAGGGGTTGTATGCAGTGTTTAATTTCCAGCATAATTAACTTTAGGAAATTGACTTAGTGGCTGTGCAATAATTATGAGCCCTGTGGGAGGGTAAAATTGAGGGGGGGGAGCAAGACATTTTGGCGGGCGAAAGGGGGGGCAAGCAATTTTGGCAAGCCGAGGGGGGGGGGGCAAGCGATTTTTTGGCACACCTTCATGGGCGCCTTTTTAATAAAACATGCTAAAATGGCATAGGAAAACAGTACAGAAACGCTTAAATATGCAAATTTTCCTGCTCGTTGCACTCGCAACATGCATCTAGACCATTTAAGGTTTGCAAATTGGGATCCCAAAAATTTGGCATGTTCATTTTAGTTCCAAGAGGGGGGGGGCAAGCGATTTTTGGCGGGCCGAGAGGGGGGAAAGTGATTTTTGGCGAAAAAGCCGTTTGGAAATTTTACCCCGGGCTCATAATTATTGCACAGCCCCTTATATAAAAAGGTTCATTACTTTGCAACCAAGTATATATATATTCCAAAGACTTAGAGAATTTCAATTCAACATCAATAAGTTTACGTAATGAGCATGTAATTAGTAATGGTAATAACTCAATTTTCTAACATATCCAACTTTGGTCTTATTGGATCAGTTACTGTCACATATATTCTGTTCTTTTGAATCAGTGAGGAGTATCATCAGAGAGACTATGTAATCACGTTTCCGTATTGATGGATGGCTGTATGAGACCCCGAAAGAACTGTACATATCATCGGAAACTTAATTTTTTGGTTATTTTAATGCCCAAGCCAAACATATCTATAAAATAACTGATATGGTTGAGGAATAATTCAGCTATCGCATATTTTTTGAATTTTGACATTTGACCACACTGTTCTTTAAGAATTTCAAATAGTGCCCTCATTTTCAAACCTTTCCATGGATTATTAGGAGTGTCAATATTAGTGCATGAGCCATCCATTGTCAGCGACATTATTAGATATTTGATTTGACTTCCTGGAACGGAGGGGTCAATTGTCAAGAATCAAACAGTATTTGATAGCTACTTTATTCCTCAACCATATCAACTATTTTATTAGTTCTGGTTGGTTTGGGCATTAAAATATAGTTCTTTCAGGGACACCCTGTATATATGTATGGACCGCTGTATGGGACACTTTTGGTTTTGACAAAAGTTTCGGTCTTATGAACAGTTTAAATCCTATTGCAACCTAACTTGGGTCATACAGTTGCACCCAGGAGCTGCACTACATGCATATATCAGTTGTATCAAAGGTCACATACAGAGGCCAAAGGTGGTTTTGAGATCAAATAATAGGCCCCCAATGAAAAATCTGCTCTCATATGAACAACAGTTCAAATCCAATTGCAACCATTATTATGTTTTGAAACTATTGGATCCAAAACACATGATAAAATTGGATGCTTTAATTACGCCCACTACATGCATATATCACGCCTCTATATTTATATACTTTCTAACTATGAGTAAAATGTTGGTATACTTTCATATATACTTGCCAAGCACGATCCTGCGTACATCCTTAAAATGTTTCCCCGTTAATTTAGACTGTTGCTATGACATCATACTGCATGTACTGCTAATGTCCAATTAATAAATAGATTAAACCACCACCATACATGTAATGTTGCAATAATGTTTAATACTGGGTTTTCTAGCACACATTGGTTAAACCATTCCCGGGAAACCATTATACTGAAAGTAGCATATTTTGTTTCTTAATTAATTTGTGTCTAACACATCTTCATGTAGCTGTAGAAAAAATATAATAATTTGATAGATAATTAAGTAAATACATATTTTTATGTGTCTAGCACATATTCGTGTAGCTGTAGAAAATATATAATAATGGAATAAACAAGTAATGTATATTTTTATACAAGTACGCAGTGGTAGATAAAATGATTCAAGAGTTTAAGGTGGGATATGAGAATATTTATGGAAATTAGGAAATTGTCTGAGCATGCTTTAAATTGATCAAGTGCACTGATCAATTGCATTTCCTTTGAAGCAAATCGGACATCCGGTTTTCACAATATATCAACTTGTATTTTATTTATATCCCCGGGGGAGGCACTCCCTATCTGAAATGGCAGGGATGTGCCTCGGCCATGTTAAAAGTAGGGGGCATTCAGGTCAAATGTACAATTACAAAAATATGGGGTCATTCAGTACACAACCTGAATAAAAACGGGGTCATTCGGTATGAAACTTTGAAAAAAGGATGGTCATTGGGGTAACAAAAAGTAAAATGGGAGTCATTGAGTACAGGATTGCCAAAAGAGTATCATTAAGTACACATAAATAAGTGCCAAACTGTGTGAAAACAACTTGGCCACCTTGGAAATGTGAAAAATCTCATTATTTCTGGAGGAGAACACAAACATGACAAATACCACCTAAATTTGGGAAATAAAAGGGGGGTCATTGGGTATAGCAGGAAATAGACAAAGGGGTCATTGAGTACATGAATTTTTTTAAAGGGGGTCATTGGGTAATAGGTAGGACCATAACACAAAAAAGGGGGTCATTGGGTACAAGCCGGTTTGAAAAAGGTGGTCTATCCCGAGGCACATGATGCATATCTGTCATGGAAGTGCCCCCTCCCTGGGTTTATATCATATTGTTTTTATCAATATTCAATATAGTTAATGAGATAAAATGACTGAAAAGGCTCATTAATATGTATTTTTGCTAATATTTTGCCAAAAATCCATGCATAAATGTTCAGGGTACTTTTATTTTGCATGCTTTGAAACTTTTTCAAAATGTTTGTAATCCATAAAAAAAAATAGATTTTTATTGTCAGATATCAATTTTGAGGCAAACAATTGAGGTAAACAAAATTGGAAATTACTACCAGCGCCGATGTCAACAATGCGGTACGGTCCTTTGATGTGTGTGCATGACTGTCCCGCACACAATGTATGTACTGTGGAATGAACATTGCGTACACGTTTGACTAATATTGCCACAGTAATAATTAAACAACAGTTTCTGCGTTTTACTCAAAATCTCAGATTTTGATAAAACTACAGCACCTAGCTAGAGGCTTGATTTTTGCAGGGTATGTTACTTTAATAAAGTACAATATATTAATGTAAAAAACAGAATTTTGAAAAGGAAATCCTCCTCAGCAAATGTAACAATATGGCTTTAATATACATTATATAGTCTACATGTAGCCGCCCTCTCATTTGCATATTTTCATAATTAGCATTTATGCAAATTAGCCAATTAATTATACAGTTTTGCAAATGTAAGGGCAGCTAGACAATATAATATACATATTAACCCACTGATGCCCATGGGAAGGGCGCAGACTACATTGTAACATATGATCAGGGCTGATGATGTCATACTAGCCTGTCAATCAAAAAGGACTATCCTGATTGTAGACAAGATATCAGCACAACATCACTATCTGCTGATGATTCTCCAGGTGCAACGAAAAAAATAGTGTAGTGTTAATCTCTTGAATCATTTTTATAATGTACCTAAACATAATTGAATAATTATAATTGAATAAACAATTAAGTAATTATATATTTTTATGTGTATAATTAATATCACATATTCATGTAGTATATAATCAAATAGACAAATATATATATTTTTTTTTTTAAATATATATTTTTATATAATGTGTTGAACACATAATTGTGTAGGTATAGAAATAAATATCAGTTCGGGGGCACTCGTAATTCATGGACGTCTGTGCATGATTTCAATTACGGGTTGGTGATTTGGCATACGAGGAGTCTGTGATATCACATATGTCAAGCTTTGTTGTCAGCTGGGCACTCGATGTAGCACATCGGAACGAAGATGGGTGTATAAGCTTGTGTAGTAAATATTTACCTGTGCAAATATATATTATCTATCTGTGCAAATTCCAACAAATGGTCCCAGAACACACTTAGATTGCAATTTCGAGCCATTTATGGCCAAAATTCAACATTTTGAAGCAAAAAATCCCAAGTGTATCCGAGCCTGCGCTTTTATTCATGAATTGCATAGTAAAATTAGCAGGCACTCAACTTGGGCTAGCTACAACCTTGATAAGGCTTACTCGCAAAATTATTGTCGCTGCGCTGGTTCACATTCACCAACATTACTATATTGTTTGAGACTTGGGAGTATGTGATTTATGAGACGTCCTTGAAATATGATACTTTTATATATAACACTGCCCTTCAAGAGTATCAGACATGTCCATGAATTACAAATGCCCCCGAACTGATATAATATTAATTAAATAAAGAAAATAAATATATGAAGAGCTTATTTCCAAACTGTGTTAAGTCCACAAGATTCACTTTGAAGAAAGTCAGGATTTTTCTTTATGGCAATGAAAAAAGTTAGATTTCTATCAAATTACAGTGAAGTGAAAGTGACATATATAAGACCATAAAAGCATGTTAAGTTAAAATCTGGAGACTGTTTTTTTTTTATGAATTAATTTGTGTTAAAAATAGCATGGACTTAACACGTTTTGACACAAAACGCAATTTCTGGCATGGACTTAACACATCACAAAACACAGTATCTGTAACACAGGACTAACTACATTTTTTTCTCAAACTAGTCTTAAAAGATAATAAATTTATTAAACATACAAAATGTGATTCCCTGCTATAAAACAGAATCTTGCCACAAAACACCTTGCATCTCGAACTCCCTCCCGCCCATTTTTACCAAAATTAGACGTTTAAAATAGTTCAGAATTCAAAACTTCGTGATTGTATTGCATTTCTCAAACATAATTTCACTGACAATAAGTGATGACCTGAAATATCCACTTGTTTTTATCCTATTTTCACAATTTCCCCCTCCCCATGCTGTCACCCTAATCTCATATCGTAAGTTTTAAGTCCTAAGTGTTTAAGCTAAAAATAATACCTTGAATTTAGTAGCACATTTTGATAATCATACAAAATAATAATATCAAAAACTACCTCTACCACCATCCTCTAACATTAATTCTGCCATCACAACATCTCCCTCTCCCCCTTCTTACCCTGTTCATGTCTTTCTGGAGGCATCCATCAAATATTTCAGAAATCCGATACAAACTACAAAATATTTAAAAAAAAACTTCAGCAACAAATTTTATACAGACCAAACACGAACGAAGACGCAAAGCAAGGCAGTGTTATCATGCAGAACTTGGGCGTTTAACTATCGGAAGCCCTATATGCCGTGCTACTTGCCTACAAGCTGCCGCATTTCTCTGATTGGACTATTGGCCTCGAGGGCAGTGTTCGTGGACTTAACACAGTTTGCTACCAAACTGGGTTGGACTTAACATGTTTTGTGAAAAAAACCCTATACTTAATGTGTCAATATTTCGTGACTTAACTCATTTTGGAAAAAAACACACATTGCTGGATAGCCCTAATTACTCACTACCCATTTTCATCAAAATCTCAATTTTGAAGGTGGTGGACTTAACACAGTTTGGAAATAAGCTCTTCGTATATTTTTATATGTCTAACACATATTCATGTAGCTGTAGAAAAATATATAAGAATCAATTGTTGTCTTGTTTAATGGTAACACTTTGGGTTGGTAATTAAACTGTTCTTTCATAGTAATTATATTCTGTGTCCTCTTGTAGCGAGCAGTCAAATGTGTATTACATTGTAATTTCAAAAAATCAAAATTATTTGATATCAGAAGGACATTCTTCGTATTCAGAATGCAATTCGATATGTCTGATGTGCTCTAATGTCCCAAAATAAATACTGTCCAAACGTTCATACCCCTTCCCTTAAGGGACCCTTGGACTATGTTTGTCGAAAGAGAGGTAGAAGGTTAGATTTGAGGTGCATGTGCTTGGTTAAAATGTTAAATGAAAGTTCATACTAGGCCTAGCACCCACGGACATCTGCAGACGATGTGACGATGTTAACCTTGTGTGCATGCTTCATACCTAATTCATTTATTTACACACGCCATGCACACAAGAAGCATATTCTTAAGTTTAGCTTACATTGCAGTAGATGCTGGTAGATGCAAGTATGAATACAACATCATCCAGGTGTATAACTCTTATAATCTGTAGGTCCGAAAAGTAATAAAGTTCATTAATGATATGTTCTATATACATCAGTGGAGAATTATGGTATGCCACCACATCTGCAGTAGGCATTTTTGGTACAATGTCATTTTAATAACTTAAAAGTACTCGGACAAGAATCCAGAATCAAAGGTCTTTTACAGTAACGGTTGAGTACACATTCTCCAAATGCTGGATAAATAGACAGATTTGCACTAGCTATGTCGTTGGTTCAGGCCACGCATACAGAATATTTTGTTTACTCCCCAACAAGCATTACTAATGCAGACGTGTATTAAACATGTTTAACACCACTTGGAAAAGTCACAAAACTCAAGGAAAGTCATTTAGTACAACAAGTCATACCTGAAATACAATAAAATGTACCACTTAATTGAAAATAAAAAACTTAGTTTGGAAACAAATGGGTTTTCAGATTAGATTTAAAAGTGGCCAGACAGGACTAGGTGTATGAAAATGTTATAATATGGCTTTAATTGAAATATTTACACACTTTGCACACATGATTAGACACACACTGCAACAGAAGCAACACTTTGAGGCTGGATACAAGTCCTGTCCTGCAAAAACCGGTATTGCCAGAAAATCTTACTTTATTAATCCAAATTTCCAATTTGTGCTTTTACAATTATTTATCATTGTTTATTCGGTTAATTTTATCAATGTTAGTTGAATAGAATGTGCGTTTTAATCATCATCTGATACAGTACAGGTTCAGACACATTGGCGAGTTTCTCGACAGGTGGCTTAGTAAGCCTTAGGCTTAGGCGATCTTGAGGATACTAAGCCTAGTTTTGACCAAAAATAGACATTTTTACATGGGAAATTTTTTGAAAAATGACATGCATCTTGAAAAGAGTATCAGCTTACTAAGATGAATGTTTGGATCAAAAAAGTAAATCACATTTTTCTGTAACCTATGGTTTTTGACCTATGACCTCTTGGAATTCATAAGTAGGCCTAAAATGCATGTTTTTAATGATTTTGGGCAAAATTGACCCTTTTTTACCATTTTTAGCAATTTTTTGCATTACAAAAGTTTAAATTACACTTAACTAAATAGGGCTTCTTTAATTTTAGGCTATTGAGAGAATTCAATGAGTATGCAGTTTGCATGGCAACGGCCATTAATGCTCATTTTTAAGCAAATATCTATAAAATAAAGCTAATTTCCCAGTAACAAAAAATGGGTGTAAATGGCCGTATCCATGGAAACTGTCTTCTCTTTGAATTCTCCTAATAGCTTAAAATGTTATGCCAATCAAACATTTTTTAGGCTTGATGATAATCCTGTTATGAGAATACACGAAACTGCCGATTCTTGATTACTTAATCCACAAGGCATGGCCGAGTGAACTCGTTTATCAAGGAATAATATACATTTCAAGTGTATTCTCTGATTTAAACCACTGCTTTATACTAACAATAGGCCTATCAATACTCTCTAAAACTGGATTCTTGCATAGAAACGTGTTCATTCGTAGAAAATAATCTACAGTACTGAATAGACGTCATAGCAATGGTTTAAGTACATTTTCCAGACATAATTTGTGTGATCTAGCCTGTATGTAAATATATCAGATATTTGTGTAATCTATTAATATGAGAATGATGCGTTTTAAACCTGGCTGAACAGGCTTTCAGAGACTACGGCTACCCAACTTTTAGCTAAACATGGCACACAAGGCTAACAAAGAATCGAGGCTATATTGTAGACGAATCCAATTTCATGCATTCCTACACCTCAATGATAGCTGCCCCCCCCTTAGGTCTATCCCACCTGAAATGTGAAATGATGTCTCCTTGGCAGTAGCGGATCCAGAGCAGGCAGAGGGGGGAAGACAATTAAAAAAAAAAAAAAAAGCGCAGTGATTTATAGTGCGCTACGCACAGGCACAACGCCTAGACGTTGATCCACAAGCCTCAGCACACTTTACAGGTTGTCGCTGACCACTACGGCCCACATCATTCCACAAACCATTAAACGACAATTCAGGGACTTTGCTGCTTCAAGAGCGCACACCCTAGACATTCCACAAATAACCATCGCAACCAGGATCAGCTCCCGAGTTTCGACGGGTTACAACGAGACAAATGAGCAGTAAGTTCCTTGTCCAGGGGAATTTCAAGCTAACTTAATTTTTCCACGAGAGCGCATTTAGGCACCGCCAGGGTTCGAACCGCAACCTCTCGCACCATAGTCGAATGCCTTATCGATTGAGCTAACTTGACTGCTACAAGAAAAAATAGATAAAAATGTACTAAATGGAGCAGCCATCGCGTCCCCCCTTAGAAGTAAGAAACTTTTACAAAATGAAGACCTAATTGAAGCGATTTGGTGGACCATTTTGGCACTATTAGTGTGTAAAATTTTAGTTTGAAAAAGCCGAAAATTTGTAATATGAGCGGTCCATGAAGCCTTTCGTGGACAAGTTTTCCCTATTATTGTAGGCCTATAAATGGTGTTAAACATAAATTGACAAATGCACGAAAGCAGGAGAGAAAATAGCCACTTGTATATGGAATACGCTGGGGTGTCAGAAGTTGGAAATCTTTTGCAAAATGAAGGTCCAATTGAAGCCATTTGGTGCATCATTTTTGCACTATTTACACAGAAAAAAGGGCCCGAATTTAATTTGCAAAACTTGAGACTCGCAATTACTAAAGCATACATGGATTGTTGAAGTCAGTATCGAGTCCGTCTTAATACTGAATTTGGTGTAACGGGCCCTGCATATTGGCCCACATACATAAATAATTTTGTAGTATGCAGGATACCATATGGTAAATCTTTAGATCCTCCATGTTTTATTATAAAGACCATTGAATGTTATCTTCCACAGTTGATCACATCCTTACTACCCTGAACCTGGGCATCCCGGGAGGGGGAATACTTAAATTGTGAGTCTTTCAGGGCAAATGCCCGGGGGGCACTTCAATATGAAATGGATATATGTGTAGGGCTGGCACTTTCGCAGTAAGGGGCATTCGGTGAGAGCAAAATGTAAAAAATATGGGGTCATTGGGTGAGAACATGAAATTGGAACCTTTGGGTGAGAGCCGAAACAGTGTCAAAAACCTTGAAATTTCTTTTTTTTTTCAAAAATAGGTAACAAAATCAGTGATAAATGAAAGTTGCTGTTCAAATTGAAAAATAAGGGTCTTTGTGTGACAGATCAAATGGAAAAATAAGGGGTCTTCGGGTGACAGAACATGTGTTCGTAAAAAAATATGAGGTCTTTGGGTGAGAACGACACTGAAAAAGGGGGTCTTAACAGCCCTATATACGCGTCACCTCCAAAGTGGGAGTGCCCCCCGGGGGAAAATGTTAAACATCGGACCTTTTAAAGGGAAGCTTTAGTAGGGGTATGGAAGTAAGAGAGGTCTTCTTCAGTGTCAAATGTTATTTAGTAATTTATCACAATTAAATTAATCAGAGCAATTTTGAAATTTGACCCGTACATGAAGTTTGACCTGAAGTGACCTCTGCTGTGTTTTAACATGTTCCCCTTTCGGTTTATATTCACCAACTCTGAGCCCAATCACAGCTATTTCAACCCCTAAACATGCTAAATGACCTTCGACCTCAACATCCTTTAGGGTATTATGCAATTTCTCCTTCAATGATTATATCATTGTTACCATGATACTTTTGGAATGGAAATTTTTAGCATATACACAAACGGATAGAAAATTGTCTTTAGGATTCTGTTAGAAACTAGGGAAAATGGGGAAAAATAGGGAGTGTAGCTTCATCACCAGTTGGATTTTAACTTGCACTGGCAAATATTGTCTGCACGGTTGTTTTGATGTGAACACATGTGATATTACCTTTCCACCCTGGACAAGTATACCTTCAATAGGTCCTGTTTCAGTATCAATGTAGAAGTAGAAATTGATGGCATCGGAACAAAAAACGGATGTCTCAATTTAGGGGAGAAATTCAATGAGGATGTCAAATAATGCAAAGGTCAATATTGATGCCCGCATGGGATTTTGAAGTTTATATTATTGTTCAGTATCATTCATTTTACCAGGCTTATTTTTAACAAATGCACGCATGTTTTGACGAACCCACAAATAAATGGAATGGGTAAATTAATTGTCATAAAATCTGGTAACACCATCATTGCCTAAGTTTCAAAACCTGTTTGAGGTGGTGGTAAAAAAGGGTCCCATTTTTGCCCAAAATGAACAAAATCATTAAAAACATGCATTTTAGGCCTATATACTTATGAATTCCAAAAGGTCATAGGTCAAAAACCATAGGTCACAGAAAAATGTTGTGATTTACCTTTTTGATCCAAACATCCATCTTAGTAAGCTGATACACTTTCCAAGATGCATATGTCATTTTTCAAAAAAAATTCCGCGCAAAAATTACTATTTTTGGTCAAAACTAGGCTTAGTATCCTCAAGGTCGTCGAAGCCTAAGACTTACTATTGCCACCTGTCGAGAAACTCGCCAATGTGTGAACCTGTATTGTATCAGAATGTTGTTTAAATGC
Organism: Amphiura filiformis; assembly: GCF_039555335.1. Classification (NCBI taxonomy): domain Eukaryota; kingdom Metazoa; phylum Echinodermata; class Ophiuroidea; order Amphilepidida; family Amphiuridae; genus Amphiura; species Amphiura filiformis. The sequence continues at coordinate 40,563,718 of NC_092640.1, read as the reverse complement.
ACATTATATTCAACTAACATTGATAGTATAAAATTAATCAAATAAATAATTGTAAAACGCACAAATTGGAAATTTGGATTAATAAAGTAAGTTTTTTGGCAATACCGGTTTTTGCAGGACAGGACTTGTCTCCAGCCTCAAAGTGCAGTGTGTATCTAATCATGTGTGCAAAGTGTGCAAATATTTCAATTAAGTTGGTGGTATTAAAGGTTACATGAGTAAATATGTAGAAAATGCATTATTTTGAAAAATGCATTTTTTGAAAATTATCAAACAAATAGCCCCAGAGATTTTTTACCAAATATGGAAGGGGCAATGTCTGCCCAAGTACCAACAAAGAGAAAATAATTCTGGGTGCTCAAGCAAAATTAGTTTTAGACTTTAAAGATAGGGTAAAATTGCATTTTTTACAAAAGTGCTAAATTGGCAATGTTGCCCAGCCCTAAAATTGTGCATAGGGAAATATAATTGAAATTTTTTTTGCATCTGGGCAAAGCACAAAGATAGTAATTTATGGTGATAAGATTGTTTTTTTAATGTGACCTCAAATTTAAAGCAATTCAGAAAAGTACATATTTTCCTTTATTTTCACCCCAAAATAAGCAAAAATCGGCAAAATCATAAAATCTGCAGTTGCTATGGCAACAAGCACCGGAGGAATGTTTGATGTGACTTTTTGTAGCCTACTACCAAAGCCCTTTTACCTCATGCAATAAAATTTGTTGACCGTTAGCAGGCACATGTGGTTTTTACCTGGAATTGCAATTAACACCCCTGAATTCAAACAAAATGGCTCAGCACAGTTCAAATTTTCATTCTAATGCAAAATAATGATGATTTAAATTAAGATCGATCTTCAACAAATCATGTGAAACTTAAAAAGGTGAATCAAGCCGATTTCAGATTGTAATGAATTGATCCAAACCGGTATATAAATGACCTATAAATATAAAATCGTAAAACACTTCACAAATAGTTTTGGTGCTGATGGGATCAACATCTAACAAAATACATGTTCAAGACAGGCTAAATGAAGCCATTGTGTAATGAAAAGAGAAAAACAGATTTGAAGATAAAGATCAAGAAAAAGTAGATCACTCCCAACTAATCAAGTGAACAATTTTCCTATCAGCTTTTGGGATAAGGGATTGTAATCTACAGGTATGGGGAAGTAGGTCCACACAACTTCTTTGTAAAGCACCAAAATACCTGTTATTATTGTTGTGTAAACTTCTATTGTGAGTGAATTGTATAATTTTGTTATTTATTTCCTCATTTTCCTGTACGGTATTCAACCTAATTAGCACCTGGCCGCTTCAGCGTAGTCACTTTCAAGAGGCGCTTATTAAAATGATGAATTGAAAGTCAAAATTTGTCGGCTGCATAAAATACTGTCGTATTTCCAAAAGCTGCCTTGTGTGATTTTTATCATCATTGTTGTATTTCATATTGTTATTTTATATCTTATCATGCATCTTTCTTTTTACGAATGGACATGAGATTGTAATAATACCCCAAAATTGATATATAAAGTTAATTTTACAGTGTATCTAACACAATTAGATGACATTTAAAAAAAAATCACACAAGGCAGCCTTTTGGGATACAACAGTATATGATGCAAACGTCAAATAAACATACGTTTAACATTAAAAATACAGTGTATCTGTCGACTCAAAATCATCATAATTATGGTTGATTTATTAAGATATTTGACAGAATTAAATTCTGTATGAGCATTAAATAGGGGAGGGGCGCTAATTGGGGCGAAAATGGTAGAAAGGACCTTGATATTGGTATTCAAACTCACTCATGTGTGATATGCATTTTGCCTAGATCTAAGGCATTGACTGATGAGTAATATTATGGATATTACCATTTATAAGTCTATTGTCGATGTTGTCATTGTTTGATTACATATAGTTCAAAGTTGATTAGAATGGGCTATTCCATTTATACCACACTCTCCCTGTAGAAGATTTTGGAAATAGCTTCCACAGGAGGAGTATGGATGTCAAATGGAATGAACACATTAAGCAGCTCCATTTGAATTTCATACACCCTCTGAGAAAGATTAAATTTGGAATCTTCCAGAGGGAGGGTGAGTTTCAAATAGAGTTGGTTTTGTGCTAATTCCATTTGAAATTCATACTCCCTCTGTAGAAGATATATAATTTCCAAAATCTTCCACAGGGGGAGTGTGGACTTTAAATGGATTGGCACAATCATTCATGCGGGATATATGCTTTGTGTTTTGCTTAAGAATACAAATCACCAGATTACATCTATCAGTTGCAAAAATACACAGCTACCAGGAGGTGTGTGGATTTGCACGCTGGCTTTGAACTTGAATGCAAAATCTCACTACATGTCATACATCATCAGTGGCTATTTGTACCGGATCCTCTGAAGTGGTCCATGTAGGAGTTAAGGTGAGTTGATTATTTGATATGTGCCTTATCATTCAGGTCCACAATTTTCAGGTCAAAACCAACATTGGTATCGATGGACAATTGGTATAGCGATGACCCTTCCTACCCTCCCCCCCCCCCTCAATATTCATGAAACAAATAAACCTGGCAAGTGTGGTTCTGCAGTGATGGATCTCCGAGTAGCTTTAAATCGTCGGCCGTATCACATGCTGACGTATTCGACATTTTAAACATTTTTGAGAAAATTGGTACATTAGTTTGTTATATTTTACTCTATTCACCAAATACCATGCCTCAATGTGGTTTAATCAGTAAGATGTCAATTAATTTAATTATGTCGTATTTGCAAAACCTTGAAATGTCAGTATCACATACCGACGTATTTGCCAATCACCTATACTGCGCAAGCCTGCAGTTTGTCATATCTGCAATTTTAAGAATTTGCCGTTTCACAAATTCCCCCAGTCAAAACTCTTGCCCCCTGCCCCAGTAGCCCCAGGAAATTGTCCACTTAGGGGGGAAATTTTGAGCAAAATTGGTTGAGTTTGCCCCCCCTGAAATTCACTTTGCCCCCCCATGCCTCCCCAGAAAAAATCCTGGTGCTGTCACTGGCTGTGGTGTAGCCAGTGGGGGAGGCAATCCCCCAGTCTTCACGGTCCATCAGTACATCACAGGTTGTTCGTACATGCAAGTCTCAGGCCGTGTGTACTGACAGTCTGAATTATTAACAAAATTGGCCAAAATTGGTCATGTGTTTCTTTCTTTTGGGCTGTTTCAGTTAAAAATTAACCTAATTGTGGCCCAATAATATTTGCAATATTTGCATTTGAGCCAGCATGCCAATGTTCAAATTCCCCATATTATTAGTGTACATTTCATTTGCTTGAGGCTAAATGTATACATGTGATGGCGTAACAACCAGGTGGTGGTCGCCGTGCATTCTCTAAATTCAGTAAATTTCCATTGTCAACCCCCAACCGTGTAATTGAATGGGATTATTTTGAAATTTTAAAATGCTTGAAATATCAGAAACAAATAGGCCTATGTTAATAAATAATATAAATACAAGCTAAAACCGTTGGGGTTCGATTTAACCCCACAAAACTAACCGAGTATATGGAAAATGCAATAAGGCCGGACGGTTTCACAAGTTGCCGGCTCGATCATGCCACTCGCCGCCTGTTTGCAACCATGGCAATATGTATAGCTTTGAAAAGTGACAAAAGGTTTTTTGTTTTTTCAAATGATAAGACAGGTGAATTTTAGAAGTAAATAAGCGCACTGCCAGGGTTGCCAAGGCTGTGATTTGGTAGCCCAAATTGGGTGACTTTGGAGATTTTCCCCACAATATCGGACCATTTTTATAGATATACCAATGGTTACAAGAAAAATTGGGTAACTTTTTAACATATCCCGCAACTTCTACATGTTGTAGTTTCCTGTCCCGTAGAAACCAGTGGAAGAGAAAAATTGGGTGACTTTTCGATTATTTAAACCCAGATTTGGGCTGGAATGTTTTGGCAAAACTGAGCACTGCACCTTTATAGTGACTGATCATCAGTGATCACTTGAATTGTCATTTTTGCATTTAGGCCAAAAAAAAAAAAAAAAAATTGTTTGTTTGTCCTCCACAGCTTTGAAAGAGGACGTGCGGGCGGGCGGAATATTGGTCAGGCCTTAATCTGAGGAGCGGGCGGTGGAGGACAAACAAACAACTTTTTTTTTGGCCTTGTGCTATAATGAATTGTGAGCCATAAAACTCAAGGTTGTCTCAGATGTACAATGTACATCCAACAGGTTCAATTGTACATACAACAGGTTTTTTAAATATTTGCAAATTAATCGTGTTAATATTTAATTAGGGCAAAAAAATAAATGGTTTGCTTGTCCATAGATCACTTTCAGGTTGGGTCCGTTGGTCTATTATTACTATCCTATACCGTGCGATAGATAACAGGCAGGTGCAGTATTTTATGCCGGTATCCATGACGACAAAAAGTGGAAAATTTAGTATTTTTTACTGGGGGGGCGGGGGCAAGAGTTTTGAGTGGGGTTAATTTTCCTCCCATGCCCCCCCCCATGGTGTTGCCACTGTTATATTCTCTAATTATATCTGGCTGGTCTAAATATATATCACTGCATCACATACTGTCAATGAAACAATCATAGTGCAAAATTTGACCTCAAGTTGAAGAGTATGAGGTTTTCTACTCAAAGTTTCAAAGGTCATACAATGAATGTGCAAATAATTGCAGTTAAAGAACTGTGCCCCTGATAGATAAGCATGTTGTGGATTGCAAGCGCAATGAGCATGTTTAAGTGCTTTGGTACTGTTTTCCTAAGCCTTTTTATTAGAGCATTATTTTTAAAAGGTGCTCCAAGGAATGTGTGCCAAAATCTACCCTCTCCATGCCCGGATCAAAAAAAAAAAAGAGAAAGAGGGGAGCAAAAGAAATAAATAAAAAGTATGCACCAAATCGCTCAATTGAGTTCAAAATGCAAAATTTCCCCAGGCAAGGGGCGCTGTCCCTTGCAACCCCCACTAGCCACCTGGATCCCGTTTTGATCACTAACTTTACAGCACCCTGCAGGGGGAAGCAGTCCTGGATCCGCCGCTGACCCTCTCTGTGTGCCAAAAATTGCTTGCCCTCCCCTTTCGGTTGGCAAAAAAATCTTGCCCCCCCAATTTTACCCTCCCAGGGCTTATAACTATTGTTAATGCTCCTATAAATGCAGGTCACTTGAGGCAGGTAAAAGGGACTTCGCTGGGGAATAAATATCTTTTCCCTGCACTTCGAAAAAGAAAGTGGTAGTTGATCTACATTGTACAGCTCAATGCTCCTGAAAAAATTGTATGTGAAGATCAAAATCACTTTGTAACAAGTAATCACTGAAGAATTCAGCTTTATTGTATCCTTTGTTTGGGTGTATGCCAAGTTTAAGCTGGTCATGCATTCCACAGCTGTATGCTGTATGCAGTGATCAACAAATTTAACAGACATTTTCAAAAATTACTGTGTAAGTGTGTTTCAAATCAGGAAGTGTCTGGTAAAATATTATACAAACGCAAACACTTCTTCAAAAAAGAATATGAAGTGCACTGCAAACGACTATTAGGACACGAACCAAAATATGTGGTAGCATTTATATATTTATGGATTGCTCAGTAGATTCAGATTCAGATTTTATTGACATTCATACAACAAGATATGGTCAAAACATATATAATAATTATGAGTCCGGAGGGGTAAAATTTCTAACATTGTGCCTAAAAACGCTTACCCCAGCCCCCCGGCCAGCCAAAATTGCTTGCCCCTAGCCTGCCAAAATATTTGCCACCCCTGCACATTGCCAGTGCAGCAAGCAGGAAAATTTGCTTATTTAAACGTTTCCGTGGTGTGGTTTTTTTGTGACCTTTGATGTGTTTACTTTGATAAATGGCTGTGTGTCATGAAGTGGTGTTCCTTTGTGTTTCGTCATAAATATCAAGGAATGCGCATAATTTTGCATTGAAACAAATTATGGCATTTATATGTCAGTAGGGGGCAAGTCTGAAAAGTCTCTGCAAATTCTTGTATGCATGAAAATGAAAACAAGTAGCACAAGTAGTCAAAAATATGTAACATTTAAACCATAGCACATATAAAAAAACAAAAACATATCAATGCAAAGTAGAGGCAATATGGCCCACCTTAGAAATGTATACTTTGAAAAGGTTGCTCCTAGTTGATGTCCTGTTATAATACACAGAGCTACACGGAATGACATATTATTTTTTTTGGTAATTGTGACATTTGACCAAAAATCACATATTTGACTAAAGATCTCATTTTTGACCAAAAATCACGTTTTTGACCAAAAATCATTTTTAAGCAGAAATCAAATCTTACTGTAAAATCACATTTTTTAAAACCAAAAATCATGTTTGCTACTATTACTAATAATCATGTTTTTTACTAAAAATCATGTTTTTGACCAAAAAAAAGATTTTGAAGACATAATAATGATAAAATTGGACGGATACTTTCGCATGATACCTGAATTTATCGATCTCGCTAGAGTTTTCAAATATCACGCTTGACTTCGTCTCGCATGATATTTGAAAACTCTAGCTCGACCGATAAATTCAGGTATCACACTCAATCCGTCCAATTTTATATCAAACTTGGTTTGGTAATTGGATATGGTGGCCTGGTGTGCTGTATAGTTTTGTGTCATGTTATTTGCATATTTATGAATATTAATTAGCTTATTTGCATATATTGCCTACATTTTCATTAATCCACTCTGCAGCTTAAACGCAATAACAGATCAACTTCTAACTTGGTATTGTAATAGTATATAGTGGCCTAATGTGCTGTATAGTTTTGTGGCATGTTATTTGCATATTTATGAATATTAATGAGCTTATTTGCATATTATTTTTATTAACAAACCTTCATTATATATACACCTTTGTGTGGGGCCACCTTAATTACGAACGCGTAATTCTAGTTTGTAAGTAGCAGTATTTCTGCAGTTTCCAACCTTGAATAACAAGTCTACATGTATAACTTCTTTTTTAAATTTATTTTTTTTAGTAGCAGTATTTTTTTAAATTGTTCGTAATTTTTTGTTTTTGTAATTTTTTTGAATAAAATCTGAATGTACAATTTTTGTGAACTCAAAATTCAGAAGGAATCCATTTAAACCAGAACAAATCCGATTAAATCAAAATGGTTGGCAGGTCTGCAATCTGCACATCGTTTACCGAACATCATTACTATGCATTGCATGTTGGCATGACGTCAAATAACGCTATTTCGGGTCTAACCACAAGGAATTATGGGATTTACCGAAAAGATCATGTCATTGAAATTGTCATTAGATATTTTTGAAATGAAAAGTTGGCAAAATAATAAGGAAAGAAGCAGTATATTGACAACGTTGGAAATATACATAAATAAAAATAAAATAAATGTAGACATTTATATAGCGCTTTATGCCGTAAACAGCCTCAAAGCTCTTTTACATTTATTCCGCCGTCAATAGAATATGTCGGAACCACGTTTGCAGCCTACAAGTGGCGCAGGGTCCATCAGTACAACGACTGTGACTACTCCTAACAGCTTCCCATTGCACCTGGGTGGGGTGAGGCAAGCGAGGCAAAGCGCCTTGCCCAAGGGCGCAACACGGTGCTGGGACGGGGAATCGAACCCACGCATGTCGAGCAAGCTTTCAGATTATGAGTCCAAGGCCGTAACCACTGAGCCACCATGTACATGTCATTAATTGTAGCATAAAATAAACAAATTTTAATGGTTAAATATAGGTACAATATATAGCATATTTCAAATCGACTGTGAAAAAAATTGTCACCACAAAATGCCCAATTTATTCTGCAAATAAAGACTCAAAATCAATAATTTTTTTCTCAAAAAACAGATGCCAGGTTTTTAGTTCTAATAAATGAATCTACGCATAATTTTACCCTAAATATGATATATAAACATAAACTTTATCATCTTATCGACCCTTAACACTTTTTACACATGTTTGGCCAAATGGTGCCAAGATCCTGAACACTGTCATTATAAGAGAGCACAAAACAAGACCAGTTGATCATTTAATTACAGTGGAGCATATACACACAGTATTTTGTACATGCAGATTAGAGATCCCTGATAGTGGTCTTTAAAGAGTACATGTAGCAACCTGATTTAAAGGAATTCTGACATGCTAGTACTGTAAATTTGCGGTGTGTTAACACACAATCCAGTACTATAATCTAGCTGAATTTGGTACTAATTATATGCATGGTTACAATGTAGATATACCGCACAAAGCTATATCCCTGCTCCGCCCCAATTATGCCAGTCCGAAGTGATATATGCCCTCATCTGGGAAAACTAAAATGTTAAGTGCATTCATTTATAAAAGCACATAACATTTTTGTGTTTAAAAAGCATTTAGTGTATAATAAAATGGATGTGTATGTAATGTGTACTATTAAAATACAATACCATTACCATTTTCTAATATTGGGGTCAATTTCAGCCATATTTTATGCAAACAAGGGAAGAGGCTCACACATCGTACAGCTGGAACATAGAAACATTCAACAGGCCTTGTCTTTTGAACATTGCTGGCGAGTGACAAACGGGGTGACAAATCACTCTTTGCCAGGTGAGATGTAGGCGAGTGATTTTTAATCACTTGTATTATTTTTACACCAAATGTAGGTGAGTGATAAAAAGCTCTCCCCAGGTTCATTTTAGGCGAGTGATCTACATCTACAAAATACTCAATAACGTTGCTAAAAGCTATATCTAATTGAGATAGGAATGATGGATTTGGATGAACAAAACACATGCGAGTGATTACTCTCACTCGCCGCAAAAGACAAGGCCTGCAGTCAAGCATTACCAACTAAACATTGATGACAAAGTGTCATTATTGGCAGAGCATATGCTATAGCGAGTCAAGAGAAGCAAATATATTACAATTATAATACTGTGCACTTCTGTATTCTTTGTTATGATATTGACAACTAATGTATGATATGATCGTTCTCTCTCCATTGCAGATCGATGGAACTACCAGTCTTGCGGACATTGCCTTGGATACTTTTGTTGCTGTTATGCAGCTGTAACAAAGGTGGGTAAATAAAAAAAAAATATAATTCACAAGAGATAAAGAGCAGAGGCAGATTTAAGGGAAAAGGTCCTGACATTTACACAAATGCTTCACATATTTATAATCAGACAACATCTAAAGAAATCTAAACCTAAGCAGGTCATTGCTTTGAATTAATTACATCCAAATAATACAAGACCTAAAATGTCCACTTCGAAATATCTAAGGCCAGAATAAGGGGAGGTACATTCGTCCACAACCGAATTTGAGATTTCTTGATATTTATCAACACTAAGATGTATTCATTCACTTAAATTGATAAAATACAATATTCCATTTTTGGTTGATTTATTCCACTTTTTTCAACTCTAAAAAGTCACATTGCTCAAGAATGGCTCAAGTCAGGAATGCAATGCAAAATATTGAAATTACGCACGCGAATCGTGTCCAACACAGTCAAAGGCGTTCGGTATGTTGTTAACGCCAGCAAATGTGTGTAAACAAAAAATTAAAAATATGCAGTCATAATGCTGGTCAGATTTTTAAATTATTTTAATTTTGGTGCATTAAAACTAACAGACATGGATTCATTGGTGCATAAGATACATATTTAGACCATGCACCAGATAAAACTTTTACAAGTGTGAAAGTTTTACGGTTTTAAAATATATAGACTTTTTGTGCATAATTTTGGCATTTTTTTACTAAAACATCGCTTTCTCAGAGTTCACTTTTAACAACATTGCATGATTTTTGTGACAAGATAACTCGAAAAATATACAAGCAAAAGGTAAACTTTTTGCACTATCGTTTAGAGCACATGAAAGTCTAGGGAAGGTTTTTCCAAATTTGTTTTAAACATAAATATACACCATCATGTGTAATTTTTAGCTTCAAGAGTGGCAAAATTGCTTTTTTACATGTCTTTTTCAATACTAGTATTTCAAAAAAGAGACAAATTTCAAAAAAATTAAAAAGAGGTTTGAAGACAGAACTACAAAACTTGCTTGTTTCTCATTGTAGATGAAACAAGTACTTTGGTTTAAAAAACAAGTGATTTAGTAATGCATATGTCTCATTCTAGCCGTTGAGGCTGTTATTGTATACATGTATATATGTAGGTTTATTTTTTCTCTGTATTTTTTCTTTTCTTACTACAGGACTAGGCCAGACTACACCATGGACAACACCAGGTAGGTTGTGAAGTTGCTAAGGGACTGTGCAATAATTATGTGTACCCGAGGTGGTGAATTATCAAAATGGTCTGCCAAATATTGCTTGCCCCCCCCCCTTTTGCTGTCCCAAAAAACTTTGCCCGCCCCCCCTTTTTGACGTGCCATTTAAAACCTTAAATAGTCTTATCATATAGTGCGAGCGCAGCGTGCAGGAAATTTGCATATTTGAGCGTGTTCCTAATGTTTTCCTATAGAAACGGTGCCCAAAATCGCTTCCCCCCTTTTGACCTGCCCAAAATCACTTGACCCCCCTTTCAACCTGCCAAAAAATGCTTGTCCCCCCTTTTGGCCTGACAAAAATCTTTGCCCCCCCCCCCCACTATAATTCACAACCCTGGAGTACACATTATTGCACCACCCCTAAAAAAAAGATTTACATCAAAAAGACCAAAATAGCCCTGGAGGGAGTTCTTCAAAACAAATTGTACACGGATGTGTCTTTTTGTTTTTGTTTGTTTTACCCTATTGGTACATGTACAGCTCAAATTTAAAAGTATCTGACAGTGAAAATTAACATTTTTGGGAAAAATATACAAATCTGTTTTTTTATGGAAATGTTACAATATTGCTTTGACATGCAAAAAATCAAACATTTGACTGGCTAATTACGTATACAGCCACCATGCAATTTAACCTTAAATTAGTAAATTCAGCGACAACACCACGGCAAGGGACGAAAGGCTGCGGCAAGAAAAGGAGACTAGCGACCAAAATCGGACGTTGTCTGGGCGGCGAGTGACGATGTTTCGACGGAGCCCGACAACAAGCAACGAGGTCATACGGCTGGCAGCGGATTTGCTGGGGGCAAGGAACGGCAGCTGACGGTGGATTGCGGCGACGATGACGTGACTCAGCGGCCGACATCAAAGCCTGTGTGTGTGTGTGTGTGGCACTGTGTGCGGATCGTATAGTCCACTTTGGCGTTCCCACTCTTCACAACGTTCTGGTCATCCCCTCAAAAATATTAATATCAATAATAATCAAAAATATTAACATATCAATATCAATAATAATCACAAAATATTAAAATCAATATCAATAATAATCCAAACTATTAATATCTATATCAATAATAATCAAAAAATATTAACATCAATATCAATAATAATCAAAAACATTGCACATATCAATAATAATCAAAAAAATTAATATAAATATCAATAATAATCAAAAATAGTAAAATCAATATCAATAATAATCCAAACTATTAATATCTATATCAATAATAATCAAAAATATTACACATGTCAATAATAATTAAAAAAAATTAATATAAATATCATTAATAATCAAAATATTAAAATCAATATCAATAATAATCCAAACTTTTATATCAACAGTGTTCAAAATAAGCACTTATCCTCTTGTCCTCTTGTCCAAAAATCACTGGGGACAACCATATTGAGCTATGTACTTATCCCCTGGACAACCACTATATTTTACCTCCAAGTATATAACACATTTTGGGGACAACCAAAATGTATTGAGGACAAGCAGAATTTATGCTTTAGTTATCCTCGGGATAACCTCCATATTTTCCTTATTTCGGACACTGTATATCAATATCAATAATAATCAAAAATATTAACATCAATATCAATAATGATCAAAAATATTATCATCAATGTCAAATAATAATCAAAAATATTAACATCAATATCAATAATAATCAAAAATATTAACATCAATATCAATATCAATAATAATCAAAAATATTAATTTTTTTTTTATTATTATTGATATTTCTTTATATGAACTTCAAAATTGCATCGTTCCGGACATTCTATTGAAATCGAACTGACGTCAAAAATGTCAAAAATCGCACAAAAAGTTTAAAATCGTGGACAATCGTTTAAAAATCGTAACCCATCGCAGACCGCCGTTTCAATGCCACAGGTACTCGCAAACGATCCGCCATCAACAGTCAATATCGGTCACCCTCCGGACAAAATTCGCAAGTCACTTTCGCACCAAGATCGTTACAATTTCGTTACTTGCCACAATGTGTCGTCAGGGTTCGAGATGTGACGTCACTTGCCGTTGTTTTTTCGTCAATGGTCGTTGACAACGACTACCAACGAAATTGTGACGACCTAAAGACGGCCTCGCACGGTATGGAAACGTCAAAGAAATTAGGGTTGCGGTCTCCAACGAAATTACTCTTTTTTTAGGTCTGTCCCAAAAAGAATATGATTTAAAGTAACAGGAATACCAAATTTTGTAAAAACTAGGCTTGAAGCTGAACCCAGATAGGTTTCACCTTATTTGGTCAGAATGTGCTTAATTATTTCAGATTTCTTATTACAAAAAGTACACAAATTGTTATTTCTTTGGTTAATTTTATACATAAAGGTATTGGTTATTAAAATGCAATTTTGAATTCTGTACTGAAACCATCATAATTTCACATGTATCTTACATTTAAAAGGTGTAAAACACTGCGTCTTCTGTTCATCATCTTGCAAAAAAGAAAACCCAATTTCTTTTTTTGGGGGGGTCTGAAAATCAATACAAAATGGTGCCGCGGTCAAATGAAAAGAAATGTAATGCCCAAATGTCTTGAGGATATGCCTCATGTGATTATCTGATTATCTGGCATCATTAAAATTTCCTTTGAAAAGATTGTGTGCGTGTTTTATGCAAAGCGCCCTCACATCCTTATTTGGATGTAAAACAGCCATTTTAAGAAAACGACAACTCCAATTTTTATGCAACTTTCAAAAATGGAATTCTAGACATCAATTACATACAAATCAACACCAACTTTAATAGAATCAGGCATATAATAATGATTGTTGATGAAAATATTGATTTTCAGGACCCCACAGACCCCCTGTCCATACTTGTTTTGGCCGGCACCTACTCATTTTTTTGCCAGTTTGGATGAAAATTTTGTAAAAATGCTTAGGAGATCATACTGCATCAAATAAGCATAAAATAAGAAATAGGGCACGAGGTAAGTTAGGCGGATGACTTTGATTTTAAACAGGTTTAGAATGGCATAAGGATCATCACATTTAAATTTCAGCTTAATTGGAGTATTTTGAAAACTTGACCTTTGACCCCTTTATGATTTAAAATTAATTTTAAAATATTTTAAACATGTTTAGAATGTCATAAGGATCATTGCATAATACTGCTTTTGACTAAGTTGGATCGAAATCTGATAAGTATGTGGATGAAGTAGCAAATTGTGAGAAAGAATGAAAGAAATGGCAAGAAATACCGCCCAACTTAAGAAAAGGAAATGAAAAATATAGATTAAAATGTTAACAACTTTGCTATATACTGGGGATATACGTTGACAAAATCTTAATTTAAAAAATCTTTACTGCTTTTCTCTTATTTAGATCCTGGTCAAGTCCGTCTTGTTGGTGGCAGCAATTCATATGAAGGCAGAGTGGAAGTATTTTACAATGATACTTGGGGTACAGTGTGTGATGACTCATGGGATAATGATGATGCAGTGGTAGTTTGTCGTCAACTTGGATTTCCATCTGGTGATGCACAAGCTGTTAGCGATGCTCAGTTTGGAGAGGGAATTGGACAAATATGGCTGGATGATGTACGTTGTTCAGGATTTGATAGTGGTTTAGATGAATGCAGGCATAGTGGATGGGGAAATCATAACTGCAACCACTATGAAGATGCAGGGGTCATTTGTAACTTTGGTATGTATTAATTATTAATTGGGGTCATGCTTAGCCCGAAAACTGCCATAGTTTTAGAAAAGTATCAAATTTATGAATCTTTAGGAAATAGTTCATTGAATATATCACTTAAGAATTCACACCGTTACATAGCACATAGCTGACCTATATATTCTCTAGTTTGGGAAAAGGAGAAAAAATATTATTCAAGAACCACCCTTACAAAAGTAAATAAAATATTGTTGATATAAAAAATAATAAGAGAGATACTTTGCTCAAACAGAGTTTGTAAAAGCACCTTTATCTTGATTAAAAAGACCTGCTTCATGCATCTTATTATAGATCCTGGTCAAGTCCGTCTTGTCGGTGGCAGTAATTCAAGTGAAGGCAGAGTGGAAGTATCCTACAATGATACTTGGGGTACAGTGTGTGATGACTCATGGGATAATGACGATGCAATGGTAGTTTGTCGTCAACTTGGATTTCCTTCTGGTGATACACAAGCTGTTAGCAATGCTCAGTTTGGAGAGGGAACTGGACCAATTTGGTTGGATGATGTCATCTGTTCAGGATCAGAAAATATTCTAGATGAATGCAGTCATAATGGGTGGGGAATAAACAACTGTGACCATAGTGCAGATGCAGGGGTCATTTGCCCTCCAAAAGGTATGTACTTACGATATTGATATAATATTGGATGGCTGAGCATGATACCATAACATATCAGATGAGTCATATAAATATCGGACGAGCCAACGGCGAGTTCGATATTTGTATGACGAATCCGATATGTTATGGTATTATGCGATATAAGCCTTCCAATATTATCATTATTAGGTTTTCTTAACTCCTAATAACCCGAAAACATAATAATGTGTTAAATTGGTACATATCATCGGCCGTATCACATACTGTTGTATTTGCAAAATACGCATTTCGAGAGAATTTGAAAATTTAGCGATTTTCATTTGCTGCATAAAATCAATTAAAACATTGCTGTCGATTAAAACATGGTTAAAGTAATGCAAATATACCATATTTTCAATGTAATTCACTTATCACTATCAGAGTATAACTTTTTCTGCACAAAATCAATACTAAATAAAATACGTCACTATATGAAAAGGACAAATGACAATTTTGCCGTTCAAATAACAAATACGTCGCACAAATACATCACTATGTGAAACAGTTGCACAAATACGTCACTATGTGAAAAGGACAAAACAGCAATTTTCCGTGCAATAATAAAGTCGTGCAAATACGTCGAGCAAATATGTCACTATGTGAAACGGGAAATTCTTCAAATTGCAGATACAACATATTGGGCTTTATACTTGGGCAGGATAGGTGATCGGCAAATATGTCGTTATGTGATTCAGACATTTCAATGTTTTGCAAATACGACAAAATTGAATTAATTAATATCTTACTATTTAAGCCACTTTGAGGCATGGATTTTGGTGAATATATAGAGTAGATAACAAACTAATGTACCAATTTTCTCCAAAATGTCGAATACGTCAGTATGTGATACGGCCGACGATATGGTACTTTTTGCGCACCTGCATATATACTCAGCTTAGGGTTAGGGTCTTTAAGGTTAGTGTACAGGTTAGAGTTTAGGCAAGAGTCATGGTTATGATATGTCATCAGGCTTATGGAATTGTCCAGGTTGACCAAAAACAATTTTTTTTACAATCCAATTTAATTTTAACACCCAGCAGTGATTACAGTATTAAGTCGTCTTGGCTGAACTTGTATGCACTTAGCAGGCATTAACTTCCATATACTTTTCATTGTCATATTTTAACTCTTTATTATTCAAGATAATGGGAGAAATTCAATGCACTTTTTGTTTAATATTTTGTATCTTCACAGAGGAACCACTACAATGTCTAGAATGTGTATTTTCTGAGTTTTTTCCTGCTTCAAATGATGATTATGGCGACTACTACAGTGATGAGACATGCATCAGTGGCACTGGAATTTCATCCTTTGCTTGTGACGTAACCCCCAGGGATGGACTAGTCCAAAAATGTGTTGCAATAGAATATGTACTGAAAATTCCCAATTATGGTTCATATGGATACGAAGGTAAGAGGCTATGCACCATAGTATGAAGCATTGGAACCTTGAAACAATCCAATATTTTATACCTACTGACTCAGAAGATCAAGTTAATGATTCTTACCCACAATTTCTAACAGGTCAATGTACAAGGGGGAGAAAATAACAGTTATCACACACTAAGACATTTTTAAAGGGGAGTTACCCTATTGGTGTAGACCCAGGGTTTAGATATGGAATATCTTCAAACTTACATACAAAGTCAAACATGTCCCCTTTTACAGCATTTTCATTGTAAATGTGAATAATTAGCACAATTAGCAAGCCATTGCATTTTGGTCCCACATTATTGTACATGCGAAAATATCAGTGTACTATTCACCGACCGTATTAAACTTCATTTGAGATGAAAGCGGTATAAGTGCACCAGCTGGGGAAATGCACCTAGTCAGGGTTAGGGGCCACTTGTATGTTAAGTTGTATATCACCAGTGTTCAAAAAACAAGGAAAATGGTCCTTTTTTTAACGGCTGGGGATGATACACTTATCTAGTATCTCGTTTAGAGTATCAAAAACAATTAAAAAAAAAAGGGGGAAGGATGGCTTTATTGCACATATTTTACTCAAAAAAGGTAGCTAAACTCGGCACCCAGATGCTGAAAAATCAGTCAAAATGTTGGTAAATTCTATTAAAAGAATTCCCCAAAACGTGTGCTTTTTTCAATTCTCTTGGCCTCTTAAATGATCACTACAGCCCTCCATTCATCGTGGTAGTGAACATTTTTATGTGTAGGGCACGGCTCATAAAAGTAAAATACTTGTTTAGGATAGGACACCACATAACTGCTTTGGGTTCATTTTACACTAAGGAAAATACTTTCTTTGGGTCACTTTTTGAAAGTCTTTGTACGCAGTGGGGGGAATCTAGACCGGTGGCACCACCACTTTCAAAAACCTTGCTTCTTTCGTGTTTGAATTATTTCAGATCAATATCAAACCACAAAGGAACCTACAACACCCACAACAGGTATTTCTTTACTGTATTTCTTATATACAAGGGGGATAAATTACAATGTAAACATAACATGCATAGGCAGATAAGCCAGGGAAAAAAGACTTCGGACGTACCTGCTTGTGCGTGGACTTGAATCCCAGACTTTTGAAAGATAAGTATAATAATGCTCTTCCAGCTGAGCTAGAGTGAGGCTGTCCTTGATGTACAAGGCTAAACATCTGGGACTCATTGTTGAACAGTCATGATAAACAGCAATATATAAAAACATGATAAAATACAATACATTTATTTGGGTTTAACAACCCTAAATAAATCCTAGAAAAGCCTCTTATGAAACTTATTTCTGGGATGGGTTTGGGGACAAGCCCTGGGGACAGTCAAGGTTTACATCATACTCTTCTTGAAGCTGATCGACTGTCAGGCTCTTCAGTACATCAGAACGACAACTTAAAGTCCTTTCGAAATTCTCTCATTGGTCATATACCCAACTCTCATGCATCATGGGGAAAGCTGAAGTTCCAATGTACTCTATGGATGTTGCCAATTCAAATAATTGAGACTTGATTGAGCAAGAATTCTAACCACAGAGCCATGCTCTCCCTAAGGTCATCTACTTGAAAGGGTATTCCTAACTATGGAATTCTTCTACACAGTTTTTGTGACCTATGCACTGAACTCCACTTGGACATAATTTATATATTGCATAATCCAGTATTCTACTAGTCTTGTAATTGTTTATTTATACATTATTTAGTAGTACGTCCATGATACAATTGACAATGTTTACCTTTAATTGTTACAGCTACAAGTACAGTGAGATCGTTTGCTAGGACCTGTGTAGCAGCTCCTCCTGACCCAGACCTGTCATTGTTTGGTCCAGATGCCATCGCTTTATTCGGAGATATTGATTTTACTGACTACAATTATGGAGACTATAGTTATGGAAATCCAGGACCACCAGATGGCATTTTTCTGAGAGTCCACACTTGTGACCAAGATGATTGCACAAGTAAGCATGTAACAGTGCAGAATGTTGATTGGGGATCCATACTTTTTTTGTAGGATATTCTTGTTTGGGAAATTCAGATATTACCGAGTCATTCCAATTGATTCTGATCGACAAAGGATATTTGTTTATGAATAGGGGAACAGTAATAAAAGCTGTGGCGTGCTAGGAGTTCACTCTCTCTCACTCACGCTCTAGGCGAAACAACACCACAATTATGGGTCGCTCCGTATTATCATTTATATTATGTATGGAAATGAAGAAATAAATATCATTGTTGCTGTCAGAACTTTTATATTATTACCAGTAGCCTACCGAATCCACCTACTCTTACAATGGTGTCAAACGGCCCGCTAACAAGCATATCTTATGGTGCCATGTGAGAGTACACATACTAATCTATTCATTAATCTAACACACTTTATCATTTCATATATCAAGTAAAATAATATTCAAATATCATTTCATGAGGAAACAATGGGAATTATAACCCCTATCTAAACCCTTCTAAATTCTACCCAAAATCTAACCTTCATTGTTAAGGTCGGTGACCCAACTAATACCATCACCCACCCCTCAAACTTGAGGTTTTGAAGAAAGCGCATATGTTTCTCATAACCCCAGTTCAAATCATCCAACAATGATCTGATTGGATCAAGCTAACACACAGCTTGTGATAATTCGTCGGTCGAAACACATAGTGGCGTATAGTGATTTTCTAAATTGTCAGTTTCACATAGTGGCGTATAGGTTTAGAGCTAGCTATTACCCTATAATATTTATTCCTTGTTAACTATTAAAGATACAGTATAGTAGATTGAACCTTTAACTTCAATTACAAATGGAATGGGGCCACTGACAGATAACAGTGGAGGAGTATCGACTCAGTTACTAGTAGCCAATCCTTCAAAAACATTTTGATCGGAAACGTATTTTGTCCTTCACGTACGCCACTATGTGTTGCGACCGACGAATTATCCATTGATTTGTATGTAATATTTCACATTTGCAGCTGACTTGACTCCATGTGCAGACCCAACGCAAATCCAATGTTATAACAGCACTGAGTGTATCGACTTGTCACAATTCTGTGATGACCGTGTTGACTGTCCAGGCGGTGAGGATGAGGGTGAAGGAACATGTATCGGTAAGAAGTTTTTCTCATAGTATTCAAATTAAAGCATTAGGAAACGAATTTAGAGAAAACCTCCTGTTAATAAAATACTACGCTGAGCCACCAGCCTGGGTGGTTCACGCTCCGGTAATTTAAGATGATTGAGCTCAGTAATACATCAAAGAATGTCTTCCAATTCATGAAAACAAATAGATAATCAGCTTATCGGATTAAAAGCTTAGAGGGAAGGTCTTGCTGCTCAGCGAGTGTTTGTAATTATCAGGTTTTCTCCAAATTCATTCTCTAATGGAGACTATTAATGAGTCACTAAATCATCCAAAATCCAATTTGTGCATATTTGTAAAGAGTGTTTAGACCTTTTTCTGATGACGTCACCTAATCGATATTGGAGTCGCAGATGTAAACAAACAACACGTGCATTTCCCACATGCCCACAGTGTGAAAACACCAAATACTGTGTATTTTCTCCTCTGTTTTGTCATCTTTCACTTTAGCTTCCATAAAATAATTTTTTAAAGGGAACTGTATACTTGTTACCTTTGTTTCAGATTGTTTTGATCCCACAAAATACAAAAAAAAAAACCCGCCAAGCTATTTGAAAATTAATCTTTGTTTTGTTTCACATTTTGTTTACTTTTTACACTGTGATGAACTAAACGCGGACTGCGAGCTCAGTGGCAATTCCGTTGATCGCGCGCTGGCGCGGTATTTGCGTTAGGGTGCTGATGACTCGAATGCTGAACCCAATATTGATTGATTGGTGACGTTTGAGAAAAAGGTCTATACTATACTAACATACCCTGCAAGTGATATGACTGAAAACGATCTAACAAGGGCAAGATGTCACATTTTGGACAATGTTAGAGGAGTATGTCCATACAGACAATTGAGCTACATGCAATTCCCATTTGATTCAAATGAAAAACACACGAAATGAAAATTGTATTGACTTATCCTTCACTTTTAAACTATTTCTACAAATTCTAAATATATTTTTACTCCTTCGCTGATATCAGTAATAGTACCTTTAAGTAATGATTGTTACCCAAAAAATCTTAAATATCAGGGCGGTCAGTATTCCAGGAAGGGGGGTGCAAGACTTCACACATTAGGGAAGCTCCTCCCCCAGCCAAACCATTGAATGTATAGTTCATGAAAGGTAGAATTATGTTTCATTCAATCACACAAAGCCAATGACAATTTTTAAATTGCTTAAAAGCTTAAACATTTCAACTTCAATCCCATAATACCAGAATGTTTAACACTTGTTACTTTCTTTGCTCATTTCAGTACAATATCCAACCACAGAGGAACCTACAACATCCATAACAGGTATTTTTTTGAACATATATTATACCGTGTCAAGCAATTTGTTGAAATAGATGCATTTTAATTATGTTGTAAATGTTTCCTCAGAACTTGGTCAAATGTCCTTTTTTTAAATATGTTCTATTCAGGAAGAATATCCATTCCTTTATCTATATTGAAGTTGTTAGGAGAAGATTTGATATACCAAGCTTCCAAGAACCTCCTTGCCACTTGATGTTTAAAATCTAGCAGTATAAAACAATGATTCATTGACATGTACGGGGTTTTCTAGAAGGTTTTATTGAGCGGTGTTTTAAAAATGGTAGACTCAATTTAGGAGTACAAAACATTTCTTTGCATAACTTGATATTCATTTTGTTGAAAAATTCAAAAAGCTGTGAATAGAAGAATCATTTTGCTATATACCCTCCCAAAGTAATTCCCGGTGATTTTATCATTTTGAAACAACTGCTGATTAAAAACCTCAATGAAAACCTCATTTATGTCATAATTAGCTTCATTGAATCATTATTTTGCACTACATGATGGTTGCAGGGTGACTAAGGGATCAGAGACAGCTAGAAGGTAAAGGAAAACAAAACAATTAAATGAATCAAGATGGAAATTTAACCCTTACAATATATAACAATAGACCTTTTAAGGTCTATTTAAAAAGTGTAATATGATGAAGTCAGTGTACGAGAAATAATGAAAATGTATGAAATCATCATATCGATTATCTGTGACCGCCTTCCGCTGTCTACTACAAACCATGATGTAGTCGCATTTAAGGGTCCTGATAGAAATAAATGAAGGGTTGGTATGGACTAGCCAAACTGGATTGATGCATGTTCTGATGAAGGTAGGGGGAAATGAGTGTTCTAAAGATTGACCAAAGAGTCAGGCAGGAGGGATGGTCTAAACTTAGTAATGGTGCCATAATATTTGAAGGCAATTTTAGTTTTATTGGATGTGTGTGGTTTCGATGACAGGTCGTTTGATGCTACAAAATTTATTATCTCCTGTTATAGTGAATTTGATTGACTAGGTCCTTATTATGAATCCTGATCTGCCTGATAGCCTTATTGTAGGATACAAAATAAATTACAAAATGAACTGACTTGTTTTCCTTGTTAAATGTGTTACTTATCTGGACAGTCTGGGGTAAACGCTCTTCTCTTCTCGAAATTTATTTCAGTCCGTCTTGTTGGTGGCAGCAATTCAAGTGAAGGCAGAGTAGAAGTATTTTACAATGGTGCTTGGGGTACAGTGTGTGATGACTCGTGGGATAATGATGATGCAATGGTAGTTTGTCGGCAACTTGGATTTCCATCTGGTGATGCACAAGCTGTTAGCAATGCTCAGTTTGGACAAGGAACCGGACAGATATGGCTGGATGATGTAAGCTGTTCAGGATCAGAAAGTGGTTTAGATGAATGCCGTCATATTGGATGGGGAAATAACGACTGTGACCACTATGAAGATGCAGGAGTCATTTGTAACCTTGGTATGTACTAATTATTAATTTGGGTCATGCCGACTCCTAAAACCATTCATAGCTTTAGAAAATTTTAAAATGTATGAAACTGCAGGATTTTTTCATTGAATTCAGATATATATCACAAAAGAATCTACAACCTTCCAAACTGACCTACTCTCTAGTTTGGGAAAAGGGACAAAATATTATTCAAGATCCATCCTTCCTACAAAAGTAAATAAAAAAATATAGAAAATAATAAGAGAAAGACTGTGCACATACAGAGTGTTTATAAAAGTATCTTTATCTTGATTAAGGTGTCATATGAGGGATTGGCAATAACATATGAAGGGAATATTATTACATCAACTACGAGTATAATATAAAGACAAGCATTTTTTTAAATCTCATTTGCGTAATTAATTAGCTAATTTGCATAATTAATTAGCGTTGAAGGTCAAACTTTCAAAAAAATATAGCTCTACAACTGAATGTCCTATGAAGTTGATTGAGGTGTTAAAATTTAGCTTTAGAAAAGATCTAGTCAGTGCACCTATTTTGAGTCCTACAGGGGGTAAGGCAAAATCAGACACTTTGATATTTCTTACACATGATCTCTAGTATTTTGTCTGGGCACCTGGTATGAAATTTGGTAAATCTTAAGCTGTTTGATTGAGGTCCATTAATTGTTTAGATCATAATATAATGCACATTTTTGCCAAATTTGAGGTCTGTAGGGGGTGTAAGTTTGGCTCCACATTTTTTTGAAAATGCATATCCGCTAAAATATGAAATATAGGGTCCACAACTTATAAGTTCCCCCCTAAATACGTTTTAAAATAAATCGAAAAATATTTGACGAAATGGAACCGTGTAAAAAGGTATGTGTAGCCTCATTTGTTTTACACATACGGACCAAATTATAGCGTCACACATCATTGCGTTCAATCACAATGGTTCATTATGTAAAAAATAGAGACAGTTTTAAACAGTGTTAAAATTTGCATCTGAGTCCATAGGAGTCAACTCTCAAACAATGCAGTAAACATATTCATGTGTTTGCTGAAGAAAACCTGACTGCTATGGACTCAGGTGCAACTTTTAAAACGGCCTCTTGTCTTACACAATTAACCATTGTGACTGAACGCAATGATGTGTGACGCTATATATAATTCTATTACCCCCACGACCCATTATTCAAAATCGCGCACTGTGATTTGTTGAAACGCGTCACGTGACAGACCATTAATTAGCGATAAAGTGTCAAGGGCAACGAACTTTATGTTCTTCTATCATCACAGCGCACAGCAGAGCGCACAGCAGTAACTGCAGTATGATCTACTGCTTATGTAGGGGAGAATGGAATGTCAGGGGTGTGTTATTGTATGTACATACCTGCTTATGGGGGAGAATGGAATGTTAGGTCGTGTTATTGGAATGTACATACGCTTTGGCTACGCTTATGCGCTCCACCTTGAGGTAAACAATTTGAAATATTTGGGCACAAAATTTGATATTTTCTCTTTAAATCACACTATTTTGTGGTAATAGAATAGAAATAAAGGGTGCAGCATTATCCTTTACGCAAATAATGTGTCCTCGGCAGTAAAAGCGTTTAAATAATGGGTTAAAACTGCGCCTCACCCATTATTTACGTTTTACTGCCTCGACACATTATTTTCGTGTAAAGGATCATGCATTACCCTTTATTTCTTAAATAAACACCCCTCAATCATGATACACATGGCTTGATCAACTTATAAACAAAGTCAAGAAGTTAATAAATTAACATGAGCAAGCATTGCATGAGTGAATATAAACATAATAAGAGACCATGTCAAACCAGAGAAGATGCGAAGTCTCATCTTCTCTGGTCAAACAAGGTGGCTATAAGGATACAAAATAAAACCACAACTTGCTAGGGAAACCAATGGCATTATGAGATAATACATCACAAATCAAATAATATAAAAGAATAAATTTTATAAGCCATGCCAGAGGAACCCGTCACAGATACCATGATTGAAGAGGTCTGACCTCCTGAAAGCAGCATGTCAAACTCCCCTCAATCATGCTACACATGACTGAGCCAGCTTATAACAAAGTCAAAAAATTAATAAATGAACACAGCGCAAACATTGCATGAGTGAAAATATAATAAGAGACCATGTCAAACAAGTGGTTATAAAGATACAAAAACACAACTTGTCACGTATTAAACCAATGGCATTATAAATCAAATAATATAAAACATGCCATGCCAGAGGACCCTGCCACGGATATCATTATTGAAGAGGTCTGACCTCCTTAAAGTAGCAGGTCAAACACCCCTCAATCATACTACACATGACCGAGCCAGCTTATAAACAAAGTGTAGAAATGGATAAATTAACACACACAAACATTGCATGAGAGACCATGTCAGACAAGGTAGTTATAAAATTCTAAATTTTAAAGATTTTACTCCTTCCCTGATGATACTAATAGTACCTTCAAGTAATGAATGTTACCCAAAGTACAAAAATATAAATTTAATTTTAACACGCAGCCGTGATGATTAAAGTCAGTCTTAGACATTGCATGTGTCGGAATGAGTGTAATTCAGTGATGATGATCGGCTATTCGGCTAATCTAGCTTAAAAATCGCTTGAAACCATTCTTTTGTGCCAAATAACTTGATAAATATGTCACCACAAATGGCCATTAATTTGATAATTTTAAAAACTACCCTAAGTGAGGATCATTTTATAAAACACCCATTCTTCTAGTAAAATGAGTGTTTTGAAACCCTAATTGGGGATCCTCGTTTTGCTTTTCAAAACCACCCTACATCCGTATTTTCTCTCATGCGGATGCTTACAAGTAAATTCTGAGTGCCCCCGGCCTTAGTTGTTTTATCAAAATGAACAATTTGACAACTCTTTAGACATAATCAGAGCACTTTATTATTTTTTTTATCACCATAGAGCCAAAAACGTGACATTTGACCTTTTCGGTTATGATTCAAGAACGGTACGTCCTAGATATGTCAAATTATACAATTTCTGAATGCTTGAGTGAGTCTAGAGGAATACATTGGAATGGTTTTTAACATAATTTGAACAAGTTTGAAATTTGACCCTGGGATGCAATTTTAGGTGCTCAAAAGTTGTCCTTTAAACAAAGGACTGAGGAACACATATATAATATGTGACGGCAATTATGACATTTTTTTAAATTGTCAAATGTTCATCATTTTGTCACCAACAATATTAAACACAGTCAATCATTACGGTACAGATCAAATGTAACTCAAATATTACACTATTGTCCATGATGATTTTGAAGAACCATTAAAATATACACCATGCTGTTGTTTTAATGTGAGATGAAATATTCTATATATTACATGCCCAACTGAAGACTGATAGCTAAGTATCAAAATAGTTGTCAAATTTCAAAATTCCATTCATATTTCTATTTTTTCTACCCATGACAATTCCAAATAGTAATATAATTTTTGAGACATGCACTGCTTTTGGGTAATTGAAAAAAGTTTAACTTATTTTCACATATTTTTAACCATGCTCGTATGTTGTATTACTTCCTGAAAGGCCTATCAACATTATCAACATAATCCGAAAAGCGTAAAACACCTTAAAATTATGTTTTTCTTGGTAGGTATACTGTATCGTTTCTGTTTTTACACCTTGTAATAAAACCATAGCATAAGTCAATAGCAATTTCCGAAACCTGAAAAACAATCTTCAATTATATTATGTTATTGTTGTATCCATTTTAATATTTAACTCTTCTTAAAATGTTTTTGCAAACACTTTCGTAGCAATTTCCAACTCTGTCGTTTCTCCATATTCAAAACCAAACAGTTTCCCAATATCACCAAATGCCCCACCCATCGACTCGTGCAACCACACAAGGTTCTGAACAGAAACAATATACAACCAGCTACAACCACACAGGTTTACCAAACAATACCACTCTCCATCTAACACCAACATCAGCTAATAACCACAAAACCCGAGAACCGCGAAAGCCGAGAACCTCTCTAGTTGTCTAATATTTTGTATCTTCACAGAGGAACCACTGCAATGTCTGGAGTGTTCATTTTCTGAGTATTTCCTGCTCTAAATTTTGATTATGGTGACTACAGTGATGAGACATGCATCAGTGGCACTGGGATTTCATCTGTTGCTTGTGACATAACTCCCAGGGATGGACTGGTTCATAGATGTGTTGCAATAGAATATGTACTGAATATTCCCAATTATGGTTCATATGGATATGAAGGTAAGAGGCTATGCATCTATGGAATCTTGAAACAATCGAACATTACATACTAGCGCAGAAGATCAAGCTTATGATTCTTACCCATAATTTTTAACGTGCCAATGGACAAGAGGGAGAAAAAAACCACCATTCATCACACACTATAAAGGGAGTAACCCTATTAATTTAGTATATGGAATATCTTCAAACTTATATAATATCAATCATGATTGTATACATGTATAAAAACAGGAGAACATTTTCAGTATAAATGTGAATAATTAGCACAATTAGGGGCTGTGCAATAATTATGAGCTCCCGCTGGGGGTAAAATTTCCAAACGGCTCACCAAAAATCGCTTCTCCCCCCTCTCGGCCCGCCAAAAATCGCTTGCCCCCCCCTCTTGGCCCGCCAAAAATTCTTTGCCCCCCCTTGAATATGGCAAATTTTTGGGATTCCAAATTGCAAACCTTAAATGGTCTAGATGTATGTTGCAAGTGCATCGAGTAGGAAAATTTGCATATTTAAGCGTTTCGTACTGTTTTCCTAAGCCTTTTCAGAGTGTTTTATTAAAAAGGTGCCCCATGAATGCGTGCCAAAAATCGCTCCCCCCCCCCCTCGGCTTGCCAAAAATTGCTTGCCCCCCCTTTTGGCTCGCCAAAAATTTCTTGCCCCCCCCCCAATTTTACCCTCCCCCAGTGCTCATAATTATTGCACAGCCCCTTAGCAAGTATACATATGTAATAGTATGTGTGAATTGCATTGTGGTCCCACATTATTTTACATGCAAAGGTATCAGTGCCATATTCTCCGACCGTATTAAACTTTATTTGAGAAGAAACAGTGACTTTAAGTGCACGCACCTAGAGGGGGGCCCAGGGGACCACTTGTATCTCAGTTGTATATCAACAACGCACAAAAAAGCGAGGAAAAGTGCACATGGTCTATTTTCACAACTGGTCATGATAAGTATGGCGTTTAGGTTATCAAAAAAGCAAAATAAGGATGACTTATTGTACAAACTCAGCACCCAGATGCTGAAAAAAATCGGTAGAAATGAAGGTAAATTTATTTTTAAAATGCTGAAAATGTGTGGTTTTTCAATTTTTTTCCTTCAGGCCTCTATAAATGATCGCTACCGACCTCAATTTGTTGTGGTAGTGAAAGTTTTAGGTGTGTCCAGCACGACTGATAAAATTTAAATACTTGTTTAAGGTAGGACACCCCATAATACTTGCTTTGGGTCCATTTTATCACTAGGATAAATACTTGCTTTGGGTGCTTTTGAAAGTCCTTTTACCGGGTAATCATACAATTTGAAATGAAATACAAGTGGTTCCCCGCCTTAAATTTTCAACAGTAGTGGGAATCAAGACCGTGGCCCACCACATTAAAAAAACAAGCGTACGTACGCCACTGATTTTGAATTCTTCTTTCTTTTTGATTTCAGATCAATATCCAACCACAAGGGAACCTACAACATCTGCAACAGGTATTCCTATATTGTAACATTTCTTAAGGGATCTGGAATGAGCGTTTTGAGTGTTTCGACAGTATTTTTTGTGGGACATGAGAGCACATCAGACATATCGAATTGCATTCTGAATACGAAGAATGTCTTTCTGTTATCAAATAATTTGAATTTTTTGAAATTCACGGTATAATACAAATTTTATGACAAATTATTAAAAGTTGATATTTTTCATATTTTTGATATATAACAGTCCTCGAAGTAAATTTTATAAATTTAATGATATATTCTTAAAGTGTATGTAGCTGGGTAGACTATGCCATAGTCTATTTTTGATAAATAAAAGCATGTTAATCATGATGAAAGCATTCAGTTGAACTCGAAATTATACTGATATTTAATACATCAAAATACTAGTATAAAATTGTTATGAAAAAGTTAATATAATTATATTAGTGACAGTAAAAGTAAAGTGGCTTATATTATTGAATGCAACATATCATAATGTCATAATTGTATTGGCACTTCAGTACTGAACAATTCTGATTTTAGAATCTGCCAGTTTATTAATCGCGAAATTCCAGGTTAAAAATAGACTATGGACATTCAATTAAAAACGTGATTTTGAACAGGCAAAGTCCCTAACACTCACACTGTCAATCATACTTGTTTATCAATCAAATTTAACCGCAAGCAAATACAAGACGCGCTCATTGACTTACTGACGCGTTCATGCAATTACACAACACAAAGGCGGCGTAGGCCACATACTTGTGTACCATGTAGTTATTAATGGTAATGACAGGTACCGGAGGATTTAAACCATAACGAGATCTGGGCGACCAATCACAAGCCAGATCCATTTAAAGATGCATTACATCATCGCCAATTTTAGTAGGCCATATTTCCGACAATCTCACCCATAGCAGCGCATAGACAGCCGTGTTAAGCATGTAAACCGCAATCCAATGTCAGTAGTCCACTTGGGAAGCTAACAAACAGAGGGAGTAGGGTGACTGAAAAGATCAGATGTGAAAATCTATCAATTGTGCACACATTAATTAAATCAGAGTTTTAAGCTTAAATACAATATCCAGAGTATGCACAATGGGCAAGTGGACTACGGGGTAGTCTAGTAGCTGGGAGGAAATAAAGCCGACGATCAATTGAAAATTTTGACCTTTCATACTGAAGATATGGATTTTTTTCCCAAAAAGATCTATAATTTTTTTTGGTGTTTTGGGAAAAAAATCTATATCTTCAATACGAAAGGTCAAAATTTTCAATTGATCGTCGGCTTTTAATTCCACCTACATACACTTTAAATATAAATCATCAGATTTATAAAGTTTACTTCGAGTACTGTTAAATATCAAAAATATCAATTTTTAATGATTTGCCATAAAATGTGTACATGTATTACAATGCGAATTTCAAAAAATCAAAATGATTTGAGACCAGAAGGACATTCTTCGTATTCAGAATGCAATTCGATATGTCTGATGTGCTCTAATGTCCCAAAATAAATACTGTCCAAACGTTCACATACACCACCCCTTAACATATCAATATACACAAGGCGAATAAAGAACCATCACTCACTACAACTTTTTAACATTAAAGGCTTAATGTACGATTTCCTTCAAATTTTAAATTTGTCATTATATACTCAAAATGCTGAAATAATACTAGTAATAATGATTGGGAATGGTTTCTGTCCATTTTGAGCTGAAATAACGAGGTAACGTGAAAGAAACACTGCTTGTTATTTTGGCCGTTTAACACACAGTTCTATGGGCGGACATCAAGTCATAATTTCTTGAATTATGACTTTATGTCGAACTTTGCTCTGTTTACCTACAAACACAACAAATTTGGCAAAATTCCTTTTAGGTGCAAGTTGTAACATGTGTAAACATTACAAATATGCAGGTTTGAAAAATAAATAACCAAATTCATATTATAAGATCGTACATTATGACTTTAAATTACAATGTAAACCAGAGAAGATGAGAATAGATGTAAACATAATATTCATATTCGATAGGCTCGAGAGCTAAATGCAATAACTCCAAGGCAAGTGCAATTATCTTGATGAACGCATTTGCACGAAAGTACATTATGCATCATATACTTTGAGTATATTAAAACAATAGGCAATATTAATCGCTGCATTCATTAGAATAGGTTGAATATTAGGAAAAATATCTTAAATTTTTAAAACACCGTCAGGCCACTGACCATGTAACTGATCAAGAAAATCAATCACTGTGTAAATTAGCTATCAATTAATGGTATCGATTTTGCCACACGTCATACCTTAGTAACTTTTTCACGCATGGATTCCAACCAATTGACTCTAATGTTGTGAACATTTTTATCGTGGTTTGATCGATTTTGACGTCCCATTGGTCCCACTATATAACAATATCAACGGGACTTTTAATAGTTCTGTAATTTGAGCGTTAAAATCTACTTAGGCCTATATTAAAACACACGACAGTGGGATTTTACGATTTGTACAGTATTATAAAGCATGATCATGATAGTATGCGCTAGTGTGTGTTTCCTGTGCGTGTTTATGTTATTTTAGATATAGACCTACATGTATTTCATTTAAAATGCTGAATATTTTGTAATGGTGTCATCTTGTATGGTCACCGCTGTTTTTATTAGCCCTTTTTAATTAACAGAAGCTCGATTATTCTCATTTGATTTTTGATTTATTTGGGTTTATTAATCATAATTTATGGCAATGATAGTTGCAAAATGGAACACAATTTGTAACCTATGATTTACATCATGCGCATGAAACAATACCATAGCCTCTAACCAATAATTATTTTAACACCATATAATTTTTTTCCTACTTTTTTGATGGTATATATATCAAACAGACAAGTTAATATTTATGTGAAAGTAGGCCTAGTATTTCTAGTATTTTAGCGTGCACATATTATCTAAAATGTATTGTTTAGCGTGCAGGTTTCAGATAATGCATTGTTTAGCGTGCAGGTTTATATAATTTGGACTATGAAGGTTAGTTCGCGAATATAATGCACGGAGAAGAATACATTACATAACGGTGAATAGAAATGTGACTAGAAGTATATAGAAGGATAATAAATACATTTTGTAAGATATGTGCCTTGTCGGTTTAGGTATAAACTTATCATCACAAGACCTATGCTTTTCAATTATAATGGTGAAAATAACAACCAAACCTACACAGTTCTACATCCAATCTATGGATGTTGCCAATTAATTGAGACTTTATTGAGCAAGAACTCTATCCACAGGTCCATGCTCTCCCTGAGGTCATGTACTTGAAAGGGTATCCCTAACTATTGAAATCTACAAAATTTTTGTGACAGTGTGGCGCTGACTTGGACATAATTCATATAGGGTAAATATGCCTATTCTCGGTCACTTAATTGCATAATCCAGTATTCTACTAGTCTTGTTTATTTAGTATGTCCACGATACAATTGACAATGTTTACCTTTAATTGTTACAGGTACAATAGTAAGATCGTTTGCCAGGACCTGTGTATCTGCGCCTCCTGACCCAGACCTGTCATTGTTTGGTTCAGATGCCATCGCTTTATTCGAAGATATTGATTTTACTGACTACAACGGAGACTACAGTTATGGAGATACAGGACCGCCAGATGGCATCTTTCTGAGAGTCCACACTTGTGACCAAGATGATTGCACAAGTAAGCTTGTATCTTATAGTGTTATGTGCGTGACAGTACACATATTACCTGTTAATAAAATTAACCCACTAGTTGATAAAATGTCATATCAAGAGAACAAAAATGGGAATACATGTACCTAACCCCCATCTAAACCCTAATTCTACCCAAAATCTAAAAATGGGTTAATGAAGTAATAGCATCACCCACTTCACAAAATTGAGATTTTGAAGAAAGTTCATTATGTTTCTCAGTTCAAATCATGCAGCAGCCGGATCTGATTGGATCAGAAGGCCTGTAATTATTTATAAATTGATTTTCATTTAATATTTCACATTTGCAGCTGACTTTACTCCATGTGCAGACCCAACACAAATCCAATGTTATGACAGCACTGAGTGTATTGACTTGTCACAATTCTGTGATGACCGTGTTGACTGTCCAGGCGGTGAGGATGAGCATGAAGGAGTATGTGTTGGTAAGTAGTTCAGTTCATGGTATTCAAAGACTATAATATTTTGCAGTAAATCTTTGACTAGCGCATTCTACCGTGATGTTGCAAAGTCAAAGCTAACATGTTACGGCACAAAATTTATCCATGAATTACCACTCGGCAACAGCAGATCTCCTCAGCAGCCAATCAGAGACAAGCGTGTTTCAACGCAATAGATACACAATGTAGCTTAACCCTAACGCTCCTGAATACTACAAAATACTACTTGATATATGTGCTGTTCGTGCATGCATCCCACGTGGTGTGATGACGCAATCGCCCTAAGTGATATATAGGCATGGTTTCGCTGGCCAGCGAAGCCCAAGACCCGTGGCAAAGTGCCGCCGACCGAGTGCTTGGCATGCGAGGGGTCTCTGGTTCGAATCCCACCCAGAGCAAACAACTTCTTTCCTTCTTTTGTCTCTTTATTCTTTCCTTCTTTCCCTTCCCGTCACCAAAAAGCCCCTAGGCGGTTAGGGTTAGAATATGCTCTTGTCAAAGGCTTACTGCAAAATATTATAACAGTGATTTGCCAAATCATAAAAAAATAAGATTTGTGCATTTTTGTAATGAGTACATGTATTATGTGTGATAACATTATACACTAATTAATAAGACCAAAAACAATCTACTCCCCATTCCAGAAAGTGCAGCACTAATTTTTTGGGATTAAAAAATATTATCAAGTTCTGCCAAATGAAGCATAGCTCAGTCCTAATCATTCATTTAGTCCTAATTGGAGATAAAAGAAAAAGTTCACTATTTTACTAATTTCTTGAAAAAAGAGCCAAAAACATGCATTTATGGCATGTTTTCTAACAATCGAATCACAAAAATCACAGACTTGGAACAAGTACAAGCATTCAAAATCTTGAGTATACCGAAATTTTGCTCTAATTTTCACTTATGATTGTCGATTGGTTATCAAAATGAAACAAACATGTCTTTTCCAAAAATTAGAATGCATAAAC
The DNA here is from genome assembly GCF_039555335.1 of Amphiura filiformis. Taxonomy (NCBI): domain Eukaryota; kingdom Metazoa; phylum Echinodermata; class Ophiuroidea; order Amphilepidida; family Amphiuridae; genus Amphiura; species Amphiura filiformis. Next base: position 40,530,877 of record NC_092640.1, on the reverse strand, counting down.
TGAAATAGTCTTAATACAAGTCTTTGGGCTTCATTGGCAGCGCATGCGAAAAACACTCTAGAAACGCATGTTTTTGGCCCTTATTTCCACAAATTGGCCAAATATTCAAATTTGACTTTTATTGGTGGTTAGGATTAATTAAAGGATTAGGATTTAGCTATGTTTCATTTGGCAAAACAGGATAATATTTTTTTAATCCCCCAAAAATTAGTGCTGTATTTTTCTGGAATAGGGAGCAATAAGGGCAAAAATTAATGTCACATTTTAGCCAATGTTGGAGAAGTCTGTCCATAGAGACACTTGTAGCTACATGCTATTGTATGGAGTGTTTTATAATTATCAACAGGTAGAATGTATCACTCATTATGGCAAAGTCAACAGCAATTTAAGCTTAATTCAGAAACATTTCATCTTTAATCTCATAATAGCAAAATCTCTTTTAAGTGTCCTTTTAACACTGCTACTTTTTTGTTTTCATTTCAGTACAATATCCAACTACAGAGGAACCTACAACATCCATAACAGGTATTCTTTTACCGTATATATATAAAACGGTATTTCATACACTCTTAGAGAACCAATGAGAGCTTCCGTTAGTAAATTACTAGCCGTGCATGAATTAGGGTTCATTCATAGGATTGAGGGCATGATCGCTGTTTATGCCCGAGGCGTGATCCGAGGGCATAAATCAACGGTCATGCCCGAAATCCTATGAATGAACACTGTTCATACATAACCAACATTCTGAACATTGTTAGCAATCCAAAACAAATGAAAATAATAAGGTTTACAAGTTTAAATAACATTTTCATACCGTTTTCCTTCAAAAAATTGGGTCTTTGTTAATGCCATTAAAAACTACATAATCATCCAGATTGATGTAATATATAAATCCCAGATTGCACTTGAAGAATACATTGAGATCAACATTGATGTTCATGTTCTTGTCTCAGCCAATGTCATGTTGGTTATGCTAGACATATTTAGCAATGATTGATAACTTGATGTCTTTTTGATGTTTACCAGATCTCTTTAAAATACTGACAGGTAACCAATTCAAAAGTTCTACAAGGAATAGAATAGATACCTCCTGGTTGGAGCAGTGGCCTAGCTAGGGGTTGTGGCACCCAGGGCTAAGGATACATAATGGCACCCCCTGCCCCAACTCTTGACACAATTGCGTGCAGAGCATGAGAAAATTGGCACAAATACCATTAATTAACATGATTAATTTATAATGAAGTTGAATTTCGGTCTTAAATTGATCTTTTAAATGTGCTGAAATGCACGCGAAGCACACAGAAATTTTGACTTTCACTTTGGAGTGGCGCAGAATTGATGCTGAATTGGTCAATTTGGTGCCCCGATGTGGCGCCCAGGGCATGTGCCCCCAACCCCCCTCGTCGATACGCCACTGGGTTGGAGGTCCTTTGGTATACAGGGTTTTTGGGTGCACATGTTGTTGACACTTTCTATCAATCATCTTTACATGCCATTTCAAAGAGTATTTAGTGATGGCCCTTTCACAGAAAACAATCTTTTATTTAAAGCAATAAAATGTGTTGACAGTTAACTAATAGGATTTTAAATTTGACATTCCAGCTCGTATTGTGCATAAGACCCATTATCTTGTGTATTTAATTAATCTGGAGCATGGAAAAATTTGGTCATCTGATACGGACTTCTTTACACTATATTAGTACAGCCAAAAGATCCTGAAATTACCTTTTTTATTCCTGAATCTTTCAGATATAAACAGGAATGAAAATGGTATTATCAGAATATTGGCTAAATAGATTTTAATAGATTTAAACTGGCCAGGATATTGTCTATATTTGTAACTCCATTTGACACAAGAAAACAAAGAACAAAAAACTCACAACTATTTTATGCAAAGACACTGTATTTTGTTCAAAGCCACTTTTACCCACCACCCACATGATACCTTGCATCAGTCGCATGCCTTATTAGGGGTGGTGCAATAATTATGTGTACCCCAGGGTGATGAAGGGGGGTGGCAAAGATTTTATGGCAGGCCAAAAGGGGGAAGGGAAGCATTTTTGGCATCGTTCCTATATTATCTCCTAAAAAGGTGTAGGAAAATGTTAAGAACACATTCAAATATGAAAATTTCCTGCTTGCTGTGCTCGCATTGTATGTTAAGACAATTTAAAGTTTTCAATTTGTATCCCCTCCGGGAGATAGCAAAGATTTTTTGGCACATCAAAAAAAGAGGGCAAAGGTTTATTTGCACATCGAAAAGGGGTCAAAGATTTTTTTTGGCACAGCCAATGGGGGGAAGCGATTTTTGGCACACCACGTTGAGAATTCACCACCCCAAGGGTACACATAATTATTGCACCACCCCTTATTGAACCTGTTTCAGTCCGTCTTGTTGGTGGCAGCAATTCAAATGAAGGCAGAGTGGAAGTATTTTACAACAACGTTTGGGGTACAGTGTGTGATGACTCCTGGGATAATGACGATGCAATGGTGGTTTGTCGTCAACTTGGATTTCCATCTGGTGATGCACAAGCTGTTAGCGATGCTCAGTTTGGAGAGGGAACTGGCGAAATATGGCTGGATGATGTAGACTGTTCAGGATCAGAAAACAGTTTAGGTAAATGCTGGCACATCGGATGGGGAAATCACAACTGCGGCCACTATGAAGATGCAGGGGTGATTTGCCCAGGGAAAGGTATGTATGTTAATTAGCCTGATCTGCAGGCTTTTTAAAGACTACTATTTCATAACAAACATGCTAATCTTGGTAGCTGCGACTAACATTTAAATCAACAAGTAGGTCTGAATACTTCAAAGAAAGAAAGTCAAATTGATGAGTGTGAGCTTATATACTGGATAATTTGTAAAATACATGCCCCACCACATGGTCACAAAGGTCACAAAGAAATATGAAAAGTTGCCAACTATATATGCTGTGGTTAGGCACCAGAAACAAATTTATTTGATCTTTGGATCGACCGTCGACAATGCTTCAATGCTTGCTATTCATAAACTAACAACTAATTAATAAGAATTAAGATGGTATTGGAGGCATTATGGAAGTGCTCTAAGCATGTTTTAAACAGATTAATTGAATTGGGTAAAATACACTGATCAATATGCCTCGTCTTGTTTGGAGCAAATCGGACATACGGTTTCCATAATACATTATTTTATATTTTCTCTGTATCCTATTTTGGTCAATAATCAATATAGTTAATCGAGCTAAAAAGACTGAAAAGGCTCATTAATATGTAATTTTTGTCAATATTTTGCTAAAACTCAATGCATAAATGTTCAGGGTACTTTTATTTTGCATACTTTTGCCTTGAAACTTGGTCAAAGTGTTTCTAATATGTTCTAATGTATTATATAGCCACCCCTAACTTGCATATTTGCATAATTAATAAGCATTTGTGCAAATTAGCTCATTAATTATGCAAATTTCCTAATTTCTAGAAAATGCCTCCAATACCATCTAAATTTATATTGACCAATGTCAATACAGGCAAAGATGCATATGTTATCACAATTAAAAATAGTCAATTAATTAATTTCATAAATAATAAGGATCGACCAAGCATAGATGGTCGAATGAAAGATCAAACTAATTTGTTTCTATTGCCTTACATGCAGTGTATCATCGAATCTAGCGTAGATCCAAGTTTCATGGAAATTGACAATAGCTGTGATAATTTACCCATTTTGATATAAATATGTAAATGATCTACTTAATATGTGCATATGATGATGACACACAGTATGAGCAATACTTGGCCCAAAAACTACCTTCCTACCAAGCTTTAAAATTGTATTCTTAAAAAGCTAAAAAATAATTTTTGAACATTTTGTTACAATTGAATGGGCTAGAGGAACATAATGATTTAAAAATGAACTGATATAATCACTGATACAAATTGTCACAGGATTCATATATCACAGCGCAATATGATTCCTGTTATATAAAAAGTACCAGAATGATTTCATTCTTAATTATTGACATCTAAAGAGACACAAAACTACTTGAGCCGAAGTAAATAATTTATAGGTACTTTCAGTGATTCTGACGGAAGTGTAAAAGTTTTGACAAAAACAAAACAAAATGACAATGTTGAATGATTAAATATTGAGCACTATCTGCATGGAATACCTGGTAAAATATGATTGATTTTATGTCATCAAACATTCATTAGAACCTAAACATTACTGGAAATAGAATGGGAATAGATTAAATAAAGAAGATATGTTACATCAAATATTCTAGCTACAGTCACTAAGAAGTCTGTCGGGTTCTTTACTGTTAAAATAAAAATGAATTATGCCTATGTGTTATATACTTTGTAAAGCTTTGATATAAAATTCCTTGGGTAAGCAATCATTCAAGCCAGGCCAGTGTATTAATGCAGCGCTATATTAAAAAGGAGAAAATACATCCTGCTTTCCTCTTTGTTAAATGTTATGTAATTGATCTGATGATGACACTTGCCTATAGACTCAGCTAGATCATTGAAAGCTTGGTCCTCTGATTAGGAAAGATTATGTTCACATACAGATCTTAAATTAATTTAAACTATTTTTGTTATGTTTTCCACCTTTTTTTGAAAAACAAACAAAACAAATAAAAAATTCTTTATTGTGAACCTCTGAGAGGGGATAGGTGATGAGCCCTCCACCAAATTTAAAACCAAAAACATTAAAAAAAAATCAATGCAAAACCACTTTCAGTCATCCCCAAGATAACTCTTCATAACATGCATTATTTTGGACCTGTTACAGTCCGTCTTGTTGGTGGCAGCAATTCAAATGAAGGCAGAGTGGAAGTATTTTACAATGAAGCTTGGGGTACAGTGTGTGATGACTCATGGGATATTGATGATGCAATGGTAGTTTGTCGTCAACTTGGATTTCCATCTGGTGATGTACAAGCTGCTACCAATGCTCAGTTTGGAGAGGGAACTGGACCAATATGGTTGGATGATGTCAGCTGTTCAGGATCAGAATATGTTTTACATGTAGATGAATGCAGTCATAATGGGTGGGGAGTGAGTGACTGTGCCCATAAGGAAGATGCAGGAGTCATTTGTCCTCCACAAAGTATGTACTCTAATAGGTTCATGCCCAGAATGGGGGAGGGATTCAAATTTGGTTTTAGTTTGTAAGAGTCTCCGAGAATTGAAAACGTGCACCAAGGAAATTTAACCCATTAGCATACATGAAATCCAAATACATTTGAGGCAAACTGGCATATATAGTTTTCCCAAATTACAAGCATGAAACTTTAAAAAAAATAACACATCCGTCCCATCTATGCATCAAAATTTACATAGTCGAGTAGATAACCCCAAAATTTCACCCTAAGAGTAATGTTGGTTGTGACTGTCATATGTTTACTTTTAATAACAGTTTCAGGTGCATAGATGAAGAATTTGCAGGGGTACAAATTTGCAATCAATTGCTGGATCCTGTTTAGGGTTTTTTTGAGAACCTTTGGTTCTTGTCAAAACTAGGCTTTCTATTACAACAGTAAAATTTAAGTTTTTATATTAAATCCTGAAATCTCTGATCGAACGATGGCTAGCTTGTGCGTGTGAGCTCATGTGTGCATGTATCATTGAATCGGTGACATATAAACTGTGTTCATATATCCCTATTCGTCTTACGTCTTATTTATACGTTCCAGCTGCATAAAAGACAGCTGAATAATACATGTAATACCATCGGCGAGGTAATTCACACATTGTATAGGCGCTGAATTTTCTTCGTTTTACCTCATTTATTTGGCTCAAAATTTAAAGGGAATAATGTGATCAGTGAAAACTAACATTTGAATAAGCTTACATAGGAATCTATCCTTTATGCACATCACATATTATTGCTTTAATTTAACACATTCGATTGTGTTTCACTCTTCAGAGAGGAATCTATTTCTGCCATATAATGTAGCTGGTATATATGACTACAATCTCCGATACGACCAAGATAGCTACGCTATGAGTTATCGCAATGAGTACATATCATATTCTCTGTCGCCTCCATCGGGGTTCCCATTTGGAAAAAATATCTTCAGTAGCCTTTATGTAAGTATAATTTCCTTAATATGTCTGATGTTGGTAATAAACTCCTCAACAACAGTTTGGAAAGTTTTTTCAAGCATCTGTATCTCAAATTATTTGTGACATATTCATATCGTGTTGCATATAACTGGATAGCTACAATACTCCCGTTTACAATGACACCCCATTTGAAACAATAACATTTTTCACGGCTGAGTACACGCCTTGTCTCAAAACGAATTTGCCAAATTGACCATTATTCTGTGCAGCAAGCTGCAATTCCATAACTTCACAATCTGGGACCTAATGTAATCCGCCAAGATGACACCGCTCGCCCCACATAGCCACGGTAGTCAACGACTACCTACAGAATATGGGAGTAGAGTCAAAATGGCCTGCCATCAGCCCAGACCCGGGGGCCAGACATCAACCCGATTGAACACTTGTGGGACCAGCTTGATCGTTCTGTGCGTGCCAGAGAAGCCCATATGCAACCACATTGAATGACCTGCGACAAATCCTTGTTGAAGAATGGAATTCCATCCCACAGTAACGTGTAACCAGGTCGGTGAGCAGCATGAGAAGAAGGTGCCTGACTGTTGTGGCTGTCTGTGGTTTTTCCACCTGCTATTGAGGTTAGTGGCTAGCTTTGTTTGAGCACAGAATAATGGTCAATTTGGCAAATTCTGTTTGAGACCCCACTACATTCACAAGGCGTGTACTCAGCCATGAAAAATATTGTTGTTTCAAATGGGGTGCCATTGTAAAGGGGAGTATTGTAGCTATCCAGTGACATGCAACACGATATGAATATGTCACAAATAATTGAGATACAGATGCTTGAAAAACTTTCCAAACTTTTGTTCAGGAGTTTATATCAAGCAGATAGCCTGTTATGATGTTTTTCGAGATGCTTGCTGGAAAAGCAATTGCTGATTTTATTGATCACACATTCACCTCAAGTGTACACATAGTGACATCAGGGTTTTTACGTAGTATATGCTTAGCAGGATTAGGCTAGTGCACCCAACTATGACCTGCGAAATATTTACCTATGTCCCGAGTTGTTAAGATTAATTGCTATTTGTATCATTTTGCTTGGAAGGTATAGATTTTCTTAGAGAGCTGTATAGAGGTTATCCGTGTTCTATAAGCTGCATATCCTACCAGCGACTCCTATACCTTGTTTAGGACTTTCAAAAGAAGTACCTGCATGTGCAACCATGACTATTTCAAAATAGCCCGCCAAAGTCATGCAGGTAACTCCGAGGTCGTGCCTTGAATTAGTTTGAATGAGGAATACTACGGAAACCAGTGCCTTTTGTTAGAAGTCACGCATGAGTAAAGTGGATAACCTCTAATGGGTGACCAAGCCAGTCAGCTATTGACAATAGACAGGTGGAAACGATATAATATCAATCACCAATATCATTTCAGAGCAAACCCAAAGACTCGTAAAATTTGACCTTGTTGACCATTTTCTATACTTTCCTTTATTCAAACATGTTATTATTTTTGTGAGCTGGATGTGTAAAGTCACTTAAAATAACATGAAAATCACAGTTTCACCACTTTCTTAACAGTAATTGACAGAATGCCTTGCAGAATTGCTTGGCAATTATTTGATTGCTTTGATGCACTAAAGTGGAATGGCCCCTAAGAATCCTGATCTTACACCTCTAGATTTCTTCTTTTGGGACTATCTGAAATCAAAGGTTTTCGCAAGTCCTCCTGCAGACATTGATGAACTCCAGAGAAACATAATTGTTAAGTTGACATATCCTCAGGCAGGACTTCGATTACGCGACTGCATTTTTACTCGGCTCGCGCATAACTTTATGGAATATACTGAAGTGTTTTTTGATATATGCTTGATAGTATTTAGTGGTGGGTATAAATGGTCATGTTTCTGTAAGCTCATGTTGATAAAAGTTTAATAGACACTAGCATATACGCACAGACTGCAAGAGACTTTTTTACAAATCCAAAAAATGCCAATTTACATGTTTTTCAAGTATATGTCAAAATCCTGACTGGTTTATTCTTAGAACCACATTATTATTTGTGTTGTTATTGATATATTTAGATTACTGCTGATGGTCTTATAGTGTTCCAAGAAACTGACACATGGTGGAAAAATAGCTACCCATATCCATTTGGAAGTGACTTGAGTTCAGATGATCCGGAGGCTGTAGTAGCAACATTCTGGACAAAAGCAGATTTCAAGAAGGGTGGAAATGTCTATTACAAAGTGAGTGATTGAAGGATTTGCTAGGTTGTAAAAGTGGATATGGTGGATATGCATGCATCCACCTTATGGGATGTACATTATTCCATGTACACCGTACACCGGCCACAGAGGGCTCCGAGAGGAAAATTGTTTTACTCAATTTGTACTTTAGTGAAGTGTTATATATCCTGCAAAAATCAAGGCTTTAGGTGCTGGATTTGTGATAAAATCAAGAGATTTTTTAATAAAACAACATGTCCGCCCTGTTAGGATGAACATATTATGTAATTTGGCAACGCAAGCGAAATATATCAGCATCTGCATTGATCACTATATTTCAGCATGCTTTATTTTATTAATGGACATAAAATTGTAATAATATTGCGACAATACCTCAAAATGAATGTAACAGTTAAGTTTACGTTATGTTTTTAAAGTGCAGTGTCAACAAGTAGGTAAATGTGTTAACATGTATATTAGTCCTGAAATAGATGCATTTGTAGGATTGTAGAAATTAGACTTGATTAGATTTTTTGATTGACAAATCCAAAAATACTCCCGATGTCCCTGTTGACTAAGTTACTAGAGAAAGACGGAAACCAACAAACTCGACTGATCAGAGAAGCTATTTGGATTAGAAGGCGGGGGAACAAAACAGTCAACAGGGACATCGGGAGTTACTCTCTAGACCATGTATATGATCCACTAATCTTATATGAGAAAATTGCCGGAAGCAGCGGTCAATCCCACAGGAAAAGTGGATCCCAATGGTCATTTTGAAGAAGCCATCAGCCAAGATGGCGAAAGTCTAAAACTAGTGAGTATTTTTGGATTTGTCAATCAAAAAATCTAATCAAATGTATATTAGTGTTTGCCTTCATTTACCTGTATTTTTGCTTTCAATATTTTATTTGTATTGCTGATCTATCTATATGCATGTATGTATGTATGTATGTATACATATATAGGATTACGACTTATTTCGGTGTGACTGGTGGGATAATTGTGAAGAAATATTTGAAGAAGTAAACTCTCGCATCCAAGCTGCTGATAATGGGACATATGCTGATTTTGAAGCTACATGGGCCTTAGTGGTGACCTGGGAAGATATGCCTGAAATAACATCAGCTTATAAAACTGACAATGTAAGTAATGGTCTTATCATATTGTTATGAATTCGGCAGACGGCCGAATCCGGATTCGGCTTTTGGTTAATTCATTTTACGCATTCATTACATTTGAATTTGAGAATACGGGATCAATGCTATACATAATAGAGGGCAGCATATCAATTTTATAACGGAGATCAGATGATAACAGCATAGTAAGTATTCAAAAGAGGGCGGCATACAGGGATAGCTAACGGTGACTCACAGTACAGTCAAACACGATAACCGTCAGGCCCTGATAACCGTTAAAAAATCGATATGCTGCCCTCTATAGGTAAAGCATTGGTCCCTTGTTCTCTAATTCAAAAGTAATGCATGCCAAAAATGAATTTACCAAAAGCCGAATCCGGATTTGGCCGTCTGCCGAATTCATAACGATATATGTAACCATCCATAAATGGGCTGTAATGTTGACAGAGAGCTTGTTTTGAGATGCAGTCCATTAAAATTCTTTAAAAAAAAGCATTTTATAGAAAACAAATGATTTCTTAATTCACTCTTTTACCTAATTTTAAAATGCCGCCAACAAGCAACATGGACATGAAATATATTATTGTAAAGCTTATTTTGAGGAGAAGTCGGTTTTAGTAAAAACCTCAATATTACAGCTCATTTGTGGGGTACAGCCCATTCAGTGTCTAAGAGGATATGATAAAAATAACCCTTTGTTCATATTCTTAACTCTAAATGATTATATTAAACTTGCATAATGCAGGAGAAAGAAGAACCATGCATTACACACTGTAGCACATTTTTAACATGGAATTACAATGTAAACATAAAATGCATGATTTTAGGCATATTTTATTCTGATAATGCTAGTATTCTTTTGAATATTATTATATTATGATTTGCGGCAAAAGCATAATTAATTTGATAAGCTTGTGCGCTGGTTTAATATTTGAGTGTTTCTATGGTACAGTGTATGTGACAGTATATCCTTTGTTTTTAATTACATAATTTTTCATAATACCAATGAAACATACCAGAATTTAGCATTTTACTGGCAACCTTTTCTACTTTTCTTCAAATTTTGCTACTTTTATTGACAAGATTGATCAGAAGTTGCTTGTATATTTTAGTGTTAAATTGCAAACCAGTTCAGGGCAAATACTAGCAACATCGCTAGCCACAAGTGAAATGCTTGTAGCGATATTTATCTGATAATCTTATCTTGCCATTATTCCTCTACTAGACCAACACTTTCCAATGTGTTCTAGCAACAGACGGCCTACGCAGTTTTGCATTTTTCATCTATGAAGACGACGGTATGAAATGGCAAGCACTTGAACAGAGGAATGCTGTCATTGGATATAACTCATTGGATTCTACAGGACCCAAGAATTTGCATAATGAATTGGTGGATAAATACAGACCTGATAAGGAAATGGGCAACTTGGGAGAGCAAGGTACATATGGGATATCAAAACTTTTCTGTACAATATTCTAACTGCACCAACTTTATATAGGCCAATATGATCATAATATCTCATGTTAACAGGCTGCTTCACCCAGCAATCTGTTGCATTGATGTGAAGTGCAATTCCGGTACATGCGTGTGCATGCCCGTTATTTACCCTAGCTAATACACTGTATGTGTATGGTGTTGTTACAAACAAGCAGGTTGTCTTCACCGACACCCAACGTAATTGTTCTCATCGCCGTCTAGCAGTTGTGACATCGTCCCGCCCTCGCCTATTTCATAAAACGTTGCAATTGCTCAGTAGGCGTAAATTGGCATCCACAGTGTCGAACTGGAATGTAGACTATTGTTTCCAAATTCAACAGCTTTGTTCATGAGAAATAAAAGTACAGATCATTTCTTCCCATATATGAGGTATAAAAACAAATTTTGTGTAATTTTTAAACTTGTAACCTTTGCAGCTATAATAAAGTCATTGAGAGTAAACTTTTGACAACCACGTTCCTAATCATTAAATAGTGTAAAAGTAACTTTAAATCAATCCCTTGCATTCACTTTGAAGGTTACTGGTTATTCCGGTTAGATGACAATAATCTTGAAGATGTCAACCCCAGCAAGTACTGTGAGGAATGGGCCAATGATCAGCCATCATGGACAGCTAACATCTCTGATTGGATCAATCCATGTCCATGTTCAGTTGCACAAGCTGAAGGCGATAGTCGCTACACAACATGCGAAAGAATATCTTTAAATCTGGACGGTTTCAATGAGCCTGGTAAGAAATGTGAATTTTAAATTTGATGTTTAATTCCATTTTTTCCATCCCAAAATATTCCTGTAAGGTTGGGCCTGCATTATGTTCAGTTATTGTGTTATATCGTGGCCTTGAGCACCCAGTTCTATTCAATAGATTGATGTCAGGGATCCCAATTCTTTTTGCATACCTTTCCCTTACCTTTGAAAGACAGTGACAACAAGAACAACTCTACATCCTTTCCTTTTTCCTGGTTTCAGTCTATTAATTTATTCTCAAAACCAAAATCTAAGGTGCTGACAATTTTGTGTTGAAGATCGATGTAGTGACAAAATCAAATTGACACCAAAATTTGCCAATTTGTACCAATAATTAGACCATTCCTGCATCGTTGGAGACAATACAATGTTTTAACTTGTACCCAGCAAGTTGAAGTATTTAAACTCTCCAAATGACAACTCACCATATTTGTACTCTCTAAATGACCCTCCCCACTTCAAAGTACAAATATTGATCCCCCATTAATACATCAACTCATATTGCTGAAGGGAACAACTCACCATACTTTAACTCTCCAAGTTACAACTCACCATATTCGTACTCTCCAAATGACCCTCCCCACTTCAAATTACAAATATTTATCCCCCATTACTACATCAACATTATGTAGCACACCACATCCCAATTGGTTAATTTATCAGATTTAATTTCTTTGATTGTGTAGCACTAGCAGTGCAGAATATAATTATAGAATTTTTGTAGTGTGCACATTGTTTACAATTATTAACATGTATTGATGTTTTCAATATAAATGTTGGACTCATGCATTTGCTGTTCCAGCTGAAAATGAAGTTGAGTGTTACCAGCAATTATGGTCGACTTGGATACCATCTGGAGGTTGGGAACAGGATTGGTGGCAAGTTTACAACTTAACATGGTATACTATTGGTGCTCGCTGTACGTATAATTCAGAAGGTGCCCTCATTACAGGCTACGAGGATGTTTGGGGCAATAGCAATGCACAGCTCTACCATGGTGATCTTGGAGGGTTTTACTATTCGTCTCCATATGCTACTAAGAGAGATTGGCAAGGTAAAATAAAATGTTAAAATAATACAGCACCTTTCACATGTATCAAAGCGCTTCACATTTATTTCATTAGAAACTATCAGCTGCCACATAATCCCCAAGGCATGATCATACCTTTGGACAGCCCTCAAAGGACAAATTCATAACAGCTCTCCATTTCACTCCTGGGGAGATCCAGAAGCAATTGATGTAAAGAGCCTTGCCCATGTGCACAACATGATGGCACCTCTGGGGGTCGAACTTGTAACCTTCCTATTGTGAGGAGGAACCTGTACCCCTGCGCCACCGAGCCCCTAAGATAAGCAGTTATTATGTGTCCAGTGTTTGATAGAGGATAGACTGCCGAATATTAACTTGTCTACATTGTATATGTTAAAGTCATAAAAGCCTTTTGGGTTATTCTTTGCCAAATATTATTATAAGAATGTTTTCTGGTCATTTTATACCAAACTAATGAGGTAATATGAAAGAAACTCACTTACTATCTTAGCCACTGTGATGTTTTATGAGGGATTTAAAGTCATACAAATAAAATGAATTTGACTTAATCCAATTACATGTAGGTGAAGTTGGGATATGTGTAAACATTACAAATATGCTTAAACATTAGGTTTGAAAAAAAAAGAGCAAACTCAGTTTAAAAGATTGTACATGGTGGCTTTAAGTGAAGGTATTTCCTTTTGTGAACACTGTCAATGTGTAATAGAAAGGCTGGCTAACTTTGAATCCATGGTAAAATACCAAGTCCTTTATTTGAACCATATAATAGCAGACAAGAGCATGGGCTCTCCATCCATGGCAATCCATACCATTGTACAAATGTGCTTATTACAAATTGATATATTGATTTAACTTTGGTCTTGTACATTTGAATTTGTTATACCAATACAGATAACGATGTTCTTTCTCGCTACTACTGTTGTAAGAAGTCTGATAAATGTGATATGTACGAGAGATACCGACCACCACTTACTTGTGATGGATACACACAAGTTCAACCAGGTAGGGGTTTGAAAGAGATTCTCCTCTTGGTTTGATAAATATGATACAGAGTGTCCCAAAAAAAAGAGGCCCCTCATTGCACCCTCTTTTTCTCCTACTTCAGAAAAGTTGATCAAGTACATGTTGGTATGTAAAGAAGCCTTCTTTTGATGTGAGTTTACTGTGCTGCTCTGCCCTCTATCTGGTTGCCTCCTAGTCAGTCCTAGTCCTAATTGCATCAATTGCGTTGTGTACCAACCTTGTGCCGCGGATACTTTCGACTATAGCAGTAATACGTTTGCAAAGATCTTGGATTTTGCTACAAATGAAGAAATCAAGTGGTGTGAGGTCTGGTGATCTTGCAGGCCACTCCACAGCATGACCCATCCCAACCACTCTGTTTGCTATCCGTGGACAGAGTGAAAAACTGGTACTTGTCTTTAAAAGAGCATAGCTTCAAAAGCTGATTGAAATAATTGTTTTGATTTATTTAAGCTAACAATAAAAGGTTTCTTTACATACCAAAATATATTTGATCAACTTTTCAGAAATAGGCGAAAAAGAGGGCACAATGAGGGGCCTCTTTTTTTTTTTTTGGGGGACTCCTGTATGTATGAGAGATACTGGCCACCACTTAAATGATAAAGATACACACAAGTTTAACCAGGTAGCAGTGTTCGAAATATGCCTTAAAAAGTTACAGGCCAGCCGGGCCGGCAACTAGATGCCGGTCAGAAAAGTTACCGGCCAGGCCAAGTTAAAGGCCAATGGCCTGCTGAACGGCCCTATTTCGAACACTGCCAGGTAGGGGTTTGAAAGAGATTCTCCTCTAGGTTTACCTTGCTTTGTTTGTGTCCCTTACTCTTCTGTTGAAAGTCTAGACCATTGGGTGGGGCTATATTGGGGGTCCAGCATGTACAATGAATGATGCCAGACCATACAAATACACTCACTATCCCTTGATGAAAGAGCATACTCTTTGAACTGGAACCTGTACATTTTCAGACCTTATATGTGACGTGTCATGTCAAAAGGAGACACTTTTGGGCAGGTTATCAATTTTGAGGTTTTACATATCTTAAATATAGAGATATTTTGCTCCACAATGCCGCTTTTCCATAATGAAATCGGACATTCCTAAGCGAAGATATTGAGGTCGTAAGTTATGGTATTATAAAATTGGAAATTGAGATATCGGCCTTTAAAAATATTATTGACAATGTTGAGAGTAGGAATTACCTTGAAAAATGTCTCAAAAAATACAAGATGTCAGTTACATTCCGGTCTGAAACTATCAGACAATATTTCAAACATTAATAACATCACAAATTCCCAACAAACACAACTTGTGAAAATATCACCCCGGGCAGATTTTTGGCTCTTTCTCCTTTTACGATCCTGCCCAAAAGTGTCTCCTTTTGACATGACACGTCACATATTGTGCAAGGGTCTATATAGTCCTTGAAAATAAACAATTGAATTGTTGTACTTGTTTCTGACTTTCAAGAATTGGAGTTGTGTTCCAACAAAGTGAAAAACCACACATGTACGAGGGGGTATCAAAATGTTTTAGAAATCACCTACCCTTAATGAAGGAGTGCTATATCAATGAAATTTTGTCAGTGTAATCAATGGTTTTTATGTACGTTTAATGGTCCACACGATTTGATGGTTAAATATATCTTACCACAAAAGTCCACCTTTCAATAGTGAAATGACAGTGCTTAGAGGTCAACAGTTAGGCTGTTAACTACATAGGAGGCTTGTGGGGTCTATGCTTGTCGGTGAAAACATGTAGGGGTATGGTCTGGGTTAATGCTGGTGTATGTGTTGCTGGGGGATATGTACAAGATAGAAATTGTTGCCCCAAAGTGGAGAGAAGTGAGCCAGTGCTTTCATATCTCTAAAACTGTTTATTCTAAATTGTAATGTTTGTCAGTTTTTCTTCGGCAGTCATGCAATATAATTGGACATGATTTTGTTATCATTATGTTCCCAGGTTGTTTTTATGGTGATCCACATATTGTGCTCTTTGATGGAGGTAACTATACTTTCAATGGTCTAGGAGAATACATCTTGGTGACTGTAAAAGACATGGACTTTGAGTTACAAGGACGTACAGGGTATGCTATGGTGAATGGGGATATACAAGAGTTTGGAACTGTGTTTATTGCATTTGCTGCAAAACTGGGATTTACTACGGTAGGTATTATTATTGATTAATTGAGTAATATATCAACAGCTCAGCAAAACACAGCCTCTTCTGCATTTTTAGCGAAAATTAGATAATAGGAATTTTTTTTTTTTTTGGGGGGGGGGGGCAAAGCTAACCAATTTTGCACAAATTTGCTGCAAAAAAATGACATTTTTATTATTTTGGGGTTTTTAGGCCAAAAAAATATGTTTGCTTGCCTTCACCAACCGACCCTAATTTTTCTATTTACTGTAAAAAAAAAAACCGACCCTATTTTTGGAAATTTCTGAAAAAGTTTTCTTCTTTTCAAATTTTTGCATTCTGAAGATGTAAAAAAATGTATTTTAGAGCTTGTGTTCAACATTTTAGTTGTTTTGTAATGTTAGTTACCTGGTATGGCTTTCGCAGACTAATAAAAGGTTATTTTATTAATAGTAAACAATATATACAGCGAAACTGACCAGGTAATAATATTAGAGCCTTAAAGTACGATTTCATTCAAATTAAAAAAAAAATTATTCTCTACCCAAAATGCTGAAATAATAGTATTAATTGTCGGAAAGGGTTTAAGGGTTTCTGTCCAATTTGAGCTGAAATAATAAGGCCACAAAACAACCCAACCGAGCAAAAAATTAGGCCCGACCCTTGAGGTTTTTTTTTTTTTTTTTGCCAAAAAATATATTAATTTATTTATTGATTGATTAATTTTTTTAAAAAGGAAGAAAAAAGTTCCAAGGCCTTTATCAAACTCAATTTACAGCTTTAAAAGTAAAAAATATCCCAACCTACCTACCCTAATTTTTTTTTATGTTACGCCAATCAAACAATTTTCTTTGTGTGGCCTAAGGTAGAGTGAAAGAAACTATATTGGTTATTACGGCTGTTACATGCAGTTCTATAGGGGAAGACATAAAGTCATAATTCATGAATTATGATTTATATATATATTTCTAATGATCTTGTTAGGTTGAATTTATTTTGAATGAAGACCGCACCAACTTTGTGACGATTGTGAATGGAACATATGTTGTCAATGACACAATGCTCAAGGAAGGTGGTAAGTCAATTTATAACACAACAAAGATGGATATAATTATGCCCAATGCATGCAAAGAATAGCCTCCAACTTTCTGTAACCATATGTTGGACCAATATGTGGAATGTATATATCGAAGGCGCCCCAATTTACATTCTGTTGTTGGGCAGGAAAAATGTACTTGTGGCCCTTGAACATGTTTAAAACAAAACTGCCTAGGAGGTTTTGCTTTAAACATATTCAGGGGCCAATGACACATACAGGTTGTGTCAAAAGGCAACATTGGATACTCTTGAAATGTCCAGAACGTATAGTTTATAAATTTTTATATATTTCATCTACAAGTTATTTGGATCTTATGTTGAATTTTGATGTGTCAAACAAAATGAGGCAAAAAAATGCACTATGATTCTAGTATCTATGTTGCCAATGGGTGACTGAGGTAGAACAGCTTGATGTGTTATGAACATCCTGTACGGCATATGCATATCGTGGTATAGACATTGCGTGCGTGCCACGTATGTATGTACAATTCAACAAATATTTTGATATCAAATTTTGTCATAAACACACAGCCCCTAAAGTCTTGATATTTTGCAGGGTATGTTATTTCATTTAAGTACATACAATTATGTAATCAAGAATTTTGAAAAATATGTTACAATATTGCTTTAAACCCATTGCAATAAATAGTGCTAACCATATTCAAATACATTAGACAATGCTTGAATTCTTATAGCCTTAGATCATCATATATGTAGTAAAACCACTGGAAAAACCATTTTCAGTATAAATATTATTCATGGGCAGGGGTCATCCTGTGTCTCTGTAGCCCACCAAACCTTTTCTTATAGCATGAAAACAAACATTGCTAATAGCACATTATGCAGCCAATCAAACTGTCTGAACTTCGCAGTGCGGCCCTCAGGCCCAAAAAGGTTCTCACCTCCTGCTCTTTGAGGTTTTAGTGGTATTTTCACTACATGATTTCATAATGTGATTGTTTGCATCCTGGTGTTTGACCTGTTGTCATTAAGGGATCTGGAATGAGCGTTTTGAGCATTTCGACAGTATTTTTTGTGGGACATGAGTCTTGAAAGCACATCAGACATATCGAATTGCATTCTGAATATGAAGAATGTCTTTCTGATATCAAATAATTGTCATTTTTTGATATTCACGATATAATACAAATTTTATGACAAATTATTAAAATTTGATATTTTTCACATTTTTGATATAAATCCAGTCCTCGAAGTAAATTTTATAAATCGAATGACATATTTTTAAAGTGTATGTAACTGGGAGGAAAAGCCGACGATCAATTGAACATTTTGACCTTTCATATTGAAGATACAGATTTTTTTCCCAAAAAGACCTTTTTTTTTTTTGGTGTTTTGGGAAAAAAATCCACATCTTCAATACGAAAGGTCAAAATTTTCAATTGATCGTCGGCTTTTCATCCCACCTACTTACACTTTAAGTATAAATCATCAGATTTATAAAGTTTACTTCGAGTACTGTTAAATATCAAAAATATTAATTTTTAATCGTTTGCCATAAAATGTGTATTACATTGCGAATTTCAAAAAATCAAAATTATTTGATATCAGAAGGACATTCTTCGTATTCAGAATGCAATTCAATAGGTCTGATGTGCTCTAATGTCCCACAATAAATACTGTCCAAACATTCATACCCCACCCTTTAAAAAATGATAATGAATATTAGTATTCCTCTCTTTATTTCCCTCATGATAATGTAATACATTCCACAATTCATATTTCAGACCCATACTTAAATAGTGCAGACAGGAGCGTCAGTATAGATTACACTCCTCCTACTGACACCAGTAGTGGTCGCATGGCTGCCCGCTGGAAAACCATGTTGCCAGGGCAAGGGGTTGTCGGACAAATTCCGACCAATGTAGACTTCACCGTGTCAGCCGGTGTTAAGTTAGCCATGCTGGATATCATTGTGGAAGTCCCACCAGAGATTAGGGAGATGGGTATCACCAGAGGACTTATGGGTAAGATAGATAAGAATTTATTGTACTTAGTTATCTGGGTTGATCATGTTGATAGGATGAAAAATTTTTTATTATTTTTTTTCTATTCCCAGAGCAGCCAGCGCATATAAATGATTGAAAAAACACATACATAATAACCAGTGCATCAAACCGACGACCACTGTCTTTTGGGTTCCCCCCCAATGTGTATGTGCCCTAGTTGCTCTGGGTAAAGATTACAATTTGTTCATCCTATCAACCCAGAGAACTAGGTATAATAATTTCATCCCTATGTGACTTTTTATTCTTGTTATAAATATGCAGTTTTAAACTTCTGATGCTTTTTCTGCTAGGAATGTGATGAACATCAATCAATCTTATCCAATGTGCCTCTATTGCTCAGTTGGTAAGAGTGTTGTGCTAGTGTTACGAAGGTCAGCACTTCAAATCCGGTTCAGAATTTATAAATACCAGAATGTCTCTGTTGCTCAATTGATTAGAGCGCTGTGCTAGTATTACGAAGGTGGTCGGGTAAAATCTGGCCAGATGCACTGGGGTTTTCCCAACATTTTTGTGCACTGGCTGCTCTGGGTAAAGATTACAAAATTTGTTCAAGATAGGGCCATGTATAAGTAGCTTTATATCATATGTTGCATATCATGCATACTCTCAAAGGAGTAATGAAAATAGAAGTTTACTTTTGCCAAGATCAAGCATCCATCCAGCAAAGCTACTCTCAAAAGGTGGTGTCAGGGAGGAAGAGAGGTGGTTCAGTGTACACAGGGAATATTTAGTAGAAAGGGGAGAAAAATATTTTGATAGTATTGTTTATTTCATCGTTAAAATAGCTTTCCAACAGCCCTAAGTAAAGAAAGAAATATCATGCATTTATAAAGAGTTTCCTTTTCATATTCAAAACACAATGGGGGATATAACCCCTAGATTGGAGTCGGGCAGGGGGCTGAGACCAGTTTTGGGATTCAAATGCCTTTGTTCTTACATCTCTCAGTGTAACTGGGAAAATGGAAAAAAATGGGAAAAAAATACATCATACTTTAATTCAGATTGTCTAACTAATTCTAATTGTCTAACTAGATATACATGTAGTAAAAAATTATAGTGAAACCATCACTAGATACAGTGCTCAACTATAAATTATAGGAGCGAAATATATTATTATGACATATGTTGGACTTACAGAAGGCCCATTTAAAACAAGATTCAATGTCCATAACAGTACCTTCAAAAATGTAAATCAAAGATACGCCACCGCTCTGAGCAATTACATCTGGAACCTTAATGATAAGAAAGTATCATATTCCATCAAATGGAAAATTATTGCTCAAGTAAATCGTACTCTACCAGCAGCAAAAATGCAATCTATGCATTACTGAGAAATACTTTATTATAACTAAACCACAAATGTCAACCTTGAACCACAGAAACGAACTAGCAAGTGGCTGCAGGCATAGAAAAAAACATTTACTGTGTAACTATAAATAAGTCGCTCTTTTAGCATGTTTAACAAGAAGTAGGCCCAGACATGGATACGCACTTAAGACAGCAGATTGTATTGGCGATCTTTAAGATACGCAGTTGCGTTAATTCTCTCTTGCGCAGCGCATCAAAACTCAAGACATATTCTCTGTCATTTTACACATTGCAACTGACGAGTGTGGATGGGTGAAACCATCCATACGAAACAAATTTGTATTGCGATGTGGTAATTTCATTTGTATAATAATAATAGATATACATGTATGTAACTGAAATAGAATTCAGCTCCAACAACTTTAGATATCACATGCATGTGTTTATATTATTGTAGGTGTATACAGTGGAAGTGATACAGATGACTTTATATTTCCTGATGGACGTATGCTAGAACCAGCTGGTGACACACCTACTGAAAGAGAATTATTTGATTATGGAGAGTCATGTAAGAAATTTTGATGGAATTATTTTAAATTAACATATTTGGTACTGCCATCTGTTTGTCAATGAATTACGGAAACAAATAGACCATTCCAATTTTGAAGCTGTGGCTATACCAAAAGATTTATATAGTCATCAGTGATAAAATTACCAAAAGCAACTATATTAGGTATTGTTGAGAAACATTGATGCATTGTTTGTGTATATATGCAGAGGGCACACTCTGCATACTACTCGCAGTGCTTTCGGACGAGGTCATTTTTCTTGTGGGTTGATGCATTTATATATGCTGGTATTTCCCCAACACTTAATTTAGTAATAAAAATAGCAAAAATCATGTAATTTTTAGGTTAATAAATTCAGATCACTTCTTGCTCAAGAAATTGTACAAAATAATGTACTTGTACTGAGATGTTGGTGTGTCTAATGCACAAGCCTCGAAGTGGGGAGCATTAGACGCATCAACATCTCAGTATGTGTGCATTAACATCTCAGTATGTGTGCATTATTTTGTACAATTTCACTCCCAACAAGTGCAACAAGTGCATTTATTAACCTATAAATAAAGGATTTCTTTGTATCATATTGCAGGGAGAACGACACCTGGTGCATCCTTGTTCAGTTACCCACCAGAAGACAGTGATGATGATTGGGACACATACAATGATGTAATGTATGTCCCCAAATTCCTTGATGAACTCCTTCAGCAATACGCTAACACGCCATTCCTACAAAGAGTGTATGCAGTCTGTGGGATGAAAAATAGGGAGTGTTTGTTTGATGCATTGGCAACGAATAGCACAGAGATAGGAGCTAGTACAGCACAGACTGATGAAATGTTCCAAGGACTGGTTAGCAATCTGAGTGAGTAAATCGTAAGAAATATGGTGTATATTAATGTTTTCTTTGTCATAATTTTGAATAAATGCTCTAGATGGTACGATTCAAGAGCTGTTTTACCAATCCAAGTTAATTATACATGCAGAGATCAGCAAGAGCTGTTTACCAATCTAATTTGCATAATCAGACTAGCAGTTGCTGTGTGGGATTCCAAAATCACAAGTGATCAAACGCTAGTAGCATTTATTTTGCGGTCTTTTTTTTGCTACCCTGATTCACCATTCTTGCTTTTGGTACTGTATGCTAAAAATTGTTACTGTGCATGTCATGTTTGCCTATAATTTTACAAAAGCGTGTCACAGATTATGCAAAGTGCACTTATTAGCATATGTATACTGCGCCCATCTGTGTGCATTTCATGCTGTATCAATCCATGATGTCATGAGTCTTGCCATTCACTTATACAGGTTGAACAAAGATTACCCAGCTTGGCATATGAGGGACATAATAAATACTACACTTAAAGGAGTATTTTGTGACCCAGCATCCTCATTTTTTTCAGTAGATATCGATGAAGAAATATTACACTGGCCAACAAAATTAAACTTTTTTTCTGGTGACTTGGATTTAAGAGTTGTTTTTAACTAATTTGGGGTCGCTGATTTCAAAAATGGTATCAGTTTTTCCCTATCACGTCAAGTTTTTTTTTCTATGAAAAATGGTGAAATTTCATGAATCACTTAACACATCCACCAAAGGGTTGCAGCCCCCTGGATTTTCCACAGTAAACCCCTTATATTGGGTACCTATGAATCGCTATGAGTCTACTCTATCCAACGATACCAAAATAAGTACCAACATACATCATATGACGTCACAATGACGTCATTATCGTAGAAAATCTGAAAAAATCCTGAAAGATGGCTAAAATGATAGATTTTGACCAAAAAATGCTAGCAACGCCCGATTTTGATGCAGTTTTTGCTAAATGTTCATAAAACTAATTACTTTGACATAAAAATTAAGTTTGGCCTCCATAAACATCAAAATTTAAAAAATATTATTCTCATGGGTTGCAACACTATACCCGTCATTTTTGGGGTGTCAAACATGCCAAGGTATATCTTCTTGCCAAATTAAGACTTATTCTGTGGTATTTTTTTATAGTTTATATTATCATGCCAATATTTATGCATTCACCTTTTGACTTTCAATTGGGTTTATATGATTTAGTAACTTTATGGGCCCAGATAATACGCCCCTCTCATATAAATAGGGGTATACCATAGAGTGAAAATTTGACGTGATATGCAAAAAATAATGCTATATTTGAAATCAGCGACCCCAAATTACCTAAAAACAAGTCTCAAACCAAAGTCACCAAAAACTGTGTTGGGCAGTGGAATAATTATTCCCAAAATTTCAGATTCCGATTTTGATTATTACACTGCTCCATAGGCCACTGTGTTGTAATTTGTTCTGTTAACAAAATACAAATTTGACCATGATATTTTTGCTAAATGAATTAATCTGCAAGAATTTTTTTGTACATAAATATTATGTAGCCAGAGGTTCAAGTGGTATAACAATCTCACCTTTTTTGAAAAATGTAGGGGATGAGGCTGTGGATCACGAAATGCTGCTTTAAATTGAACTTATTGTAAATTTGAAATTAATAAATTTTCATTCATCTTCTTTTTTCAGACAACTTCCCACCAAACATCAGTGCCATTACTGAGACCAGCAACACAGATTCCCTGCAAGATAATGGTCTCCTTTATCTTGTTGTGGATACCAGCTATACATATCAGATAGATGCTGATGATCCTAATGGAGATGAGATTATGTACTCTCTTCCTTATGATGGTCTAGGAGCTACTATTAGTGATAGTAAGTCTGTTTTCTCAAGTAGTGGATACCAGCTATACATATCAGATAGATGCTGATGATCCTAATGGAGATGACATTATGTACTCTCTTCCTTATGATGGTCTAGGAGCTACTATTAGTGATAGTAAGTCTGTTTTCTCAAGTAGTGGATACCAGCTATACATATCAGATAGATGCTGATGATCCTAATGGAGATGACATTATGTACTCTCTTCCTTATGATGGTCTAGGAGCTACTATTAGTGATAGTAAGTCTGTTTTCTCAAGTAGTGGATACCAGCTATACATATCAGATAGATGCTGATGATCCTAATGGAGATGACATTATGTACTCTCTTCCTTATGATGGTCTAGGAGCTACTATTAGTGATAGTAAGTCTGTTTTCTCAAGTAGTGGATACCAGCTATACATATCAGATAGATGCTGATGATCCTAATGGAGATGACATTATGTACTCTCTTCCTTATGATGGTCTAGGAGCTACTATTAGTGATAGTAAGTCTGTTTTCTCAAGTAGTGGATACCAGCTATACATATCAGATAGATGCTGGTGATCCTAATGGAGATGAGATTATGTACTCTCTTCCTTATGATGGTCTAGGAGCTACTATTAGTGACAGTAAGTCTGTTTTCTCAAGTAGTGGATACCAGCTATACATACCAGATAGATGCTGATGATCCTAATGGAGATGACATTATGTACTCTCTTCCTTATGATGGTCTAGGAGCTACTGTTAGTGATAGTAAGTCTGTTTTTTCAAGTAGTGGATACCAGCTATACATATCAGATAGATGCTGATGATCCTAATGGAGATGAGATTATGTACTCTCTTCCTTATGATGGTCTAGGAGCTACTGTTAGTGATAGTAAGTCTGTTTTCTCAAGTAGTGGATACCAGCTATACATACCAGATAGACGCTGGTGATCCTAATGGAGATGAGATTATGTACTCTCTTCCTTATGATGGTCTAGGAGCTACTATTAGTGACAGTAAGTCTGTTTTCTCAAGTAGTGGATACCAGCTATACATATCAGATAGATGCTGATGATCCTAATGGAGATGACATTATGTACTCTCTTCCTTATGATGGTCTAGGAGCTACTGTTAGTGATAGTAAGTCTGTTTTCTCAAGTAGTGGATACCAGCTATACATATCAGATAGATGCTGATGATCCTAATGGAGATGACATTATGTACTCTCTTCCTTATGATGGTCTAGGAGCTACTATTAGTGATAGTAAGTCTGTTTTCTCAAGTAGTGGATACCAGCTATACATACCAGATAGATGCTGATGATCCTAATGGAGATGACATTATGTACTCTCTTCCTTATGATGGTCTAGGAGCTACTATTAGTGATAGTAAGTCTGTTTTCTCAAGTAGTGGATACCAGCTATACATACCAGATAGATGCTGATGATCCTAATGGAGATGACATTATGTACTCTCTTCCTTATGATGGTCTAGGAGCTACTATTAGTGATAGTAAGTCTGTTTTCTCAAGTAGTGGATACCAGCTATACATATCAGATAGATGCTGATGATCCTAATGGAGATGACATTATGTACTCTCTTCCTTATGATGGTCTAGGAGCTACTATTAGTGATAGTAAGTCTGTTTTCTCAAGTAGTGGATACCAGCTATACATACCAGATAGATGCTGATGATCCTAATGGAGATGACATTATGTACTCTCTTCCTTATGATGGTCTAGGAGCTACTATTAGTGACAGTAAGTCTGTTTTCTCAAGTAGTGGATACCAGCTATACATACCAGATAGATGCTGATGATCCTAATGGAGATGACATTATGTACTCTCTTCCTTATGATGGTCTAGGAGCTACTATTAGTGACAGTAAGTCTGTTTTTTCAAGTAGTGGATACCAGCTATACATATCAGATAGATGCTGGTGATCCTAATGGAGATGAGATTATGTACTCTCTTCCTTATGATGGTCTAGGAGCTACTATTAGTGACAGTAAGTCTGTTTTCTCAAGTAGTGGATACCAGCTATACATATCAGATAGATGCTGATGATCCTAATGGAGATGACATTATGTACTCTCTTCCTTATGATGGTCTAGGAGCTACTATTAGTGACAGTAAGTCTGTTTTCTCAAGTAGTGGATACCAGCTATACATATCAGATAGATGCTGGTGATCCTAATGGAGATGAGATTATGTACTCTCTTCCTTATGATGGTCTAGGAGCTACTATTAGTGACAGTAAGTCTGTTTTTTCAAGTAGTGGATACCAGCTATACATATCAGATAGATGCTGGTGATCCTAATGGAGATGACATTATGTACTCTCTTCCTTATGATGGTCTAGGATCTACTATTAGTGACAGTAAGTCTGTTTTCTCAAGTAGTGGATACCAGCTATACATACCAGATAGATGCTGGTGATCCTAATGGAGATGATATTATGTACTCTCTTCCTTATGATGGTCTAGGATCTACTATTAGTGACAGTAAGTCTGTTTTCTCAAGTAGTGGATACCAGCTATACATATCAGATAGATGCTGGTGATCCTAATGGAGATGATATTATGTACTCTCTTCCTTATGATGGTCTAGGATCTACTATTAGTGACAGTAAGTCTGTTTTCTCAAGTAGTGGATACCAGCTATACATACCAGATAGATGCTGGTGATCCTAATGGAGATGATATTATGTACTCTCTTCCTTATGATGGTCTAGGATCTACTATTAGTGACAGTAAGTCTGTTTTCTCAAGTAGTGGATACCAGCTATACATACCAGATAGATGCTGGTGATCCTAATGGAGATGATATTATGTACTCTCTTCCTTATGATGGTCTAGGAGCTACTATTAGTGATAGTAAGTCTGTTTTCTCAAGTAGTGGATACCAGCTATACATACCAGATAGATGCTGATGATCCTAATGGAGATGAGATTATGTACTTTCTTCCTTATGATGGTCTAGGAGCTACTATTAGTGACAGTAAGTCTGTTTTCTCAAGTAGTGGATACCAGCTATACATACCAGATAGATGCTGGTGATCCTAATGGAGATGAGATTATGTACTCTCTTCCTTATGATGGTCTAGGAGCTACTATTAGTGACAGTAAGTCTGTTTTCTCAAGTAGTGGATACCAGCTATACATACCAGATAGATGCTGATGATCCTAATGGAGATGAGATTATGTACTCTCTTCCTTATGATGGTCTAGGAGCTACTATTAGTGACAGTAAGTCTGTTTTCTCAAGTAGTGGATACCAGCTATACATATCAGATAGATGCTGATGATCCTAATGGAGATGACATTATGTACTCTCTTCCTTATGATGGTCTAGGAGCTACTATTAGTGACAGTAAGTCTGTTTTCTCAAGTAGTGGATACCAGCTATACATACCAGATAGATGCTGGTGATCCTAATGGAGATGAGATTATGTACTCTCTTCCTTATGATGGTCTAGGAGCTACTATTAGTGACAGTAAGTCTGTTTTCTCAAGTAGTGGATACCAGCTATACATACCAGATAGATGCTGGTGATCCTAATGGAGATGAGATTATGTACTCTCTTCCTTATGATGGTCTAGGAGCTACTATTAGTGACAGTAAGTCTGTTTTCTCAAGTAGTGGATACCAGCTATACATACCAGATAGATGCTGGTGATCCTAATGGAGATGAGATTATGTACTCTCTTCCTTATGGTGGTCTAGGAGCTACTATTAGTGACAGTAAGTCTGTTTTCTCAAGTAGTGGATACCAGCTATACATACCAGATAGATGCTGGTGATCCTAATGGAGATGAGTTTATGTACTCTCTTCCTTATGGTGGTCTAGGAGCTACTATTAGTGACAGTAAGTCTGTTTTCTCAAGTAGTGGATACCAGCTATACATACCAGATAGATGCTGGTGATCCTAATGGAGATGACATTGTGTACTCTCTTCCTTATGATGGTCTAGGAGCTACTATTAGTGACAGTAAGTCTGTTTTCTCAAGTAGTGGATACCAGCTATACATACCAGATAGATGCTGGTGATCCTAATGGAGATGACATTATGTACTCTCTTCCTTATGATGGTCTAGGAGCTACTATTAGTGACAGTAAGTCTGTTTTCTCAAGTAGTGGATACCAGCTATACATACCAGATAGATGCTGGTGATCCTAATGGAGATGAGATTATGTACTCTCTTCCTTATGATGGTCTAGGAGCTACTATTAGTGACAGTAAGTCTGTTTTCTCAAGTAGTGGATACCAGCTATACATACCAGATAGATGCTGGTGATCCTAATGGAGATGACATTATGTACTCTCTTCCTTATGATGGTCTAGGAGCTACTATTAGTGACAGTAAGTCTGTTTTCTCAAGTAGTGGATACCAGCTATACATACCAGATAGATGCTGGTGATCCTAATGGAGATGACATTATGTACTCTCTTCCTTATGATGGTCTAGGAGCTACTATTAGTGACAGTAAGTCTGTTTTCTCAAGTAGTGGATACCAGCTATACATACCAGATAGATGCTGGTGATCCTAATGGAGATGACATTATGTACTCTCTTCCTTATGATGGTCTAGGAGCTACTATTAGTGACAGTAAGTCTGTTTTCTCAAGTAGTGGATACCAGCTATACATACCAGATAGATGCTGGTGATCCTAATGGAGATGACATTATGTACTCTCTTCCTTATGATGGTCTAGGAGCTACTATTAGTGACAGTAAGTCTGCTTTCTCAAGTAGTGGATACCAGCTATACATCTCAGATAGATGCTGGTGATCCTAATGTAGATTATGTACTTGTTTCCTTATGATGGTATACTATTAGTCAAAGTAAGTCTTGTTTCTTTAAAGAAAAAGTAAGAACAATCATAATTCTTGAAAGAGATTCATCAGGACTTTTTCATCTTATGCGTTTCTTTTTTAATATCAGCTGGTGAGCTTTCACTGAGTCCAACATCTACAGAGGAAGTCAAGCTTGAGGTCATAGTGAGCGATGGCAGAGCCAATACATCCATCTTGTTCAAATTGAGGCTGTGTTCATGTGTGAATGATGGAGAATGTGACTGGAATTCCACATCATATAATGCTGCATTTGCAGTAAGTGAAACTGAACTATTAAAGCAGACATACAAGCAATTGGGTATTCCAGTTAAAATATGTACACCGTCAGTGGAAGACTTTATGTTAATCTTCCACACAAGGAATGTAAATTTCAAATAGAGGTTACCTGAATGGGTGACTCCATTTGAAATCTATACCCCCTGTGTTGGAGACTATGGTCATGTCTTCCTGTTATAAGGCCCAAAAAAAAGGTTTGTCTCAAAGCTCACGAGTGGTTTGAAAACAAATGCAAAATGCGATATTTTTATTCCCGACTTGGTATTTTGAGAAAAAAGTTTCCGCATTTTTTTTTTTTCAAATCACGCGATTTTACAAATGTGCGCGCATGCTTTAAGACAAACCTTTTTTTTTTGGCCTAAGATATGGGGATTCCATCATGCATATCCACATACAAGCACAGTTAGCACACCTACCACCATTAGTACTATTGAATAGAGAATGGCTCTCTATGGGAAATGTGAAGTAAAATCTATGGTTTTTCTTTAAAGAAGATACAGAAATAGGCCAAGCACTAAAAATGCGTAGCAAGCATGCTTTGAGACAAACCTTTTTTTTTTGCCTAAGATATGGGGATTCCATCATGCATATCCACATACAAGCACACCTACCACCAGTAGTAACTATTGAATAGAGAATGGCTCTCTATGGGAAATGTGAAGGAAAATCTATGGTTTTCCTTTAAAGAAGATACAGAAATAGGCCAAGCACTAAAAATGCAAGATGCCCAGATTTATGATGAAGCGACTTTGCTCCTATTTAAGGTACAGGCTACAGCCCAAAGCAGAATTGAAATAATACAACAGTAATGTTCTTTCTACTTTTCTCATTTATATCAGGTGGTGTCATGTATCTGCACCCCTGGCTGGTTAGGTAATGATTGCTCTGTAGATCTGGACAGCTGTGTAGAAAACCCTTGCTACCCTGGGGTCCAGTGTATAGATCGACCCCCTCCTGAAGTGAATGCAACATGTGGAGGTTGTCCCTCTGGTCTTATGGGTGATGGATTTAAGTGTTTTGGTAAGTAGAAAGATCTTAACAGGGTATACGAGGTATTGTTAGTCGAAGCAGCCAAAAAATCGATTTTCATTATCTGAATCAATATATTATTGAAAAATAACACTTTGATGTTTTGCATTCTACAAATCATATACTTTGAAAACTTGCTTAATTTATTGTTGTTAAAGAGTTATGTACGTTTTACAAAAGTGTTGTTGTTTCAGCCCTCTTTACAACATAACTCAAGAACCACAGGACCTACAAAAGTATATCTGTGATATTTGAATTCTTCTACGCACGCTCGTCGCCGCTATGAATTGAGCAATGTAATTTTTGCTAAAGCTCACTACCATTTGCAACATGCTGTGAACTACTATTTTTTTTGGCTGCTTCGACCAACAATACAACGTATACCCTTAAGGAGTATGCTGGTGCTCCCCCTAAATTTGCGAGAGTTGTCCCCCTGGTCTTATGGTGATGGATTCAAATGTTATGCTAAGGCAATAGAAACATATTAGTTCGATCGACTATCGATGCTTGGTCAATCCTTATTATTTATTAAATTAATTAATTTGCTATTGTTAATTGTGATAAAATGGTAATTTGTGCCTGTAGGGATATTGACCAATATAAATTTAGCGTTAAATCAGATTAATTAATTGATAGTTCATTAATAACAAGCATCGAAGCAGTATTGACGGTCGATCCAAAGATCAAATAAATTTGTTTCTGGTGCCAAAGTAGAAAGATCCTTGACAGGGATGTAGGCTGTAGCCCTGGGGTTCCCCTAAATTGAACCCAATATGTGGGAGGTGTACCCCTCTCCCTCTAGATATATAAAATGTTACAAAACTACCTCAATTTCAATCTGTTCCACGGTGTCAAATATCAATCAGTGACGATACACAACTCATACGCAGTATTGATACTCCTAGCACAGATCACTGATTGATATTTGAATAGAAGTTGCCTTGTTATTGGCTCATTGCACACAGAATAATATGGGTTTGTTGAATAGATTCAAAATACTATAAACATTATTCTATATGTTGAGTCGGTAGTGATGTCAATGCTTTTTCACGGTTGCGCTGAAAGCATGCTGACAAACTGTCCTTATCAATGTGTATGTATGCCCTTTTATGTCCGCGATTTGATACTGTAGCCAGCAAAATATTTACATACGCCACCGAATTTGAGTTGAAGTTGAATCAAAGAATAGATAATATCTATAAATGTTTTTGTAATGAATCATAGGTCAACTCTATGCTGCCTATTAGTAATCTAGAAGGTAAACAAATAAATAAAAATATGACTTCATATTTATATCATTCTTTATGTTATGTTATTTCTTTTAGATTTCAATGAATGTGCTGATGAGATTGCCAACGATTGTAACCAGACATGCACTAATAATTTAGGCAGCTACCAGTGTTCATGCTATGAAGGATATCAACTGCATATTGACAACAAGGCTTGTCTTGGTATGTATAAATTTCAATTTGTGCCTGCACATATGCATATGTTTGTAAGTTTGTAGATGTACATCAGGGTTTGCCTGCAAATAGTCTCCAGTGTCTTGGAGGGGGGACTTGCTAACAAGCTTAGGGTTGTAAGTCGGAATTTTTTTTTCCAGTTGAGGCTAAACGACCCTAAGAAATCACCGAAAGCATGAACAATCTGGGAAAATAATCTTTAAAACAAAACAAAAATCCACTTCGGCCAAGAAATATAATTTAAATTCCATACAGTTACAAAATTTTAAACAAAATATATAATATAATAATATAGAGCAGGATGTGTGTGTTTTGTCACTTAAGTGAAAGACTTGAAGAAAGCCCCTGCATGAAAGTTATTCAGAAGGGAAAAAAAGAAAGTCATGGGTTTACTTCATATTTGAATATCTTATTTTTTCAGATATTGATGAGTGCCTCGAAGAAACACATGACTGTGATGATAATGCCACGTGTAGAAATACAAAAGGATCCTATGAATGCCCATGTAATGATGGATATGAAGTCATCAAGGATGTTTGTATGGGTGAGTCATGTGTGTGTCTTTCTGCGTTGTATGTCTATCTTGTCTAAGTGGTGGATCCACATAGGAGCAAATGTGGCATACATACTCCTGCCCCCCCCCCCCAAAAAAAGAAGAACGAAAAGAAGGAGGAAGAGAAAGAGAAAAAAGAATGATAAAAGAAATAAAGAACTAAGTAAACAAACAAGAATTCCAAAGTCCCACCCAACACCTGCTGCTGTGCGCTGGATCACACTTACGCTCCCTGTAACTTCAAATCCTGGATCTGCCCTAGTGTCTGTCAGTGATATGTGGCAGAGAGAAGTTTTACACACACAACACAACATTATTGCAAATCCTATCGAATTCACATTATATGATAGGTAGCAATGTTCTTTGCATGAAACAATTAAGTTTAGGCTAAATTGTGGATCCTCCCGCTGTGTCCGTTGGTGATTATGACAGAAAGTTGTTCTTACGTTCTAGATGCTACACAGGCCACATATTTCATCTCCCCTACTGATTACCACAGCAGGCTGGTGTGAATTTTATAATTTTGAAGTGTTCTGTCCCTCTTTTTCAGTCAGCCAAGATTCCTGCTTTATTACTTAAATTTATTATACAACATGCTTGAATTTAATTTGTTTTTCCATTTCCAGATACTGATGAATGTTTAGCCAACCCTTGTGTTAATCTAGCAGTGTGTATTAATTCTCCTGGTTCCTACTTTTGTCAATGTTCCAGTGGTTACTATGGTGATGGCATCACATGCACAGGTAAGTTTGGATCCTTAGCACTTCATGATCCACAACCTCAAGCCCCTCCCCAAACTTACTCCAAATATTTTTGTATACTATCAGAGAACAACATTATGATTGTATACGTAACTTTTAATTTCTTGCAGATTCAATTGTTTGACAAAGATATTGTTCAATTTGTATTTTTGGGCTGTTGGCAGTCCAAAATTACAACACGGTAGCCTATGAGGTGCTGTGATATATGTCATTATGTGTTAACTCGCGAATTCAATTCATAATCAGCTGAAATTTTGGAAAGCTTTTATTTCGTGGATATCTCTTGAACCCTAGCTACCTTAAAAAGAGGATGCTAAAATCATGAAATGTGCTATATTCCAGTTACAATCCATACACCCCCCTATGAAAGTCATTAACTTGATCTTCCACACAGGGAGTGTGAATTTCAAATAGGGTTACCTGAATGGATGAGTCCATTTGAAATCTACACTCCCTGTATGGAAGATTAAGTCTTCCATAGGGGGTGTATGGATTTCAACTGGAATAGCCCAATAAACGTTCAAGTTGTGTTATATGTATAGAAAAAAAATAGTATTGCATGTAAACATCATGTCACTTGATTGGTGGATATTACCTTTCATGGTACAAAATATTTCGCCTATTTCCCTGATATTTCATGGCAAGGAAGTTTTGGTTATCAGACCTATATGATGTTGTTTATTTTGGTCAAATTACGGGAATATTTTAA
Source organism: Amphiura filiformis (assembly GCF_039555335.1). NCBI lineage: Eukaryota > Metazoa > Echinodermata > Ophiuroidea > Amphilepidida > Amphiuridae > Amphiura > Amphiura filiformis. The sequence continues at coordinate 40,497,645 of NC_092640.1, read as the reverse complement.
TATGTTATATAAAACAAATATTGACTGCTCATTATTCTGGAAATTATTATGCAAACTATTGCTCCTTGGTGAAATGGAGATTGTGGGCCTAGGCCTACACAGTCTCCAGTTCACCTCAGGACAATAAAGTTTGCACTATTCAATTAAATTATAACATCACACCTTGACTTCTGTAACTCATCCTTAACTGGCATCACCACTGACCAACTTAACAGACTTCAAAGAATACAAAATTGTGCAGCCCGTTTAACCCTGAAGAAAAGGAGGTATGAGCATATCACCCCCATGAGCTTCACTGGCTGCCTTGAGAATTTCGGATTCAGTGTAAGTTATCTGCTCTTGCTTTTTGGCCGTTTGAAGATACGTTACCAACTTACCTGTCTGCTACACTCTGCACGTACAAACCAGTTCGATTACTTTTATCTTCTATTAAAAGATTATTGAAATATCCCTGTGTTAATCTTAAATCGGCCAGTGAACGCTCATTTCATTTCATGTTTGGAATTCGCTTCCAAACAGACTCCGTAACACACATTCGCTTTCTCAGTTCAAAAAGCAACTTAAAACTCGATCTTTTTCTTCATGCTTTTCTGGATTCACATATGTAAGTTGCTTGTCTTTATCATGTTTATTGTTAGTGCGCCTTGAGTTCTTTTGAAGATTGTTCGCCTACTAAGAACCCTCCATTAGTATTAGTATTTCCCACATGAGCAGTTAATGTTTGTTTACAAAGTAAACAAAATTAGATTTACTATTCAATAAAACTATTCTGATTAGCCATTGTGCATCTAATAAGCCCTAACGTTTGCCCAGCCAAGGAGATGACTGCCTGTCCAAAGTATAATGGGTGTCTAGCTAAGACACAGATGTGAAAAGTTACCACTAGGGTAGTCCTTGCAGGAGTATTGACTGAAAATAGTATATATGTTAGTTAAAATTGGTAAAATTCATAAATTAAACTTTAACCTTTCCCAGTGTATACATTTAGAATTGTGTGAATTGCTTCATAATATCTATACAAACTGTATCCAACAGGGAACAAACCAAAAGATCGATGACGTCCTATAAACGGAACTGGTTTCGTTTAGGGGGGAGGGGGTAAAAATACTCGATAACGTTTGTACAAAAACATCGGTCTGAAAAAATGTGTCATTATTATTATTATGTCAAAATTTTCAACATTTTATTATTAAGTTTCTGGCAGGGAGGGAGGGGGTCGGCTGAGAAACAAATCAGTTACGTTTAAAGGATGTCATCAATCTTTTGGTTTGTTCCCTTACTTGTTTCTGCACACAGATATTGATGAATGTCTAGGAGCAAATGACTGTCATGAAATGGCTACCTGCAGGAATCTAGATGGCTCCTATGAGTGCAACTGTAATGAAGGCTGGGAAGGCGATGGCACTGAGTGCTCTGATGTCAATGAGTGTGATTCAGGAGCAGCAGGATGTGACTCTAGAGCTGACTGTACTAATACAGAGGGCAGCTATAAGTGTAGTTGTCAAGATGGGTTTATGGGAAATGGAGCAACTTGTGCAGGTAAATGTTTTATGATGTATAAGGGATGGAAGTGTCGTTGTAGACCTGATTGTACTAATACAGAGAGCAGCTATGATTGTTAGTAGCTTGTACAGGTTAGTGTTTTGGAAAAGAAAAACCAGATTATTGAGGAGGTTCATCAGGTCTGTCAGTATACAAGACTTGTTTTTCAGTCAACTTTATTATCACTGCCACCAGCCAGTGCCAGCCACAACCATAATCCTTACCCTAACATAATCTCTTTTTCCTAGCCCTAATCCTAATCCTCTAAAACTAAACCTTCTCATAATCACTTGAGTTGGCTGCAATGATAATTAACTTTACCATAAGACTCAATGAAAAACTTAATATTTATCTGGAGAAGAAATATGCAGATCATGAAGCTAGCCCGGAAATGTCACCAGGATGATGGCCTTGTGCTACCATCCTTATAGACCAGTGTCTTCCTAGAAGTCCCATTGCAACGCAAACCACAGATCTGCCACCCTCCAGCCACTCCTTCTGAATAACAGAATGCTTGGCTAAGGAATGGGAAACCTTACCCACAAATCTGAAGGCACTCTTTTAATCCAAGTGGTCGGGACCTTCCAAGGAAAGCCTGGGTGAATTTAAATAGGCTCAGGGCTAGAGTCGGTCGCTCCAAGCACCCAACTGTGAATATGGTGCAGTTCAAACGACAGACTACATCAGCCATATCTGTCCCATCAAATCCCCACCTGTCTAGCTACAATGTACCTGATAAACATGACATGCAAGGAGCAGAAGAATATTTTTATGCAGACATTTTGACCAAAAGATTTCTGGCTTTCTCATTACACTGTTGATATTATCTTGTTGTAGGAAACTTGACCAGATGTTTGTATGCCTCCACTGGATGCTCAGTCAAAATTAATAGGTAAATTTTCACGGGAAATTTTTCTGGCCACGTGACACCCATGGGCGCAGACATAATTATTAGCATTATGGAATGTGACCCCGAGCACAGCGGGTGGTCTTCCAATGTATTTGAATAGGAAGAATTACTCCTTTGATGCAAAATAAGTTGCTTGTCGCAAGTTAATAATATTAAATGGTAGGTTTCTGTAGATAAATATTTTTTTCCGTAGATAGATATTTTTGAAATTACGTTTTGATGATATTGTGAAGAAATAAGATTACATTATATTCAATAAATTTGCAATGCACACATTTCTATCAAAATTGCAGCCAAGAACACTATTCCAATTCAAAATTACTAAGACTTGAAGAGACCTTGTGTATAAAAATCAAAGATGTGGTGGCAGACTTCAAAAAAATCGATTTTTTTATACATTGCACATGGTTAGACATTGAGTCAACATGTATAAATTTGGTTAAAATTTTACCTCTTCATCTATGGTTACCATGGTAACGGCCAAAATATGAATTGACCCAATTTTCACTATTTTTACCCTTTTCACAACTGGAAAAATGCTTAAATATTAGGTCATATTTCTGTATGAAGAACGTGAATTAAACTAATCTTCTCCCATACAATGAAGTATCCATCCTTGTCCTTTCCAAAAATGAAGTAAACATAACAATTCATTATTTCAATATGGTAGATACCATTTTGTAAAATAGGGTGTTTTTCATTAATTTAATTATGAAAAAATGATCTTTTTAAAATGACGAACCTCCAAAGTGGTGCTTTTTTTAAATTATTTTTTGCAGGGTAGGTAGATAAGGTATTGGTCTACCTATCTATAGAAAAAAAAGTTCTGGTAATTGTTTTACTGGAGAGCAGTGTTGCCAGAAACTTTGAACTTTTTAGGATTGTTGACATTATAAGGTAGTGTGGAAAAATCGGGATTTTGAGCATTTACTTTCACTGAAAATCCTGATTAGGGTTGATAATGTACCAAAAGAAATTGGCATCAATACACCGTAAAGTAAGACACGATTTGATAATATTTTAATGACAGTGTTGCCAGAAAAAACATCTCTCAGTGAAGCTGTTGCTCATCTTGTTATTACCTATCATACAGCTATGCTGAAAACGCCAAATAGACCAGGTTAAAATGAGCTAGGTCCCACACATGAAAGGAGAAACTGAGGAACAAGAATGTATAAGGTAAAAATCCTGTATCCTGAAAACTTTCCTGTGAGGGCGCTTTTTATTTCAAAATGGCTGCCAAAATCCAATGAAAAGCAATTATGCTCTTAAAATAGGCGGATAAAAGATAGAATTTGTTAGATTATGGATTTGTATTTATGAAAGTAATGTATAAATAAGTCGGTATATTAATAAGAAGGTACCAGGAGGGCACAGTTGGGGACGCTTTTCAAAATCACGCCAAAATTCAAAGAAAAGCATTATACGGTTACCATAGTCAATTATGAGGTATACTTGACCAGATTTTGGTTTAAGTATTGATGACAGTAATGTAACGCTAAATTAAGATTTCAATAGGTAGCTACCAGGAGGTCACATTTGAGGGCGCTTTTCAAAATGGCTGCCAAATCCAATGAAAAGCTTATATATATGGTACACCGTCACTTAAGAGGCATAATTGATCTGATTTTGGATTAATATTTATCAAAGTACAGTATAATCAGCCACAAAGCCTCAGATAATGTTATTGAAAAAAAAATTGAAACATTGAAATAGTTGTCTTTGATGTAATCGTAGTCTTCAATCATTGTCACCTCTAAGTTATCGTTTTGAGGGTGCAAAAGAACGAGTCACCAAGTCAAGATGACCACTAAAATGTCCACAGGAATAATTTATGTTCACGAAGGGCAACATATTAACTAAATATACTCCGCCAACAAAGTATCATTACCCCAGGGGGCCACTCAACTTTGGAAGCGACGGTATGTGCCTGTCAAACCTCTTTTGAAGTCGACTAATACCCGATGACCCCCCTTTTTTAAAGTCATACCCGATGACCCCCTTTTTTTAGTTGCGGCTACCCAATGACCCCCTTTTGTTTGCGGCTACCCAATGCCCCCCCTTTTTCTAGAAGAACATCATCAAAATGCAACAAAATAATGTCAAAAATTTCTACCCGATGACCCATTTTTTGAAATCTTATACTCAATGACCCCCTTTTTTCAAAATATTATACCCAATGACCCCCTTTTTTATTTTGTTTGTACCCAATGACCCCCTTTTTTAGAATAATGCTTTGTTACCGATAGGCCCCTACTTCGCGACGCCGGTAGGCACATACCCGCCACTTCTAAAGTTGAGTGCCTCTCGATCCAAGTTACACTTGGAAAAATAAGCACAATTTCAAAACTTTTATTGGGGTAAATTGGTTTTTGTATTAGATGCACTATCTAATCCTGCACATTATGACACCACATTGAATCCAATGTGACCTCAAGAAAAAAAGTTACAAGCAATTAAATAGACGAAGGTCCAGTTTTAAAAGTGACAAATTGGCCAATACGATGTGCAAAAAGATTCCAACAAGCGCAACAAAGAGACCACACAGTTTCTTCAATGAAGCTTTATTTTAAAGCAATATTTATTTCAGTTTTTACTTCTCTGTACTTTGCATAACTTGTATTTTTGTCAGCTCTTTTGTTTCAGTTTTCTTTTGTTCCTTTTCTTTTAAATCAAAGGCACACACAAATTAGCCATTTACCACTCTCAAACCAGATGTCTAGTCCGTGTTGTTTTGAATAGGCCAGTGTGTCACTTTTTAACTTTGCTTCTTGAAGTTACAGCAGAGGCAACTGGCATTGCATGTGCCGTTGACCCGATGGCTTTAGTCAGGACATTTACACCTACCAGTCATGTACATGTATGAGGATTTCGCTTTTGCCAGTAGGCCTATATGCAAGACATTTGATCATTGTTGCATTTTTCCTTGACATAAAGCATCAAGTATGTTGAGAGAAAAACAAGAGGTATGACAATAATGACATCCACAATAATGACATCCAAAGTTATCGCCAGGTAATCACAGTTGTCTTGTGATTTCAACAGTTTCTTTACCAACATCGAGAACAAAGCAGTCTATTGGTGTCAAAGAAGGAAAAGGTTTTAGCAGACTCAAAGTGCAGCTATCTTCTTTTCAGAGAATGCAACGTTTTCATAAAAGAAGATATATATGACCTATATATGCCGCTTTGATTTGCTAGATAATGAAGAATAATTTTCTTAATGTAGTGATATCGATGTGAGTGATCTCAAGATAAACACACAATAAAAAGAATTCAGTGAAACAAAGAAGAGTATGAAGTAAATATCCTGCCCTTTGTCAATACATATTGAGCCATCTTGACTCGCTATATAGCACTTTGTAGCTTGCTATATAGCACTCTGAAAAACTTGCTTAGAGGTGACAATGATCAAAGACAACTATTGAATGATTCATCAAAGACAACTATTACATTCTCTTATCAAAAACAACTTTCTTTCTTAACACTTTTATCTGTGGCTTTGTGGCTGATATCATGCCGCTCTTTTTGGTGGCCATTTTGAAAGGCAACCTCAACTGTGACCCCCGGTATCTTCCTATTATTACATTGACTTAATTTTACTGTACTGGGATCAATATTAATTCAAGATCTGGTCAATTATACCTCTTTTAAGTGACTATTTTAAGTTTAACGTGTACTATGTTGGTCCAACATTTTGAAAAGTTCCCTCAGCTGTGACCTCCTGGCACCTTCCTATTAATATCTTGACATATATTTACATTACTGCTATCAATGCTTAACCAAAATCTGGTCAATCATACAGTGGCGTAGCACCAGTTATCATATGGGAGGGGGCACCAACCAATATGGGTGGCAGTCCGTTTTTTGGGATTCTTAAAATTCAGATCGATTGGGGGCAATGTAACCCCCTGCCCCCATGACGTTACGCCACTGCAATCATACCTCATAAGTGACTATTTTAACCATATATATGCTTTTCATTGGATTTTGGCGGCCATTTTGAAAAGCGTTCCCAACTGTGACATGTTGGTACCATTCTATTAATACCTTGACATAGTTATACATTACTTTCATCAATACAATTCTTGTTGCTCATGAAAAACTGGTCCAGAAAAACTATGTGAGAATGTTTCCTTTCATGTGTGGTAACATTTTTAACCTGGTCTAACTCTTATTTTATGGGAAAATACCTATCTTTATGGCAACACTGTTTGTCTATATTAAAATTACCAAAACTTTTTTTTATTTATTTGGGTACAGTACTATCTAGTTCAGCCACACTGAAAAATATAACATATAAAAAGCACCACTTTGGGGGTTACAGCTGATTGAATATTGCCATATTTCAGAAAGTCAAAAATTACGAAAAACACCCCTATTTGAAACAATGGAATATCCCAAGTAGGACAGACTCTTTGTTAAAACAACTGTATTTTTAGAAAGCTTAGATGTTCATTCATTCATTCATTCATATTTTATTTTGCCAATCGCCAATCACCAATCAGTAATACAATGTACAAATGTAATTCAATAATGATAAGCAGAAGCAATAATAGTGATAATGATAATAATATAAATCATGGTAATAAATAACTAATATAATAACAATAGTAACATTGAATTAATCTGAAAAAATAGGGTTAAATCAGGTGATTGACGAGGACCCTGCTAAACGCTGGAGCGTGGGGTGCAGGGCCCTCTTAAATAGTTACCAAACAGACAGACATACAGACAGACAGACAAACACAAAACAGATGATCCGATTTAACACGAGGATGATAGTTAAGATAGAAGGAATGAAGTTGAAGTAAAACTATGGCTCCTGAAGACTAAGGATGATTACTAAAAAAAATGGGCTGAACGAAAGTACAAAAGAAGAACGAAATGTATCGTGAAGGTATTAGATGCCCTCTGTGTAACCACAAATGATATATTTCTTAAAGTTGGATTTGAAGGTAGCAAGAGTCCGAGCCAATTTGAGAGAAGAAGGGAGTTCTTTCCAAAGTATGGGACCTTGCGTTTTGGAAGAATTGTTTGCAAGGGCAGTGTTAGAAGGAAAGATAACATGTTCGTGAACATTCCTAGTATTGTAAGAGTGAGACAGAGTGAGAGTGTTGAAAAGTTGTCAGGGACTAGATCCGGAGGAAGAAGGTCATTATGAAATTGATACATGAATGAAGCCAGTTGGAGTCTATAGAGATCACGAACTTTCAAAGTGCGAGTGAAGAGAAGAGCGGGTCTGTATGGGCAAGCCAGAGGAATTGGTACAGCTTCTGATCACTCTCTTTGAAGAAGAAATGCAGAGTCTAAGTTGGCATTGTTAGGATCAGCCCACACGAGGGCCCCATAGGATAGATAGGGAAGAACCAGAGAGTTGTATAGAGTGTTAAGTGAACTAGAAGGAAGAAAATGGCGGACCTTTCAATCACACCGCTGTATTTAGAAACAATCTTAGAGACATGTTGGGTATGTGAGTGCCATGAGAGATTATGATCTATTAATAGGCCTAGGAATTTAGTTGTATTAACATTTTCAATTGGGGTATCATCTATTTTAATATCATATTTAATATCAGGCTTATTACTATGTTTATTTTTAAATATAATATAATTAGTTTTCTTTATGTTTAGTGATAATTTATTCAGTTTAAACCAGTTTGATATTATTTTTAGATCCCTATTTATGTTTTGTTGGAGTATCTGAGGGTCAGAGTGAGTAAATAAAATGTTGGTGTCATCTGCAAATAAAATGAAGTGAGGAGTGGAAGTAGTGCAGGGGAGGTCGTTGATATAAAGTAAGAAGAGTAGAGGACCCAAGATAGATCCCTGGGGCACACCACAGGTTACATTAATGGATTTAGAAAGGCAGTTATTGAAGATGACACGTTGATTTCTTTGATCCAATCGTTAGCAAGGCCTCGGATACCATAGTGGTGAAGTTTTTGAAGAAGAATGTTGTGGTTTATGGTATCAAAGGCCTTACTAAGATCTAAGAAGATACCAATGGTGTGCAGCTTGTTGTCAAGATTTTGAACAATTTTACAGTAGAGGTCATTAACTGCCATATTAGTTGATCTGTTTGGTCTAAATCCAAATTGATGCTTCAAAAGGATATTGTTTTTAGTTAGAAAATCCTGGATCCGGGTATACACTGTTTTTTCCAAGAGTTTGGAAATGGCGGGAAGGATGGAAATAGGCCTATAGTTTGTGAAATCATGTTTATCACCAGCTTTGAAGATGGGAGTAACATTGGCACATTTCAAAGAGACAGGAATAGTGCCCGTTGAGAAGGAGAAGTTGAATATGAATGAAAGAATATGGTTGATTGAGGGAATAATTTGTTTCAGGAGAATGTTACTGATGTCATCATTACCACTACTATGGCTATTTTTCAGATCGGAAGCTAATTTGGTGATTTCATCTGGTGAAGTTGGTCCAAGGAAAAACTGTGAGGAAAGTCGTTAGATGAAAAGGAGTGTTTGAACCGGAGGGGATCTGGGATTTTTCAGCAAGAGTACTACCAATGTTAGCAAAAAATGAATTGAAACTTTCAGCGATTTGTTTATTATCAGTAATTTTAGAGCCATCATCAGTCATGAAAAAGTCAGGTGATTTAGATTTTTTATTACGTCCAAGTAGATTATTTAATGTTTGCCACAATTTTTTAGTATCACTTTTATTATTTTCAATTTTATTTGTAATGAAGTTCTTTTTACTTGTTCTTAGAAGTAAATTTAGATAGTTCCTATATTTAGTGTATTTATTTTTATTATCAGGAGTTGGTTTTTGAGTATACATTTTATATAGTTTATCTTTTGTTTTAATTTATTTAATAATTCCTTTGGTTACCCAAGGTTTTTTAGGCGTATTACGTTTAGAGATAGTTTTAGTTTTAACAGGGCAGTGTAAGTTGAGAAGTTCAGTAAACTTATTAATGAATTTATTATACTGCGACATCAGGGTTGGGTGAGCATTCAACAAAGTTCCAGTCGACAATTGAGAGGGCATTCTTCAATCCATTGATGTTATTAGGATGGAACTGGCGTCTCTTATAAGTGTATTGTTTTTTAATTGATTCAGTTCTATGGGTCTGTTGTGTGGTGAAAACTGGGAAGTGATCAGACAAATCGGTGATGATGATACCGGAGTTTATAATGTTATCGAGGTCATTGGTGAAAATGTGATCAATCAGCGTGGCCGTGGTAATACCATGGATGTTAGTCTTGATACGCGTGGAGCGATCGATACAGGGAATGAAATCATGTGAATAAAACAAGTTAAGAAAATCAGAAACTCGAGAGTTGCTTTCGTGAACTAGAAGATCTAGATTGAAATCACCCATTATGTAGCATGTTTTTTTCTCACCAGATATAGTGTCAAGCGTGTTACAAAAAAAAAAAAAAAAGTCTTTGAAAATGACATACTCGGGCTTGTAAATTATGCCGATGATAAAGGTGTCACAGTTATGGGTAACTTCTATAAACAAAGAATCACAATCATCACAGTCGATACAAAGGTCAGGTCTATTGGAGTAGCTGAGATCGGAATTGATGAATAAAGAGACCCCTCCACCACGTCGACCTTGCCTGATACTATTTTCAATAGAATAATCACCAATATCCATGAGCAAGGAATCTTCATGAGCAGTAAACCAAGTTTCAGAAAAACCATAGATGTCAAAGTGCTGGTTTAATGTAGCCAGGTAGTTGGTGAGATCATTGGAATGTTTTACAAGGCTACTGGTGTTCAAATGAAACAAAGAAAGGTTACAATTATCAATGCTAGGAGTATGATTGATGATGGTACTACTGTCATAATAAGAAGAATTAACTTTCATGGAGTTTGTGACATCGGTCACATCCGATTGGTCATCAATAGGATTCAGAGAGCCATTAAAGGAGAAGGGATTAAAGATAAGATCAACAAAGGGATTAAACTGAGAGGGTGTATGATCGGACATCAAAACAAATAGGACAAGACAGGTATACAAAATATTATATAGTACTAAGAAATGTTTTACAAAATAATATATGTTTACTTACTTACTTTTACAAAATTTATACAATCACTTTATATTGTAAACAAATACAATAAAAGCAAACAAGGAGTGCTCTGAGGCACTCAGTCAATCAAAAAGAAAAAAAAAAAAAATGGTAACCTAAAATGTAGTTTGGTATAAGACAAAAATATGCCAAACAACATTCCAGGCGATCAAACAAATCAAACCAGAAAAAAAAAGAAAGAGGAAGCATTATCACCACTCACCACACATGGTGAAAAACACGCATTTAAACCATCATGATAGAGCAAAATACACAAGTGTTGGCAAAATCAGGTAATCAAAAAAAAAAAAAAATAGAGCAATGCATACATATGGCATATATAACTATGCATATGGCATACATAACTAAGCAGATTCAAAAGATAATATAAAATGCCGCAAACTAAGGAAAAAGGAGAGCAAAGCACAAAGGGGGAAAGGGAAGAGCAAAATGCAGCAAGGTATGATCATCACACATCACAAGTTGAAAAAACACAAATTTAAACCATCATGATAAAGCAAAATGTTAAAGTGTTTGCAAAAACTGGTAATCATCAAATAATAGAGCAATGCATAAATATGGCATACATAACTAAGTAGATTCAAGAAATAATATAAAATAATCAGAACCAAATATTTTGGATATAAGATTGCAATGACACATAAAAAATATGATGTTGTGACGTGTGATAGATAACAATGCCGCAAACTAATGAAGGAAAAATGAGAGCAAAACACAATGGGGAAAGGGAAGAGCAAAATGCAGCCAGGTATGATCATCACACATCACAAGTTGAGAAAAACACAAATTTAAACCATCATGATAAAGCAAAATAAATATGGTATACATAACCAAGTAAATTTAGGAGAAAAGAATAATATAAAACAACCAGAGCCAAATGTTTGGACATAAGATTGTAATGAAACACGTCCTTACATGATGTGACGTGTGATGAAATAACAATGCCACAAACCGATGAAGGAAAAGGTGAGCACAGCACAATGGGGAAAGGGAAGAGCAAAATGCAGCAAGGTATGATCATCACACATCACAAGTTGAAAAAACACAAATTTAAACCATCATGATAAAGCAAAATATTAAAGTGTTTGCAAAAAGAGGTAATCATCAAATAATAGAGCAATGCATAAATATGACATACATAACTAAGTAGATTCAAGAAATAATATAAAATAACCAGAACCAAATATTTTGGATATAGGATTGCAATGACACACATGAAAATATGATGATGTGACGTGAGATGAGATAACAATGCCGCACACTAATGAAGGAAAAGTGAGATCAAAACACCATGGGGAAAGGAAATAGCAAAATGCAGCAAGGTATGATCATCACACATCACAAGTTGAGAAAAACATAAATTTAAACCACCATTATATAAAAGCAAAATACTAAAGTGTTTGCAAAAACAGGTAATCATCAAATAAAAGAGCAATGCATAAATATGGCATACATAACTAAGTAGATTCAAGAAATAATATAAAATAACCAGAACCAAATATTTTGGATATAAGATTGCAATGACAGATGCAAAATATGATGTTGTGACGTGTGATGAGATAACAATGCCGCAGACTAATGAAGGAAAAATGAGATCAAAACACAATGGGGAAAGGGAAGAGCAAAATGCAGCAAGGTATAATCACCACACATCACAAGTTGAGAAAAACACAATTTCAAACCATCATGATAAAGCAAAATATTAAAGTGTTTGCAAAAAGAGGTAATCATCAAATAATAGAGCAATGCATAAATATGACATACATAACTAAGTAGATTCAAGAAATAATATAAAATAACCAGAACCAAATATTTTGGATATAAGATTGCAATGACAGATGCAAAATATGATGTTGTGACGTGTGATGAGATAACAATGCCGCAGACTAATGAAGGAAAAATGAGATCAAAACACAATGGGGAAAGGGAAGAGCAAAATGCAGCAAGGTATAATCACCACACATCACAAGTTGAGAAAAACACAATTTCAAACCATCATGATAAAGCAAAATATTAAAGTGTTTGCAAAAAGAGGTAATCATCAAATAATAGAGCAATGCATAAATATGACATACATAACTAAGTAGATTCAAGAAATAATATAAAATAACCAGAACCAAATATTTTGGATATAGGATTGCAATGACACACATGAAAATATGATGTTGTGACGTGTGATGAGATAACAATGCCGCATAAACTAATGAAGGAAAAATGAGAGCAAAACACAATGGGGAAAGGGAAGAGCAAAATGCAGCAAGGTATAATCACCACACATCACAAGTTGAGAAAAACACAATTTCAAACCATCATGAAAAAGCAAAATATTAAAGTGTTTGCAAAAAGAGGTAATCATCAAATAATAGAGCAATGCATAAATATGACATACATAACTAAGTAGATTCAAGAAATAATATAAAATAACCAGAACCAAATATTTTGGATATAGGATTGCAATGACACACATGAAAATATGATGTTGTGACGTGTGATGAGATAACAATGCCGCAAACTAACGAAGGAAAAATGAGAGCAAAACACAATGGGGAAAGGGAAGAGCAAAATGCAGCAAGGTATAATCACCACACATCACAAGTTGAGAAAAACACAATTTCAAACCATCATGATAAAGCAAAATATTAAAGTGTTTGCAAAAAGAGGTAATCATCAAATAATAGAGCAATGCATAAATATGACATACATAACTAAGTAGATTCAAGAAATAATATAAAATAACCAGAACCAAATATTTTGGATATAGGATTGCAATGACAGATGCAAAATATGATGTTGTGACGTGTGATGAGATAACAATGCCGCAAACTAATGAAGGAAAAATGAGAGCAAAACACAATGGGGAAAGGGAAGAGCAAAATGCAGCAAGGTATAATCACCACACATCACAAGTTGAGAAAGACACAAATTTAAACCATCATGATAAAGCAAAATATTAAAGTGTTTGCAAAAAAAGGTAATCATCAAATAATAAAGCAATGCATAAATATGACATACATAACTAAGTAGATTCAAGAAATAATATAAAATAACCCGAACCAAATAATTTGGATATAGGATTGCAATGACACACATGAAAATATGATGTTGTGACGTGTGATGAGATAACAATGCCGCACACTAATGAAGGAAAATGAGATCAAAACACAATGGGGAAAGGGAAGAGCAAGATGCAGCAAGGTATGATCATCACACATCACAAGTTGAGAAAGACACAAATTTAAACCATCATGATAAAGCAAAATATTAAAGTGTTTGCAAAAAAAGGTAATCATCAAATAATAAAGCAATGCATAAATATGACATACATAACTAAGTAGATTCAAGAAATAATATAAAATAACCAGAACCAAATAATTTGGATATAGGATTGCAATGACACACATGAAAATATGATGTTGTGACGTGTGATGAGATAACAATGCCGCACACTAATGAAGGAAAATGAGATCAAAACACAATGGGGAAAGGGAAGAGCAAGATGCAGCAAGGTATGATCATCACACATCACAAGTTGAGAAAGACACAAATTTAAACCATCATGATAAAGCAAAATATTAAAGTGTTTGCAAAAACAGGTAATCATCAATAAAAGAGCAATGCATAAATATGGCATACATAACTAAGTAGATTCAAGAAATAATATAAAATAACCAGAACCAAATATTTTGGATATAAGATTGCAATGACACATGAAAAATATGATGTTGTGACGTGTGATGAGATAACAATGCCGCAAACTAATGAAGGAAAAAGAAGAGCAAAGCACAATGGGGAAAGGGAGAGCAAAATGCAGCAAGGTATAATCACCACACATCACAAGTTGAGAACAACACCAATTTAAACCATCATGATAAAACAAAATACTCAAGTATTGTACTCACAAACAATTAATGTCCAGTGCCCAATAGTATAGGCCTATTGGTACCAATGTCTCATACCAAATAACGCGGTCTACGAAATCACGCGTATCGGATTAAATCCGAATTAAATTATAAGTGATCCAGGTCCCTTTGATGGGCAAGACTAATTATTTTTTTGTTGTTAAGTGCGCATAGGATTTTACCGTCTGCTGACCACGCCGATGTCACACTAGGACACTGCTTAGCTGCCTTAAGGAGTTGCGACCTTTTAGCTGTGAGGTTTTCCGTTAGCAGAATACCTGAGCCTTTCAGATCCTTCTTCACTAGAAACACCTCGCTGCGCTTCTGGTAGGAGACAAATTTCACTATGATGGGACGCGGGCGTAACTATAGTATCATCGTAAAGTCGCTTGCAGCGGCAGCCTTATCTTACCAAGTCTGTGTGATCTATCGATATCCCGATTTATCGACGTGGATGTTCAGTTTTTGTTCAAACAGGTTGATAGCCAGATGATCGGTGTTCTCCTTAGGAGATGATTCTTTAATCCCGTGAATAAGAAGACAGTTTCTACGAGAATACTGCTCGAGGTCATCGGCCTTTGTTTCCATCTTCTCAATAGCTTGATTGATGGTTTCGATCTTCTTTTGGTTGTTTTCTGCCTGTGTTTTAATGGTATCAGTGTCCATGCTAATTGATTCGTAGAGGTTTTGAGATACTTTGGGCTCTATCTCACTGGAAACTGCTTTGATGAAATCTTTGTTTTTGGACATCTTGGTTGCAATAGTGTCCATTAAGGTGGTTGAGTCAACCACAGAGTTGAGAAGCTCGTCGTTGTTCAGCAGTAGCTCTTTAACAACAGATTTCAAATCTGCTCCCTGTGTTGGATCAGCTCCCTTTGCTGGCAGTAGTGTGGTATCTGCCATGTCAACTTTAAGTTGCTTCGATGACAAATCTGATGATGTTTTGTCAGATTTGTTTTTCCTCGACGGCCGTTTGCTCTTGGTATCTGCCATGATTTGACTTGAGGCAATAGCTTCAGGCAATTCCAGGGTGTCAAGATTTTGCAAAAGGGAACGATGATTAGATGAAATTCTAGTTGATTTGAATGATTTTTGACGGAGCAAAAACTACATCATGTCCGCTCACGTCGGTATTTCTAAATTCACCTGCCAATATTTCACCTGCTTATATTTCTAAATTCACCTGCCAAATTCACCTGGCAACAGATGTTGCCAATTATGTCGTGGAACTCTCAAGGTTTACCTCTATTTTTCCTTTATATGGTGAATCCTGAAACTTGTTACTTTTTTAGCCTTGTAAAAGTGCCGAAATAGTCTAAAACCGGTCATTTTGATGTTTTGGCCGTTGCTATGGTAACGAAGGTGCAGTGATGAAATAATTTTGATTTTTGTAGACTTCGACCAAAGTTGCATCCTGATATAAAGTAAGAAGAAATTCCATTTTTTGAAGTCTGCCAACTATTTTTGATTTTCTTTGATTTGTACGCAATACTACTCTGAATAGCGAGGTCACCGCCGGGGATCAGGGATCAGGCTCGAGGTTACACTCACATTGATACGCATTTGTCACATGTCCAGAAAAATTCCCGTGAAAATTTACCTATTAATGTTGACTGATTATGTTTCCTGGTTGTTCATCCATCATTTCATCTGAAATTGCATGCACAAATTCACAGAACTGGTTTATATCACCAGAAGTATCACTCCTATCACCAGGTGTGGCCTTGAGCAGAGGATTATAACTAAGAAACAATGTCCCCTCATCTCTGTTTATTTATCAAATTTAGTATATTGACATCTTTCATTATGTCTTCCATACTTTCATATTTCAGATATCAATGAATGTGATATCCAAACTGATGACTGTGAGCAAGTGTGTATAAATACAGAACCTGGATATGTGTGTGGCTGCAATGATGGATTTGAACTAAGTGATGACAATTTGGCGTGCAATGGTAAGTATTGTCAATTGTTGTACCAATCAGTAACGACATCCCATACTTAAGCTTTACCACTATCCCCAGTTTCCCCCGCACTTGGGCTTTCCTCCCCAGTTCCCTCTGCCCTTTTCTTGGCAAGGTACTCCAGCAACTTCCTGAATAAATCTTTAATGACAAAAGTAAAAAAAGCTGCCATACTAACTTTCTTGTTAATCTTAACTTTGCTTCTCTCTTAATGCAGTCAAGCCAGGAAAATCTTGTATTGATGCTTCCAAAACCTGTGGACCATATGGCCAATGTGTACGCAACAGTGATAATACTGGTGATGAGTGTGTTTGCGATCAAGGAGCAGAACTTAGTGATGATGGGACATCGTGTGATGGTAAGATGCATACAAACACACACACCCAGCACACAAAAACATACACACCACCTGCCCATATTTGAGTTTGCATTCAAAACATGGACCATGTACATTGCTATGCAATAATTGCAGACAAAATGTATTGGTTTCTAATCGCCAGACCATGCAGACTGGGGACATTTTTGCCTATTCTTTTGGATTGATACACACTGTTACATAGCAATAGTGGACTACCTACCAATGCAATGGGAACATCAAATGCATTATGACAGTGTTTATAGCTTATTCCAGCTGAAAGAAACTATGGACACTTGACCTTTGCAAAATAAAAAAATAAAAATGTTTTATACGCATCAATGTTATTTTGGTTCATTTCTTGTGACATTCATCAGGTTAGGTTAGACAAATACACTTCTGCCTGCCATTAATCGTTTAAGATTTATAGAAAGTTCATTGACCCTTTTCTAGTTCAAATTTACAAACAAAGAAACATACTGTATCACATACTGTTGTTTCTCAAAAGGCTGCCTTGTGTGATTTATTTTATTATTATCATTTAGTTGTGATGAGATACACAGTAAAATTATGTTTATATATTTTTTTTGAGGTATTATCACAATATTACAATCTCTTGTCTATTCATAAAAGAAAAGAGATCGCTGAAATATAAAATAAAATATTGAAATACAACAATGATAATAAAAGTCACACACGGCAGCCTTTTGAACTTTATTCAAATGATGGACGAACCAATAAACTAATTCGTTGTCTGTATTCCATAGTGGTGTATAGTGGGGCGCTGCAATTAAACAACTTTTCGAGAAAAAGCGGGTTTGAAGAAATGCCAATTTAAAATCGAGTTGTGTAAATCAGACATTCATTATATTTTGTAAAAGATGTGAAATTTCTGTAGTAAACTAAATAGATTTTAGTGTTATATATTTTTAAAAGAAATAAATACATACTATTGCTGGCAAACTGAAAATAAAAAGCACAAAACTATATGTCACTATGGAAAACAAACAAAACGCAATACCCTAACCTAACGTTAACCTTACGCCACCTCGGTCGCCGTGTAATTCCTATGGCGTTACTTTTCGTTGTTTGTATTCCATAGTGGCGTATAGGTCCGATATGTATACGCCACTATGACATACAATGTTTTTCATTTTTGCTGATATTTCTTAATTATAAAATGTGTATACAAAGTCACTGAAAGTGGCGTATGGTCAATACACCACTATGGAATACAAAAAATGTCACTTTGTAACTATACGCCGCATTTAATTAATTAATTACTAATTAATTAGCTAATTATGACTGATGCGACTTAGAAAAAATGAAAGAGAACATCATTAAAAACATATGTGCCAATTTTCAAAAAAATGACCAAAATCACTATACGCCACTATGGAATACAACCGACGCATTTAATCTGTACATACACCATCAGCGTCATTTTGGTCCACTCTTGGTGACAACTTTTATATCCGATTTTAACTCATTTGTGCTCCACTGCGAGTAAACGAGACTGATGTCAAAATTTGAAAATTGAAGTTTTTTTAGATATGCACCTCTTGCACAACTAATGAGGTAGAATCAAAGAGCACAGACCGTTTATTTTGTGTGTCGCTCATGGAAGCAATTCCATTTTTTTCGCAATTCAAAGCGTATTGGTTGATTACAGGCATTTGCCGATAAAATGCTGGAGGTACATAACTTGCACCACCATGAATGATAACGCAATAGAATCAGATTATTTTGTTCAACCATCAATGCTTGGTCGATCATTATTTTTTATGAAGTCAATTAATTGGCTAATGTTGATATGAATTTTTACATGTAATGATATTGACCCATACCAATTAATTCTGATTTTATTAGTTGATAGTTCATTAATAACAAGCATCAAAGCAGCATCAACGGTCCATCCACAGAGCAAACAAGTTAAGTTCTTGTGTCTAAACCAAGAAGCCTAAATCATAGCATTACACATGGCGCAATTTCAAGTTGGTAATCTTTGGGCATCATGTCTTTGTGTACTACATGCTAGAGTTTTGAATTATCCCATTTTTAATGATGGTAAAACCAACAGTAACTTTTGTTATTCTTGTCTCTAAGATATTGATGAGTGTGTAGCTGATGATACCAATGATTGTGATGGGACATGTACCAATGATGGACCTGGGTATAGGTGCAGCTGTGCAGATGGCTATCAACTAGATAATGATCAGAGAACTTGTAAAGGTGAGTATAATGGGTGTGTAGACAAACAGACAGACACGCACCAATGACGAACTAGGATATAACTGTAGCTGTGATGATGCTATGAACTAGATAATAATCAGAGAACTTGTATAGGTGAGTATAATGGGTGTGTAGATAAACAGACTCACACCAATGAGGAACTAGGATATAGCTGTAGCTGTGATGATGCTATGAACTAGATAATAATCAGAGAACTTGTAGAGGTGAGTATAATGGGTGTGTAGATAAACAGACAGACTTGCACCAATGAGGAACCTGGGTAAATCTGTAACCGTGAATTAGATGTGGACAAAGGTACTTGTAAAGGTGGGAATATGAGTGTGTAGACAGACAGACATACAGACCACAAAACATACTAATTATGAAGAATGACAGTATACCCTTCTGATGCAATACTCCAACTGGAAGTATAGTAACAATTGAAATGACACTCATGTTGGAGGCATTTCAGAATAAACTAGACTTAGCTGTGGTCTAAGACCACGAACACAGCCGTGTTTTGACGCCTTAATGACCTTTGACCTCAAAATATATAAACGCCCATAGACATTGGCTAATGTCAATGTATGGGTGCAAGTGGCACCACTTTGCTATGTTATTTGTGGTAGAAAGGGCATTTTGAAGGTTTTTCGCCTCAGACCGGAAGTGACCCCTTAATGACCTTTGACCCCAAATGAAAAAATACCACATGTGCAATAGGTAAACACAATTCACGTGTGAATATACCATCACCCTCCAATGGTTTTCTTAGCAAATAAAAATTTTTAAAGGTTTTTCGTTTTATACCGGAAGTGACCCCTTAATGACCTTTGATTTGTGAGGATCCCATAGACACTGGGTAATAACAATGCATGTGTGCAAGTGGCGTCACTGTCATACGTAATTTGTGGGAGAAGAAGCATTTTAAAGGAATTTCGTTTTATACCGGAAGTAGCCCCTTAATGACATTTGACCCTAAATAAAAAAATACCACATATGCACAGAGTGACTACAATTTATTTGTGAACATACCGTTACTGTCCTATGTTTTTCTTAGCAAGTTTTTGAAGGTTTTTGTTTTATACCGGAAGTGACCCCTTAATGAACTTTGACCCCAAATCTGTGAGGACCCCATAGACACTGGATAATAACAATGCATGTGTGTAATAGTGGTGTCACTCTCCTATGTAATCTGTGAGAGAAGAAGCATTTTGAGTTGAAATCACGTTTTTGACCCCTATGACCCCTGCTTGACCTTTGACCCCACGAGTTTCATATGACATGTAGGGGCATGGTCAATGATGGTTGTGACCAGGTTAGGTCAAAATCGGTACAAGCATGTAAGTGCTAGAGCAAATGTAGTGGTCGGCAGAAAGAAAGAAGAAAGAAAGAAAGAACCTGTAAGAAAAAAGACACATGCCTACAGAGTTTATGATCACAGTCTTAACTTAGCATGCTGGTAAGCAGCGTTTGAGATGGTGTTGGGGGGATAATCGATAGTCGATAACCAATTATCAATGATCAATCAACTCAGTATCAATATTCAATTGGGTTATAAAAATAATGATCATAAATTCTCATGTTAAGAAGTGTAGGGGTGTATATAGCATGTTGGTGCTCGCAATTCCTAACAATATTTACCCCTAAAGAAGACATTGGAAAATCAATACGTTTTTGATTTTCCCATGTTTTCTTTAGGGTAAGTGCCGTTAATTTCTGGAATAGCCCAATCACCTATTTCAGTCATGATTGATATTTATTTTTCACTGGAATCCATCTTGGAGGACAGTGTTTTAATGAAATTAAAATGATGATCAGAGAACTGGAGGTGAGGCTATAATGGGCTAGCAGACAGAAAGAAAATGATTCATAAACATACAATCCCGGACATAAATAGTTTGAACACTTGTGTCAAAGTAGGACTGTTTGAAACCGTATTTCTGTTATGTTGCTTTCTTTGGTCTCTAGTCTGAACTACAACTACTACTACTACAACCCTCCCCTACCCCACCAATCAATGTTGGATGTTTCTAGGGGTGCATGATCAAAAAAAACAAACTACCAACATTGATCAGGGGAATGGAGGCATATTTGAAGTACCCATGTTAAAGTGTTCAAACAATTATGACCGGGATTATAGGGTTATACATGTATGTAAAATTAAACTAGGTGACTTCTTAACCCACATTTCCTTACCACCAGACATTGATGAATGCAGCCTGACAAATGATTGCCACACAGCAGCAGCTTGTACCAACACAGATGGGTCATATACATGTACTTGTGATACTGGCTACACAGGAGATGGGACCATCTGTACAAGTAAGAAATCACTCCGTCTGTATATATGTGGGTGGGAGGGTGCATTTCTTTCCCCTATTCAACTGGAGACATGAATGAGACTTCAACATGTAATTGGGAACGCACAGTCAAACTATATCTTGGTTCCATTTAGTGTTTTAAAGGTATGCATCTGGGTAGTGTGTTAAATTACTTAGAAAGGGTATACAAGAGTTACTTCCCCCAGTTGGCTTGTAAATGATTTATTTTTGTGTGAACTTTATGTGTTAAGTTATTGCCAACTGGGGATATCCCCGGTTGAGAGTAAGTGCGGGTAGGGGGTATTAGTGTGTTTGATTTTGTAAACTCTATCAATCCGCAGCACAAACATGACTGTGAAAATGCTGTGAGCAAGGAGAAACACAGGAACCATGATCGTCCTTGCTAACTGGATGGGCAGATACATGTATATCATAAGTAGCATAAAAAACACATCAGCTATGTCCATAGTTAAGTGTGTGAGTTCAGTTAGCACTGGGATGGAAGGGTATATGTGGTAAGGTGTGTCTGCCAATGGATAGTAAAAATGCACAGTTTGTTTTGCTGTCTAAGCTTGAGTGTTTATTCAGTTTTTCCCCATTGCTCATAATATAACTCAATTTTAACTATATGTCACACATGATGTTACACAACCAGTCGTTAACTGTGTCTATTCTGTATCAGGCAAGATGTGATGTATTTAGTGTGAGAATTGAGAACAGCATTGCTTCCGTCATGACTCCTGAAGCTTTTATTATTAACCCTAACCCAACTAGGTCTCACTAAAGCTCACTATTAAAACCACTCTGCGTGCATGCATTCCACGTGAGTTGATGACGCAATCAGCCCAAGTTAATATATACCCAGGGAATCGTTGGCCGGGCCAACGTCACCAGTGGCTACATGCTGGGGATCTTCTGCGTGGCATGCAAGGGGTCCCAGGCTCGAATCCCGGGGGTGCCAAGTGACTTTTCTCCTCATCTTCCCTCCTTTTTCGTTTCTTCTTTCCCTTCCGATAGCAAAAAAACCACGGGTAGGGTTAGGGTTAATAGTAATAAGAATTTTTTTTTTTTTTTAATTGTTGCTTTCTTCAGATATTAATGAGTGTACTACAGACCCATGTGCAGAGAATGCAGAATGCACTGACACCCCTGGATCATATCAATGTGTCTGTAATACTGGTTTCCAAGGAGATGGGTACAACATCTGTGATGACATCAATGAGTGTAATATTGCTGGCTGTGATATGCAGGCTGTATGTAGTAACACAGATGGATCATATATATGTGAATGTAATCAGGGTTATTTTGGAGATGGTGCAACGTGTGGAGGTACATAATAAATGTATTAAGTTTTATTAAGTGATTTAACCTAAGTCGAGTGCCTACTGAACCAGGTATTCACTGTAAGAAAAAAAAGAAAACATCGGTCATTTTTAAAAACAAGTTCAGGTTGACTATTTTTTGAGGCAACCTTTTAAAAAGAACTCGTCTGGCTTGAAAAAGGTATTTTTAGTTTATTTAAGTTTGGTTACAGATAGCGACATGCCTCCAAGAATCTGAAAGTGGGCCAGGTATATTTATATTTATATAAATTGTCCAAAGAAATTTGAACGATTTTATTTAATACCTGAAGCCCAGATATTTATCAAAATCTTATAGAATTTGATGAAATCTTTGCAATTTGCACTTTGGGTTCCAGTGAGGGGAAATTATGGGTTTTTTTCACAAACAATTTGAAAAAATGACCCATTTGTAAACCAAATTTGACTTAGAAAAGGGGAACATTGTTAGACCAAAAACCCAAAAATGAGACCCATATGCTTGTCTCCGTATGGTCATATGTACTGAGAGTTTTTGTAGTTGTTCTGATCATGTTTAACTTGTTTAGGGTCTTCTTAACAACCATAACAATGGCCAAAAACTTTTTGAGGAGAAAGTAGTGTGAGACGTCTTTAGGGGTGTTTGAAAAAAGTTTTTTCAAATGGTCACACATTTTTACCATGTTTGAGTGGCCCCTCCTGTGGTTAATGTTAATGTGTAATACATGCCAATTGAATTTTTCCTTTTGAATCCAGATATCAATGAATGTACAAGCTTCAACTACCCTGATGACTGTCCAGCAAACTCGCGCTGTATCAACATTGTAGGGTCATATGGGTGTATGTGTGACACAGGCTATCAGCAGTCCACACTGGTTGTTAATGAGGAGTTCATATGTCTTGGTAAGTAACAAGATTATTCAACAAATCTTACAAATACCGTATTTGTTCCATTAAGTACCCACTCAGGGTATTTTCAATTTGCTAAAGGGTACCATCAATGTTGAAGTGACGGATAGACGTTGATACAGTGAAATAGCTGGAGGACTGGAAGTCCTATGTAAACTTGTAATACATTTTCTGCATCAGAAAAGCTACTAGAACGTCTCAGGACCCTTTTATAACATACATAAATTTGACTCTAATAAAAAAAAAAAAAAAAAAAAATTAGGTAAACCAGGTAAAAAATAAGCACCCACCCAAAATGACTTTGTTAAGCGCCCTGGGCATTTATTAGAATGAATATGGTAATAGTAGTTCTTAATATCCACCCTAGAGGCATGGCACTATTGTATAATTGGGCTAGTCCAGTTGAAATCCACACACAGACACCCCCTACGGAAGACATAACCTTAAATCTCCCACACAGGTGTAGATTTCAAATGGAGTCACCCATTCAGGTAACCCCATTTGAAATTCACACTCCCTGCATGGACTATTAAGGTCATGTCTTCCATAGGCAGTGTATGGATTTCAACAACAACAGCCCATTACTAGTACAATGCTTCACTGATTATGGGCCAACTAAGATTGTGTACTTTAAAAATTCAGTTAAATCAAAATGGTAATTAATTGTAATTCTTGGTCTGAAGTTCAGTTCATTGACCAGATCTGATGGACACTAAGCCAAAAAAGAAACTTATAATTTTTCACAAGGTCATATCTTAAAATCCTCTCCATAAAAATGAACAAAAATTGCACACAGGATTACTTCCATACTCTACTCTAAACACTGGTCAGTAACCAAACAGTTGTCCAACTGACACAACAGCAAAATGCACTGACATGCAACACCTTCCTGGACCACATTCACAGCGCAACAGATTTCTTTGGCTGGGTTGCAATTATTCGCCTGTACATGAACAAAATTACACACAGGATTACTTCAATACTCTACTCTAAACACATGTCAGTAACCAAGCAGTTGTCCAACTGACACAACAGTAAAATGCACTGACACGGAACAGCTTCCGGGATCACATTCACAGGTGAATAATTGGAACCCAGCCAAAAAAATCAGTTGCGCTGTGAACGTGGTCCAGGAAGATGTTGCATGTCAGTGCATTTTGCTGTTGTGTCAGTTGGACAACTGTTTGGTTACTGACCAGTGTTTAGAGTAGAGTATGGAAGTAATCTTGTGTGCAATTTTTGTTCATTTTTATGGAGAGGATTTTAAGATATGACCTTGTGAAAAATTATAAGTTTTTTTTGGCTTAGTGTAATTAAATTAAGGTTAAACGAATGTATGTGCAGCCATCTAGACCCTCATTACCCCAGTCCAGATCTGGCATTCCTTGAAGAGCTGCAGATCAACTTGTACTTGTGCCAGTCGTGAAGGTTTACTAGTTCATCATGTTTTGACAGTCGGACTTTCCCAGTATCAAGAGGACATCCAATATAGCAGGCAGCAGGTTTTTATTAAAAGATCCATAATCCAGGTTTTCAGTCCTCATTTGCCAGTTATTGAAGATATATATTTCAACAAAGTTTCAATAAAATGTAGCATTTTAGGGTGTGGTTTTTTTTTGTATTATTTTATTTGAGCTTTAAGATGAGAGCTGATCATGCTTACTCCATTCCTGTCTTTAATGTTATAACCTACGTTGTGGTTGAAATCCTGGATACCCTGTGCTATTTTGTGTATCAAATAATTCCATATTTATTTCTGCTTCAGATGTCAATGAATGTGAGGAACAGTTTGATAACTGCCATGTGAATGCTGAATGTGCTAACACTGATGGAGGGTTCACATGTGAATGCAACAGTGGTTTTGAAGGGGATGGAGTCACCTGTACAGGTATGTAATTAGTAAAGATGACCCTAGTGTGTTTGATTGTTTATTGTCTTGACATGTTTGATGGTCATTCATAAACAGTATTAATTTTCATTAGTCAATGAATCAGTAGCAGTGGATATTTATTAACATGTTCATATATGGACCAATTATCTTTTTGATTCCATTTCATCGTATAACCAATCCCCTGCTTGCGTTCTGCAACGGACACTATATACATATCTCTCTGTACCAAAATTCAGCCCTAAAGGCCAGAAATCAGCTTTTGACAAGAGTTTTCTCTCACCATACCTGCACTTTGGTACTCACTCCATCTGGACTACGTTCTGCTGTTTTTCTGCCACGTTCAAGAAAGGTCTTGAACCATTCCTATTCCCACAATAATCTGGCTGCTTTGTTTCAGTTTGCTGTTTTGTTTTTTGTCTTTCAAATGTTTTGTGTTCTATTTATGCTACAACAAAATAATCAGTTATTAACCTGTAAGTAGTGCATGTTTGTTAATCAGGCTTGGATTGTTAAAATTACTGATTTTTCGCCTGGTATTTTTTCAGATGTCGATGAGTGTGCAACAAGTATTCCTTGCTCTACAGCAAAGTATGAAAAGTGCGAGAACCGTATTGGTGGATATAAGTGTACCTGTCAGACGAACTTCTATAGACAGGGAAGCAGACAAACTTGTCAAGGTTAGTTATCACACAAGTATTCCGTGTTCCACAGCAAACTATGAGAAGTGTGAGAACCGGATTGGTGAATATAGATGTACCTGTCAGACAAACTACTATAGACAGGGAAGCAGTCACACAAGTATTCCATGTTCCCCCTAAAAATGTTAATAGAATAAACAAAGCAATAATTGCCCAGTGTCACCTCCCCCCCACCCCCACCCCAAAGAAAAATTTAGGGAGAGCATGTCCCCTGGCTTCCACTGCATATGTGCTTATGCCGCTTATGTAAGAAATCCTTCAGACTTCACACAATAGATTATGTGGTGCATAGCTTAATATTATGATTATTGTCTAATTTTTGTTTTGGTATTTCTTGTCATTTCTTTTTCAGCATCAGTCACTCATTCATTGGTGGCAGTATTCAACTTGATCAAGGGTTTTAATCCAGTCTTGTTGTTCGATTACATCAACACAGAGGCTAATAGAGATGCATTGACAAAAGATGTAAGTGTGCATGGTATAGTGATCCAAAGGTTTCCAGTGCTGTAGATTTTTTTTTTGAGGGGGATGGAGGTTGGTGTAAAATCCATGACACAGAGTGAATGAAACATCTTTCCCTCCCAGAGTAACTTTCCTGGAACAAATTTACACAAAGCAAACAATAAAAGCAAATTGTATTTGTAAAGCTAAAATGGTCAAAATGGGGTGAATTAGGTCAAAAACACACATTTGGATAATTGGGGGATGATTGCATGGACCATATGATACCTCTCTTATCAAATTTATGCCTATGAAGGTTGCAGGTTCAAATCCTGGATGGTAGCAGTATTCAACTTGGGGAAAGGTTTCCTATTCATATTTTTATTGTTTGGCTATGTGAGAGGTAGAGTGAAGGGTGAGAAGAAAAGAGGGTGAAAGGGAAACTTTTAGTCTTGCCAGAAAGAAAAGGATAGTACTGGGGAAAGAAAAAGAAGAGTGATGAATGGGAGGAGAGACAAAGGAAGAAAAGAAAGCAGAGAATGTTTCAATACATTCCCATAACCCAGTGGGGTTTCTGGCCTTGGTATGTCTGCCTTTTGTACACATGTGGCACAGTTGACCATACCTTGCATTGGGATTTTGTGCAAATATCTGGTATTTTCATCCTTACAAGTAAAAGTATTGCAGTGGGACAATATGAATGTTTTCTATAAGAAAATCACATATAATCCTTTAAGTCTCGACTATTAGCTCTTTGGCTGCAATTTTAAAATTACCATTTTGTGTGTGTGGTAATGGGGATTTTGCCTTTAAAATTAGGTTATATTGATCAAATTTTCCAATCATAGTGCATTGTGGGAATGTATTTAAGCCTCCTCTGAAAAGAAGGTTATAGACAAAAAGGTACTCATTTTGAAAATCAATTTAGTTCTCTCTCTACTTCCCAATACAGTTAGCATCAGTCTTTGAAGCAAGTAGTATCAGTGCAGACTTCCTAGGAGCCTCTGTAGAAATGATAACTAGCACATCAGATGGTGCAGAGGTGACGGTTAGACTGGATTTCACAGAGTCAGCTACAGTTGGGAATTCTGATATACAACGGGCATTCTTGGATGGCTTGAGTGATAATATGTTCCTGGGTTCTGATAGTAAAGTTATTTCAGCTAGTGTTGTCTCACCAGGTATGAACCAAATATGGGTGTGTGTGTGCCTAGGGGGTGGGGGTGGACAAGGGTTGTAAGGCTGTGATTTTCCTGTAATGTTGGGTACCATAGGTAAATTACAGGCTAGTGCCCGAGTACTCTGGGTACCAGTATCACCAAGGACCAAGTCAAAGTTTTTGGAGTGTCAAATTTACACATACAATATGTTTTTCAAATGGTCTGCAAACAGTTGTGTGTGAGTAGCAATGCTGTTTATTGAAAATATGCTTTCAAAATATTTTAATGTAAACAACCACATTTGTTTGACTTTGACCTCTAGCCCCTTGTAGGTGAATTTTGTGACTATACTTTGATCTGCTCATAATTGGCAGGAATTATTAGGCTTTTATCACTACGCCTTAAAGTAGACCCATGTTAAGAGTAATATAGTTGATCTGCCTGGTCTATATTTTGTGTGTTAAAGAAAGTAGACAAAGTATAGGACTTCAATTAATAATTTGTAATACTTCTGGTGTGATGTCACAAGACAATTCTCCAAATAAAATATATTGATATTAATCTGTGATGTGATAAGGCCCACTTGATTACTGAGCTGATCAAAATGTAGGGACCAAGTTTCCCAACTCATTGGTTCCATTGCAGTTTTCAGGCAAATCTTTCATGCAAACAAGGCCAGGGCAAAAGCCTGGAAAAGGTGTCATCGCCATGCAGCATACCCATATCACCCAATAATGGCAATGTCCCTGACGTGGGTGGGGGTGTGTGTGAGGGGGGGGGGAGTGGATGGAGGACGATGTGCACATTGGCAATCTGTGTCAAACAAGTACAAATGTGTGTTCTCACACCTGTAACAATGTCCCTGACCCTCACCCGTATCGGATATCAACTAAAACTACAATAAAATGCATTTGAACCCCACACCCCCATTGGTAGGTACATGTGCCAATCATGTCTCAGTTATAGTACTGTATTTCTATTTGCATAAAAACACACACAAAATGGTGGTAAAGCTAACCATTTACTGTTGTTGCCATATTATAGTAATGAATCCATGTGAAGAAGGAACTCATGATTGTTATAGCAGAAACTTTGCGAGCTGTGTGTTTGCAGGGGACGGGCAATTCAGATGTGGAGATTGCCAGACTAATTATAAAATTAATGCTGATGCCTCAACATGTACTGGTAAGTAAAGTCATTGCATGTTTGGATGCCTTTGTATTTCCCACCTATAAAGGGGACATTTGAGTGTGTTTTTCACATCAAATGGACTTCATGACAATGTGGGGTCATATCCCCCATTGTCAAATTGTCCTTGGTTGACACACAGTGCCTCGCAGTGCCATGGACGGTCCACAACGAATATCTTTTTTCAAGTGCAATAGGCTCAAGGCATCACATATACTGTATTTTAGTACATGCCCCTCTCTTATTTTCTCTTTGGTATTTGCCTCCCCAAAAATATCTTGATCCACTGAAGAATATGGTATGAATGGATACACACAGTCTGCATTTTCATAATTTAGTACAGCACATGATATT
Organism: Amphiura filiformis; assembly: GCF_039555335.1. Lineage (NCBI taxonomy): Eukaryota > Metazoa > Echinodermata > Ophiuroidea > Amphilepidida > Amphiuridae > Amphiura > Amphiura filiformis. The sequence goes on along the minus strand of NC_092640.1, from coordinate 40,468,398 downwards.
TATAGTATTTATGGTGTTAAGGACTGGGGTATGGACGTTTGCACAATGCTTTTTGTGGGACATGAGAGCACATCAGACATATCGAATTACATTCTGAATATGAAGAATGTCCTGATGATATCAAATAATTTTTGAATTTTGCAATATAATACAAATTTCATGGCCAATTATTAAAAATTGATATTTGTGATATTTATCAATTTTCAAAGTAAAATTTATAAATCTAATGATATGTAAAGTGTATATAGCTAGGAGGAAAAGCCGACCGATGATCATTTGAACATTTTGATCTTTTGTATCAAAGATCTAGATTTGTTTCCCAAAACACCCACACAATTTAGGTCTTTTTGGGAAAAAATGTGTATCTTCAATACTAAATATCAAAATTTTCAAATGATCGTCGGCTTTTCTTCCCAGCTACATATCATTAGATTTATAAATTTTACTAAGAGGACTTAAATATGAAAAATAAAAACATGTATCGATGTTTAATAATTTGCCATAAAATTTGTATTATATCGCCAATTCTAAAACTTCAAAATTATTTGATATCAGAAGGACATTCCTCGTATTCAGAATACAATTCGATATGTCTGATCTGCTCTTGTGTCCCACAAAAAATAACGTGCAAAAGCTGTAACCAGAGCCCTTAATGTTAAAATCTTTCATTTACAGAAATACTGCCCTGTGAAGAAGATCCAAATATCTGTACTGATAAAAACTTCATTGACTGTGTTCATGATGGCCCAGGAGACTATCACTGTGAAATATGTGCTGATGGGTTCAGTGAAGAGAAAGGGCTGTGTGTAGGTAAGTCACTGACTGTGTTCATGATGGCCCAGGAGACTATCACTGTGAAAACTGTGCTGATGGGTTCAGTGAAGAGAAGGGGTTGTGTGTAGGTAAGTCACTGACTGTGTTCATGATGGCCCAGGGGACTATCACTTTGAAAACTGTGCTGATGGATTCAGTGAAGAGAAAGGGTTGTGTGTAGGTAAGTCACTGACTGTGTTCATGATGGCCCAGGAGACTATCACTGTGAAAACTGTGCTGATGGATTCAGTGAAGAGAAAGGGTTGTGTGTAGGTAAGTCATTGACTGTGTTCATGATGGCCCAGGAGACTATCACTGTGAAAACTGTGCTGATGGGTTCAGTGAAGAGAAAGGGTTGTGTGTAGGTAAGTCACTGACTGTGTTCATGATGGCCCAGGAGACTATCACTGTGAAAACTGTGCTGATGGGTTCAGTGAAGAGAAGGGGTTGTGTGTAGGTAAGTCACTGACTGTGTTCATGATGGCCCAGGAGATTATCACTGTGAAAACTGTGCTGATGGATTCAGTGAAGAGAAAGGGTTGTGTGTAGGTAAGTCACTGACTGTGTTCATGATGGCCCAGGAGACTATCACTGTGAAAACTGTGCTGATGGGTTCAGTGAAGAGAAAGGGTTGTGTGTAGGTAAGTCACTGACTGTGTTCATGATGGCCCAGGAGACTATCACTGTGAAAACTGTGCTGATGGGTTCAGTGAAGAGAAAGGGTTGTGTGTAGGTAAGTCACTGACTGTGTTCATGATGGCCCAGGAGACTATCACTGTGAAAACTGTGCTGATGGGTTCAGTGAAGAGAAAGGGTTGTGTGTAGGTAAGTCACTGACTGTGTTCATGATGGCCCAGGAGACTATCACTGTGAAAACTGTGCTGATGGGTTCAGTGAAGAGAAAGGGTTGTGTGTAGGTAAGTCACTGACTGTGTTCATGATGGCCCAGGAGACTATCACTGTGAAAACTGTGCTGATGGGTTCAGTGAAGAGAAAGGGTTGTGTGTAGGTAAGTCACTGACTGTGTTCATGATGGCCCAGGAGACTATCACTGTGAAAACTGTGCTGATGGGTTCAGTGAAGAGAAAGGGTTGTGTGTAGGTAAGTCACTGACTGTGTTCATGATGGCCCAGGAGACTATCACTGTGAAAACTGTGCTGATGGGTTCAGTGAAGAGAAAGGGTTGTGTGTAGGTAAGTCACTGACTGCGTTCATGATGGCCCAGGAGACTACCACTGTGAAAACTGTGCTGATGGGTTCAGTGAAGAGAAAGGGCTGTGTGTAGGTAAGTCATTGACTGTGTTCATGATGGTCCAGGAGACTATCACTGTGAAAACTGTTCTGATGGGTTCAGTGAAGAGAAAGGGTTGTGTGTAGGTAAGCCCAGGAGAATTGGTTGTATTATTCTAAAAATTAATATTTGGGTTGAAATCTTTCGTATTGGGCTATTTCAGTTGAAATCCTTACACCCCTATGGAAGACATGACCTTAATCTCCCACACAGGGGGTGTAGATTTCAAATGGAGCCACTCATTCAGGTAACCCCATTTGAAATTCAAACTCCCTGTGTGTGGGGTGTATGGATTTCAACTGGAATAACCATGATGTGTGATAAAACATTTCAATTTCAATTGGCATGTCAAGAAATGAAAGGTTGCCCATAGCAAAACAAAGAGAAGATACCTTAATGGAAACATAAAAGAAAAAAAAAAATATGCCTTACAGTTTAACAAAGGCAGGAAATGTTAGGCTTTTACCACTTAAGCCGAAAAGTAGACCCGCGTTAAGTCCACTATTGACCTGTCTGGTCTTTATTTTGTGTGTTAAATAAAGTAGACAAAGTATATGACTTGAATTAATAATTTGTGATGCTTCTGACGAGATATGTCACAAGAAAATTCTCAACATAAAATATTTTGATATTAATCTGCGATGTTATAAGGCCTGCCAATTACAAGCTGATCAAAGTATAGTGGGGCCCATAAAGATCAAAGAGGGGATACCTTAATAGGCCTGTAAAAAGCAAATATAAAAGAGACCATAGCTGGCCCACATATGAAGAAAAGAAAAATGCCTTAATAATAAGGTAAATTTTCTTTATACTTTTTAACAGGCCCCTGAGGTCCCTTCTCTTTGCTTTTACAGGCCCATTAAGAACTATAAAGGTATGCTCTCTTTTACGGGGCCCCATAAGACCCTGGGCCCCGGGGGTAACGCACCCTCTTAACCCCTTGTCAGCGGCACTGCGTTTAGTTAGTTCTAACAGGCAATAAAGTCAGTGGAAATGGCCAAAAACATGCTAAATATTGCAGGCACAAAATTCAAAGACTTGGCACAAGTCTAAGCATTCAAAATTTTGTACTATATGCTACGAGTTTGCTGACAAATTTTTCAAGCTGTTATGTTGATTTTTATAATTGGATATAAAAGATATTAGAAAATGTGTTTTCCACAAATTAGAATGCATGCCTGAAATTAGTCTTAGTACAAGTCTTTGGGCTTTATTGTCACAGACAGATTGTGGCCCTTATTTCCAAAAAATGGCAAAATATTAAAATTTGACCTTAATTGCCAGTTAAAACTAACTATTAAAAAGGTATTCATTTGGCAAAATAAGGTAATATTTTTTTTATCCCCAAAAAATTGTGCTGACACTAAATTCTCTTATATGAGAGACACTCAAACATGGCAGAGTCCATTCCACTCTCTAATTCTGTGGTCTCAGTGTATTCATTCTTAACCAATTTCTTAAATTTTCAGTATACAAGTATCTGCAAGGGGAGGCTACCATAACATCTATAGAGGATGTACCAGTGGAGTATTCTGATGCTCTGTCTGATCCTAATTCAGCACAATTCAGACAACTTGCTACATTTTTCTGCACAGAGGTAAGGCTTGGTGAGCTTCTTTAAATGAGATACACTATGTAGCATCAAAAGATTTGAATTCAAACAGGCATGTTTGCCAGAAATGATGTTTTAACCAGTTTGTGGATCAATTTATGTGTAATGTCAGAGGGGGGATGGGCAGACTGCAGAAAATATGTTTAGGTGATATATGGATAGAAAGAAGAATGAACGTTTTATCAGTATTTTTAAGCCATTTGAAATATCTTCGACTGCATCACATACTGACGTAGCTCAAAAGGTTGCCTGGTATGAATTTTGTTAGTATTATCATTGAATTGTCATGACTTTATATAGTAATTTGAGGTATTACCACAATATTATTACATCTCATGTTCATTCATGGAAAGAAGTATGCTAAAATATTAAATAACAATATGAAATACAACAATGATAATAAAAATCACACAAGGCAGCCTTTTGAGAAACAAGTATGTGATACAGATGACGATATACCGTAAAACCTCGTCTAAAAGCATATATATTGATGAAGGTTAAATTAATACAAAACAGCCGTATATATGCCAATACAATATATTGGCCTTACAATAGGACTTGTTTGTATATGCTTGTTTCTGTAATTTATTTGCTCAAACACAATAATGTTATACATTCGTCGATGGATGGCACATGTATTAATTAGGCTTTTATCAAAAGCATCAAAAGCATTCTATATGCTTGTAGACGAGGTTTTAGGGTAAAGCAAATGGGTTTATGCTGACATTTACATGTGACCTGCTCCTACGAAATGAGCGTAAAATCACAAGTTGGGAGTTTTGAGGTGTTCCAACTGTTGAGTTGGTGTTCTTTGTTTGAAGACACCTGCATTGGTAGTTTTATGTCCTTTGTGAATGGGGACAGAATTGAAAACTCTGCAGCATATGTCCCCATTCAGAAAAGACATACCACTGACTATACATGTACAGGTGTCTACAAATAAAGAACAGCAGCTCAACAGTCGATACGTCTCAAAACTCCCAACCTGCAACTTTGCGCTCATTTTGTGGGAGTAGGTAATGGAAAGGTTTTGTGTAAGACTGAACTTGAAATCTATAGCTGTCTGATGTACATTGTGTTTCTGGTATTAAATTAATAAAATAGAAGGTTTAAACCATAGTCATTCCATTCAGAGCCGCTTCCTGACTTAATTTCTGCCTTGACATCCTTATTTGATTTTCCACATTTTTTTTTCTTTTTTCATTTTTTTTTAATTCTTCTTTAACGTGGGACACTCAAACAGTTGAAACAAAATATTATTCCTTGAGGCCCAAGGATCAATACAGGATGTTTTGTTACAACAAGCCCAGGATCTGAGTTTTCTTCCCTTTCTATACATGTACAACCAGGGCCGCCGCTAGAGGGGGGGGTATGGGGTGGTGTGACACCCCCCCCCCCCATACACAATTTTGTCGGCAAAATTTGACTGCTGTCGGCAAAACGATGTGAATGTCGGCAAATGTAGTCAAAGGTATGTGTGATTGTCGGCAAATTGTGAGAGCGATATAACAGATTAATGTGTTACGAAATTGTGTTGTTGTAACGTAATAGACCTACTGTGAATGGTATAGACCTACTGTGAATGGTATAGTAGTTACTAGTTAAAAATAAGTATTTGGAAAAGTTTTTTGACAGCTACTTCCCCCACCACACTTTTTAGATTTCTGAGCACCATCCTGGCTAAAAAAAATTTGGGTCAACAAATTACAAAAAATTTACGTCGGCAAACCAGACTGTACTCCCCCCGAATCATATTGGTCTAGAGACGCCCCTGTGTACAAGCAGCCTCTGCACCCCCCCCAAGAAGAGACGGTGGCGGGAGGTTAAGCACTATACCCTAGGGGACCCTCACTCGCTAGGTGCTTTCCTGTTAACACCTCTACCAACTCCCAGCTTGGACACATTTACTTACTTCTAATATTGAAACTGTTTTCCATATAAGTGGGACCAAATTTGCCATGCTTTTGATCCTCCTGCCACCCAAAGACCCTCTTGCATGTTGGTGTCATTCCTGCAGGGATAAAGAGGGGTTCTGATGTACATACAAATGTACAGCCATATTGGACTCAATGGGTCTCATACGAGGGGGTATCCAAAAGTTCTTGACATCACCAGAAGTGAAAGAGCTATACCGATGAAATTTTGTCAGTGTAATCACTGGTCCTTATTATGTACATTATGGTCCAAAAATGGTCTCATAAGTATGTTTACTTTCTTCACAGGTGGCGCTAGATGGACAGTAGGCGCATAACCTGCAAGATGGTGAAAATTGAGGCACGCAGCCTGATTAAGTTCCTGCATTTGAAGGGTTAGGCCTACAATGCTCAGAAAATCTATGATGAAATGAAAGCAATCTATGGTGATGATTGCCCATGCATATGGCACTATTGCTTTTTGAAAAAGGAATTTCCAAACTGGCCACATGTCCCTCACAGATGAGCCAAGAAGTGGATGTCCATCACTTACGGATGATGCGGACACAGTGAAAAAACTCGAGAAAGTGGAGGATCTTATCATGAAAAGATTATGCGCCTACTTCCTAGCGCCACCTGTGAAGAAAGTAAACATACTTATGAGACCATTTTTGGACCATAATGTACATAAGGATGATTACACTGACAAAATTTCATCGTTATAGCTCTTTCACTTCTAGGTGATGTCAAAAACTTTTGAATACCCCCTTGTATATTAAATTACACAGAATGATTAAGGCATGCCTGTTACTGATTCAAATTTGATCTTTATCTTTTCAGATAAAGACTGCATTGAGTGATGACACTGTAGAACTGTTAGATTGTGAAGTCTTAGAGTTTAGATCAGGCAGTATCATAGTAGTATACGGTATCAAAGTGGATGAGCATAAATCTACAGCTACTGATGATGAAATCTTAACAGACATAACCACATACATGACCAGTAGTAGATCTGCTATAGGAGTGGATGGGGCGTCATTTAAGCTCACCGGTATGTGATGGGATTATGAACATGTCAAAACTAACCAGTTTTGATGTACAATTGTGCTGTAAAAAGTGTGAAAAGAAAAAATGTAATTCTTCCATTAAAAGGGACAAATGAACTTTATCATCGATTCATACACTCCTAGATAATGAGAACCAATCAGAGCAAACAAGCTGTGCATAAATAATTGCTTGGGCATGCACTCCGTGTAGTACACACAATGATTTTGGATGTGTTCATTTTTGTTGCATGTTGATGCATTTATATTTTCTTGCATTTTCCAACATTATTAGTGACAATCTTGTTATGAAAATAGCAAATATCACAGGATTTTTTTCTTTTGTTTGAAATTGGTAATGAATGTGTGTTACTTGTTGCTTGTACTGAGATTTTGATGCATCAGATGCACTCCACCTTGTGGGGCTTGTGCATTAGAATTAGAATTTGAATTAAAGGCACATTCACATATGTGATGCGATCAAGCAAAATCAGTCAGAACTCAGAAATATTGATTTTGAGATATTGCCAAACAAAGGAAAGATTTCCTTTTGTTTCCTTTTGTTTTGGAAACTCTTTAATTGCTCATATCTTTGGAAATGGTTGTTCAATTTCAATGGGATTTTCTGCAAAATGCAGCTTTGTAAATGCTTTTTACTCTCCAATAAGAAACTGCAAATTTAATATTTCTGTGTTCCAACTGATTTTGCTTGATCGCATCACATATAATTCTTTTGACTGTTATTATCAGAGCATTTTGGGCCTGCATGGATAAATGAACAGGGAATGTTAGCTCATTTTGTCTGTATGTTTGTTCTAGATGTCTGCAGTGAAGTTAACTGTATGAATGGAGGATGGTGTGTGGTAAATGACAACTTCAAAGGTGAATGTCGGTATGTATCTGTTTTGCGTATTTCCCGTACTAATAAATGCTTGCACCTTTTTGAGTTTGGTTGAACAGACATAAAATATGTGATAATTTTGCCATTTAATTTCACATTCTCCATCTGCCCAATGGTTTTAGTAACCTTTAAGTTTGTTTCACAGGTGAGTTTTTGTCAAAACAAATTGATAAATGCTTACAAAAATCTTGTTACCATATGTTTATGTCACATTAGTATAGAGCAAATTAAGAGAAAATGGCCTAAGGGGTGTTAAATGCACTTATATGTGTTTATTGGAAAGTGCTCATGTTTCTAAAAATTTTGATATCAAAATCTCATTTCGCAAAAAATGGGAGTTACGTCTTTGTGTCACTAATCCCTCGATTTTGGCTTGATTACTTTTGTCTTCTAGGTGCCCTGATGGAATCAAAGGAGATACATGTGGTAAGCAAAGATATTATACCCAAAGAGTACCGACTCAATATTGCACCATACATACATACATGCTATATGGTAAATCCGCCATCTAGGTTTGTCGTGCATGGGGGCCTCATAATTTGCGGCTATATGTTTGAGCATTACAAATGTTTGTGTATGTAACGCTTAGTTCATGTTTTTGGCACAACCTGTTACACCTTACCATAAATGAATGCCTTCAGATAGCTGTTTGAAAGCCTTCACCGAACAGGTAATTTAGCCTTCAGATAGTAGCTGTTATTTAGCATGTACTAAGCCTTCAAAAAGATGAATTATGTAAATTAGGTACAGATAGTGACAGCCTTCACAAGCTGTTAAATGACAAGACTTCACTAGCTGTTTGATGATTATAACCTTCATTTTGCATGAACCCTGCAAAATGACGAATGAATGTAAATTAGGTACAGCTAGCACAAGCCTTCACTAGCTGTTTCTGACATAACTAGCTGTTCCTAACATAATAGTTTAAGATACAACAGCCATGCAGTATAATTGCCCATGGATGCACATATTTTGTTGTTTTGCAATTCATATCATAATACTAATCATGGCGTGTCCATCCGTCCCTCTTTTTGAGAAATTTATTTTGTATTAGCCAAAACTTGTGACTTAATAGTGTGGGGTCAAAAGAACTGAATGATGCTGTAGCTGGGGGTCTAAAGAACAGCGAGAGGCGCAAAAAAGGGTTCATCGGACATACATGTACCACCTTATAAGGTGAATGCCCCCATATTTGGTTTAAATTCCATATCATGAGGCAATCGTGTTCATAAATTTGATGGTACAATTGCATGATTTTGGGTGCCATCTTTCAGGTTGTATATGACCCTACGTCATTGTTGACATGCCGATTATTTTGATAAGGGAGGGTTAGTTTAATGTGGTGGTACTAAAAATATTGTGTTCAATCCCTCAAATGTCCCTCAAAATCTATATTTTCATACAAAAACATATTAGAATGATAATAGACAATAAAATATTTATGTTAAGGGCAGGACAATCATTTTTTTGGACCAAGCATGAGCAGTTATGACCCAATCATGAGCTGTTTTGACCCAAGCGTGAGCTGTTATGACCCAAGCATGAGCTGTTATGACCCAATCACGAGCTGTTATGACCCAATCATGAGCTGTTTTGACCCAAGCGTGAGCTGTTATGACCCAAGCGTGAGCTGTTATGACCCAAGCATGAGCTGTTATGCCACAAGCATGAGCTGTTATGACCCAAGCATGAGCTGTTATGACCCAAGCACAAGCTCTTATGACCCAAGCACGAGCTCTTATGACCCAAGCACGAGCTCATGACCCATCATGAGCTCTTATGACCCAAGCATGAGCTCTTATGACCCAATTGACCTTATATTACCCTGTTGATAATCAGTGGGGCAGTTAGGCAAAAATATGTTATGATTATACCGTAATGAGCTAGTATCCTCAAAATTCATATCTTAGTTTGAATATTTTAAACAATTGCTGTTCCAGACATTCTTCCACCCCAGAAGGTGTCAGGTGGCTTGTCTACAGGAGCAGTTGTCGGCATAGTGATTGCATGCATCGTCTGTGTCATCCTTGTCATCATCCTTATTTTGTGCTTTATGAAGCGCAACACAGGTGCTAAATATGATCCAGAAGAGGATGCCAAGGAGCCAGGACTTGAACTAGTGACCAGTGGAGATGGCAGAGGAAAGGCTGGTATAAGTGGTGGTGGAGAAGTAAACAAAGCCATGGAACAGGATGAGAACATAAAACAAGATGACAAAGGAGGGAATGGTAGAGAAATGAATGAATACGTTGAAGTAGGGAATGACGGAAAAATGAATGACAGTAAGGCAGGAAGTGATGGGGAAAAGAATGACGGAGTGGGTAGTGTTAAGGTTAATGAAGAGGATGAAGGAGAGAACAAGGAGAGAAAAGATAAAGGAGGGGATGATGATGAAAAGGATAAGAAAGGAGTAGATGAAGTTGATAGGAATAAAAAGGATGAAGGAAGGAGTGCAGACGAAATGAAAGAGAACAAAGGGAGAAAAGATGGGGAAATGAACAATGAGGATGAAGTTTGAAAATAATGAATTTTTTTATGTCAAGCTCATAGCATCTTGAGACAGCTTTTGAAAAGAATCATAAAATAAATATTATACACAGAAAGAGCTTTATAACACTATTTTGTAGTACTTGAATCATGTAACTGTATACTGATGTTAATCATTGTGTATACTGACAGACGATGAAATTTGTTCAAATTATATGAGCATTTTTGCAATCAAAGTGTGGTGAGAGGTGAATGATTGATAGCCTTAGATCAGGTCAACTTTTTTGGCCAAGGTCAGCTAGCGGAGGTCAACTTGATGACCCACACCAAGCAACCAATGAGATAATTGTTGCGGGTGCACGGATTGACACAGATTTTGAAGAAAATCAAGTACAGATATCGCAGTTGCAAAACGTGGATTTTTCCTAGCTTTAAATCTATTACATTTGGGTACAATAAATATAAGGATTCCAGACATGGCAAACTTTAAAAGGCAGGGTTCTTTAACTCCAATATATATGTATACTCAGAAAATGACCATTGAATGCACTTTCGAGAATTTATTATCCATGGCATGAGGTCAAATGGTTAAGTATTTACTGCTGCGCGGAGCATAATTTGCCACAAGAAGTTTGATGATTATTTATATCAGCCTTCTGAGTGGTACAATAAATCCACATATAGCAGTGTGTCTTCAAAGTACCCAGATGACTACAATATTTAAATGGATATTTCATGCACAGATTATGTGCGCACACATATACATTTCGCTGATCAGCACTAAGTTAGGTCAAATCAGTCATCATCATCATCCGCAGCCGACAACAAGCTTTCTCCAACTATTGCAGTCTTGGGCAGTCTTCAATATCTCCCAGGAGGTGCTGGACATACTCTAAGTTCAGTCTGCGCGGCCATCCCGGTTTCCTCTTCCCATGTGGTGGAATATAAAGGGCATATTCTTTCACAGGCTCGTCGTCTTCAAGATGCAGTATATGGCCGAGAAATTTGAGTTGATAAATCTTGACTCTTGCAAACAGTGGAGTGGTGTTGGTCAGATTGTAGATGGTTTCATTTGGAATCCGATCCACACGATTGATGTTTAACATATGACTCTGTAGCAAGAAAACATCTTGCAAATCAGTCAAAGTTGGTTAAACTTTACCAAGTCAGACTGTTATATCACACATTTAAAGCAATACAATATTATGTAATTATTTAGGCTCATAATAGTGTGCCGGTTGGGTCTATTTCTCAGTAATTTGTGATGTTTTATAATGCAAATATTTTGTAATTCTATGAGCTTAAGGCCTGAATGTATTTAAGGGCTCTGGTATGAACGTTTTGACAGTATTTTCTTGTAGGACATGAGAGCACATCAGACATCAAATTGAATTCTGAATATAAGGAATGTCCTTCTAATATCAAATAATTTTGATTTTTTGAAATTCGCGATATAATACAAAATTTATGACAAATTATTAAAATTTGATATTTTTTCAATTTCTTATATTTAACAGTCCTCGAAGTAAACTTATCTAATGATATATAATTAAAGTGTATGTAGCTGTGATGAAAATCTTGACCTTTCATATCGAATATATACATTTTTAGCTCTTTTTCCAAAAGAGACCTAAATCCATATCTTCAATGCAAAAGGTCAAAATTTTCAATTGATTGTCGGCTTTTCATCCCAGCTACATACACTTTAAGTACATATCATACGATTTATAAAGTTTACTTAGAGGACTGTTAAATAAATCAATTTTTAATCCTTTGCCATAAAATTAATGTGTATTATATCGCGAATTTCAAAAAATTAAAAAAGTATTTGATATCAGGACATCCTTTGTATTCAGAATGCAATTCGATATGTCTGATGTGCTCTTCTGTCCCACAAAAAATACTGTCAAAACGCTCATTCCAGATCCCTTAAAATGCCTTATAAATTGCCTTATTATTGCCTTACGTTCATACCCCACTCCTTAATCAACTAAAGTTTAATTAATTGAAAACTTGAAAAACAGATTTAATTTGATCATGTTAAGAAAATGTATATATTATTAAGAAATGTACATAGCACATTTTAGATATCAAAATGTATATGCACCAATTCAGTTGAAATCTACACCCTCCCCCCCTTTGTGGAATACATGATGACCTTAAACTTCCACACAGGAGTGAGAATTTCAAATGTGTGGGAGATTAAGGTCATGTCTTCCATAGGGGGTGTATGGGTTTCAACTGGAATAGGCCAATGCTGAGACCAATGAAATTGTTGCAATGGATAAACACACGCAAAATGTGATACATTATAAATTGGCCTTTTGTGTGCGAGTAAAGATCAGGGAAGTCACCAACTATTGTTCTATTTTAATGTACTTGCATAAGATTATTTTATACTATGCAAAATGTGATTAAAATCTTGCTTTTATAGAAAAGAAAGAAGTATTTGTGTTCCTTTTTTGTCTTGGTAATTACTTAGTAATTGTCAAATATGGATGAAGCATAGATTATCTAAGTAAAGATAGTACTTTCATGTTGAACCTGACCTGAGTGGGTCACTACAAATCTAGATGCATGGGTCACAGTTGCTCAATAAAATCGCAAATTGCCTTTATTTTTCTGAAAATTTCAGCTATATTTTTTCACAGGAACCCAGAGTCGGAATCCTTAGGTCTGGATGGTAAATTACGAAACTATCAGCCCATAATGTTACATGAGTTTGAAATTTTTTTGAAATAGAAAGTCATATCAGGCAAAAATTATTTGTGCATGAAATTGTAAAAAATAATCAGTTTTAAAAATGGCATTCTCACTGGAGACAAAAATCTGTAACCGGTTGAAAATCCATCAAAAATCTGTAATCCACAGTCTTTTCACGGAGTTTTCAACCAGTCACAGATTGTTCACAGAAAAATGTCTAATAGTGATATCTGATCCACTTTTGGCCTGGCTCCTGTGTCTTTGGCACCGCATCCAAACCACTCATTGATCTTTGATACTGTATACAAAATATTATATACTGCCATGAGAGGTTCTGCTTAAAACTGGGCTCGAGGTGAGATCAATAGTAGCCCCGAAGGAAAATAGTATTAATTGATCTCAACGAGGGACCATAGTTTTAACCAGAACTTCACTTCGATAAAGGCAGTATATATTTGTTTCAAAATACGTCATTAATATGTTCTTTGTTCATTGATTGGTTAAAAGAAAATTATTTGACGTTTTGATTTTTTTTTAATTAGATGAACCATCCAATGATACTGGTTATTATCAGGCTCTGAAAAGTATCTATTTACCAAAACTTTCAGATCTTTCAAATTGCTTCCAAAGTTCCAAAAATTCTTCTACTCAACCAATTAAAAAAATCAACTGTTTTTGTATGAAAAGAATTAACACGAAAAAACAGAAAGGTGACTCCCATACGACGTCTAAACACTCCTAGGCCCCGCAGGTCTAGAAAGATCGTTGAAACGCTCAAGCCCTAATGCAATTCATTGGCTCTAGAGCTTATAAAAGTAAAACACACAAAATTCAAATTTCTTTTGGAATAATGAATTAAAATAGAAGTAAAACAAAACAAAAAAAGGGCATTTTATTGACACAAAATCATCTCTCTTTTATAACGAAACAGTGGCTCTGAAAAGAGCCGTTTTCCAACTCCGTCCTCTGCCACGACCCGCCTGGCGTTCCAGCCCTCACTATTATGAGCTGGGAACTGGTTCTGCTATCCCCTAGATGACTGATGATAGCGAGGTGGGCCCTGCCCCGTGAAGGATGGGGTGGGCACTGGTTCTCTGATTTGCTTCTCTTGGAAGGCTTATTATCCGTCTCCTGTAGACTCTTTCTCTTACTCTTGCTAGGGAATCTTATTTGCGCTAAAATTTTGACTCTGTCAACAAACAGCTAGCAAGGCGATCGTTTCTGGACTCATATGTCCTTCATCAGTTGCACTGCTTTAAATCAAGAAGTCTCTTGACCCTTGCATGTTTTTAATAATAAAAAGTATAGGCTCTAAATTCGATCCTATTCCTCGGAATGACTACTGTCTCCCGGAATTATTTATTAATTAAAAGTGTAGGCCCCAAATTTTCTGTACACCTCGGTCAGCTAACTTGCCTCCCGGAAAATTAGAAAAAAGCCCAGGTGCTCAAATTAACGCCCTGTGCCACGGCTAGTCTTCAAATAAACTATCTGGGGACAAAAGAAAACTTGCTAGCTGCTTGTTTAGCATTTCATATCTCATTTGAGATATGGAGCAACCTCTCTAGGGGTTGACAGTTAGCATAATTTAGATTAATTGGAATTTAATTAATTAGAATTTCCCCTATTTTCTGTACGGCCTTTGATAATATTATTTTTAGAAATATAATTATATCTTGGACTCTTTTCGGATATATTTTGAAAATTTGGATAGTTTTTATTTAATATATTTGTTTTAAAGTTACTTAGATTAATTTTTATACTGGAAATTTTAATTATATTTTATTAATTTCTTGGAAATATGATTTTAAATTTTAATATTAGTGGAACTATTTCCGCGGACAAAAATAACAAAGCTAATTAGCATGAAAAATCATGATTGGTCAATTTTATAGATTTTTGATTGGCCATATCCGCGGTCCAATCGGATCTCTCACTTTACCAACCAAATTTATCAGCGCATTGAAGTACTTTTGGCATTATGAATATAAGGTGACTCATTTGATCAAAAACTTCAATTCTCTCTCAGTATGAACAGACAATTACCATTCGAGAGCAAGTTATCACTAAAGAAGAAGATGTCAGGTTCTCAGACTTCAATCTCCAGCTCGCAATCTTCTCAGGTGCAAGGTCCGGAAGGGCAGGCGCCGAGTTTAGGTCAAAAACAGGTGCAAATCTCTGACTGGGTCTGAGCCGTTAGGGCCAACCCAGGACTCGAAATTAATTGGCCGGGTCAGAAAGAGCGCACCGATGCCCCCACCACCATTTAAGATTCCGGATCAAGAGCTTTCGAAGCACAATCAATGGTTGAATTAACATGCTGGAAGGAAAATCTATTGGTTTGGCAATTCTCGAGGAAAAGATGACCAAGCGATCATAAATGCTTGATGGCCAACATGAGATTCGTGCGGTTAGGAAACTCCCCAGCCTACTAGGGTGCAACTTCTCAGTCAGTAAGAGGGCTGAAGTTGACACTCTTTTTCGGACACATGATTTGGAGTTTGTCAAATTAATGAAGGAAGACCTGGAAAATAAGGTCATTCCGGAATTCGAAATTGAAATTGATGAAGCTATGACTGCAGCTAGGCGAAAGATAGATGCAGGTAGCCCGGTTTTAGAGTTGCACGCGCACGTCGTTTGTTTGAAGAAACGTGTGAGAAAAGGAGGGTTGACAGAGTCAATTTTTTAGCGCAAATAAGATTCCCTAGCACGAGTAAGAGAAAGAGTCTACAGGAGACGGATAATAAGCCTTCCAAGAGAAGCAAATCAGAGAACCAGTGCCCACCCCATCCTTCACGGGGCAGGGCCCACCTCGCCATCATCAGTCATCTAGGGGATAGCAGAACCAGTTCCCAGCTCATAATAGTGAGGGTTGGAACGCCAGGCGGGGTCGTGGCAGAGGACGGAGTTGGAAGATTTAGCTCTACAAAAACCAAACGGCTCTTTTCAGAGCCACAATTTCGTTATAAAGAGAAATGATTTTGTGTCAATAAAATGCCCTTTGTTTTGTTTTACTTCTATTTTAATTCATTATTCCAAAAGAATTTTGGATTTTTGTGTGTTTTAATTTTATAAGTTCTAGATGCAAGGAATTGCATTAGGGCTTTAGCGTTTCACCGATCTTTCTAGCCATGCGGGGCCTATATAAAATAAACTCACTTGGAGTGTCGTCGTATGGGAGTCTCGGGGCTTCGCCCCTGCGGCCTTGCTGTTTTGTCGTGTTAATTTTAAATTTTTAGTCTGCTTACGCAGACATTTTACATTCAAAAACAGTTGATTTTTTTAATTGGTTGAGTAGAAGAATTTGTGGAACTTTGGAAAAAAATTTGAAAGTTTTGGTAAGACTGTGGACTTGGATGAGCCCAGGAGATAGAACAAGAAACCAGATCGATTACATCATGGTCAGGAAGAGGTGGAGAACATCACTCCAAAATGTCAGGACACGACCAGGCGCTGGCTGTGGTGGTGACCATCAGCTACTTGTAGCCAAAGTGAATTTAAAACTGAAAGCGAAGAGAGACAATGCACCACCTACCAGGTATGATGTTGACAACATTCTTACTCAATATTCAGTAGATGTGAAGAACAAGTTTGACGAGTTACTGAAAGAAATTGAAATACAAAACATTATCCACCACATATTCATAACCTCATTAATAAACGCGATGCGTGCGATCCAATCATATTTTATTATTTGTGAAAACGCGAACGCAAATCGAGGTCATTAATATCTCACAATTGACCGCAAAATGCGTAATTGTTCCAATGTCGCACACAATTGACTTCTGCGTGCGCCGTATTGTGCGTCCAACGAACTGCGCGCGCGCTGGCTGCCGTATTTGGATTGCGCGCTACCATATTTGCACAGATTCTGATACGCACTTTTGTTATTGGTCGTTTTGTTTTAGCCTGATCGATTTTGGGAAAGGGAAGATGTAAGAATTGTTTATTTTTACAAACTTTTGAGGAAAATTTTGTGTTATTTTGTAAAGTTAAAAGATCAAAGTGACGGTTATGAATGAGGTTAATAACTTTGCATCGGTTATATGTCGGGCATTGTGAAAAATCTAAACATTTTGCTTTGGACCTCGGAATATCCCTCGGGCTGCGCCCCTCGGGATATTCCTCGGTTCCAAAGGCAAAATGTTTAGATTTTTCACATTGCCCTCCAAATAACCGATGCGCAGTTATTAACCTCTAAATAATGACCCCTTAAAAACTGTAGCACGAGTTACCAGTAGCACGAGTTACCGATGTAGCACGAGTTACCATAGCCCACTTCCCCCGTGTACTAGCAAAGGTAATGCAAAATACCACTTGGCAGCAATAGAGGTATCTCCCAACTGCATGAATATGCATTAAATGTAACCATGGTAACAACTTTCTAGCAGTAGTGTAGCCAGTGGGGGGGGGGTCAGGTGGCGTAGATTTCCCCACTAGAATTACGCGGATCGTAATTAAGGTGGCACTCACTCAAAAGTGTGTATTAAAATAACAATGTTTTGTAAATACAAATGATATGCAATATGCAAATAAGCTCATTAATATTCATAAATATGCAAATAACATGACAAACATCAGGTCACAATATCCAATCACCAATCCAAGTTTGATATAAAATTGGACGGATTGCGTGTGATACCTGAATTTATCGGTCGAGCTAGAGTTTTCAAATATCATGCGAGACGAAGTCGAGCGTGATATTTGAAAACTCTAGCGAGACTGATAAATTCAGGTATCATGCGAAATTATCCGTCCAATTTTATCATTATTATGTCTTCAGAATCTTTTTTTGGTCAAAAACATGATTTTTGGTCAAAAATGTGATTATTGGTCAAAAATGATTTTTGACGTGATTTCTGGTCAAAAATGTGTTTTTAAGTCAAAAATGTATTTTTTGGTTAAAATGTGATTTTTGGTCAAAAATGTGATTTTTGGTCAAAATGTGATTTTTGGTCAAAAATAGTGATTTTTGGTCAAAAATGTGATTTTTGGTCGAAAATGTGATTTTTGGTCAAAAAAGTGATTTTTAGTCAAAAATGTGATTTTTTGTCAAAAATGTGATTTTTGGTCCAAAATGTGTTTTTGGTCAAAAATGTGATTTTTGGTCATGGCTTGTCACATAAACAACAAAAATATCACACCAACAGAGACTTTTACATAAAAAGTATATGAACTATGCACTCTATGAAGAGGCTACAGATATGAAAAAACCCTGTAGCTCCAGGTGACCGATACACAAATTAATCAGACAGCTGGGTTATGTACAAAGGTATAGGATGCAAGATTCTGAAGACATAATAATGAAGTTGATTGGTAATGCATTTAAGCTGCAGAATAGATTAATGAAAATGTAGGCAAAATATGCAAATAAGCTCATTAATATTCATAAATATGCAAATAACATAACACAAAACTATACAGCACATCAAGCCACCATATCCTATCACCATACCTATCTATCTATCTGGCATAGTATACCAAGTATGTAGTTGATTGATTATTGCATTGAAGCTGCACAGTGGATTAATCAATTTGCTTCCGCCCGAGCAGCCGAACAAAGAAACAAACAAAGAAACAACCAGGCAACCACACACATGTGTGGGGGCCCAAAATTAAAGATAAAAGTGCCCTTCTGACAGAAAAATGAAAGTAAATATATGGAAGGCATAGATAGAGAAAAGGTTCAAGGAGCCAGTTCCACCCTGATCATGCGCCAAAATAGTGTAAATATACCAAATTTTTACCAAAATAAAGTCCCTTTTTTGAAGCTCGAAGACTTAAACTTGTACCGGTACAGTCTCTCTAAAAAAATGCTCTAGTATATATCCCATTACTAATACCTGGTCAAAATGATGCAACCAAAATGTTTAGTTCCCCCCCCCCCCCCCAAATCTAGCCCAAGAACTAAGCAATATAGATACAGGAAATCCTGAGACTAGCTAACAGTCACAGTGACATTTCAAGTTGATACTGAGATTTGTATGATTGATACAAAATTTGGTCATGTTGTTGAGTATGATGGGTCTAATTTTCCAGGTGAAGTGATTGAAATCGTGCAAATTGTATTCAGTAATGCACCAAGCAGGAAATCACAGGAAATGACCTCAAACAAAAGATGACCAAACATTTTATACCGGTACCTCAGAAAGCAATTTTTAAATTTAAAGAAACTTATAACAGAGCCGATCATTGTAAAGAACCACGAACATTACAAGTTTTGTGAACTAATTTAGGGTGAAATAACCTGGAAGTAAAAGTCTATCAATTGTTGGCTGTTCAATTTAACTGTTGAAATTTAAGCCCTACAATGTAGTAGTATGAAATATCCAAACAGGATAAATGGAGTCAAGGGATTAAGTACATATAATGCTGGGATGTATTATGTGTGTGGTACATTGTATGCTGATACATGCACCGTATTGGTGTTATTTGTACATAAATTGGGTTATTTTGGGGGTTGCCATGGTTATATGTACATAGATTGGGTTATTTGATCATATACCAGTCATTGAGGAATTTTTATCAAGAAACTTTGACATTTAAAAGAACATTAACCATTTTGTATATGGCCGGACAAACTGTAGCACGAGTTACCGTAGCACGAGTTACCATGTTTTTTGCCAATGTTTTTTCAATGTAATTACTATGAGGGACAAAACTTTCTAAGTTATGTAGTAGATAAAGGGTGAGAAACAGACCATTATCAGAAATAATGGGCGTGTTGTTCATGACTGGTGAGATGTTAGTTGGTTTGAGGTTGAGACCCCGATAGGGGTCTCAACCTCAAACCAACTAACATTGAGCCAGTCATGAACAACACGCCCATTATTTCTGGTAATGGTCTGTTTTGAACCGTTTATCTTACATACGGCGAGCAAAATTAAATTGTTTGTATCAAAATATGTAAATATAATAGTTTAAAAAGAAATTTAATGCCAAAATTTAGTTTCTTGAATTAAAAACACTAACACCTCAGACGCCAGCATTATCAAATCAATACAGAATTGATCTGTATTTGAAGTGTACTTGCATACTTAATCCGCTGGAGTGTATTCACCCCGTTACCATTATTATTCAAATGATTAATGAATAATGCAAATGACAAAAAAGTTATCAACGTTTTAACTACGATCGGTTTCAACACCATGAAATTTATATCTTAGAAAAATGTGATGAAGCACATATTTGAAAACCCATTAACGCAGTGTTTATTGGTACTCCCCTTTTATGGGTAGGTCACAGTAAGGCTTTGCACCCCAGCCTCTTGACTTGTAATGAGTACCGCGGAGTAGTTGCGAAGCTCCCCTGGTCAGGTAGTATCCCGGGGGTTCTTGCCTAGTAGCTAATTTGCATGGACCGTTGAGCGTTTTTGGGTTGGGTAAGGATAAAGACAGATTCCCTTCTAAAAACCTAATGGAAAGTTTATATACATGTACTGAGTATACATTCAACGAAACATTTACTTTTTATTTATGAATAATTATTACTTCGTTATGGTAATTGGTGTGATCCGTGAGGAAATCACATCTTTGTGATCCGACCAGGTGCATCTTGTTCGCACTGAACAGGCGTAACTAGGTTGTTTTATATTCTATAATTTTCCTGGTGTGTTAACTGTGATTACATCTAGACACCAGTTTATTTTTGAATTTAAACGGGACCCTAATTTAATGCGAAAAACGCCAAAAAAGAAATGCACATCAGTCATGACACGAGTGGCTTTTTACGCATCATTATTTGTTTTCAAAACACAGCTTCACAAATCGAAATTGGAAGGGTTTAGGCTATTTTGGACGCCTGTTTGAGAGAGCTTATTTATCGTTTAGGCAATCATTCCTTGTAATGGCTTAGTCTCTGGCCAGACTGTGTGTGGCTATCCAGAACAAACATGTTTGTAATAGGAACGGCGGCTTTGTAAGAGACTAGTGCTGGCTCTAAAAGTAAACACAATTAGCACTTGATAAAGTTTATAATGTTTGCGCTGGGTTAAGGGCTGGGGTATGAACGTTTGGACAGTATTTATTTTGGGACATTAGAGCACATCAGACATATCGAATTGCATTCTGAATACGAAGAAAGTCATTCTGATATCAAATAATTTTGATTTTTTGAAATTCGCAATTTAATACACATTTTATGGCAAATCATTAAAATTTATATTTTTGATATTTAACAGTACTTGAAGTAAACTATATAAATCTGATGATTTATACTTAATGTGTATGTAGGTGGGATGAAAAGCCGACGATCAATTGAAAATTTTGACCTTTCGTATTTAAGATATGGATTTTTTTCCTAAAACACCGAAAAAAATTTGGTCTTTTGGGGAAAAAATCTATATCTTCAATATGAAAGGTCAAAATTTTCAATTGACTGTCGCCATTTCCTCCTGCTACATACACTTTAAGAATATATCATTAGATTTATATAATTACTTCGAGGACTGTTATATATCAAAATTTGAAAAATATCAATTTTTTATAATTTGTCATAAAATTTGTATTATATTGTGATTTTCAAAAAATGAAAATTATTTGATATCGGAAAGACATGCTTCGTATTCAGAATGCAATTCGATAGGTCTGAGGTGCTCTCATGTCCCACAAAAAATACTGTCGAAACTCAATAAACGCTCATTTTAGATCCCTTAAGGGTGCATGAATGTTAATGGTTTGTGTATACCGATGCTATTAAAATAGCATCGGTAAATATGATAAGGCCGAGTAAAAAATAAAACATGTTTCTCATCCCCTCCCGCTTCCTTTTTAGAGACCGCTTCAAATTTATTTCTTTTTTTTTTAAATACCTACCAGAAGAATACAAAAACTGCTTCTTCTTTGAGGCCGCTGCAAATTAATTTAATTATTTTAAATACCTAAACAATAAAAAAGTCCTTTTTCACCTATTTTTTCGATTAAACATTAAAATCCTCTTTTTTTTTATAAATCCAATATGACCAAACTTTGATATGACTCACACCGTTTGTTATTGTAATAGCATTAGTTGATATGATAAGGCCGAATAAAAAAAATAAAACTGTTACTGGTCCCCGTCCGCTTCCTTTTTTGAGGCCGCTTCAAATTAATTTTTATTTATAAAATTCAGTTATAACATTATTTCTATTTATTAAAATTTTGAAAAAAGATGTCGAGGAAGCTGAGATATTTTCTATTAATTAATTATTTTGTATTATTTTTAAATTGAGTCATAACTTTATTAAGACACATCGTGTAGATTTCCATAATTATCTTCATAGTTCATAAATAATATCAATGCATAAACACTGATCTTAATATTCGATGTGAGTATACGTGAATCTTCAATGTTCACTTCAGCTAATAGCTGTTTATAAATACGTGACTGCTCTCCTTAAACCCGAATCAAAGAATGCTCCTTTTCTTTCACTCAAAACAATTAGAATTTATTCCAGTCGCGTCTCGCTTGTTATACTCACGTAAGCTTAGACACGCTGGACGCTGAAAGACCACGCAACAAATGGCGCGATTAAAAACGCTAGATATGTGGAGCTATTGATCAATTGGATTGATCATGACACACAGGCAGACAAACAGGGCCTATAGATTTAAAACACATCACATACCACAAAGAAAACAATACACATTCGGATCACACAAGGTTCTGAACAGAAACGACACATACAGGCCAAAACAGCACAAAGACATAAACCAATCAATAAAACACACCATCCAGGATCACACAAGGTTCCCCTACCCTATACCACAAACCCACCGAGAACCGCGAATGCTGAGAACCGCGAAAGCCGAGAACCGCTCTAGTTAAGTTTTAATTTGCATGTTTATTAATTGAGCACCAGTGGTGTTATATAAAATATTAATGTTATACGGACTGCAGTAGCCCTCTATAATTTACTCTTGCCATGTAACATTTGCATATAAATCGAGCTGTAAATGCATTTGTTTCGTAAGTCTACCAAACTAACTCAGATTCTACATGTATGTTGTGATCCTTTCCATAGTGTTTCTAGAATGTCCTAGTATTCCTTTTGTTCAGCTCGCTGCCCGAGACCGTTATCTTGAGCTATTGTGTTGATAATGATCTCTGGGCATCTAGCCACCTCCATTACTCTAGGTAATGGTCGGGGCAACGAACCTTGAACAAAAGAAATACAATGGATAATCAGTGAATAGAAAAGGGCTAGACGTATATACCAAGATAAACCTTAGCATAGCACTTACTTATCATATAATCAATTAGGCTTTAATGTTTTTTGTTTTAGGACACGATCAAAATAAAAGTGAGTGATTTTTTTGCATGTCACAGCTCTTACCACGAGTTACCGTTTTTTCGCAGCTGTCCCATACGTACAAAAGTTGATATATTCATTTAGCAATACTATGAGGATCTAGCCTTGAATGTTGGGTATTAAACTACAAAAAATACAGATTCCAATCAAATGAGTTTAAAAAGCTGTAGCACAAAGTATGTAAAAGGACGCCCAAAAGTGTAGCACGAGTTACCGTGGAATTGCCCGTATATAGAGTAATATTGAAATTTTGGAACGCGGAACATTGGAACAGGTTTGAAAGTAATGGTCTATATTATGTTGTTTCATGTATATAAAGATCTATTGAAATTTTGGAACGTGGAACATTGGAACAGATTTGAAAGTAATGGTCTATATAATGTTGTTTCGTGTATATATAGTAATACTGAAATTTTGGAACGTGGAATATTGGAACAGATTTGGGAGTAATGGTCTATATATGTTGTTTCATGTATATAAAGTAATATTGAAATTTTGGAACGTGGAACATTGGAACAAGTTTGAGAGTAATGGTCTATATATGTTGTTTCATGTATATAGAGTAATATTGAAATTTTGGAACGTGGAACATTGGAACAGATTTGAGAGTAATGGTCTATATGTTGTTTCATGTATATAAAGTAATATTGAAATTTTGGAACGTGGAACATTGGAACAAGTTTGAAAGTAATGGTCTATATAATGTTGTTTCATGTATATAAAGATCTATTAAAATTTTGGAACGTGGAACATTGTAACAAGTTTGAGAGTAATGGTCTATATATGTTGTTTCATAGAGTAATATTGAAATTTTGGAACGTGAAACATTGGAACAGGTTTGAAAGTAATGGTCTATTATGTTGTTTCATGTATATAAACTAATATTGAAATTTTGGAACGTGGAACATTGGAACAAGTTTCAGAGTAATGGTCTATATATGTTGTTTCATGTATATAGAGTAATATTGAAATTTTGGAACGTGGAACATTGGAACAGGGTTGAAAGTAATGTTGTTTCATGTATATAAAGTAATATTGAAATTTTGGAACGTGGAACATTGGAACAAGTTTGAGGGTAATGGTCTATATATGTTGTTTCATGTATATAAAGATCTATTAAAATTTTGGAACGTGGAACATTGGAACAGATTTGAAAGCAATGGTCTATATATGTTGTTTCATGTATATAGAGTAATATTGAAATTTTGGAACGTGGAACATTGGAACAAGTTTCAGAGTAATGGTCTTTATTATGTTGTTTCATGTATATGGAGTATTACATGTATTGAAATTTTGGAACGTGGAACATTGGAACAAATTTGTGAGTAATGGTCTATATATGTTGTTTCATGTATATAGAGTAATATTGAAATTATGGAACGTGGAACATTGGAACAGGTTTGAAAGTAATGGTCTATATAATGTTGTTACATGTATTTAAAGTAATATTGAAATTTTGGAACGTGGAACATTGGAACAAGTTTGAAAGTAATGGTCTATATATGTTGTTTCATGTATATAAAGTAATATTGAAATTTTGGAACGTGGAACATTGGAACAGGTTTGAAAGTAATGGTTTATATATGTTGTTTCATGTATATAAAGATCTTTTGAAATTTTGGAACGTGGAACATTGGAACAGATTTGAAAGTAATGGTCTATATAATGTTGTTTCGTGTATATATAGTAATATTGACATTTTGGAACGTGGAACATTGGAACAAGTTTGAGAGTAATGGTCTATATATGTTGTTTTATGTATATAAAGATCTATTGAAATTTTGGAACGTGGAACATTGGAACATTTGAACAGGTTTGAAAGTAATGTTCTATATAATGTTGTTTCATATATATAAAGTAATATTGAAATTTTGAACGTGGAACATTGGAACAGGTTTGAAAGTAATGGTCTATATATGTTGTATCATGTGTATAAAGATCTATTGAAATTTTGGAACGTGGAACATTGGAACAAGTTTGAAAGTAATGGTCTATATTTGTTGTATCATGTGTATAAAGATCTATTGAAATTTTGGAACCTGGAACATTGGAACAAGTCTGAGAGTAATGGTCTATATATGTTGTATCATGTATATAAAGATCTATTGAAATTTTGGAACGTGGAACATTGGAACAGGTTTGAAAGTAACGGTATGTATGTGTTGTTGCATGTGTATAAAGATCTATTGACATTTCTGGAACGTGGAACATTGGAACAAGTTTGAAAGTAATGGTCTATATAATGTTGATTTATGTATATCACATGTATGTATATAACTCGTGTACGTATATTTCGTGTATAGTCGAATTGTATACATAAAATTCGTGTACGTACATTTCGTGTATAGTCGAATTTGTACGTAGCCTCTATGTCTTATGTATAGCATGTTTGTGTGTATATTTCGTGTATAATTACATGAAGGAGCAACCAGGATTTGGATCTGAAGCTGAGGTGTAAAAGGAAAGACAAACTTGGACAAGTTTATATTCATATAGCTAATTGCTGGTTCTGTCTGCCCTTAGATAAGTTCCAAATGTTTCCCTAGATAGTTAGGTGTCCAAACAGCCAGGAAAAGAAAATGGATTATTTATGAAATATGCAAAGCAGGAACCAGCTCCCTTATCTCAATATTACACAGGCAGGGAAGAATTACTGACCCAACTCTTCCCTGTTTTATGTTAAATAAAACCCGGCCTGATTTCCCTCAAAATAATTATTTTTGGGAAGGGAATGGGTACAAGCCAAAGAACCAATACATATGCTAATGCTATAATACAGACATATGTACCCATTATAATTCTTCCCTAAATGACGCATGATTTACCAGCCCAAATATAGCCATAAAATAATAATACATGCTCCAGGTATAGATTTTTCCCCCAAATTTCCCAAATTGGTTAATTTTATTTTAATCATCGTTGGCTCCTGTTGACCTTCTTCTCTTTTCTCCCTCTGTTTTTTTTTCTTCAAATCACACAATTCTTCCCCAAAGGGGTAAAACTATTCCCTCCCCTTTGGAGGCGAATAATAGAAAAATAGAGCCATTGGGAAGTAGGTCAAAACTAGAGGCAAATGGTGGTCATAGACCACAAACCTAGCTGGGGCATGTTGGTGTTGTGGAGGTATCTGACCCCTCAAAATGTTCCAAAAATGTTCCCCTGTCATGAGGCTTGTTGTCACCGAGTTTTGAGTCCGGTACTCCTCACAGATGTCCAGAAAATGCAATTCTAAGATTTGACCCAGATGACCTTTGACCAGACCCCTGCAAGATGTTCCATAATTCACCCCTGGTCATGAGTTGTCACCGAGTTTGAGCCCTGTACCTCTTACAGATGTCCAGATAACGCAATTCTAAGATTTGGCCCCAGAATGATGTCTTTTGAGCTGACCCGTGCAAAATGTTCCAATATGTTCCACAGGTCATGAGGTTGTCACCGAGATTGAGCCCCGTACCCCTTACAGATGTCCAGATATTGAAATTCGAAGATTTGACCCCAGCTGACCTTTGACCTGCCCCCTGCAAAATGTTCCAACATGTTCCCCTGGTCATGAGGTTGTCGCCGAGATTGAGCCCCGTACCCTTACAGATGTCCAGATATTGAAATTCGAAGATTTGACACCAGCTGACCTTTGACCTGATCCATGCAAAATATTCCAAAATGTTACTCTTCTCATCAAGTTTATTGTCACTGAGTTTGAGCTCCGTACCCCCTACATATTGCCATTTTCTGGAGCAATTCTAAGATTTGACATTGTTGATGTCCAAACGATTTTCGGGAAAAAAGCGTCATGACATCAAAAGTGTTCGGAAACCGATTTCGGACACTTTTGATTTCCAAACAATTTTCGGGGAAAAAGCGTCTTGACATCGAAAGTGTTCGGACACCGATTCCGGACACTTTTGATGTCCAAACGATTTTCGGGAAAAAAGCGTCATGACATCAAAAGTGTTCGGAAACCGATTTCGGACACTTTTGATTTCCAAACAATTTTCGGGGAAAAAGCGTCTTGACATCAAAAGTGTTCGAAACCGATAATTTCGGAAAAAAAATTTCAACAAAAAAATTAAAAAAATTCGGAAAAAAAAATTTCGGAAAAAAAATTTCGGAAAAAAAAAAAAATTTGAAAAAAAATTTGAAAAAAAAAATTTCGGAAAAAAAAAATTTGGAAAAAAAAAAAAAAATTTCGGAAAAAACAAATTTCAAAAAAAAAAAATTTCGGAAAAAAAAATTTCAAAAAAAAAAATTTCGGAAAAAAAAAAATTTCGGAAAAAAAAAATTAAAAAAAAAATTTCGGAAAAAAAAAAAAAATTCGGAAAAAAAAAAATTTCGGAAAAAAACAATTTCAAAAAAAAAATTTCGGAAAAAAAGAACAAAAATTTCTATTTCCTTCATTCTCTTTAAAAAATCCCAATTTCCTTAATTCTCTTCAATTTCCCTTAACTTCCCTCAATTTCCCCTCATTTTCAGGGTTTCATACTCAAAGGGTAACAGTACGGGAAGATTACAGTGGTTTGTTTCAGCGGAAGAACCTGAACGATTACAATACCTAGCTGGGGTGTAAACCCCCAGCTAGGTAAAAAACTATGTGCAATTTCACTTAGTTGCCAGCGGAAGAAAACGGGAAGATTACAGTGGTTTGTTTTTCCAGCGGAAGAACCCGAACGATTACAATACCTAGCTGGGGGGTGTAAACCCCCCAGCTAGGTAACAACTTCATTGTATAGAGCACTAAATACCTGTGATCATTATTATTGTGTAAACTTCTGCCTTGAGTGAATTGTATAATTTGTTTATTTATTTACTGTACCGGCATATTTAACCATTGCCATTGTTTGATTTCATATCTTTAAAGTTCAAAGTTGATTAGAATGCAATGGACTATTCTATTTAACATCCACACTTCCCCTATGGAAAATTTTGGAATTAGCTTCCACAGGGGGAGTATGGATTTCAAATGGAATTAATGCATTAGGCAGAGCTCCAATTGAATTTCATACACCCTCTGAGAAAGATTCAACTTGGAATCTTGAATCTTACACAGAGGGAGGGCGAGTTTCAAATAGAGTTGGTCAATGTGATAATTTCATTCGAAATTCATACTCCCCGTGTTGAAGATATTTCCATAATTTTCCATGGGGGAGTGTGGATTTTAAATGGATTAGCCCAATCATTCATGCGAGATATACTTTGTGTTTTGCCTAGGAATTAATACAAATCACCAGATTGCATAGATTCAGTTGCAAAAGAACACAGCTACAAGGAGGTGGGTCTATGTGCAAGCTGGTTTTGAACTTAAATGTGAAATCTGAGTCTGACTGCATGTATACATCATCAGTGGCTATTTTTACCGGATCTTCTGAAGTGGTCCTCTGAAGAGGTGGTTAAGGTGAGTTGATTATCAAAATCGGTGATTACTTGTTTGGTTATCAAAAAAACCTCATTCACCCAATGAAATTTGGGGAGCTGCACAGATAAATTGGTGGATGTTACAATGTAAGTGCGGATCGGGTTTGAGCCAGGTCGGGATGTAACCGACCTAGTTGATGCGATATGATTCTGATGATTCACCAGTGGTGCATTCAGTTTATTTTATTTATTTATTTATATTTGATTCATTTGGCAACAAACATCATAAGTAGAAAATAACATAAAGGGGCCTCCTGAGCTGCCAGGGAGCACTGAAAAGCACAGGAAAGCACTGTCGCAGTGCCCCCAACTCAGCAAACCTCAAATTAGGTTTACACATAGGCCTACATGTAAGTTATATACAATTTAACACAAGAGACAAGAAAACAATGGCTACAGTGATGGAAAAAAATTTTGTGAGTAAAGTTAAAGCTATGCTATGAGATGTTGTTTAGAAAAGCCCTGAGTTGTTTTTTAAATGTGATAAATATGCACGTGACAAGTGAATTCCTAATATCATTATTTATATTTGACAATATGGCTGGAAAAGTTCCACAACATTTCAATAGCAATTGAAAATATATATCCCCCACCCTTCATTGTAAACATGAAAAAACCTAGCAAGTGCGTTTCGCTGCAGTGATGGATCTATGAGTGGCATTCAATGCCGTGGCATAGCTAGTGGGGAGGGGGGGGGCTAACCCCCAAGCATCATGGTCAGTCAGTACATCACAGTTTGTCCGCACATGACAATCCTGGGCCGTGTGTACTGACCTGACAGTCCGTATTATTATCAAAATTGGCAAAAATCAGCCATGCGTTTCTTCCTTTTGCCGTATTTCAGTCAAACTTTAACCCAATTTTGCCCCATTTAAGCATTAATCATTGGCAATGATTGCATTTGAGCCCCCCCCCCCCCCCACGATGTTAAAATGCCATTGGTATATGTTTAAGGGCTGTGCAATAATTATAAGCCCCCTGGGAGGGCAAAATTTCCGGACGGCTCGCCAAAAATCGATTGCCCCCTCCCTCTCGGCCTGCCAAAAATCGCTTGCCCCCCCTCTCGGCCCCTCCCTCTCGGCCTGCCAAAAATCGCTTGCCCCCCCCCCCCCCCCCGTCTCGGCCCGCCAAAAAGTCTTTGCCCCCCCTTGCAAATGCTAATTTTTTGGATCCCAATTTGCAAACCTGAAATGGTTTAGCTATATGATGCGAGCGCAGCGATCAGGAAATTTTGCATATTAAAGCGTTTCCGTACTGTTTTCCTAAGCCTTTTTACAGCGTTTTATTTAAAAGGTGCCTCATGAATGTGTGCCAAAAATCGCTTCTCAGGGTCTTATCGGAATAAGATCTCAATCCTTCTCTTCCAGGAGCATAGGCTGAAAGAAGCTCACAAAGATAATTAGGGGCACGGCCCTGAGAGCACTTGAACACATAGAGCAGAAGTTTAAAAAGAATTCGGGTCAAAAGTTAATATCTGTTCTATCATGCTGTAATATATCTCTATTGTTCCTCTAATTGCTATGAACAAAAAAGTCAAATTGTCATATTGCAATAGCAAATAGGATGCTTAGTTCAGTAATTGTAGAGTAAGTAAGATCAAATGGATAAATATCTCATGGACAGACGCCAAATTTTCAAAATGCGCCGTTTAATTCGAAATTTATCTTAAATTACTCCTCTCGGCAAACCAAAAAGGAAAATAATTTATCTGAGATATATATAACCTCAGTCAAATGTTATGCTTGTACATATTTCTATTGGAATGTGGCTGCATGAACTCTAAAGGGGGATATGTCAATACAAAAAAGCACTTAAATTGTGAAAAATTTTGTCATATGGAAGTTAAATGGGTAAAATATGGTGCAACAGTGGAATAAATTCGCTCAAAGCGCAAACGATTGGCACTTTGTGGGCTTAAATGGCCAAATATGAGGTACATTTTGTCAGAACCCTACACACAAGCGTCAACATGGGGGGGGGAGTGATTGTTTTGACCCCTGGTAAAATATTGGGGGGCATTTATGCCCCCATCCCAGGGATATACGCCTATGAATATAGCTGCGTCAGCATCCACTACTCAAAATATTGGACATGCACCCCCCTATCATCTGTGACATGATAGATAGTAAAAACAACAATTCCTAGGGGCTGTGCAATAATTATGTGTACCCCCGGGGTGGTGAATTCTCAAAGTGGTCTGCCAAAATTCGCTTGCCCTCACCCCTTTTGACGTGCCAAAAATCTTTGCCCCCCCCCCCCCTCCCTTTCGACGTGCCAAAAATCACTTGCTCCCCCTTTCGACGTGCCAAAAAATCTTTACCTCCCCCCACTTTACACACTAATATTTTTGGGAATCCTAATTTATAACCTGAAATTGTCTTATCATATAATGCGAGCGTAGCGAGCAGGAAATTTTGCATATTTGAACGTGTTCGTAATGTTTTCCTCACCCTTCTTAGGGCGTAATATAGAAACGATGCCCAAAATATCTGTGCCAAAAATCGCTAGCCCCCTTTCGACCTGCCAAAAATCGCTTGAACCCCCCTTTCAACCTGCCAAAAATGCTTGCCCCCCCCCCCCTTTTGGCCTGCCAAAAAATCTTTGCCAAAGCGGAAGTTAATCTACAGCTCAAGCTCGCGAAAAAAAGGAAGTGAAGATCAAAATCAGTTTGTAAGAAGCAATCAACTAAGAATTCAGCTTTACTTATTACTTTTTATGCATGAAACGCATGATTATTTTGACAGTCACACCTGACACTAATATACAGGTATATTAGTCTCAGGTCACAATTTATATAATAAGAATGTCAAGAACTATTCTTAATGACTGTGTAAAGTATCAGGAAGTGTCTGATAAAATATGATACATACAATGTACATACATTCCTACTATATCACAAAAGAATATGAAGGACAATACAACTGAACGACTGCCTTAGGGCAGGAAAAACCAAAATGCATGGCAGCAGTATATTTGGGCAATTCCATGGTAACTTGTGATACACTTTTGGACTTCCTTTTACAAACTTTATGCCACAACTTTTAAATTCATTTGAGTGGAAGAAGCTTCATTTTAATATCCAACATTCAAGGCTAGATTCTCATAGGATTGCTAAATGAAGATATCAACTTTTGTACGGACAGCTGTGAAAAACGGTGAATCGTGCTAGGCTAAAAAATCACTCATTTTGATGTCCTTAAAAAAATTTAAAAAAACACTGACGCCTAATTAGTAACGTATGCTACGGTAACTCGTGCTACAGTTTATCCGCCCAAAAAGATGGGAACGAATTAAGTAATAAATACATTAATTAACAAAATAAAAACCCATGAAAAACATCATAGAATATGTAAATTTCAATATTGCTTGAGCAATTTAAAACAAAAATAGATATAGCTCTGGTCTAAGGCCACGAACACCGATGAACCGAGTTGTGACCTCTTATTGACCTTTGACCCCAAAATCTATGAAAACCACATAGACATTGACTAATGTCAATGCATGTGTGCATGTGGCATCACTCTGCCATGTTATATGTGGCAGAAAGGGCACTTTGAAGGTTTTGTCTTGACCAGAATTGACCCCTTAATGACATTTGACCCCAAAATTAAAAACACCACGTGTACACTGGGTAGCATCAATTCATGTGTGAATATACCGTCACTGTGCTATGTTTTTCTTACATACTGCAGTTACTGTCCATTTTCCTATACACAATACACAGTGCTCTCACCATTGACGCGTGACCTCTACAAACAGTGTATGTTAGAGGTATAGGGCATTGCCTAGTTAACGTCACTGTGTGAAAACTAACCGGTCAATATTTATTGTACTCTCTGAAATTCTAGAAAATATAGTTTTATAACATAACATGTCCTCAATTTTTAGCTAATTTATATGTTTGAAAATATTCGCACTTTTGTGTTTTAGTAAGGAAGGGCACGTCATAGCCTGTAAAATTCCCTGTGTAAATCGAATGCAACTTTAGTGACTATCACTCATTTTGTGGACCGCTCTCTTCCGAAAGGCATTAATACTAAAACCACTTGACGGATATTTTTTGTACTTGATGTCAATCAAGAATAATGTATACATTACATGTAGGCTAAAAGCTGAGTAGCTGGGGCATCTGCAAATGGTCGTACCTCCCTGATATGTAAATGACAGATAACAGCAAAAACAACTCCCAAATCTGTCCATAACTTTGGTCAGTGGAGAGAGCCAGGGGATTTCAAGTGGGTGATTATAGAAACCACATGTTTCTCATTTACTTGTGTGATACAAGCACAATTACTTTGATAAGTTTGACTTGAGTTGTACCATCAACAAAGTTGGTTAACAATATGCAGACTATTGTTCTCATTTGGGAAACAAAGGCCACGCACAATATTGTTACCGTGCGTTTGCTTTGTAATGGTGCATCCAACTAAAATTATAATACCTATTTCATCACAGCCCATTGCGATATCGCACAGGTAAATCAGAAACATGTGTGTGTGTGAATTTAACCAGGGATATGAGACACATCACTGATTTAACATAGTTGAGCTGTTTTCAATGAGTGTTTATCTTGGTTTAATGGGGTTTAAGTCCTGCAAAGGTCGAGGTGAATTCTGCTGTAGACATAACTGCATAATGAGCTGATAAAAGTTTTGAAGGTATTTGGAAGTTACCCCTTATTGACCTTTAACCTCAAATCTGTGTATGATTTATTTGGTTTTACACCGGAAATAACCCTTTAATGACCTTTGACCTCAAATCTGTGTATGATTTACAGACACTTGGTTATAACAATGCATGTGTGCAAGTGGTGTTACTGTCCTACGTAATTTGCAGGAGAAGTAACATTTTGAAGGTATTTTGTTTTATACCGGAAGTAACCCCTTAATGACCTATGACCCCAAATAAAAAAAATACCACATATACATTGGATAAATACAATATATTGTGAACATACCGTCACTCTCCTACGTTTTTTAAGCTAATAAAATTTTTGAAGGTATTTGGTTTTACACCGGAAGTAACCCCTTAATGACCTCAAATCTGTGTATGATTTACAGACAGTGGGTAATAACAATCCGTGTGTGCAAGTGGTCTTACTCTCCGATATTATTTGTGAGAGAAGTAGCATTTTGAGTTGAAATCACGTTTTTGACCCCTATGGCCCCTATGTGACCTTTGACACTTAAGTTTCATGTGACATGTAGGGGCATGGTCTGTAATGCTTGTGACCAAGTTAGGTCAAAACCGGTGTTAGCATGTAAGCGCTAGAGTAAATATAAAGATCGACAAAAAGAATAAAGAAAGAAGAACCTGTACGATATAAGACACAGCGTGACTACCATTACAGCTGTGTAAGAAAGAACCTGTACGTTATAGAACACAGCCGTGACCAACGTCACCGTTGTGTAAAAACATAAAATAAAACCATTTGCAATAAAATGTGTATTATATTGCGAACTTCAAAAAATCTAAATTATTTGATATCATAAGGACATTTCTCATTTTCAAAATGCAATTTGATATGTCTGATTTGCTCTCAGGTCCCACAATAAAAAAGTGAAAATGTCCCTTATCCGAGCCCTTATGGTGTTGTTTTTTTAAACCCACATGACCTTCAGGGATAGAGGTTGGAGAAATCAGTCTAAATTAAAGAAATGTTGAACTATCTTTCATGAAATTGATAATTCTTGGATCATATTCCCAATGTTTGTAGATGAAAATTGCCTAAATTTGACGATTTGGGTATTTCTAGTTGAAATCTATAACTCCAAACGGATTCTGCTCTTGATACTTACACTTTATCACCATCTTAAGATTCATCTAGGGTATATAAATTGTGTATTACATCATCTATCTATTAAATTTCAGTTTATAGCCTGATGAAACTTGCATTTTGCATGAAATTTAACTAAAATGTTGTACCAATTCAAAATCATGATTGCTCTTGAGTCAAGCAATTTAATTAAATATTACACACATCAATATTATCCCAAGATAGAGTTCCAAAGAAACCATGGTTGGCTTTTTATTCCTAAGTGTAGTTATGTATATAGTAGGGAAATAACACATTGCGTATATCCAATGTGATTAGAATAGAAATGTTGACTATGTGTAGGATTTCAATTCTAAATGAACCTGTCATTCGTCACTGTTTTTCAAAATGACCTTTTATGACCTTTTGACTCTTATGTGAATGTTCCTTTAAATTGTCATGGGTCATCCGTTTGACGTGCGTGGATTTGACCCCGGGGGGAGGGGGGTCACTCGCATACCAAAGTGGTATGCATGCTCGTCCCAGCACCTCAAAAATGGACCCTAAATGGCGTAATCAGTGTAGAAAAATGTCACTCCTTATTGGCGTAAGGCTCTGTAAATCTTACCCTAAATGGCGTAATTCGGCGTAAGAAACTAAAAATGGACCCCTAAATGGCGTAAATTCTAAAACAAACCCATAAATTGTGCAACACACCTGCACAGTAATTAAGAAAGAGTCCCAGGGGAAAGAGTTCCAAGACCATATGTGCCCATGAAATTTACATGAAACATAATATATTTCAATTTTCGACGTTTTGGGGACAAGCATGCATACCCCGGGGTGTTTGAGTCCCTGTCTCACCACCGTGTTGTTGCGCCCTTGGGCAAGGCGCTTTGCCTTGCTTGCCGCACCCCACCCAGGTGCAATGGGAAGCAGTTAGGGGTAGCCGCAGTCGTTGTACTGATGAACCTGCGCCGCGCCACTTGTAGGCAGCAAACATGGTTCCGACTATTCTAATGACGGCGGAATCGCTTTGAGGCTGTTAACGGCATAAAGCGCTATATAACTATCTGCATTTATTTTTACGGAATTGTTGTTTCCTTTCCTATACAATATGGCACACAGAATGCAAGAAAACCCTTGTCCATGATGTTTTGCAAGAAAGCCCTTGTCCATGTGTCAAAAATTCAACTGGTGTAGGAAATGCAAGAAACTATTTAAAAGTGTATGTTAAGCATTTGCAGCTATTACAAGAACAGAGATGTAATATTCTGACAGAGCAGCATTTCTGTACTTTTTGATGTTATGATATTGACAATTAATGTATAAAATTATGAACGTCCTCTCTCCATAGATGGAACCGCCAGTCATGCGGACATTTTCTTGGATACTTTTGCTGCTGGTCTGCAGCTGTAACCAAGGTGGGTAAAGTAAAGTAAAGTAAATTTAATGTTTAGTTTATCACAGGAGAGAAAGAACAGAGGCGGATTTATTTTAAGGGGAAAGGTTATGTAGTCTGTAGACATGGGGCATATAGTCTATGCATGGGGGCACTTCCAGAGAGGAAGGTGCTCGATGTAACGGTGATACTGTGGCCTTTTCCCAAGAATGGAGTGAAACTCTACATTTTTATTCAGGGAATTTTGATAATTTTTCATATCTTTTCTTTCTACACAAACCGCTGAGTGCACCAAATCCGCGTAACTTACTAGTTTAGTAGCTTAAGCGCGCTTCAGACTCCATATTGTACGTACAATATTGTATGTACAATACTTTTCGTGACGTCAAAAAGTATTACACGTGCAATAAATAGTATGTACCGGGAAAATATATATTTTGCTACAATCATAGGTTGCTTAATTGATACGGAGTTGCCAAATTTCTAAGAGTTCTAAATTTAGTGAGTGCACGGAATGATGAACATCTTTTAATGTCTTCTTGTATTCAACCATGGTAGGTATCATAATACCTACCATGATTCAACTGTACTTGAATTATTATATAATCAATGGGCACCTTTTTAAAGTTAACAATACGTCGTATTAATACTAATATTAATAATATTAAAATTGTAATAATAATATAAATGGCACATTCAGATCTTATTTATTTATTTATAGATTTATCTATTTAGGCCTATTTATTTATTTATTTATTTATTTATTTATTTATTTATTTATTTATTTATTTATTTATTTATTTATTTATTTATTTATTTATTTATTTATTTATTCATTTATTGATTGATTGATTGATTGATAACTGATTGATTAATTGATTTAGAGATTCATTTATACTGATATTTAGTCATATATTGATTTAGAAAGTTTAAAAGTATTATTTGTAGGTCTTTGTATTTATTCTGGTTCTGATTTTATTGATACTGATATTTTTGTTAATTTTTTAAAGTTTTGGCATAGCATTCGTTACATTATAACACGCTGTGTTATGAATTTGCAACACCTTGTTACATATTGATATCGTTGAGGCATGTTATGATAGGCCTACTTATGATCATCACAATACATCCATAAACGTGTTAATGCAGTAACCGTAGCGTTAGGGGCACGAAAGCCCCCCCATTGATCTGAAATATTAGAAAATCCCATAGGAAAACTGCCGAAAACGGCTTGTGCCCCTCCCCCCTCTTCAGAACCGGATGCAACGCCTTCTATACTTTTTTATTCATTAATTATAGGCGTATTAATAGTAATGCGTTGAGTTTTTAAAAAGTAATATCCGCCTTTTTTTCTTTCTTTTTGAAATGACATACGGTACTTGTTACAAAAACAAATCAGCATGAAAAACATTTATTTTTTCGTCAGAGGCAGATATTTGGCCTATTCAGTGTCATAAAGCTACAAAATAGACGATCTTTTAAAATCATTTATTTTTCAACCTTATTGTTTGTATTTGTAATGTTCACACAATCTGAACATGTGCTTGTAGGACAACGATTTTGAATTAAACATGTTAATTGTGATATTTTAATTCCCCTAGAACACCACAGTTAAGCGTCCAAAATTGTAAGTGGGTTTTCTTTTATTTAACCTCATTATTTCGCCAAAATTACTCGAAAACCGTCCTAAGAGTTGTTGTTACTAATAAACATTTCATAATTTTGGGCAAAGGATAGCCAAATAGTTGACTGAAATCGTATATTTGCACCAATATTTGACTAAAATCGTATTAACATTACCGCCCCTTCGTGGCTTTATTGCAAGCCAAAGTGTGAAACGAGATTACTTGAAATATATTTCAGAGTTGAAAGAGTTTCAAGCCTACGAATATATTTCTGAAACATGTCTCTCTGATTGGTTGATGGTCAAGAGGAATACGGCATCCTCAAAGCCTCTTGCTGTAATTCTCTAATCGATATCTATTATAGGACCAATCTTCTGAAATCCATACAACCGTGTCAAATGAAATAGTCTCGAATCATAATTCGTGCACGATACAACGTTGATACGTCAGATTTCGGAATTTTATTAAAAATAGGCATAAATCACATTGAACAGGTTGAATGCTGGCAAAAGTAGATAAAATAACTATGGGTCGAATTTACATTAATCAGTGTCCTGGGGCCAGGATAACATTTAGGACTCCTTCGAATTCTAAAACAATACTTCGCCAAATGTCCTTGATTTCATTTTCTCATTTAATTTGTTTTAATTTTAATTAATTTCTTTATCCACTGGATCTCTGGTAAATCCGGTATTGCCAAATATTCCATTACCCGTGTTAATCTATTTATTTATTAAAATGAACCATCTATTAAAGTCCTATAATACAATGTATAGGCCTAGTGTATTTGATAACAAATTTGTTTTTATTTTTGATTGGAATTTGGGTTCCATTACACGATTTCATAATAAGATATGTTTGGGCATGGCGGAATTAGTATATTATTAAAATAGACATACTCTTAGGCCCCCTTTTTTAATGTTTGTAGGCCTACATTATTGATATCAATATTTATGTACAAAATGCAAAAGAATGTATATATATTTGATTGTTTTGTAAACATTCAATTTGATGTTTACTCATAATTATGTCTGGAAAGTCAGGGAAAAACTAAGGAGTATCGGTATTTAGTTTCCTGGGAAAGTGGATCAGATGAGCAGTGAGTAAAAACATTTGCCCTAAATCTTTATTTGATTTTTATTGTTTTATGAATTTATTAGGGCTACTGGTAAAGTGCAGAAAAAACCTCCAAACGCACTCTAGGATTTTTCATCAGCAGCAGTAGAAATTTCTCTTGCATAGATTTTCTGGTGACCTCGCTTGGATTTAGCAAACAATGAACCGTCAGGGTTATAGCGCGTTATTTAATCTGATTCAACTCGTCGTGGCACGTATATTTATTGCACGTGTAATACTTTTTGACGTCACGAAAAGTATTGTACATACAATATTGTACGTACAATACGGAGTCTGAAGCTAGCCTTACTTCTTTAGTAACTACTCCGCAACTGCCGCGTTTCTTACTAAACTAGTATTTTTGGGACTTGCGCTGAAGCGTATCTGGCGAGTAACTACTTCTTTAGTATATTCGTTAATGGAGCAGTAAATCACAATCAGCACCTTTAATATCACGTTTTTAACCACGCGGTCAATTGTTATTCAATTTTAACAATAGGCAGTGTTATGTCACTAAACATGCTAAATACCCCGGTACAAACTAAATACCATATCAGTGTATTTAGCGTGCTTTGTAGTAGGCATACATGTAGGCCTATAGGTTTATGATTATGATATCTATTTTGTCACACCATGTCAGAAGGGTAACCCGCCGGGGGTGGGGACTCAGCAGTGTAGTTTTGTAAAAAATCCTTTTGGGGTCAAAGTAGTTTACATGTTCAGTCGCGTAACAGGGTCAGTTGTAGTAGGGAAAAAGACAAAAAAAATTGGTGGGTAGGCCTATCATTTTGGTCCTGTTTGTGATAATTGCTAATTTCAATAATTACAACATTATACTAGCTCAAAATTAAGGTGGTATTTTTTGTTTTCTATGCCAAAATTCATATATTTTTGCCCAAATAAGGGTACAATTGTGTGTTTACCGGGCCATTTACAAATTTTACTCTGGGGGTCAGGGGTTGAATTTTTTAGGGATTGGTTTTAGGGTGTTAACATTTTCTTTGTGCAGTTGGTTTTTGGGGTTAGAATTTTCTTTTTGGGGGGGGGTGTGAGTTAGCAAACCAACCCCTGCAAAGACCAACTTGGTGCTCAGTTCAAATGACCGTATGTCATGATAAGCGCAAATATGAGTCTCATTTTGGGGCCTCTTGTATAATAATGGCTCCCCAATTTTAGGATAAAGGTTTGTAGTTTTAAAAACATCACAAAAGTGCCAGTTTTTTTTAATGATATTTGGTAACAATGTCGCAAAATTGTTTTCAATTTGGACAAAATATCTGATAATCGTGGGCCTACTCTATTCAAACCGGATGGTGTGCCCCAGGGGTGGGATGGGGTATATAGCGTTTTGTGATAGTGTGTTATTTTTTAGCCCTGCAACCATGCGATACGAACAGGGAATGGAATAAACAACAGGATAGTGGGGCATATAACTCCTCAATGGTTGGGAAATATACCATCCAGGGCCAGTCGAATTGGGATATATAGATCTGCCGTTATCAGGTTAAAATAAAAGATTATAATTATGAGGAAAGAATTCATTTCTGTCATTGTATCCAGTCGTATGAAGGAATTTGCAAAACTTGCAATTATTCGAAATTCTTGAAGCTTGGGGTGATCCTGAAATAAGATAATTTATATGTAGGCCTATTATTAGAGATAGAAGATATCTTGAGTTTTGAAAACATTTTTCCCCAGACATGTAAATAGTTATAGAGATTCGAATTATATACTCAGTGTAGTATATAGAATACAACAATGTCATATATTTTTAAGGCATAAAATAAACGCATAAAGTAACGGGACTTTGACTCTATAGTAAAATTTAAATGGTAGGCCTACTATAATTATGCTATCTACTGAAGACACAAATGGAATCCAACATGCATTCGTAAGCACTATATATATGACTTAAAATGTTCCGAAAGGTTTGCAGTGCTGCATACGAGACGCTCCACTGGCAGAATACGCTCTAATGCGAAATATCTTATTATTTACTTCCGAAATCTCATCAATATCACTCGATTTACTCACTCGCCAACTTACTCCTCCAACGATGAAGAGTACGTTGCCGAGTAAATAACAATAGCTGCGGCGTAACTTTACTAGTTTAGTAACTTACGCACATTTGGAAGTCACCAAATTCTGAGATACTCGCCAACTTACTCCGCAAAAGATGAAGAGTAAGTTGCCGAGTATGTAACAATAGAACTTACTAGTCTAGTAACTTACGCCGATTTGGAAGTCTCAAAATACGAGATACTCGCCAACTTACTAAACTAGTAGCTTACTCCGAAGTTACGCGGATTTGGTGCACTCAGCGGATAGAGTATTTGCATTTTTGGAACAAACATAAACATCATAGGCGTAGATCCGGGGAGGAATCCCCCAATATTTTGCCAGGGGGATGGTCCATATAATCACCCACCCCCAATGTTGACGTCTGTATGTGGGTTTCTGACCAAATTAACCTCATATTTGGCCATTTTAGCCCCCAAAGTGCAAATTTTATATCACTTTTGCACCATATTTCATTAGTTAAGCTTCAATATGGCAAATTTTTCGCGCTACGTGGACATTAGTACCATAAACTTATTATGTCACCAAAGGGGCTGGATTCACTATACTTCAAAAAAAATTCAACCACATCCCCACCCCACCCCATTGTCAAAAAGAAATCTACGCCACTGATAAACATACTTTAGTAGTAAGTGCAAAAAGACTAACATATAAAAGAAAATTTGACATTTACACAGAGGTTTTAAGATATTTCTTATCAGACAACATCGAACTATCGATCTAAACCTAAGCACGTCATATTGTTTTGAATGAATGAGAACAAAATAATTCCAGACCTAAAGGTTAAATACCACTAATTATGTATTACACGGGTTTCAATGGGAAAATGCCTAATTTCGGGTGGAATTTTCTCATATTTACTGCGACTATTTACTGAAAACCGAAGCCGTGCGTATGAATTTTGGTACTATTACATCAAAAATGTCATATATAATGAGAGAAAATGTACCATTTTGAAGCATCAAACTCTAAAAAGTACTTTTTGGCTATATAACTTGATCAATTTCAGCGATTTTAATGCAGTCTTTTC
Organism: Amphiura filiformis; assembly: GCF_039555335.1. Classification (NCBI taxonomy): domain Eukaryota; kingdom Metazoa; phylum Echinodermata; class Ophiuroidea; order Amphilepidida; family Amphiuridae; genus Amphiura; species Amphiura filiformis. The sequence continues at coordinate 40,426,931 of NC_092640.1, read as the reverse complement.
GAATGCCATGAAAACAAATAGTTACTCGTCGTATTTCAATATATCGCCCTTTTAATAACATTTAAATGTCGGGTTATATAAAGGTCGTGAAAACGTTTTTAAAACGTTATTGAAAATATTTTGGGCAAACATTTTTCGCAAAATATTTTTTCAATTCCCCAAATAACATTCTGTTTAGAATGTTTTGTATCAAGTTTTCAAGAATGTTTTTGGAATGTTATGAAAACGTTTTTATACCCTTTATATAACCCGACATTTAAACGTTTTCTGTAAAACATTTTTGTTTGCTGAGCAGTAGATTATCAAAAAATGTTTTTTAAGTTGATGAAAACGTTTTATACTCTTAATATACCCTTTATATAACCCGACATTTAAACGTTATCTGACAACCTTTTATAACCTTTTGCGAATGACATCGAAAACGTTTTGTGTTTGCTGGGGATATAGTTACTATGGCAATCACTACAACGACTGAATAATGGCAGAAAATGTGGTTGCTAATCGTAACTGACAAACCTGAGCCTTAACATTCCTATTTTTAGCTAAAAATGGCATTAGCCAAATATGACAATGGCAACCTGTGATTTTTAAGGTTGTTGTCATGTCCCGTCGATCATGCCACTGTATTTCCATGTAATATTTCCTCACAGGGAGGGTGGCCATTTATTTCTCGCATTTACGGCCCTAGCTACTACCGTAGAAACCCGTCTATAAGGAATAGAAGCGACTGTGATGATAGCATATTTCACGCTAGCGCCCTCCACAATATTATATCATTATGGAATTTGAGCAAATCATTTACCGACACAAGCAGGTATACAATGTATTATTTTATCTTTATTTCGCATCTCACGAGCATAGCTCACTTGGCAAGGCATAAGACTTTGGTTCTTTAGATCGGAAGATGGTGAGTTCGAGCCTCATCACGGTCACACAAACTTTTATAAACAAAATATTGTTCAAACTTTTCATTTATATTTTCTTGCATTTTCTAAAGACTCCTTTCGTGATCATTTTTTTTCATATTTAGTTTAATTTATTCTATTGTTTTTCTTTTATTGTTTCTTTTCTTTGTCTTTTTTTCTTGTTTAATTTTATTTTTCTTTGATTCATATAATATTGGCAGGATAAGGAGAGGAGGGAACTAAAGACCCATTCAGTGATTTGCTCATCCGGACGATCGTAAAAATCATCAAAATTCACCTTTGTCATTGTCATAGATGTGGTAACATAGCCTGCTAGTGGTTCAGCAGAAAACCGTGTGACACATAATATACATTTGGCTACATTTTATTATACGATAAATACGAATTTATTAAACATGGTAACAAATATTCTCTAGCAGATCGGTTATACGATGGAACTGGTAGGCATAGGCCTATTATAAATTCGGGATATTAAATATCTTCCTGACGAGACAGATCTGCGCATGTGGTCAAAGACGATTCCTTACTAGCCACAGACCGTCCACTGGAATTAGTTGAATCGCTATGGCTGTTGGTCGGACCTCTCATCTCTCCACATCGATTGTGACCTATCCCCGACATTGCCCTTATGAACTCACATCCTCCTGTTTTATTCCAATACGCTGCCTCATTTCAAATATATAGTTTTAGTTTTGGTTTTGGTTTTGGTCACGTGTTTTCCTATTGTCCTGCCTAACCACTTGAATCATAAGATATCGAACTCATTGTTTCTACCTTTTGTTTAAAACCGAACATTTGTGACAGTCAGTTTCGGTTTTGGTTTCAGTTTCTTATAAGTGGTGTGGATCGTAAAATTATTTGATTTGAAGTTACCTACTCTAAGTATACAAAAGAAATGTTTAAATTTCGCAGTGCAATATTCACGAGCAGAGAAGTCGAACAAAGAAGTCTACATTTGAAAGCATTGATTTAGTTTGAAAGCATTGACTTGAGACTACGAATTAGCCTAAGCTGATTTCACTGTGAAAATATATAGACCATCAAAATATTTCCACAGACATTACAATAGGCACTTGACAGATTATGACTTCAGTGTTATAAACACTATTATACACAATTCTATTTATGTGCATGTCGCATGACGGAAGATCAATATCATAGAAAGCTGGTTTAAACTAACTTTTATTCAATTTATTTATTGGAGAATAGAGAGAGAGATAGAAGAGATCGCCAGGGAAAGAGGGTAGGGTGTGTGTGTGTGAGGGGGGGGGGGGTAAGGGTAAGGGAGAAAGAAAAACAGAGGGGAGAGAGCATTGGAAGTGGGAAGGGAAGGAGGGGGGAGAGGGGGCTCAAGAGTGGAGTGGAATAATAGGGAAGAGTCGATATCGAGTGTGGGGGGGGAGGGAGGAGGATATATATAGGTGGCGGAGGGAACATAGGTAAGAGGTATGGGTTGTGCTTTCCGGGGAATAATCTAATTCATAATCAAATCATCTACATCATCATGCATCGTTTATATTTCAGACAAATAAACAAAACACCCCCCCCACCCCTCAATATATGCACATGATTTCTACATGTAGGTCTAGGCCTCGTATATCCATCTTTTATGTCTCAACGATGTCTATGCATAACTTATCGGAACTTGGGTGCAATTTTATGGTGTCATGGAAGTGTGCCACCTACGGCAGAGAGCATCAAAAGTCGTCGGCGTTGATAGATATCGATAATTCATATGTTAGCACAATAGGCTATTATATACGTATGGTTATAGGCCATTATACTTTTGATTATATATACCCTCTTGTGTCCTCCCAGCACAAAAGTGTTATGATTGCATACCAGTTCATCTCCACATTTTAATCCCTTGATTTTTGGTTTCTGAACAATAGAGAAACCAAAACTATGGGTCTTTTTATCTTTTCAGTTTCCGTAACTCTATTGTTCAGATACGAAAACGCAAGGGATTCAGTAAGTTTACTGTAATCTGACTTCATTGTTAACTCTGAAGTACCAATCAGCTTATTTCAATAGAGGTAATTGCCTGTGTCAATAAAGCCCATAAAGGCTGGAGATAAAATAGTATTGAACACCGGTGTCCGACCGTTGTTTTAATGGTCTAGCTCCCTCTCGTGTTTGACAGTGATCAATTGATTCACATTATTATGACAAAATGCAAATCCGAATGAAAAGGTCCACTTTTTTCTGTAAAAACGTTGAAAATAAGCCCTTCAATCACAAAAGGTCCGCTTATGAGCCTGTCGCGCCCCATTGCACTTGTGCAGGGCCACAGTATCGCCCTTCCCTCGTATCAATGTCTATCTCCCTATTTTGCTTCCTCCTGCCCAAACCCCCCCCCCCATGATCAGGCTCCCCACTCCCTCCCCGGTACCTACTCTCTCCTCTCGAGCTTTCTCTTTCTAGCCTTTCCGTCTCTCCCTCTCCTCTCTTTCTTCCTCACCCCCTCCCACTCTCGCTTGTTCAGTCACAACTTAAGTATCTCCCTCCCTCCCTCCCTCCCCCTCGCGAAATTTATCAGTATGATCCATGACTGAAAATAAGCTCTGCAAAAATAAACATTTAAAATAAACCCGAGTCTTGCATATAGGCCCAACCAATTATCAGATTAGCTTGCCATGAATAGAATACATTATCTTTGCTCCAATGCAAATTCTTTTGTATTGCATTTCAATATAAAACATGATTACCAAATCACCACTTGTACGCGCCACATTGGGAGATATTTGACTATTTTAGACGCTCGTTTCATCGCCAATATGAAAGACTCATTGCTTATAACTTGGCAACATGGTCAGTATATATTTCAATGCAAGACTTTTTTACGATCCACTTACGTCTAGGCGTAAGTACATATACACCAAACACAAGTCAATTGAAGCCGTACAATTTACCGCGAATTTAGGACCGTAAAATTTAGACTCTTCTTTTGTCTAGATTGCCACCCAACCGCACATCTCAAGGTTTTATGTAAAAAATCAATATAACTTACCAAAACGAAAACTGAAATTCACGAGCTTCAAATTTTCGGTAACTAACAAAAGGCTAGAATAAAAGATTGGTCATACCTGGGAGACTACCACTTCAGAATAACAATGACTTACAAAAACTATTACGGATACGGAAACAGAAACTGAAAAGATAAAACGACGGTATATATTTGAAATGAGGGGCTGGCGAAGTTACGTAATAATCGGATTAACTACCATAGCAATAGGTGAAAACAATTTTTGAATATACCGCGTTATACACTCCCTCATTTCAAATATATAGTTTTGGTTTCTCTATTGTTCAGAAACCAAAAATCAAGGGATTAAAATGTGGAGATGAACTGGTATGCAATCATAACACTATTATGCTGGGAGGACACAAGAGGGTATATATAATCAAAAGTATAATGGCCTATAACCATACGTATATAATAGCCTATTGTGCTAACATTTTCATTATCGATATCTATCAACGCGGGCGACTTTTGCCGTAGGTGGCACACATCCATGACACCATAAAATTACACCGATATATACGAGACCTAGGCCTACATGTAGAAATCATGTGCATATATTGAGGGGTGGGGGGGGGTGTTTTGTCTGAAATATAAACGATGCATGATGATGTAGATGATTTGATTATGAATTAGATTATTCCCTGGAAAGTACAACCCATACCTCTTACCTATGTTCCCTCCGCCACCTATATATAACCTCCTCCCTCCCCCCCCCCACACTCGATATCGACTCTTCCCTATTATTCCACTCCACTCTTGAGCCCCCCTCTCCCCCTCCTTCCCTTCCCACTTCCAATGCTCTCTCCCCTCTGTTTCTCTTTCTCCCTTACCCTTACCCCCCCCCCTCACACACACACACACACACACCCTCTTTCCCTGGCGATCTCTTCTATCTCTCTCTCTCTATTCTCCAATAAATAAATTGAATAAAAGTTAGTTTAAACCAACTTTCTATGATATTGATCTTCCGTCATGCGACATGCACATAAATAGAGTTGTGCACAATAGTGTTTATATCAATGAAGTCATAATCTGTCAAGTGGCTATTGTAAAGTCTGTGAAAATATTTCGATGGTCTATATATTTTCACAGTGAAATCAGCTTAGGCTAATTCGTAGTCTCAAGTCAATGCTTTCAAACTAAATCAATGCTTTCAAATGTAGACTGCTTTGTTCGACTTCTCTGCTCGTGAATATTGCACTGCGAAATTTAAACATTTCTTTTGTATACTTAGAGTAGGTAACTTCAAATCAAATAATTTTACGATCCATACCACTTATAAGAAACTGAAACCAAAACCGAAACTGACTGACACAAATGTTCGGTTTTAAACAAAAGGTAGAAACAATGAGTTCGATATCTTATGATTCAAGTGGTTAGGCAGGACAATAGGAAACCACGTGACCAAAACCAAAACCAAAACTAAAACTATATATTTGAAATGAGGCACTGATACGTTCAGGCGGTACCTCTTCATTGAACCATATCATGCTGCACCTGTAAGATCTTTGAAAAGACCAGTATTGTATTCAATCTATGATTGCAGACATACACAGTACAGGTGATGAGTGTAACCTGCTTGTAGCGCAGCGCGATATGTTCAAAATTGTTTTCACCTATTGCTATGGTAATTAATCCGATTAATTACGCAACTTCACCAGCGTATAATGGCCGAATAAATTCTGACCATCACTTGGCTTGTTGGATTCGTCTATACTACAATTCGCTGTCGAAGTGACGTAATAATCGCAATAACTACCATCAAGCAGATTGCACTAATCACCCGCGTATGTCACCAAACATAGATTGAATACCACTCTTTTCATAAATACTAATCTTACATGGCGAGTGATTAGCATATCTTTGACAACTATGGTTTAATGCATAGGTGCCACGTGAACGATGAAGTGCAGGGCTATATATTCGAAATTGTATTCATCAATTGCTATGGTAGTTAATCCGATTAATTACGTCACATCGACAGCGAATAGCCTATAGTATGGGTTCAAGTGGAACAAAAAATAGTGTATGTCCATTGCTAGCTATGGTAATTAATCATGTTAGTGTTTACATCACTACTTCGGTGAAGACAAGAGAAGTGTGCCTTCTCTACCAACGCCTGTGATATAACAGGTGCAAGCGAAACAAAATTGAATGACCAGAATAGTTTCCTTTGTCAGATGAATTGATTGAAGTTTTTGAAGACACTCTATTCTTGATGGGACAATAGATTCAAATATGGAATAATTATTATTCCTCATCTATTTTTTTATTGAAAAAAACTGCAATTGTGGCAACAGAACAATATTTATTTTGATTTCATTTCAAGTAGAAACAAAATCGTGCTTAAGCCAAAAACGCACCCTACCTCAAGAATTGGGATGGCACAAAGGTGCAACATAGGTTTTTATTGCAAAGACGAGGACAGACAAGTAGTTACAACACATCTGTCTAACCGTGGGTTTCGCTATTATTTAGAATAAATGCTTTTACTAGTTTCTATAAAACCACAAAATTACTAAAAAAACTATAAAAAAACTAAAAAAACTAAACTAAAAAAAAAAAACGCACCTAAAATTAAAAGTAGAAAGGTAGATTTGAAGAAAGATAAAAAGAACATGTCAAAAGTTAAAATTAAACGAGAATGAAAAAACGGAACCGGTGCCCGGACCATGCTCTCTTCAGCATGTCTTCAGTTCCAAAGTCTGACGCTCTATCAATTGAGCTATACGATCCTGATATACGAAACAGTCGTTATTATGTCAATACAATTGATTGGTGTTACAACATACTTAGATGGAATGCATAGCCACCCAGTGCCAGTATATATTTGCTCAAACTCCAAATACAACAAGCAACCAATTTTATTGAGGGCGTTTCTTAGGTATATCCTTGTAGACGGGGTTTTACGGTATTTGCGGGGAGGAGATAAGTTTAAGGGGGTACTACACCCCTGTGGTAAATTTGTGACTATGTTTGCAATTTTCTCAAAAAATAATAACACACTGGTAACAAAAGTTATGTATATTATTGGGGCAAGGAATCCAATTACTACACTGACATTTCAGTTACTCAAGACAAGTGGTACCTTATTTCTTATCATAAAAAACGAACCGCTTGTCTTGGGTCACTGAAATCCCAGTGTAGTAATTGGATTCCTTGCCCCTATCATATACATAACTTTTGTTACCACTGTGTTATTAGTTTTTGAGAAAAATGCAAAAATAGACACAAATTTATCGAGGGGTGTAGTACCCCTATAAATGACCGCTTATGGGTTTGGATTTCAACCAGCCTAATCATGAAGCCCCCGTGGCAGAGTGGTTAAGGCATAGGTCTAAGGTACTGGATTCGATTCCCAGGCGGGATCGCTTTTTCTGCTTGCCTCCTTTGACGGCGAATCTGAAAAATTATGTTAATTTATATAATTCCCGTGCCACTGTTTTTCCATGTTGTTGTCATGATTGACTTTTTTTGTGTACACATTTACATCAGTAGTATACGATGGTATACTTTTTAAATTTCAAATACCTTATTTTTTTTTTTACCATGTAAAATTTAACTTTTTTGATAAGAAATGTAAAAAAAAATCACAAATAATGCATTCCCCCGAATCGCCGACCCTTGGCCTTGGAAGAAGACTGGGGATAGCAAATAATTTTGATTTCGCAATGTAATACACGTTTTATGGCAAATGATTAGAAATTGATATTTTTGATATTTAACAGTCCTCGAAGTAACTTTATAAATCTGATGATGTTACTTAAAGTGTATGTAGCTGGGATGAAAAGCTGACAATCAATTTAATATTAATTTTGACCTTTCGTATTGAGGATATGGATTTTTTTCCCAAAACACACACACAAATTAGGTCTTTTGTGAAAAAAATTGTATATCTTCAATATGAAAGGTCAAAAGTTTTAATTGATCGTCGGCTTTTCCTCCCAGCTACATACACTTTATGTGCATATCATTAGATTTATAAAGCTTTCTTCGAGGACTGTTATATATCAACGTTTTAAAAAGATCAAATGTTAATAATTTGTTACAAAATTTGTATTATATCACAAACAATGAAAATTATTTGATATCAGAAGGACATTCTTCGTATTCAGAATGCAATTTAATATGTCTGATGTGCTATCATGTCCCACAAAAATACTGTCGAAACGCTCATTCAAGAGCCCTTAAGGCTTTAAGAGCTACTAGATTATGGCCATGTCTATCAGAACTTAATGCACAAGCAATTTCAATAAAGTTCCATTTCTCACAGTTTATCTACTTTACAACTGATTAGACCATAAACGCTTGGGATTTGAAGCCTACTATTTTACTAATAAATGCCGACTGGATGACAAAGTAAAAAAAATAATAAAATAAAATGTTTGTTTGTTTGTTTGTTTAGCCATACTCTTTCCTAGAAGAGAAAGCCAGCAAGGGACCCATTTCTGGCCCATCGAGCTGGCCTAGCCAAATGACCACTTGCAACAAACAAGGCTTGAGGACACAACCCACTTGTTTTTCATTGTAGAGGAAAGAATTTATTCCGAGAATTAATTGGTTTCAAAAACAAGTGATTTAGTAACTCATATGTTTCATTCGAGCCGCTGAGGCTATTATTGTATGTAGGTTCATTTAATTTTTCTTTGTTTTTCTTTCTTATTACAGGCCTAGGTATTGTATGTAGGTTCATTTGTTTTTTCTCTGTTTTTCTTTCTTATTATAGGGCTAGGTCAGGGCCTTCCTGCTACTACTGAGGAGACGCCAAGGACAACACCAGGTAGGTTGTGAAGTTGCTACTTACTAAACCCCAGTGTGTCAAAACACAGACCATAGGGTCTATGCTCAAAACAATTTCAAAGTTGTGAAAACTTGTGACAAGTTGATGATCAAAGATTCACATCAAAAAGACCAAATTTAGTGCATAAAGCAGCATGTAACAAATTATACAAGGTGGCATTAGGTTGGTTACCATGGTCACAAAGCTGCCTATAATTGCGTAATAGACTTGCAACTTAGACAACTTGATAAATTTCCCGCAACATAGTAAGATTCGGTCAATTTTGAAACTGGATATACATCAGTCATCCAGAACATTGAGTGCAACATAACTTTGTAATGAACAAGAAGAAGAAGACTGCCGGTTAAGAAATTGTCATAAAATTATCATTGTGATTCATGAAGTGTATGCATTTATGTTATGTGCATGATCATTGTCAATCATACTATACTTTTCAATAAAGATTCTAATTTTGTTAACTTATACAAACAGTGTGTCTTATTATGTATTCAGAAGTGATTTTGGGAAAATGTGGTTTTAGCCTTGGGTCATTGAGATCCATTACACCATCATGATAAAAATTGGCATATTTATGAATATTAATGAGCTTATTTTGCATACTTTGCCTACATTTTCATTAATCCTCTCTGCAGCTAAAACGCAATGACCGATCAACTTCTAACTTGAAATGGTGATAGGAATTGGTGGCCTGATGTGCTGTATAGTTTTGTGGCATGTTATTTGCATATTTATGAATATTAATGAGCTTATTTGCATATTGCTTAGTACTTGTATTTACCATACTGCAGTTACTGTCCGTTTTCCTATACACAATACACAGTGCTCTCACCATTGACGCGTGACCCCTACAAATGATCTACGTTGGAAGAATGGGCACTTGGCTAGTTAACATCACTGTGTGAAAATAACCAGTCAATATGTTAGGTATTCTCCAAACTTCTAGCAAATATATTTCTCTAACATGACCTAAAATTACAGCTAGGTTAGATGTTCAGAAATAGTCGCACTTTTGTAAAATATGAGTGAGGGCAAGGCATAGCTAGCCAACTCCCCGTGTTAATTGAATGGAGATTTGACCGAAAATATTGGTATCGGACCGCTCACTTCTGAAGGATGCCACAAAAAACGGTACAAGCTACATTTTAACTATTCTCTGGCAATCATCATGATGAGTTTCTGATATAGTATGCCGAAATTGGGTACTGTAGGTGATTGACAAATGGTCGCACTTTTCTGATAAATAAGTGACAGTGAACATGAAATATCAGCGCCCATAAACCCAAGTTAGTAGCTAGTTAGTGGAGGCCGTCACGTGACTGATTATTGATTATTGAAGTGCCTTATTAATAGATACGCACGATTTAGGGCAAGAAAAACAAACCGGGATACTTTTGGAGACATCATCATCATCATCATCATCATCATCATCATCATCATCATCATCATCGACATCATCATCATCATCACTTTCTACATTTTTTCTAAACAACATAGGGCCTACCGTTTTAATAAGATTTTTTCTTGAAATGCATGTAACTATAATTATTGTTTAGAGCGTGATGAAATAAAACATCACGATTTTCATCACAAAACAAAGTAATAGGCCTACAAAGGAAATACATTTTTCAAGAGTGATTGAATAAAACATCACGATTTTCATCACGGAACAAAGTAATACATAAGACATTGTTTGTTTGATTGCAATCAACCGCGACAGTTCGTCTCACACACATAACAATGCACTGCGATCAAATAGGTTGATGACAACATTTGATTGAATGGACTGCACTGCGCCATGATTACGTGCACCGGTTCAAATCCTTTGTTTGGAGCCAATCAATAATTTCACGTACAGCCTCTATGCAAATTAGAGTTTACACACGCTGCAGCTGGGGTAATCGACCGAAGCTTGTTGCCGTTAGTGATCGAATGCATGAGCTTATTTGCTTTACTGAATCGATTTACTGGATTAATTTCCTGTTAACTGGGTTTAATGCCACAAAGGTCGAATCGCCTTTGCCATGGACCATGACTGCATCATGCTAAACTTTGATATTTACACACCTTTGTATGGGGCCACCTTAATTACGAACCGCGTAATTCTAGTTGCAATATGTGATTTTCACAGGTCCTTATTGTGAATCCAAATATGCCTGATAGCTCTATTGTAGGATATAGTATAAATTACAAAACAAACTTACCTTCTATTAAAGCTAAATGTGTTCCTTTGAACCTATTTTAGTTCGTCTTGTCGGTGGCAGAAAATCAAGTGAAGGCAGAGTGGAAATATTTTACGATGATACTTGGGGTACAGTGTGTGATGACTCATGGGATAATGACGATGCAATGGTAGTTTGTCGTCAACTTGGATTTCCATCTGGTGATGCACAAGCTGTTAGCGATGCTCAGTTTGGAGAGGGAACTGGAGAAATATGGCTGGATGAAGTAAGCTGTTCAGGATCAGAAAACAACTTGGGTGAATGCAGGCATAAGGGATGGGGAAATAACGACTGTGACCACTATGAAGATGCAGGAGTCATTTGCAACCTTGGTATGTACTAATTATTAATTGGGGTCATGCTAAGTCCTAAAACCGTGTCATAGTTTAAGAAAAGTATCAAATTTATGAAACTTCCGGAAATTGGTCATTGAATACAAATATCACTCACAAAAAATTCACATTCTTCCAAAGTTGACATATTCTTTAGTTTGGGAAAAGGGAAGAAATATTATTTAAGAATTATTGTGGATATAAAGAAATATAAGGAAGAGAATGTTTGTAAAAGTATGTTTATCTTGATTTAAAAAAGCCATCCTGTTTCTTGCATCTAATAGATCCTGGTCAAGTCCGTCTTGTCGGTGGGAGCAATTCAAGTGAAGGCAGAGTGGAAGTATTTTACAATGAAACTTGGGGTACAGTGTGTGATGACTCATGGGATAATGATGATGCAGTGGTAGTTTGTCGTCAACTTGGATTTCCATCTGGTGATACACAAGCTGTTAGCAATGCTCAGTTTGGACAGGGAATTGGACCAATATGGTTGGATGATATCAACTGTTCAGGATCAGAATATGGTTTAGATGAATGCAGTCATAATGGGTGGGGAATAAACAACTGTGACCATAGTGAAGATGCAGGGGTCATTTGTCCTCCAAAAGGTATGTACTTCACAGGTCCTTATTGTGAATCCAAATATGCCTGATAGCTCTATTGTAGGATATAGTATAAATTACAAAACAAACTTACCTTCTATTAAAGCTAAATGTGTTCCTTTGAACCTATTTTAGTTCGTCTTGTCGATGGCAGAAAATCAAGTGAAGGCAGAGTGGAAATATTTTACGATGATACTTGGGGTACAGTGTGTGGTGACTCATGGGATAATGACGATGCAATGGTAGTTTGTCGTCAACTTGGATTTCCATCTGGTGATGCACAAGCTGTTCGCAATGCTCAGTTTGGAGAGGGTACTGGAGAAATATGGCTGGATAATGTAGGCTGTTCAGGATCAGAAAACACCTTAGGTGAATGCAGACATAATGGATGGGGAATCGACAATTGTGATCACAATGACGATGCAGGAGTCATTTGCAACCTTGGTATGTACTAATTATTAATTGGGGTCATGCTGAGTCCTACAACCTTGTCATATTTTAAGACAAATATAAAATTGATGGTGGTGGGCTGGTGCTGTGTTGACCTCACCCGATTGAGGTCTAAGCAACTTCTACCTCCTGTAGCTCACTTTCCTCCTTCACTAGTTCTCCTTCCTTCCAGGCATCCAGTTGCCTAGGGCAATCATTCTTCATCAGCAGCTCACTTTCCTCCTTCACTAGTTTTGCTTCCTTCCAGGCACCCAGTTGCCTAGGGCAATCATTCTCCATCGGCAGCTCACTTCCCTCCTTTACTAGTTTTGCTTCCTTCCAGGCATCCAGTTGCCTAGGGCAATCATTCTTCATCAGCAGCTCACTTCCCTCCTTTACTAGTTTTGCTTCCTTCCAGGCATCCAGTTGCCTAGGGCAATCATTCTTCATCAGCAGCTCACGTTCCTCCTTTACTAGTTTTGCTTCCTTCCAGGCATCCAGTTACCTAGGGCAATCATTCTCCATCAGCAGCTCACTTTCCCCATTACTATATAGTTCTTCTTCCTTCCAGGCATCCAGTTGCCCAGGGCAATCATTCTCCATCAGCAGCTTACTTTCTTCCTTTACTAGTTTTGCTTCCTTCCAGGCAGCCAGTTACCTAGGGCAATCATTCTCCATCAGCAGCTCACTTTCCCCCATTACTATATAGTTCTCCTTCCTTCCAGGCATCCAATTGCCTAGGGCAATCATTCCCCATCAGCTTCGGTCATCAATTTGGTAGAGGCAACTAAGCCTGGGAAAAATCAAGACTTCACCGAAGATCTGAATGCTGAATCCTTTCCTTTATATCCTTGTAGGCTATTGATTTAGTTTTAGTAATAAGATCTAGCAACACTTGGAGAGGAGATTGGTTCCACCAAGTGTAGTAGTAGTAGTAGTATCACCAACAGCAAGACTATGATGAATATAGACAATATAAGTATTTCCAAACTGGATCGGTTGGGCCCAGGCTAAAACGACTGCCCCCATTTCCCAAGATGAGGTCGGAATGTGTGCTACTAGAAGAGACTAGAGAAAGATGGGGAGCAGCTAATGGCAATCACAGCATAGCCAAACCCAAACTAAGAGTTGCCAAAATAGATATTACATTTGGTACATGAAATGTGAGGATGCTTAATGCTCTAGGGAAAGTTGAACATCTTGAACACAAAATGAGGTATAAATGGTCTGTGCTAGCTTTAGCCGAAGTAAGATGGACAGGGATTGGTGAGACTACCACAGATGATTAATGGACACACATTATCCTATAGTGGAGAGGACAAACGTCATGAGAGAGGTGTAGGTTTCTTGGTGCACCGAGACATAGCGAGATCAGTCACCAGTGCTAGAATAGTAGTATTATCATACTGAGGTTAGCAGGAGAACCTTTCAACATCTGAATTGTCCAGGCATATCCACCTACAAGTACGGCATCAGATCAAGAAATGGATCTGTTGTACCATAAACTTCATGGCCTAATGACAACACCTCAGGTGACTGGAATGCAAAAGTAGGACCAGATGCATATCCAATATGGCAGGGTACTGCTGACAAATATGGACTGGGAGTGACAAACGACAGGGGTCTCAACCTGCTTGAGTTGGCAAAGTTCTATGACCTTGTCCTGACCAATACCTTGCATCCACTAGGAAGAATGAAGACAAGCTACTCTGGCACTCACCAGATGGCAAAGTCCACAACATGATTAACTACATCATGATCAGTAAGCTTTTCCAATCAAGTGTGCACCTCGCCCAAACAAGATCCTTCCCTGGCACAGACATCGGAAGCAACCATGACTTGGTGATGACATCAAAGAGAATAAAGCTGAAGAGGTTGAGGAAAGAGAAGTCACCTAGAGTTAAGTTTGACCTAGAAAAGCTCAAGGATCCAGATATTGCTACTGAATTTGAGGCTAAGATTGGGGGCAGATTTGCTCCACTTATAGCAGCCAACTTAGATATCGAGAGTTTTAACAACGAGTTGAATGAAAACTTCATTGATACAGCACAAGCGGCGCTGTGCAAAGTAAGAAAGAAGAAGCAGGCATGGATGCCAGCTGATCATGCAGAGATGCCTCCTTATTTTTGTCCATTTTGACACCCAAATTTGGCAACCTCCCTATTTCTGGCAAGTTTTGTGCCAGTATGGCGTTCAATGGAGAAGAGATTCTTCAAACTATAACTTGGAAGAAGTTTGATGAGTTGAAAAAGCCTGAATTACTAGAACTAATTGCAAAATACTATGATTTGAAAGTAAATCAATCTAGCAGAAAACAAGTACTCAAAAATGCCTTGATGGAGGGTTCAAACTGAAATCGGTGTTGCTGCAGTTAAATTGAAGGAACTAGAAGTTTAGTTCGAAATGGGAAAAAAAGAAAATGCAATAGATAATTGGAGTTAAACAGGCAAAAGCTAGATATGGAAAATAAAGGAAAAACAAGAAAAATCAGACAATCAGAAACAAAAACTAGCAATGGAAGAAAAATTGCGTCAAGAAAAGATGGCGCTTGAAGAAAAAGAAAAACTAACAAAATTGGAACTTAAAACAAAAGATGGATTTGGATGCACAGAAACTGCAAATGGGAGCACTTTTGAAAGAAAAAGAAATTGAGGAAATTTGCTTGATCAAGAGAACTTGAGAAGTTAGCAAAACGTGGTGACAAAATAATACTTATCAGGTTTCTCCACAAAGTCAGGCTTTTTAATGTTACTTTAAGTATGTTAAGCCTGCGCCTAAATTCCAAGAAAAAGAAGTAGCAAGTATACTTAACACTTTAAAAAGATAGCTATAAATTTGAAATGGCCTAAAGAGCATTGGACCCTACTGTTACAAAGTAGTTTTGTGGGGAAGGCCAGGGAGATTTACTCAACTCTACCAATAGATAATTGTAATATATAATTATGATGAAGTCAAACAAGTAGTTCTTACGGCCTATGAGCTGGTGCCTGAAGCTTACAGACAAAAGTTCAGAGATTCAACAAAGCAAGGAGACCAAACTCATGTAGAATTTGCTAGAGTAAAACAACACATTTTTCTTTGACAGGTGGCTCGGTTGAAAAGAAGTCAAAGATGAGTTCGTCCAACTTAGGCAATTGGTTCTTGTAGATCAAAAGATGTGTCCACAATGACATTAAAACCCACTTGGATGAAAGCGCTAGTAAAATTAAGACTTTGCATGAAGCAGTAACAATGGCAGATGAATATGGCTTAACTTACAAGTTGAATGCAAGTAAATTTAGTCATAATAGAAGTTATTCAAACAGGCATATTATCCCACCTAAAGCATATCAGGGTGGTACACAAGAAGGGGAAACCCAGTCTAATTTGCAGGGTAGTGCTGGTAGTAGAGGGGCCTTATGGGTTCAGGTACCAAACCAACAGTTGGGACTGAATTGAAATCCCAAGTAACTGGTAATTACTGTAAGAAATCGGGACATACAGTGACACAGTGTCAGAAACAGTGTTTGGCCTGATAGCCCTATTGTAGGATACAGAATAAATTACAGAACAAATTTCTTTTCGAAGTTAAATGTGTTACTTATTTGAACATGTTTCAGTCCGTCTTGTTGGTGGCAGCAATTCATATGAAGGCAGAGTCGAAGTATTTTACAATGATACTTGGGGTACAGTGTGTGATGACAGATGGGATAATGATGATGCAATGGTAGTTTGTCGTCAACTTGGATTTCCATCTGGTGATGCACAAGCTGTTAGCAATGCTCAGTTTGGAGAGGGAATTGGACCAATTTGGTTGGATGATGTCAGCTGTTCAGGATCAGAAAATGGTTTAGATGAATGCAGTTATAATGGATGGGGAATAAATAGCTGTGACCACAGTGCAGATGCAGGGGTCATTTGCCCCCCAAAAGGTATGTTTACCGCACACAAAAAGCATTCGAACACTAAAGCAAAAGCATACATTACAATAGACCATAATGTGTACAATGATGAAGTCAGTGTAACAGAAATAATACCAATGTATGAAATCATTATCTGTGAACCCTTCCGCTGTCCACTTCAAACCATTCTCACAATAAGACCTTCAATAAAAACAAAAGCACATAATTGGCACCAAAATCCCAAACTTGGCGACTACCAGGTAGTAGCCTCTTTTACAAGCTTTCATTCGATGTTTGTCACAGATTCATGGCAGCTCAAATATAAAAAGCACCCAATTGGGCATAAAATCCCAAATTTGGCCACCACGAGGTGGAAGCCCTTGTTATAAACTTTCATTTGATGTAGGTTTAATGCGCATAGCACCTGATATAATTTGGTCCTGGATTTTAAGGGTTCTAATAGAATAAATAAAGGATTTTGTGTGCAAGCCAAACTGGATTGGTGTATGTTCTGATAATTTTCTCTTTTAATAAAAAATGTATGAATATGGGTGTTTTGTTTGTCTGTCCAGGTCATGGCACAGTCATTAAGGTAGAGGTAATGGAAAAAATAAGGATTGATCAAAGAGTCTGGAAGGAGAAATGGTCTAAACTTTATAATGATGCCATAATATTTCAAGACAATTTTTGTAATACGTAATGTGCGTGATTTTCACAACAGGTCGTCATCTATTAGAACACCAAGTAATTTCGTATCTCCTATTATGAATAGTGAATTTGATCGACAGGTCCTTATTGTGAACCTAAATATGCCTGATAGGTCTATTGTAGGATACAGTATAAATTACAAAACAAACTATATTCTATCAAACCTAAATGTGTTACTTTGAACCTGTTTCAGTCCGTCTTGTCGGTGGCAGAAAATCAAGTGAAGGCAGAGTGGAAGTATTTTACAATGATACTTGGGGTACAGTGTGTGATTACAGATGGGATAATAACGATGCAATGGTAGTTTGTCGTCAACTTGGATTTCCATATGCTAATGCACAAGCTGTTAGTGATGCTCAGTTTGGAGAGGGAACCGGGCAGATATGGTTGGATTTTGTAGGCTGTTCAGGATCAGAAAACAACCTAGGTGAATGCAGCCGTATTGGATGGGGAATCGACTATTGTGATCACAATGAAGATGCAGGAGTCATTTGCAACCTAGGTATGTACTAATTATCAATTGGGGGTCATGCTGAGTCCTACAACTAGGTATGTCACAGTGGCTGCACAATAATTCTGCTACACTGTGCATGCAAGCATAACAGTGAATTGAAAAGCGCGTGCTTCAAAGTTGGCCAATTTTAGAAAACATCCATGTCGATAAATGAATTTCCTCACATGCTTCATTTATTTAAATTGTTTGCATTTTTAATATATGGTGTGTGAAGCCTTTCCGAAGCTACCATCGGGTCCTCAAAAATTAAAAATTGTTTTATTTAAGAGCTACTGCCTGTTTTTATGGATTTTTGAAGATCGCTCATAAATCAGTAAATATAAGCCTATTGAAATAAAGGGACCTACCACCATTTAGCTGAAATACTAATCTTTCTTAGCATGTAATTATTTCCGTCGACAACGAATGAAACACTTGAGGAAAACTAGTTGAATCAAAACATTATCAAAGATATTTTTAGGGAGTAATTTTCCAAACCACAATAGCTCTAAACCATTGTGTGTGTCCAAGGCCATACTAGTTTTGTATACAAGGTACAGTGGGATGGTTGTTCCTTTTACTATTTACCATGTTAATCCAGATAACAAAATGTTAATTTAAAGTCTCATTGCAAAGGAATTTTTATTTTTACTTTTCGGATTTGGCTTTGAGCAATGGTGACACATGCCATGTTTACAGAAAAAAATGAAAATTCTATTCCAGACATCGTCAAAATGTCAGACTTTGTATGTTTTGTATTATATTTAAGTATTAACTGCAGTTTCTTTATTCAACATCATAACAGGTTCATACTTGACAAATTTATGGCGAATGAATAGACTTTCATTAAATATTGAAAAAAACCCAAAATTACTCATGCCTAATTTTACATACAAAATATCATGAATACATAATTACCTGTAATTAGCTAATTTGCATAATCAATTACTTTTTGTGTATTTTTTGTTATCAATTCTCGATATTCGCAATAAGGGCGCCGCCAGCGGTTTGCGATGTAATCGTGATGTATCATGGGAAAATCGTGATGTATCATGGGAAAAGGTCGACATCCAAGTCCTCGCAATACGAATATTACCATGCTATTACATAGGAACACGTGACAATATTTTTTAGTTTGTCAATATAACGGTATTACACGCAAATCGATAGAAAAAAAATTAATTGTGCACATTTCAAATCACATTATTAAGTATTATTGAGTATCGATTCGCGTGTAACACCTTTATTTTGACAAACTAAAAAATATTGTCACGTGTTCCTATGTAATAGCATGGTAATATTCGTATTGCGCGGACTTGATGTCGACCTTTTCCCATGATACATCACGATTACATGGCAAACCGCTGGCGGCGCCCTTATTGCGAATAGCGAGAATTTAAATAACTTTGTATACATATGTGTGCAAAAAAATCGCACCCTGATATCATGTACGGTATTCTATTGGCATCAATTTTGCATATTAATTAGCTGAACTTAGTCATTTTTTCACCTTTAATTTGTCTGCAGATTGGCTGAATTTGCTAAAGTAGTTATATATATTTATTCAATGATAGATTTTTTAATTTTGTTTTCTTTAATGAAGTTAGAAAAGATAGGCATTTAACCTGTGATACTTAAATTAACGTTGCTTTTTCAAGCAAGCGTCCAAATAAACCTTCAAAATCTCGAAATGTGTCAATTTTGTCATTATAGCCATTTGTGGCAGGTTTTAATTCCATTTACGAGCATCTTAAAATTGGCACTACATCACAATGCATTGACCGATTTTACTCTCCTATGTTTTTCTTAGCTAATAAAATTTTTTTTATACCGGAAGTGACCCCTTAATGACCTTTGACATCAAATCTGTGTATGATTTATAGACACTGGGTAAAAACAATGCATGTGTGCAAGTGGCGTTACTGTCCTGCAAAATTTGTGGGAGAAGTAGCATTTTGAGTTGAAATCACGTTTTTGACCTCTGTGACCCCTACGTGACCTTTGACCCCACGAGTTTCATGTGACATGTAGGAGCATGGTCAGTGTAAGCATGTTAGTGCTAGAGCAAATGTAATGGTCGACAGAAGAAAGAAAGAAAGAAAGAAAGAAAGAAAGAAGAAGAAGATCCTGTAAGAAAAAAGACACAGCCGTGACTAACGTCACCGGCTGTGTAAGAAGATCATGTAAGAAAAAAGACACAGCCGTGACTAACGTCAACGGCTGTGTAAAGAGTCTGGAAATAGAAATGGTCTAAACTTTCTAACGATGCCATAATATTCCAAGGCAATTTTTTTAAAAAGTGATATGTGTGCATGATTTTAACGACAGGTCGTCATCAATAAAAATGCCAAGACATATATATAGTACAATCCTATTATAAATAGTGAATTTGATTGACAGGTCCTTATTGTGGACCCACAGGTGTCTGATAGCCCTATTGTAGGATACAGAATAAATTACAAAACAAATTTGTTTTCGAAGTTAAATGTGTTACTTCTTTGAACATGTTTCAGTCCGTCTGGTTGGTGTTAGCAATTCAAATGAAGGCAGAGTGGAAGTATTTTACAATGACACTTGGGGTACAGTGTGTGATGACTCATGGGATAATGATGATGTAATGGTAGTTTGTCGTCAACTTGGATTTCCATCTGGTGATGCACAAGCTGTTAGCAATGCTCAGTTTGGAGAGGGAACTGGCGAAATATGGCTGGATGATGTAAGCTGTTCAGGATCAGAAAATGGTTTAGATGAATGCAGTCATAATGGATGGGGAATAAATAGCTGTGACCACAGTGCAGATGCAGGGGTCATTTGCCCTCCCAAAGGTATGTTTACCGCGCACAAAAAGTATCCGAACACGTACAGCAAAAGCATACATTACAGTAGACCATAAAGTGTACAATGGTGAAGTCAGTGTAACAGAAATAATAACAATGTATGAATTCATTATATCTGTGAACCCACCCCTTCCGCTGTCCACTTCAAACCATGACTAAGTCTCATTTTCATATTAGGACCTTCATTAAAAAACAGAAGCACAGAATTGGGCGTTAAGTCCCAAACTTGGCGACTACCAGGTGAAAGCCTCTTTTGCAAGCTTTCATTTAATTGATGTTTGTCACAGATTCATAGCAGCTTAAATTTTAAAAGCACCCAATTGGGCATAAAATCCCAAATTTGGCTACCACCTGTTGGAGCCCTTGTATATAAACTTTCATTTGATGTAGGTTCAATGCGCATATCACCTGATATAATTTGATCCTGGATTTTAAGGTGTACAAAAGAGTTAGACCGGGTCTAAAGTTAGACCTGGTCAAAGTGGAATTTAGTACCAGGAGAAAGGACACTTTCCTTTACATTTTCTGAAGTTATTTTGTATTATTTTTGAAATTTACATTTAAATCTTTAGAATTTGCTAGTTACTCTAGGAATGAAATAAGAGTAAAGGACCATTCCTGGTGGAACTAAATTCCACTTAGACCAGGTCTAACTTTAGACCCGGTCTAACTCTTTTGTGCATACGGACCTTAAGGTTCTGATAGAATTAAATAAAGGATTGTGTGAGCAAGCCAAACTGGATTGGTGCATGTTCTGATAATTTTCTTTATTAACAAAAATGTATGGATATGGGAATTGGTTTTTGTCTGCCCAGATCATGGCACAGTAATTAAGGTAGAGGAAGTATAGTATCTCCTATTATTAATAGTGAATTTGATTGACAGGTCCTTATTATGGACCCACAGGTGCCTGAAAGCCCTATTGTATGATACAGAACAAATTACAAACCAAACTTGTTTTCTAAGTTAAATGTGCTACTTCTTTCAGTCCGTCTTGTTGGTGGTAGAAATTCATATGAAGGCAGAGTGGAAGTATTTTACAATGACATATGGGGTACGGTGTGTCATTACTCATGGGATAATAATGATGCAATGGTAGTTTGTCGTCAACTTGGATTTCCATCTGGTGATGCACAAGCTGTTAGCCATGCTCAGTTTGGAGAGGGAACTGGAGAAATATGGCTGGATGGAGTAGGTTGTTCAGGATCAGAAAATGGTTTAGATGAATGCCGTCATATTGGATGGGGATTAAGCATCTGTGGCCACAGTGCAGATGCAGGGGTCATTTGCCCCCCAAAAGGTATGTATAATGCACACAAAAAGTATCCGAACACTTAAAACTAAAGCATACATTACAATAGACCATAAAGTGTACAATGATGAAGTCAGAGTAACAGAAATAATAAAAATGTATGAAAATATTATATTCACTTTAAGCCATGACTGAGTCTCATTCTCATAATAGCACCTTAAATTTAAAAAAAGATAAAATTGGCCGCAAAGTCCCAAACGTGGCGACCACCAGGTGAAAGCCTCTTTTACAAGCTTTCATAGCAGCTCAAATTTAAAAAGCACCCAATTGGGCATAAAATCCCAAATTTGGCCACCACGAGGTGGAAGCCCTTGTTATAAACTTTCTTTTGATGTATGTTTTATGCACATAGCACTTTATATAATTTGATTCTGGATTTTAAACTGGATTGGTACATGTTCTGAATTCTCGCGTTTCACAATACAATGCGCCTCCAGCGGTCGCTGGGTATACGCAGTGCATCATGGGACATCCAAAGCCCGCGTAATACGAATACAATACAGGAACATGCATCATTCTGGGTTTAAATGTCATTATAATGATGTTACATGCGAATGCACACTAAAACAACAATTTACAACTATAGTAGATCCATTTTCTATCTATTGATCACAGTGAATCCTTCGTGGAGCTGTTTTCAACATATTTATTATCACAATCGCGTGAAAATTCAATAGCAGCTAGAACGGCGATGTCGACTCTGGAGTCGAAAATTTGACTGCGTTGGCGGCGCATCGTATTGTGAAACGCGAGAATTGTCTCTATTAACAAATTTGTATGGATATGGGAATTGTTTTTGTCTGCCCAGATCATGGCACAGTAATTAAGGTAGAGGTAGGGGAAAACTAAAAGTAGGGTGGGCTAAAGATTGTGTCTGGAAGGAGAAATGGTCTAAACTTTATAATGATCCTATAATATTTCAAGACAATTTTTGTAATATGTGAATTGCGTGTTTTCACGACAGGTCGTCATCTATTAGAATGCCAAGAAATTTGGTATTTCCTATTAAATAGTGAATTTGATTGAGAGGTCCTTATTGTGAACCTAAATATGACTGACAGTAAGCCAACGAATTAAGGTACCAGTTGTGTTCACCCCTGTATATCGTAAATAAAGATGTCAAAATTCAAACAAGCAGCCTATACCTGTACTCTTTAGCTCTGATTTAAGACCTTATTTGTTGGAATTGGTTGAGAATTAAAGAAAGGGTGATCTAAAACCTAATGAAGAAACGAAATCAAAAATTGTGTTCTAATCAATGAAAGCACGAGTCCAGTTTTAACGTGCTTATCAATAGAAGCACGGCGCTTGGTCTCTTGTTCGCGAACGCTTTGTGTACAAATCAATAGGGCATGTATGGAGCAAACTGCAACTTTTAAATCGGCATCTTCCTTGGGTTTTTGGATCGTAGCGTTTTTATTTCTTTAATAATTTCAACGAATAAGGTCTTAATTTCGAGCTAAAAGATACAGCTACTGGCTGCTTGTTCCAATTATGACATACCTGTCTTTATTGAGGATATACAGAGGGTAAACATAACTGGTACCTTAATGTTTTGGCTTAATGTATTGTAGGATACAGTATGAATTACAAAACAAAGTTGTTTTCTATTAAAGCTAATTGTGTTACTTTGAACCTGTTTTAGTTCGTCTTGTTGGTGGCAGAAATTCAAGTGCAGGCAGAGTGGAAGTATTTTACAATGATACTTGGGGTACAGTGTGTGATGACTCATGGGATAATGATGATGCAATGGTAGTTTGTCGTCAACTTGGATTTCCATCTGGTGATGCACAATCTGTTAGCAATGCTCAGTTTGGACAGGGAACTGGAGAAATATGGCTGGATGCAGTAAGCTGTTCAGGATCAGAAAATGGTTTAGATGAATGCTATCATAACGGGCAGGGAATAAATAGCTGTGACCATAGTTCAGATGCAGGGGTCATTTGCCCCCAAAGAGGTATGTATAGTACTGCACACAAAAAGTATCCGAACACTTAAAACAAAAGCATGCATTATAATATACCATAAAGTGTACCATGATGAAGTCAGAGTAACAGAAATATTTAAAATGTATGAAATCATTATATCTGTGAACCCACCCCTTCCGCTGTCCACTTCAAACCATGATTAAGTCTGGTCCTGATAATAGCACCTTCATGACCTTAAATTAAAAACAACAACACAGTATTGAGCGCAAAGTCCCAAACGTGGCGACTACCAGGTGAAAGCCTCTTTTACAAGCTTTCATTTGATGTTTGTCACAGATTCATAGCAGCTCAAATTTAAAAAGCACCCAACTGGGCATAAAATCCCAAATTTGGCTACCACCTGGTGGATGCCCTTGTATATAAACTTTCATTTGATGTAGGTTCAATGCGCATAGCACCTGATATAATTTGGTCCTGGATTTTAAGGGTTCTGATAGAATTAGATAAATGATTTTGTCTGCAAGCCAAACTGGATTGGTGCATGTTCTGATAATTTTCTCTATTAACAAAAATGTATGGATATGGGAATTGGTTTTTGTCTGCCCAGATCATGGCACAGTAATTAAGGTAGAGGTTGGGAAAACTCACTAGAGTGGGCTAAAGAATGATTAATGAGTCAGGAAGGAGGAATGGTCTAAACTTTCTTATGATACCATAATATTCCAAGACATTTTTTGTAATATGTGATGTGTTTGATTTTCACGACAGGTTGTCATCAATTGAAATGCCAAGAAGTATATAGTATCTCCTATTATAGATAGTGAATTTGATTGACAGGTCCTTATTGTGGACCCACAGGTGCCTGATAGCCCTATTGTAGGATACAGAATAAATTACAAAACAAACTTGTTTTCTATGTGAAATGTGTTACTTCTTTAAACCTGTTTCAGTCCGTCTTGTTGGTGGCAGAAACTCAAATGAAGGCAGAGTGGAAGTATTTTATAATACTTGGGGTACAGTGTGTCATTACTCATGGGATAAAAATGATGCAATGGTAGTTTGTCGTCAACTTGGATTTCCATCTGGTGATGTACAAGCTGTTGGCAATGCTCTGTTTGGAGAGGGAACTGGAGAAATATGGCTGGATGATGTAGGCTGCTCAGGATCAGAAAATGATTTAGATGAATGCTATCTAAATAGATTTAGAATATTTAGCTCTTGTGACCACAGTACAGATGCAGGGGTCATTTGCCCCCCAAAAGGTATGTATACTGCACACCAAAAGTATATCTGAACACTTACAGCAAAAGCACCATAAAGTGTACAGTGATGAAGTCAGAGTAACAGAAATAATAACAATGTATGAACATATTATATCTGTGAACCCCTTCTGCTGTCCACTTCAAACTATGATTAAGTCTAATCCTCATAAGAGCACCTTAACTAAAAAAGCACAGAATTGGGCCAAAAGTCCCAAACGTGGCGACCACCAGGTGAAAGCCTCTTTTACAAGCTTTCAATTGATGTTTGCCACAGATTCATGGCAGCTCAAATTTAATAAGCACCCAATTGGGCATAAAATCCCAAATTTGGCTACCACGAGGTGGAAACCCTTGTTATAAACTTTCATTTGATGTAGGTTTAATGCGCATAGCACCTAATATAATTTGGTCCTGGATTTTAAGGGTTCTGATAAAATTAAATAAAGGATTGTGTGTGCAGGCCAAACTGGGTTGGTGTATGTTCTGCTAATGGATATGGGATTTTTTGTTGTCTGCCCAGATCATGGCACAGTCATTAAGGTAGAGGTAGCGGAAAAAATAAAGACTGATCAAAGAGTCTGGAAGGAGAAATGGTCTAAACTTTATAATGATGCCATAATATTTCAAGACAATTTTTGTAATACGTGATGTGCGTGATTTTCACGACAGGTCGTCATCTATTAGAATATCACGAAATTTCGTATCTCCTATTATGAATAGTGAATTTGATTGACAGGTCCTTATTGTGAACCTAAATATGCCTGATAGGCCTAGGTCTATTGGATGATACAGTTTAAATTGCAAACTATTTTCTATTAAAGCTAAATGTGTTACTTTAAACCTGTTTCAGTCCGTCTTGTTGGTGGCAGAAAATCAAGTGCAGGCAGAGTGGAAGTATTCTACAATGATACTTGGGGTACAGTGTGTGATGACTCATGGGATAATGATGATGCAATGGTAGTTTGTCGTCAACTTGGATTTCCATCTGGTGATGCACAAGCTGTTAACAATGCTCAGTTTGGAGAGGGAACTGGAGAAATATGGCTGGATGCAGTAGGCTGTTCAGGATCAGAAAATGGTTTAGATGAATGTCGTCATAATGGTTGGGGAATAAACAGATGTGATCATAGTACAGATGCAGGGGTCATTTGCCCCCCCAAAAGGTATGTATACTGCACACAAAAAGTATCCGAACACTTAAAACCAAAGCATACATTACAATAGACCATAAACTGTACAGTGATGAAGTCAGAGTAAAGAGTACCAGAAATGATAACACTGTATGAAATTATTATAATCTGTGAACCCCTTCCGCTGTCCACTTCAAACCATGATTAAGTATAATCCTGATAATAGCACCCTAACTAAAAAAACACAGAATTGGGCGCAAAGTCCCAAACCTGGCGATTACCAGGTGAAAGCCTCTTTTACAAGCTTTCATTTGATGTTTGTCACAGATTCATAGCAGCTCAAATTTAAAAAGCACCCATTTGGGCATAAAATCCCAAAAGGCCCTTGTATATAAGCTTTCATTTGATGTAGGTTCAATGCGCATAGCACATAATATAAATTTGATCCCGAATTTTAAGGGTTCTGATAGAATTAAATAAAGGATTGTGTTGGCAAGCCAAACTATTATAAATAGTGAATTTGATTGACAGGTCCTTATTGTGGACCCACAGGTGCCTGATAGCCCTATTGTAGGATACAGAATAAATTACAAAACAAACTTGTTTTCTAAGTGAAATGTGTTACTTATTTGAACCTGTTTCAGTCCGTCTTGTTGGTGGTAGCAATTCAAATGAAGGCAGAGTCGAAGTATTTTACAATGGTACTTGGGATACAGTGTGTCATTACTCATGGAATAATAATGATGCAATGGTAGTTTGTCGTCAACTTGGATTTCCATCAGGTTATGCACAAGCTGTTAGCCATGCTCAGTTTGGAGAGGGAACTGGGGAAATATGGCTGTACGCAGTAAGCTGTTCAGGATCAGAAAATGGTTTAGATGAATGCAGTCAAAATGGATGGGGAAGGAACACCTGTGATCACAGTGCAGATGCAGGGGTCATTTGCCCCCCAAAAGGTATGTATACAGCACGCAAAAAACGTATCCGAACACTTAAAAGGGCATATCATGATCCGCAGCCTCATCGCCCCACTTTTCTCAAAAAAAGTTGAGATTTTTATACCAATGGAAATATCTGGCTACATAATGTCTATGAACAAAATATTTCTTCCAGACTAATTAGTTTAGCAAACATATCGTCAAATTTGAATTACGTTCCGGTATACCAGAACGAAATTACAACAGTGGCCTATGGAGCTGTTATAATACACATAATCATGCATAACTTGCAAAATCGGAATAAACTGAAATTTTGGGAATAAGCTTTCGTCATGGATATCTACTGAAAAATGTCATAAAAATAGGATGCTAGGATCATGAAATATTATAAGCTTAACAATTCTGTAACCCATCATGACACCCCTTAACCCATCGTGACCATCTTAAACGAACCTGGCATTTCTTGAAAAAATCACAAAAGATCACCTTTTACATAACAATACATTTGCACACAAAAAAAAACAGTAAAAAATGCTGAAAATACAAAAAATACCTATAGATTACGCAGCCATCAATAATTTATCAAAATAACGTCCCTTTTTCAGTTATTGAAGGTGAATGGCATGATTTTGCCAGACCGTCTCCCTTTTAAGGCAATTTTATCAATAACTGATTGTATATCAAGATGTACGTTTGAAACTTTTATCATTACAAAAATAGCTAGCTACCTATAGTGATAATTGGACTACACCGTGTTAATGGGATGCACATATATTGCTCTTTATAGCATATGAACTTAGACCTCTGGGGTCACGGCTACCATAGGCCATATCTAGGGGCCATGGGCCATCATTGTACCAATTATAACCCCTGCTGAGGGCGCTATATTTCTTGAGCTAAAGCTGTTTTAAAATTGTACACATGTTGCTCCATGTAGCCTATGACCTTTGACCTCGTGGCTACCCTAAGAAATTTTCTGGGGTTATGGGCTTTTGGCCTGTTCGGATTCGAGACCTGGTTTTGCATGTCTCGGTCTCGGATATCAAGGTTTCAGTCTCGATCTCGGTCTCGGCCTAAAAGTCTCGGTCTCGAACGTTTTTAAGCTCGAGACCTGTGAAGACCTGAAGAAAAAAATATGGTTTTCTGTTGTTCATTACTTATTATTTACCCTTAATTTCAATTAACGTTGAAACTCACAATCATTCATATACGGTATGTAAATAATCGAAATATGCGCCCTACATGAATGTGCACTGTAATGCCAATTTATTATTTTTTGACTGCATGGAGGAGGTTTCGCTACTTCAAAGATTGAAAATGAGTACACGTACCATGCATGAATATCAAACATTCCTCAATGATAACTTTATAAAATAACAAACTTTATTTAGGTCTTACCGGTGGGCTCTTGGGTTATGGATTTTGCTAAGTGTCGTTAAGGGGTGGGGTATGAACCTTTGGGCAGTATTTATTATGGGATATCAGAGCACATCAGACATAATCGAATTGCATTCAGAATACGAAGAATGTCCTTCTGATATTAAATAATTTTGATTTTTTGAAATTCGCAATTTAATACACATTTTATGGCAAATCATTAAAAATTGATATTTTTTATATTTAACAGTACTCGAAGTAAACTTAAAAATCTGATGATTTATACTTAAAGTGTATGTAGGTGGGATGAAAAGCCGACGATCAATTGAAAATTTTGATCTTTCGTATTGAAGATATGGATTTTTGTTCCCAAAACACCAAAAAAAAATTAGGTCTTTTTGTGAAAAAATCCATATCTTCAATATGAAAGGTCAAAATTTTCAATTGATCTTCGGCTTTTCCTCCCAGCTACATACACTTTAAGAATATGTCATTAGATTTATAAAATTTACTTCGAGGACTGTTATATATAAAAATGTGAAAAATATCAAATTTTAATAATTTGTCATAATATTTGTATTATATCGTGCATTTCATAAAAAATGAAAATTATTTAATATCAGAAAGACATTCTTCATTAATGCAATTTGATATGTCTGATGTGCTCTCATGTCCCACAAAAAATACTGTCGAAACGCTCAAAACGCTCATTCCGGATCCCTTAACTTGTCGGCAAAATGGATGTGGGATGAGACTTCTTTTGCTACACACACAATTACTTATTTGGTCTTGGTTATTTATGCCTTTTTGTTTTATTATATTTCTTACTTTCTTAATTTGTTGTTTCTTACTTTTTTATTTACAACATGAGTCATTCCTCTTTTTGGGATAAAAGGTAGCATTGAAAAGGGCCATTTGGTTTGTCTTTGGTACTTCTGAAGTGGGTTTACTGTGCTGCTCTGCCCTCAACCTGGTTGCCTCCTTGACGAATACAGGTTTCAGCCCTGGTCCTCATGCACCAATTGCGTTGCGTACTCTTCTTGCGTGCCGAATACTTGTGAATGCAGCAGTAATGCGGTTGCGAAGATGTTGGAAGCTAGCTGGTGATCCTCGCTGACATAGTAAATGCGTTCCAAAGCCTAATGCTATTATCTTTCCATGTCATTAACCGTGTGCTTCATTTTAATCTTTGATGTAGCCAAACCTCATCCGTGGACAGAGTGAAAACGGGTACATTTCTTTAAAAGGACATATCTTCAAAAATTGTGAGCCAATTGAAATTAATGTTTTGGTTTATTAAAGCTAACGATTTAAGGTTTCTTTAAATATCAAAATATGAGGATTCTGGGTGTTGTTTTTTTTTCGAGACACCCTTCACTTATAAAACTAAATAATTTCAAAGTAAGCACATTTTATTAGTTGTTTGGTCAGTGCAAAATAATAAAAGGCCTCAGTCTCCGTCTTATTATCACTATATTTTAAGAAAATTTTTCCAACACCATCCCAAAAAAAAAAAAAAAATCTACGCCACTGCTCAGTAAAACTATTTTGTGAGTAGATCTGCGAGTTGTCCCCTTCGATTTTTTTCATCTAGAACAACTTGAACACGAATCTCAAAAATGAGAGTTATAATTCAATCCCTTCTATTATGTAAATCATAAATGAGTGCTAGGGCATCTCCTCTGATGCCTGGAAAAAGCGTTCACCTACACATGTAGCAGTGTACTTTGGTTATATCTATAAATTCGTTTTTATAAATGCGCACGTGACCCATGCGCACGACATACCAAGACCAGCAAGCGTGACCAAATCCCCATGCATTAACCACTATACAGAAAGGTATAGGAACTCTTAAGATAAATATTATCAAATTTAAGTATTAATTGAATTGCAAAATTATTACACATTTTGCAATTGCGAATTTGTAATATGTTATTAAAAACAACATTTTGAAAGTATTTGACGACGGAAAAAAATATTCAACGATGGAAACGTTTACAATATAATCACAAAGTTGAACAAAATAGACAATTTAAGTGCTGCACAGCAGTCTCATGTTGTTCCGCCTTTGCATTCAAATGTATAGAAAGACCACTCGCTATGTTGAATTGTTTGCATTTTATCAACTTCTCATGCTTTTTACGGGTAAAGGACTTCAGAGGATAGATTGGAAAAACTTGGGTTACATGCAGTGGTAGGGGAGGGGTCTTATATCAGACGAGCCAGGGTGGCAATCATGTTGCCGTGCCAAGGGGCAAGCAAAAGGTAAATAATCAGACCATATATACCGGCGAACACTCTAACCACTGAGCTACACGTACAGACTGCAAATGATAAACAGGACTCAAGTCTCGTACTTATGGATATGATCAGGCAGGGTAAACAGAAACAACACACAACACACAGTGAACGAGATCAATCAATGGTGTTATCCGCTAGCCTAATATCTACCAAAAAACGTTTCAAAACGTAAAAAGGGGCCACAGTTTAAAAAATCTTTCCTGTGTGGCTTTTCACCCTTTTTTAAACTTGGTCCCATTTATGAAAGTTTCTAAAGACCCATACGAAGTCATCTTTAGGCTACTTGTTTCTTTTCTTAGTTGTCAGTGTTCATTTTGTAGAGTAAATGAATTAATGTTCGTTGTTCGTCCGTAAAGACGTTATAATGTATTTTGATTTAAGCAAAAGTAGCAAATACTCACTTTGTTAAATTCTTCATCGTCTTGTGCGATTCTGCGCCTATGTACAGATGTAGGGCCTATATATAGCAGGTTGACAGACAGTCAATTTGCTAAGTATATATAATA
Source organism: Amphiura filiformis (assembly GCF_039555335.1). Lineage (NCBI taxonomy): Eukaryota > Metazoa > Echinodermata > Ophiuroidea > Amphilepidida > Amphiuridae > Amphiura > Amphiura filiformis. Next base: position 40,395,924 of record NC_092640.1, on the reverse strand, counting down.
CTCTACTACTCTTTATGAACACGCAAGATAATAAAATATAAACCTTCAAATGTTTTTGATAATACATAGCCTTCGTCATATGGTACCGCTTTCGAACAGTCTTAAACCTAATTGTTGCATGTAGAAATTAGGACTCGTTCTTCATGTTATTACTACTTTACTGAATGGGACCAAGTTTAAAAAAGGGTGAAAAGCCACACAGGAAAGATTTTTAAACTGTGGCCCCTTTTACGTTTTGAAACGTTTTTGGTAGATATTAATTCTTTTTTCGAGGTAAAAACATATTGCGCAGTAAGTGGTTCTTTGTAGCCATGCGAGGCGAACTAGTTGGATATCCATATTTCGCGGTTTGTGGTTCTTTTAAGCCCTGCGGGGCAAACTAGTTCGATATCCTCATTTCGCGGTTAGTTGTTTTAACGACCCGTAACCACCCCAATCAGCTGCATGGGGTAAAAGAATTATTACAAAAATTAATAGCTGAACCCAATAGTTCAGACAGGGACTGGAAACGACATATTGATGACTATATATAGGCCTAGAGTTTATTCAATAAACCCAAGCGGAACGAGATCTGGAAAGTAACCGCTATCCGAACCATAAACACATGCATGATCAGACAACGAGTGTTCAATTTCCTCATAGTTTCCCACGTTGTACACACGTCAGTCGAATTTGGCGGTGTTGGTTTGTTAGCCCTCCAAGTTATAACATCGTTCACTTTGTGTTGAACATTGTATGTGGGCCTCACTGTAATAACATAAAGATCAGTCTGATCAGTGTGATATCATTTCAAGAGCTAAGAGGTCACTTCACATGATTTGGTAAAATGATCTAACTTGAAATCAAAATCGCTGTTTCGAGAAAAAGAGCTTTAAAGTTTGAACACTTGACGTTTTTCTTTTTAAATTAAATAAATTATTAAACTTAGAAAATATATAAATCTCGTTATTTGGTGCAGAAAAAAGTTAAGAGTCTCACGTAACATCGCATGGTAAAAAGTGAAAAGTAATTGAACAAAATGGTGTTGTTCAACGATGTTTTAATATAAAATTATACACTGACGTTTCGTACAAAAATACTTTATCAAAGTGAGCAAAAACAACCATGACAGTCCCATCACTGCTATAGGCCTATGGCCCTAGATTGCCGAGAAGGCATTGATGCCAAGACCATGCATGTGAAATGTTCCAAAGGTTAATGAACGAGAATGAAAAGAACAGATTAACTTTATCATGTTTGTCTCCCTATGCATGAGTGCGTATATTTATGGCCTTTACAATATTTCCTTATGTTCTTGTTAGGTATGGGGTATTATTATTAAAATTAAAAAAATAGTTATATTAAATGAAATCCTGGCACAAATAAATCGTCTTCATTCAATTGTGCTCTCTATATAAAGCAAGTAGAAATAGCTTGTACACTTTCAACATGGGAACACGTTTTGACGTATCTATAATTAGTAAAAAGATGTAGCTCAGCGGCCAGCCAACAAAAAGAAAATGTCTATAGTAGGCCCTTAGCTGGCCCTATACGTGTAAGAAAATCAATCGCATTATCGTGTTCACTCAAAAATTTAGAAAATAAATGGGCACTTCTGGGTTGGGTATCTATAGAATTTAAGTATGATATATTTTCGATGGTAAATATATTTCACTTTCAAAGTTTGTAGTTTTCATAATTGCAATTTCTGAATATGATATAAAAAGCGGTAAAAAGTCTATAAATGTAAGAGTATCGGATCATTTTGAATGTTAATAAATGCGAAACGCCGTCGGTAGACACCAGCAATATCAGGGATTGCCGCGATTCTTGCAGTAGCTTTTATGAATAGGATACAATAGTGGATACAATAGCGGATACAATAGCGGAACAATAGAGCTCTAATACGGGCAAATAAACCTCGTCGCGTTTTGCTAAATTTCACTTCTTCTTTTTCATGAACTAACCGTTATTTTTTTAAACTTGTGGCAAAACTTCGACCGAAGTTTTTAATTTTGGTTGCTTAATTGATACGGAGTTGCCAAATTTCTAAGAGTGGTAAATTTAGTGAGTGAGGGAATGATGAACATCTTTTAATGTCTTCTTGTATTCAACTGTACTTGAATTATTATATAATCATTGGGCACCTTTTTAAAGTTAATAATATTAATACTAATATTAATAATATTAAAATTGTAATAATAATATAAATGGCACATTCAGTTCTTATTTATTTATTTATAGATTTATCTATTTAGGCCTATTTAGGCCTATTTATTTATTTATTTATTTATTTATTTATTTATTTATTTATTTATTTATTTATTCATTTATTTATTTATTTACTCATTGATTGATTGATTGATTGATTGATTGATTACTGATTATTTGATTTAGAGATTCATTTATACTGATATTTAGTCATATATTGATTTAGTCAGTTTAAAAGTATTATTTGTAGGCCTATGTATTTTTTGATTTTATTGATACTGATATTTTTGTTATTTTTTAAAGTTTTGGCATAGCATTCGTTACATTATAACACGCTTTTTACATATTGATATCGTTGAGGCATGTTATGATGGTGTATGTTATAGGCCTACTTATGATCATCACAATACATCCATAAACGTGTTAATGCAGTAACCGTATCGTTATAGGGGCACGGAAGCCCCCCTCCCCCATTGATCTAAAATTTTAGAAAATCCCATAGGAAAACTGCCGAAAACGGCTTGTGCCACTCCCCCCTCATCAGAACCGGATGCAACGCCTTCTATACTTTTTCTACTTCTCGGCAATCTAGGGCCATAGGCCTATAGCAGAGAAGATGTAGTAAGAAAGAAAGAAAGAAATGAGGAAAGAAAGAAAGGAAGGAAAAAGAAATGAGAAGAAAGAAACAAAGAAAGGAAAAAGAAAAGGAAAGGAAAGAATGAAAGTAGGCCTATGAAAGAAACAAAAAAAAATAAGAAAGAAAGAAAGAAAGAAAAAAGAAAGAAAGAGAGGGAGAAAGAAAGAAAGAAAGAAGGAGAGAAATAAAGGAAGAAAGAATGAAAGAAAGGAAAAAAGAAAGCAAGGAAAAGAGAAGAAAGAAATAAAGAAAAGAAAAAGAACTAAAAAGGAAAGGAATAATGAAAGTAGGCCTATGAAAGAAAAACGAAAGAAAGGAGGAAAGAAAGAGAGAAAGAAAGAATGAAAGAGAGAAAGAAAGAAAGAAAGAGAGAAAGAAAGAAAGAAGGAACACAGGAAATTAATACAAAAAACTGCTATAATGGAGAGAATGAAGATCTACCAAATGGGCAGGGCGTGACCAAAAGGAAATTAAAGTTTGAATGCAGAAAATTGGACATTAAGTCCGATGCTATCAGGCTAGGGCTAGCAAGGGTGCCGTAATGGTATATAGTATGTTGTTCCTTCAACCAACGCTAGTGATCTGAACCTGAGCTTTGGAGAAGGCCAGTGACTCTAAGATCAGACGGAATATGGGGAATATCGTTGTAGTGGCGCGTGATGGGACTGTCATGGTTGTTTTTGCTCACTTTGATAAAGTATTTTTGTACGAAACGTCAGTGTATAATTTTATATTAAAACATCGTTGAACAACACCATTTTGTTCAATTACTTTTCACTTTTACCATGCGATGTTACGTGAGACTCTTAACTTTTTTCTGCACCAAATAACGAGATTTATATATTTTCTAAGTTTAATAATTTATTTAATTTAAAAAGAAAAACGTCAAGTGTTCAAACTTTAAAGCTCTTTTTCTCGAAACAGCAATTTTGATTTCAAGTTAGATCATTTTACCAAATCAGGGCCGCATTAGGCTGTTTAGCTTAATCATGTGAAGTGACCTCTTAGCTCTTGAAATGATATCACACTGATCAGACTGATCTTTATGTTATTACAGTGAGGCCCACATACAATGTTCAACACAAAGTGAACGATGGTATCACTGGGAGGGCTAACAAACCAACACCGCCAAATTCGACTGACGTGTGTACAACGTGGGAAACTATGAGGAAATTGAACACTCGTTGTCTGATCATGCATGTGTTTATGGTTCGGATAGCGGTTACTTTCCATATCTCGTTCCGCTTGGGTTTATTGAATACACTCTAGGCCTATATATAGTCATCAATATGTCGTTTCCAGTCCCTGTCTGAACTATTGGGTTCAGCTATTAATTTTTGTAATAATTCTTTTACCCCATGCAGCTGATTGGGGTGGTTACGGGTCGTTAAAACAACTAACCGCGAAATGAGGATATCGAACTAGTTTGCCCCGCAGGGCTTAAAAGAACCACAAACCGCGAAATATGGATATCCAACTAGTTCGCCTCGCATGGCTACAAAGAGCCACTTACTGCGCAATATTTACCTCAAAAAAAAGAATTAATATCTACCAAAAAACGTTTCAAAACGTAAAAAGGGGCCACAGTTTAAAAATCTTTCCTGTGTGGCTTTTCACCTTTTTAAACTTGGTCCCATTCAGTATAGTAATAACATGAAGAACGAGTCCTAATTTCTACATGCAACAATTAGGTTTAAGACTGTTCGAAAGCGGTACAATATGACGAAGGCTATGTATTATCAAAAACATTTGAAGGTTTATATTTTATTATCTTGCGTGTTCATAAAGAGTAGTAGAGTATTATATATACTTAGCAAATTGACTGTCTGTCAACCTGCTATATATAGGCCCTACATCTGTACATAGGCGCAGAATCGCACAAGACGATGAAGAATTTAACAAAGTGAGTATTTGCTACTTTTGCTTAAATCAAAATACATTATAACGTCTTTACGGACGAACAACGAACATTAATTCATTTACTCTACAAAATGAACACTGACAACTAAGAAAAGAAACAAGTAGCCTAAAGATGACTTCGTATGGGTCTTTAGAAACTTTCATAAATGGGACCAAGTTTAAAAAAGGGTGAAAAGCCACACAGGAAAGATTTTTTAAACTGTGGCCCCTTTTTACGTTTTGAAACGTTTTTGGTAGATATATATTTTCCCGGTACATACTATTTATTGCACGTGCAATACTTTTTTACGTCACGAAAAGTATTGTACATACAATATTGTACGTACAATACGGAGTCTGCAGCGCGCGTAATAGTGTTATGATTGCAGACCAGATCTGCTCTACTTTTTAATCCCTTGATTTTTGGTTTCTGAACAACGAGAAACCAAAACTAAAGATTTGAAATGAGGGAAAATCTACCATTGTGTGTTCAATGGTAGATTTTGTATCCACTCTTGATAATAAGAATGAACGTGTATGACCCGCATTAGAATTTGGGGCCTGATTGCACCATCAACAGTTTAAAAGTTGGCCATAGCAAAAAGCTAAACAGTTTCATTACAGTTAGGACCCGGGACTACGGATTGTTATTGTTCTGCAAGGCTCACTCAGTCATTTAATGAGGCAATACAAACGATCGAATTTGGTATTCAAATGAACAAAATTTTGAGTTACACCTTTTCAGTGTAAAATTTTTTTCTCGGCCAAATGAAAAGCAATAATTTTCATTTTTTCAGTAAATGTCAGGAAAAACTGTAATGCTTGATACTGTATTTTTTTTATATCTTAGTGTTAAACTTAGTCGTGAAATTCAGTCATTTAGTGTAAGATTTTCGATTTTGATAGGCTTCAACTCTGCCCGCGAGCCTTTTTTGGATCAACCTTTTAGCTTTTCAAAGTAATATAGTTCGCTAAAGAAGGATTTTTCCCAACTTTCTAACGCACATCACCGTGAGCGATATTTCATAGTTTTGTCATAATTTCCGTTTTGATTCCATAATTTTTGACTACCAGCTGGAAAATTTTCAAATCCACACGTGAAATCTTAGGCTAATACTAGCATTGTGGATCGATATCTCTGGGTGCCCGGCCTGGATACAGTGTTGCCAGAACTTCAATATAGCAAAGAAATTACCTAGTGTTTCAATTGTCATGAAGGTGACTGGGTATAGTGCCTTTTGTTTGTGTTTGTTTGAAATTGCTTAAACCCACCGAAAGTCATAATGAAGCAGCCAAAACAATACAAGGTTAAACATGGAAGTTTATAACAACCTATTATAATGACCTAAAAATATCATTTATGGCAACAATGAGCCTTGCATTGTAAGTCATGGTTAAAATGTGTTGAGTACCCACCCCACCCCCATAGGCCTACATAATATTACATACCGGTACCTTATAATATTTATATAGCACGGCTATAGCTATAGCCTACATTTAGAAAGTAGGTCCTATAGCGCTAAATTATGACAAATAGGCCTACACAAACCCGAACGCAAGTCTGAAGGGTGTAATGAAAATGCCAACCCGGAGATAGGAGGGACAGAAAATTAAAATCCCCTCTAATATTACACGCGAATTTTTCTAGGTTTGGACAGTGGATTTTCCCAAGGACCTCATCCTAGGTAAATACACAAACAAACAAACAGACAAAATGGTTTTCATAATCATGGAATCCATAGCCCCTATAAATTGAAATTGCAGGCTATCACGGGAGCAAATTTCCAAAATTCACCTCATTTACCAGAATTGGGGATTTGGGCTACCAAATCGCTGGTCAGGCAATCCTGGTTTTCAATGGAAAAGGGACCTGGTTGACAACAATTGAAATATCGATTATTTCTGCTGGTTGTTCTCGAGATAAAGTACTGAGTTTGACATTTTCGTAGCATGAAGGGAAAAAGGGTAAAATAAAAACGGAAATTCTGACAAAACTATAGTATAGACCCACACGATGTGCTTTACAGAGGTGGGAAATATCTTTCTTTAGCAAACTATATTAGTTTGAGACGCTAAAAAATGAATTCCGTAAAAAGCTCACGGGCGAACTAAAGGCCTATAAAATAAAAAATATCACACTAAAAGACAAAATATGATGCTTGAATTTTAACACCAGGATTTTAAAAAAAATGTATATCCAAGCACTATGTCTTTAACTGACATTACTGAAGAAAAAAAAATATTGCTTTATATTTGACCGAGAAAATAAATTTCATAGGAAAAAGGTGTATCTCTGAATTGTGCTGATTTTAACATGTATCGATCGACTTTTAGCGCGACTATGCATTTCTAAAGAATTGGTAGTCCCGGGTCCTGACTGATTATTGCATTGTGAAAAACAGAATACATTATGCCTAGAATTGTATAATTATTGAGAATATGATTGACAGTCCTCTATTGTGGATTTCGATTTGCTTGATTACCCTTTTAAACTTGCCGTCGTTTTATCTTTTCAGTTTCTGTTTCCGTATCCGTAATAGTTTTTGTAAGTCATTGTTATTCTGAAGTGGTAGTCTCCCAGGTATGACCAATCTTTTATTCTAGCATTTTGTTAGTTACTGAAAATTTGAAGCTCGTGAATTTCAGTTTTCGTTTTGGTAAGTTATATTGATTTTTTTCATAAAACCTTGAGATGTGCGGTTGGGTGCCAATCTAGACAAAAGAAGAGTCTAAATTTTACGGTCCTAAATTCGCGGTAAATTGTACGGCTTCAATTGACATGTGTTTAGTGTATATGCACTTACGCCTAGACGTAAGTGATTCGTAAAAAAAGTCTTGCATTGAAATATATACTAACCATGTTGCCAAGTTATAAGCAAAAGTCTTTCATATTGGCGATGAAACGAGAGTCTAAAATAGTCAAATATCTCCCAATGAGGCGCGTACAAGTGGTGATTTAGTAAACATGATTTAGTAAAGAATTGCATTGGAGCAAAGATAATTTATTCTATTCATGGCAAGCTAATCTGATAATTGGTTGGGCCTATATGCAAGACTCGGGTTTATTTTAAATGTTTATTTTGCAGAGCTTATTTTCAGTCATAAATTTCGCGAGGGGGAGGGAGGGAGGGAGATACTTAAGTTGAGACTGAACAAGCGAGAGTGGGAGGGGGTGAGGAAGAAAGAGAGGGGAGAGACGGAAAGACTAGAAAGAGAAGAACTCGAGAGGAGAGAGTAGGGACCGAGGGACCGGGGAGGAGTGGGGAGACTGATCATGGGGGGGGGCAGGAGGAAGCAAAATAGGGAGATAGACATTGATACGAGGAAGGGCGACACTGTGGCCCTGCACAAGTGCATTGGGGTGCGATATGCTCATAAGCGGGCCTTTTGTGATTTTAGAGCTTATTTTCAACGTTTTTACAGAAAAAAGTGGAGTTTGTCATTCGGATTGGCATGCATCAAAGACGAGAGGGCGCTAGGCCATTAAAAACAGCGGTGTTGTCTCTCCCGCTTTTATTGACATAAGCAACTGCCTCTTTTGAAATAAGCTGATTGGTACTTAAAAGTTAACAATGAAGTCATGTTACAGTAAACTTACTAAATCCCTTGCGTTTTCGTATCTGAACAATAGACTTACGGAAACTGAAAAGATAAAACGAGCCATAGGGTCTTTTTATCTTTTCAGTTTCCGTAAGTCTATTGTTCTGATACGAAAACGCAAGTGATTCAGTAAGTTTACTGTAATCTGACTTCATTGTTAACTTTAAAGTACCAATCAGCTTATTTCAATAGAGGCAGATGAGTCAGATGCCTATGTCAATAAAAGCGGGAGAGACAAGACCGATGTTTTTAATGGTCTAGCGCCCTCTCGTCTTTGCATTGCTAAATTGATCTATATTAATTTGACAAAATGCATGCCAATCCGAATGATAATGTGCACTTTTCCTCTGTAAAAACGTTGAAAATAAGCTCTTCAATCACAAAAGGTCCGCTTATGAGCCTGTCGCGCCCCATTGCACTTGTGCAGGGCCACAGTGTCGCCCTTCCCTCGTATCAATGTCTATCTCCCTATTTTGCTTCCTCCTGCCCCCCCCCCATGATCAGGCTCCCCACTCCCTCCCCGGTCCCTACTGTCTCCTCTCGAGCTTTCTCTTTCTAGTCTTTCCGTCTCTCCCTCTCCTCTCTTTCTTCCTCACCCCTCCCACTCTCACTTGTTCAGTCTCAAGTATCTCCTCCCTCCCCTCCCTTGCGAAATTTATCAGTATGATCCATGACTAAAAATAAGCTCTGCAAAAATAAACATTTAAAATAACCCCGAGTCATGCATATAGGCCCAACCAATTATCAGATTAGCTTGCCATTGGTACGAATGAATAGAATACATTATCTTTGCTCCAATGCAATTCTTTTTGTATTGCATTTCAATATAAAACATGATTACCAAATCACCACTTGTACGCGCCTCATTGGGAGATATTTGACTATTTCAGACGCTCGTTTCATCGCCAATAAGAAAGACTTTTGCTTATAACTTGGCAACATGGTTAGTATATATTTCAATGCAAGGCAATTTTTACGACCCACTTACGTCTAGGCGTAAGTGCATATACACCAAACACAAGTCAATTGAAGCCGTACAATTTACCGCGAATTTAGGACCATAAAATTTAGACTCTTCTTTTGTCTAGATTAGCACCCAACCGCACATCTCAAGGTTTTATGTAAAAAATCAATATAACTTACCAAAACGAAAACTGAAATTCACGAGCTTCAAATTTTCAGTAACTAACAAAAGGCTAGAATAAAAGATTGGTCACACCTGGGAGACTACCACTTCAGAATTACAATGACTTACAAAAACGAATTGCTATTACATTACAAACGAAAGACTTCATGCTAGTCATTGTTTACAAAGAAGAGGAGGTATATACCAACAGACTACTACAGACTATTCGCACACGAGTTTAAGTTCCAGCATCACCCATTAGGCTGAGTTCACATAGAAGTATACGGTATACGGTATTCGCTATACGATATACGCTCATTCGATCAGGCTGAGTTCATATAGGAGTAGGCCTATACCGGTACTATGTGAACTCAGCCTGATCGAATGAGCGTATTTCGTATAGCGAGTATGTCAGTTTACCCATTTTCTTCGTCTTATCAAATGCTTGTAACTTTACTTCTTGAGGTCACATTGCATTCAATGAGGTGTCATAATGTGCAGAATGCGTATAGCGAATAGCGAGTATGTCAGTTTATGTCAGTTTACCCATTTTCTTCGTCTTATCAAATGCTTGTAACTTTACTTCTTGAGGTCACATTGCATTCAATGAGGTGTCATAATGTGCAGAATTAGATAGTGCATCTATTAAAAAAAAAAATTTACCCACATATGGTTTAGGTTTTTAAAATTAGGACAGTATACGCTGCACTAAAATCGAACACGCACGATTCCCACTATACTATACTATACGCAGGTATACGGCCTTTTCCAATAGCTCTTATGTGACCCGGTACTATGAAATTACCTTGCTCGATTTAAGCTATACGCGTGCATCTGCAAAACGTGCATCGTATACCCGAATAGTATACTTCTATGCGATCGTAGCCTTATGTGACCCGGTACTATGAAATTGCCTTGCTCGATTTTAGCTATACGCGTGCACCTGCAAAACGTGCACCGTATACCTGAACAGTATATTTCTATGTGATCACAGCCTTACCGAGGGCCGATCGTTCCATGAAATGCGACAGAGGAAATTGATAAGCACATATACTGCATGTTTATATGGTCATTCACGTGACAAGCGACGCTCTAGCGCTTATACGCGACGACGTGCAATGCTGGCGTGATGATTGGTAGACACGAGAATATGAATATGCGAGAATTCACAGCATACAAAGCACAGGGACTTTGGCTGCTTGCGAATAGTCTGTAATGGGTTCTGGTTCAATTAAGAGTTGAATGATACACAGAAAGCATGTTGAGCATATCGCACTTAGTTTGAAGTTTGCCTCATGACATGATAATCCAGAGGTACGCACTTTTTTCCCTTCTGTGAGTGACACATAAACATATCTGAATCCAATTCTACTCTCTAATTCTATGGTCTCGGTACGTACATGTATATTTTCGTTTTCAGTTTACAAGTATCTGCAGGGAGAGTTTATAATAACATCTATAGGTGGTGTACCAGTGGAGTATTCTGATGCGCTATCTGATCCATATTCAACAGAATTTGAACAACTTGCTACATTGGTATGCACAGAGGTAAGGCTTGATGAGCTTGTATGTAGCATCAAAAGATTTTAATTCAAACTGGCAGATGTTTTCACCAGTATGTGCATCAATGTATGTGCAATTTAAACCATCTTAGCCAAGCCCAAGATCTTACTTGTTCCCCCTCTATACAACTAGTCTCTGCATCTGCCCCAACTTGGGACAAGCGGCGGTGGTGCTTTGGCCCTGGGGACATTCACTCTCCAACTCTCCAGGTACTTTGCTGTCACCTCTACCAACTCCCAGCTTCCAAACATCTTCTTGCTTCTATACAGTTTTCACCCTGATGTGGCAGTGACGTCAGTGCGCATTTCATTGGCCGCAGCTTGAAATCGCTGCTGAACATTTGATCAAAGCGCTGGCATGCTTAAAAACGCCGCATAGATGCGCTAGCGATACAGCTGCATCAACGCGTTGACGTCAATGCCACATCAGTGTGAAATATGGCATAATTTTGATACTTTTTTCCATGTAACTGGGAAGACCCCCTTGGTTCGCTGGCATTTCTGCAGGGATTAAGATGGGTGCCGATCGAATGCAGATGTACATTAAAAAATGCACAGCCATATTGAACACCATGTGTCTTACCTATTAAATTACACAGAATGATTGAAAGCGTGCCTGCTACTGATTTTACTTTGATCTTTATCTTTTCAGATAAAGACTGCATTGAGTGTTATCTCTGTGGAACTGTATGAGTGTAAAGTCGTAGAGTTTAGATCAGGCAGTATCATAGCAGTATACGGTATCAAAGTGGATGAGAACAAATCTACAGCTAACGATGATGAAATCTTAACAGACATAGGCACATACATGACCAGTAGTAACTCTGACTTAGGAGTGGATAGGGCATCATTTAAACTCACCGGTATGTGATTATATTATGCCATAGTCGAATTTTGATAAATAAAAATATGTTATTATTAATCATGATGAACGCATCCTGTTGGAACTCAAAATTATACTGATGTGTATTATAATTAATTGTAAAATGGTCATAAAGAGTTTATATAATTTATAGCGACAGTAAGAGTAAAGTATACTTATGTTATTGAATGCAACTTATCTTGCATAATGGCTCACTTTAATACTGAACAATTCCGAAAGCCCGAGTAAAAAATCCGACTCTGTACTTTGGCTTTTAAACAGAACTTACCACGGGACTTTGTTTCCTAAAACACACTGTCAATCATACTTGTTGATCAATCCAATTTAATCACAAGCATTAAGCATGGTAGTACAAGACGTGCGAGATGTACGTCTATCCACCAACTTTTGCGCCAACACAAAAGCGCCGCAAATTCCATAGATAGTTGTGTACAATGGCACCTGCCCTGAGCAACCATAACGAGATCTGGGCGACCAATCACAAGCCAGATTCATTTAAAGATGCATTACATCATGGTCAATTTTAGTTTAGGCCAGAAATTGGCCTAGATTTACATAGAGACCCGTGTTAAAAATGTTTACCGCAATTTAAAGTAAGTAGTCCACTTGGGAAGCTAACGAACAGAGGGAGTACGGTGACTGAAAAGATCAGATGTGAAAATCTATCAATTGCACACAAATTAATACAAATGTAATAGCCAGAGTATGCAAAATGGGCAAGTGGGTGGACTACGGAAAAGTGTAGTATATGATGGGATTATGGATATGTCAAAAGTAAACAGTTTTGATAAACTATATTGTAATGAAAATGTGGAAATGAAAATGTAATTCTTCCTTCAAAACGAACAGATGAACTTTATCATTGAATGCTTACTAGAATTAAATTCACATTCACAGAATTTTGGGGTGGTCATTGTCACCGTACCCCAATGTACTCAGACAAGACGCTAAGACTAAATGCAAACTGGACCAGATAAGCTAATCCATGATGCTAAAAAGACTGGGTTCTCGATGCCAAACGAGTTTCCAAAACCCAACAGAAAACGGTGGAATTAAATTTGAAATAACATGACTTGTGTCTGGAGATGACTCGGGCTCAGGTCCACTGGTAACACCATACCAACAATGTCATGGCTGCCGTACTCAGTATCTTCCCGGAAGTTCAAGTACACTCAGGGCCGGATTTACCTTTTTGGGGGCCCTGGGCCAGACCAAAATTTGGAGGCCCCAAACGCACCGTGAGGAAGGCATGTGCACTCAAGTAGCCAAGTTTTTAGATTCTACTAGGATATTTGCGCGCGTAGCGCGCAAAAAATTTCAATTTTAGACTATTTTTTCCCTACTTGAAGCTGAATTTCGCTATATAACAGGCCAGTGCGCGAGAAGCGCGCAAAATTTTGCAATTTTTGTACCCTATTTTGGCCCAAAACATGGTGTTTTTCGGCTAAAATGGAAGATGCACACTGCACAGAGCAATTTTGGGGGCCCCCAAAATTTGGGGGCCCTGGGCCCGGGCCCATCTGGCCCTATGGTAAATCCGGCCCTGAGTACACTTGAAGTTCATTTGCTCTCAGCAGCAAATACATAGTTATTGAAGATAAACGCGCAAGCACACAACTAAACTTTATCTCAGCACCCAAGTTGCTAAGTGATAAAATATATAAAATTTTGGTGTCACAACCCTGTGGGTAAAATATGAGCTCCACTACATGATGTTAATTTACCGGTAAATTAACAATGGCGGTAAATTACCGGTAAATTACGGTAAATTACCGGTAAAAATGGTAAAATAAGTAGATTATAAAAGAGCTTATTAATGGCCGATAAAAACTCAATTCTCTTCATATTAGGAGTTAAATAGATACTTAAACACAGTCCTGTTTTGTAGAATACACCTTTCCAAAGGAAAATCAGCTTCATAAATAAAGCTGAAGTTGAAAGAAGTGAAACAAAAGTCACGTAGTCTTTATGTACATTTTAAGAAAGTGTTTTAATGTTTTGTCTCATAACAAGACACAGACACAGAGCCTGTAGACCACTCGGCACTGCACTATACTTATCTTAGATCATGGTAGAAACACTTACATGGAGAGCAGAGCACATGTATCACCTGATTTGTGCAATAATTACAGTCCTCCCCAAATATGGATCAAATCATGTTTATTTATTAACCAAATAAAGAATATGATCATACTACTTGACCAATGGCAATGGGGCTGCCTTGGGGCATGCAGGGGATAGATCTGGATGAGCACAACATGCAGGACATGTGCTATGTATGTAGGGAGACATGGAGACTTTTTCAAGCCCTACAGGACTGAATGGAAATTTAATATAGGCTGGGGGATAAGGGTTGCTGCTTTCAGTGCTTTCAAAATTTCATTAGCCTGATATAATCTTGTTAATATAGAAGCTTTAATATATGAAAGTTTTGAGGTGGTATTGTTTCATTTCTTGCTTTATATGAATGTTAAATTAAAAATTTAAATGTAAAAAAATGCAAGTTACAACTTCAAGAACATGCTGATCATCAGCTACATTATGCACAATCGCTGACACTTTCTCGAGTTGCTACTTTAGTTCACTATATAGTACATTATGGGCAGTAATAGCACCTGTAGGTCTAGAAAATCATTATTTCAAGTAAGTTGAACAAATATGGGAAATAAACTCATTATTTCGGCTAAAAATGGACAAAAACCCTTCCTGACAGTTATTACTAATATTCACAAAGCATTTTGGGTAAAGAATAACAAAACTTTAATTTGATGGAAATCTTTTTTTTATATTTCAATGTTTATAATTTTTATTCATTTCAGCAAACAAATTAAGACAATCAACAACAAATCATAACAAGGCAGCAAGAAATATTAGTAATACAAAGATATGCAGTCGACACTACCCAAACATTCTCAGTTACATAATAAAATAATCAATTCAAAGTATAGACCTCTGGCAAGGCAACCGTTACTTAAAGTTTCACGGAATACCCTCACTTACGATCACTGGGTAAACCTATCATCCGTCTGATGTCCGGTTTACCCAATGATCGTAAGTGAGGGTATTCCGTGAAACTTTAAGTAACGGTTGCCTTGCCAGAGGTCTATACTTTGAATTTGTTTCTATAGCTCACCTGTAATGGGTTTTAGCACCCTAAATTCCAAAGTTAGTCACTTGTAAAGTATACTTGTTATAATAAAATAACCATATCAGTCCCGAAATAAATAATACAGTTACAAATTCCTAAAAAATACAAGCTAAAACTGAAACTAATATCATTAGATGTCAAATCTCCATTTACGAAAGTGGCAAGGGAGTTTGTTTTTCTTCTTAGCAATGAAATACTCTGTTTCTCTATTTATTTTAATAAAAGCCTTGAGACCAATACTGGTGGGAGATTTGCTTTCACATTTACATACATAAATATAATATTTCACACTCAAGAACAAGTATGTCAAAAACATGTCATCGGGCACCCCAAAAATTTTATCAAATGTTGAGATATCAAAGTCAATATCATCTTTATTTCTAATAGTTTTAACCATATCATCCCAAAGGGGCTTGATGATCTCACAATCACAAAAAACATGGGTTATTGTTTCAGGCATCTTATTACAAACGGAACATTCCGGAGAATCGCTCAAAACAAAAAATCATTGAAAGCAATAGCTTTGTGAAAGATTTTAAAATAAAATGAACGAAATCGAGAATCAATTGAACATTTAAAATTACGAAGATGAATTTGTTCCCATTCCAAGTCCTCAGGGTCATTAACAAACTCATTCCAAAAACACACCCGCTTTTCAGGAACACATTTCTCAATCATGATAGAATAAGCATATCGAGGAGTTTTTGGAGCTTGGATAAGGTTATCAACCAGATTATTAAATATCTCAGAACTAGAAATATCAAAGTTTGGATTATCAATCCAAGAAGAGGGAACATTTTTCATAAAAAAATTAAATTTCTTCCTATCACGATTAGAAATATCAAAATCAAGAATTAATTTTTCAAACAATTTACTACCTGGATGGGGAGGATTAAGTAAATCATCAACATACACAATACCTTTATCACACCAGTCTTCATAGTAAAAATACTGTTTAGATTTTGATCGAATATTTCTGTTCAACCACAAAGATTGGCAAGGCCCAAGATCTGAAAAGGGAATGCCAAAACTGAGGTTCACGCCATTTTCACGGAAAACATACCACGTCCTGAGTGAATCGGCCAATTGAGTACCATGAAGCTTATTTAATACACTTTCTGGAGCATAAGATTTCCATAAAATATCACCATACATACGATTTAATACAGATAACTCAATTGTTTTCCAAAAACTGTTAAAAGTTATTATCAAGGAGTAATTTAACCCAATACATTTTTTTAGCCAAGGCAAAAGTATAGGGATCAATCATACGAAGGTCACACAGAGAAAAATCATTGCACACACATTTTCTTTTGACTCTATCATTATCACCATTTCAAATGAACTTGAAAAACAATTTGTTAAGTTCTTTAAAGAAAGAATTGGGAATTTTGATACTCAAAACTGAAAAAAGGTAGAGCAGCTGAGGCAAAAGAAGTGTTTTAATAACACAAATTTTTCCAATCATAGAAAGATTTCTAGCGCGCCAGCAATTTAAGGTTCCCTCAATCTGTTTCAGTTTAACCTTATAATTATGATCAAACATTGACTTAAAATTCAGAGAGAAATTAATACCCAGCGTTTTAAAATCACTAGATCTCCAAAGAAGACCCTGCCCAGAAAAAGGATGATTTAAAGAACCTTTCTTCGAGCCAATCCAAATAGCTTCAGATTTGGTGAGATTAATTTTACAGCCAGAACAAGTCGCAAATTTTTGTAAAGTCTCAAAAAGGTTGCTAAAGGAATCAGGCGAACCATCCAGAAAACAAGTTGAGTCATCTGCTAACAATGAAAATTTTAACTCTCTCTCCTTAATAGGAATACCCTTAATGTTAACATTCTGGCGAATAGCAAGTGCCATTGTTTCAATAACCATCAGAAATAAATAAGGAGATATAGGACAGCCCTGAAAAATTCCTTTATCCATTATGATGGGATTTGTGAAAAACCCATTATTAACAACATAACTTTTTCTTTGAGAATAAAGAGTTTTAATCCAGTGAATAAAATGTTCACCAAAATTTAAATGTTTCAAGACTTGCAGTAAAATTCATGGCTGACACTATCAAAAGCTTTCTCAATATCTAAGAGAAGGATTGCACCTGGGATTTCATTAATATTAGTAAATTCAATGATATCCATAATTAAACGAATATTATTATCAATATATCTTCCTTTAAGAAAGCCAGATTGATCAGGATTAATAAGATGGGTCAAATACTTGTTTAAACGGTTTGCCAAAGTCTTTCTAAGGATTTTATAAACTGTCAACAGTGAAATGGGTCTATAGTTTTTAATATAAATGGGATCTTTATCTTTCTTAGAGAGTAATGTAATAATACCATATCTTTGAGACTGAGACATGACACCATTCTCCATAGAGAAATTAAATGAATTAAATAAGATATCTGATATATCAGGCCAAAACACAATATAAAATTCAGTTGGTAAACCATCATAACCTGGAGTCTTGCTTTGATTCATAGAAACAAGGGTGTTATACAATTCCTGTTTTGAAATGGGCTGCTCAAGGAGTTGTTTATAATCATCATCTAATTTAGGGATTTCAATACTTTCAAGAAACTCCTCAATGTTACTATTATCAGTTTGCCCATTATTTTGCTTGGAGTAAAGATGCTGGTAAAAAGGGTGAATTTCAATCATAATATCAGCTGACTTAGAAATTAAAGAATCACAATCATTTTTAATTCTCTGAATATTTTTCCTCTCAGAACACCTTTTCTCTACGTTACAAAAATACTTTGAACTTTTCTCACCTTCTTCCATCCAGCGAGTACGAGAACGAATAATTAGACCTCTTGTTTCAAAATCCAAAATTGTATTCAACTGGGCTTCAAGCTGATCCAATTGAGAAAATGAAGAATCATTGGATGTAGTACCACTAATTTGATTTTTGACCTTTTCAATTTCACCCAAAATCTTGTTTTTTTCTCAGCATTTCTTACTTTCTTTTTCCTTGCACTGTATTCCATACAAACACCTGTGATCGTACATTTTAAAGTGTCCCATAAAATGTTAGGATTACATTCATCATCTTTATGAATATTTTTAAAGTCTTGAATTTTCTCTTTCACCAAATTAACGAAATCGGCATCATGATGTAAAAATTACAATTAAGTTTCCAGAACCCAGGCCCTTTAGTAGGCTGGCCATCATTAAATTGCAAAGTCAAAAGGTGTTCACTATACTACCAACTGAGTGATCTGACTGAATACCCGGAATTATTTTTGATTGGAGGCAATTATTGACCAAGTTATCAGAAACAAGGATAAATTCCAGTCTAGATAAGACCTTGGGAGAACGTTGGTGCATAGTGTATTGCTTCAAACGTGGATGAAAATTTCTCCAAATATCACATAAATCAAATTCATCCATCAAAACTGAAATCATTTCACTAGCCTTAACATTAGAGTGATTTTGTCTACCACCTTGATAATCAATTGAATGCAGCACTGCATTAAAATCACCACCAACAATCAAGGAGGAATAATTAAATTGGTCAACTTTGCCAAAAACTTCAAGGAAAAAAATCAGGGTCATCATTGTTAGGGCCATAAATATTAACCAAAACCAAGGGCAAACCATAAATAGAAATTGAAATAATCAAAAACCGCCCATTTGGGTCACTAAATAGAGAATGGAACACAATAGATACCGAATTACGAATTAAAATAACAACACCTCTACTATTCGAGGAATAACTAGAGAACCAAGCATTCTCACCCCATTGGTTCTTCCAAAAATTTTCATCCTCGGAAGAGGAATGCGTTTCTTGGAGAAAAATAATGTCACTACTGACTGAACGTAAATAATGAAAAACCTTTCTTCTTTTAATATGATCTTGCAATCCCCTACAATTAAAGGATGTTAATGTCAGTGGCATATTGAAGCATTACATAAAACCCTTACTTTATAAATCATATACAAATACATGCTGCAGCAAAGATTTATAACCTGATACAATATAGGACCTTCAATATGAATCAAAATACAAGTGAGATATTTTATAAATAATATGATGAGTAGAAGTGTGACTGCATGATCAAAAATTATAATACGTCTACATGTAAGATTATGTTTTACAAAGTGTGAAAACATTCTATACAAAGTGACTGTGGTTATGAATATGATCAAACAAATACAATACTGAAAATGACAGATCAGTAATTGAATAATACATGATTGCATATCTGAATTAGCAACTGCTGCATAATTGGTGAAGAAATTGGAAAAAGATTGGATCATTGGAAAAAACAAAAAAGGCAAAAAAGGAAACAAATTAAATTGCCAAAAAATGAAGGCGCAAAAAGCACCAAAAAAGCTTAGACCTCAAATCACACCCGGTATAAGCAAATGTGCAAAATGCGATGGCAAAACGGGGCAACCACGGGTCACACCCAAACCCAGCAGTGCAGCTAATAATTCTAAAAAAGCAATTGTAGATCAATCTCTGAACCCATATCATGGGAAAAAAATCAATCAATAAAGAAACCCCATGAGATGGGTCAGAGAAAAGGCCCACATGAGTTTCATAAAACCAAGAACAATAGAGCGGCCGCACGAAAGGTCACCAGACCAAATCCATGACAACAAACGTTGATTGCAAGTCCGCTAAAAAGCACCGAGCTTTAGAAAAATGGACAAATGTCATTTAAAATCATTAAAATATTATCAAAATGCTACTTCACTTCAGTACGCTTGTCTTCAACTTCCTGAACTCTTCCATTCTCATTTCTGTACAGCAGCTTTGCTGGATAGGCAAAAAATGGCTTCTTCTTATCATCTTTCAGCTTCATAAAGAGAGGCATCTTCTTCTTTCTCATCTGGAGTACAGTTTTTGATAAATCATCACTAACAAAGATCTTCCTCCTTTGAACATATTGTTTGACTTGAGTTTTTCCATCATAGCTTTTCTCACCTTTTCTCTTGCAATAAAGTTATTGAATCCAACATGGATCATTCTAGGCTTGGAGGTATCTCTGAACTTTCTTGTTGGTGTACGATGACACCTAGCAACTTCTTGATCCACCGCATGCTGGTTAATCCCAGCAAATTCAAATAGCTCTTTGACAGTGTCATTACAGTTTTCAGATTCACTTACTTCTGGAACCCCATATAATACGAGGTTATTCCGTCGGGATCGATTTTCAAGTTCATCCAACTTCTCTTTTAGAGCTTCATTTTCTTTCTCCAACTTATCAACATTATCCTTCAAAGCATTTATTTCAAAGTTCATACTGGCAATTTTCTGCTCATGATCATTAACCACAATCAAAAGGGGTTCAAAACGCTTCAAGCGTTCATCAAGGCGAGTGTCAAAATCAATAAACCACTGAGGTGGTCCCAACGGTCCAAACGCCAACGATCTTCTCGTATCATGAGTATCCATGGGGTCCGCCATATTGGATTGGTCGCCATGTTGTTGATCAGACTTCGCCTTCTTGTGCGCGGATGAAGACTTGGTAGGAGATCTCTCTGGTCTAAGATGGTCATTTGGAGGGCCCATATCGATCAAATTATTCCTGGTTGCTTTAAAATATTTAAAATTAAACAAAGTTGAAGAACATCGCCGGGTTTAGGGTGATTTTATAATGAAAGACAAAGGTAAAAACAATTTATCGCGTCTGACGTCATCTGTCAATCAAATTCGAGCACGGTTTGTTTACAAGTGTCGTGATGATGACTTGCTGAACGCAGATTTATAACCGGGCGCCTTATTGTTAATTTTGCACCTTTCGACATGCGAACCATCTCAAAAATTAGGTCTTTATAGTAGGAAACTTTCTTTGGCGAAGGCACCATGTCCACAATACCTAGAAAAGCTGCTTTTTGCCTTGTAAAAGTACGTAATTTTTCGCCATTTGCTGCTATTCCTTTTCTCCGATCAGCACCAGATAGATCGGTCTTCCTTTACGCGCTGATTAACCTGTGTAAACCAATCAAGGATCGTAATTGACAGTGACATCAGACGCGATAAATTGTTTTTATCTTTGTCTTTCATTATAGCGCACGAATCACTCCATACGTCTACCAGTAGTAGTGTGAACAGCGGCCTCCCAATTTGATGGAAATCTTATAAAAAGGCTTTAAGGTCTAGATAAGGTAGTAATTTCAAGCACGACATGAACTGAGAAATAGTTGTTAAGCTCATTTTATTTGTCTGTTTGTTTGTGTAGATGTCTGCAGTGGAGTTACCTGTATGAATGGAGGAAGGTGTGTGGTAAATGACAACTTCGAAGGTGTATGCAGGTATGTATCTGTTTGCATATTTCCCAAAACTACTAATTGGTTTCACAATTTTCAGTCTGGTTGTACAGAATACAATAGGTGATTATTTTTGACATTCGCCATCTGCCCAATGGATCTAGGTTGGTTGCATGTGCGAGTTTTTATCAAAAGAATTTCTTGAAAAATTTGTGCTCAATAAATGATTATAGTAACTCAATAATTACCATATGTTTGTAATCCAAATGCTAACAACTTTTGATGAAGAATAAATTCAGTGAATTAATTTAATAAAAAAATTAAAGCAATAATGTGCAATATTTCCATAAAGAATATATTATTATTTGTTTTCCATAAAATGTTAGTTTTCACTGATCACAACCATTATGTCTCCTTTCAATTTCAAGCCAAAGAAATGAGGTACGCTCGTAATACAAAGAAAATTGATATATCATTCCAGCACCCTATAACTATTGCTAATTCGTGTATTAGCTCGCCGATCGTTATTGAGCAGAGTTTTACGCTGCTGGGATGCATAAATAAGACGTATGATTTAATTCCTAACTTCACGTACAGTATAACGTATTTATTGATACACATACACATGCACAATGTGCATTGCACATACACATGCATGTTTCATCAATTACTCGACCGGTTAACACATTGAATAAAACTGGGATGATGGCTTCATTATAAAAACTTAAATTTTACTGTAATTAAAGCAGTTCATGCTTAGTCTTTCACATGGTATTTTGTACTACACCATAGGGCAGTTAAATACAATTGTGCAAAAAGTAGAATTTCAAGAAAAAAGGGAGTCGCTCTGGGGCAAATCAAACGTTATGACTTTATTTGAGAGAGTGAACAAGTCAGGAGCATGGCGATGGAACCCAGTCACTTATGGTTAATAGTAAAGAGCTATTCCAGTATGTCACATCAACATTATAGTAAAGTTCGAGAAAATAGCCTAAGATTTCTAAAGCATAATATGCTTCAAGAGCATTAATGTAAAGGTATGTTCCATTAATTTAAAGGTATGTTCCTTTATACAGGAGCATTTTCATTTATAATGCTTATTGGATCTAAGAACATCATACCGTATTAAATTTTAAAAATGACAATTCGTTGTATGCTTCACATACTGTCATATCTCAAAAAGCTGCCGTGTGTGATTTTTATTATATTTTTTATTTCAAATTGTTGCTTTATATTTCAGCATTGCTTCTTTCATGAATGGACATGAGTTACTATTGTGATAATACTATAGTACGTTAAAATTAATACAAAGTTAATACAAAGTTACTTTTACAATGTTTCTCAACACAGTTAGATGACAATAATAATAAAAAATAACAAAGGGCAGCCTTTTGAGATAAAACAGTATGTGAAGCAGACAACAAATAATAGAATGTATGCAAAACCAAAACCATGAGATCCCCAATAAAGGAGTGCTTAACAACAACAAATGTAACCAGTAAATATTATTATTATTGTTTTGTAAATGTAAACAGTAACTACATGTATTGTTATTATTATTTTGTATATAAATGCAATTCGTAATAATTATAGCTGATTGATTATTATTATCTTCCAGGTGCCCTGATGGAATCAAAGAAGATACATGTGGTAAGCAAAGATGTTATGCCCAAAGATTACTAACTCAAAATTGCACTATACGTAATGCTATGGTAAATCTGCCCTCTTGGTTTGTCGCTCAGGGGGCCACAAAATGTTTAAAAAAAGTTTGCCGGTCGAATAGTAAAATAATCGGGAGGTACATTAAGTGGCCTCCATAAGCGACATACAAACATGACAAAGTCTGTACTCCTTAATATTACCTCGTTGATGGTAAGTCAAAGATGAGGTCTGTCCCAAAAAGTAATCAATGTGTTATTCAGTGGGCATGGTCTAGCTTGTAAACACAATATCTGATTGTACATTCACATGATTTTGGGTGCCATCTGTCAGGTTGGAGATGACCCTACATCATTGGACATGCCGATTCCTTCTTCTTCTCCTTATTAGTGCCAGCCTTGAGTATTATTGTACTGCATACAGACAAGCTGTGCTTATTTTTACTCTGGAACCTAGAGTAGATGAGTGTATTTTTGAAGTACAGTCAACAATACCGGGATGATCCCCTGCTCTTTCGAATAGCCTGTGATGTTAATGCATTAATATCAGAAATACATGTACATGGGACCGACAGCTTAAAGTGCCCTCCGAAGCACTAAGCAAGTAGAGTGAAGTGCCTTGCTCAAGGACACAAAGAGCCAGCCGAGCTCAAGCGGACCTACCTAGATTTTGAGATCCCTGGGATTCACAGTCCAACGCCGTAACCCCTCGCCACGCTCCTCTCCACAATTATTTTGGTAAGGGTGGGTTAGTTGCAAGTGGTGGTACTAAAAATATTGTGTTCACTCAAATTTCCCTCAAAATCTATATTTTCATACAAAAACTAAATTAGAATGAGAATAGACGATAAAAAATTCATGTACGGGCAGTACAACCATTATTTTTGGCCTAAGCATGTTATGACCCAAGCATGAGCTGCTATATGACCTGATTAACCTATTTATTCCTGTTGATAATTTGTGGGGCAGTTAGACAAAATATGTTATAATTATACAAATCCTAAAAATTGATATGTTAGTTTGAATATTTTAACAATTGTTGTTCCAGATATTTTTCAGAATGTGTCAGGTGGCTTGTCTGCAGGAGCAATTGTTGGCATAGTGATTGCATGCATTGTGTGCATCATCCTTGTCATCATCGTTATTGTGTGCTTTATGAAGCGCAACGCTGGTACTAAATGTGATCCAGAAGAGGACGCCAAGGAGCCAGGACTTGAACTAGCTACCAGTGGAGATGGCAGAGGAAAGGCTGGTGGAAGTGGTGGTGGAAAATTAAACAAAGCCATGGAACAGGATGAGAACACGAAACAAGATGACAAAGGAGGAAATGGTAGAGAAATGAATGAATATGTTGAAGTAGGAAATGATGGAAAAATGACTGACAGCAAGGGAGGGAGTGATGGGGAAAAGAATGACGGAGTAGGTGGTGTTGAGGTTAATAAAGAGGACGAAGGAAGGAACAAGGAGAGAAAGGATAAAGGAGGGAATGATGGTGGAAAGGATGAGAAAGAAGGTATAGATGAAGTGAATAAGAATGAAAATGATGAAGGAGAGAGTGGCGAGGAAAGGAAAGAGGACCAAGGGAGTAAAGATAGGGAAATGAACAAAGAGGACGAGGTTTGAAAATGATAGCAAACTTTTTTTATATTATCTCATGCTCAAAGGCAGCTTTTGTAAAGAATCATAAAATAAATATTGTACACAGAAATAGCTTGTATCGTAACACTATTTTGTACTACCGGTACTTGAAACATGTAAATGTGTATACTGATGTCAGTTATTGTGTATTCTGACAGTGAAATTTGGTCAAATTGTATGAGCATTTTTGCAAGTGTGGTGGTTGGTGAATGATTGATGGCCTAAGATAAGGTCAATTGTTTGGCCAAGGTCAGCTAGTAGAGGTAAACTCTTGATGACCTAGCAGCAAGTAACTCATGGGATAATTGTTGCAATGCACGGATTGACTTGAATTGCTTTTTCCCAGCCCTAGATCAGATCTATGACGTTAATAAACAGGAGGAATCCTGACATGGCAATCTCTAAAAGGGCGGGGTTCTTTAACTCCAATATGTAGGCCTATACTCAGAAAATGACCATTGAATGCACTTTATATGAGATTCATTATCCATGGTATGAGGTCAAACATTTTAGTATTTACTGTTGTGTGGAGCATAATTTGCCACAAGAAGTTGGATTATTATTTATACCAGTCTTCTGAGTGGTACAATAAATACGCGTATCGCAGCGTGTCGTCGAAGTACCTAGACAACTGCAATATTTAAAAGAATATAACATGCGCAGATGATGTGCGCGCATACGTTTCACTGATCGGCATTACACTCGCACTGCGTTTGTCAAATCAGTCAAAGTAAATTTCATTTTTCAGACTGATTCAATATATTTTGTTTGATACTAGAATATATTGCACTTAATAGAAAAATATTCTTGTATCCCGATATTATATAAATATAATTATTTAGGCTCATAAATGTATATATACTTTGATACTAAGAAATAGTGTACATGTAGTTGAAACTTTATAGTGGAATTATCTATTCAAACTTTGATGACACCTCTGTCACTTTGATGAAACAGGTGCCCTGTTAAATTTGATGCTGTATTGAGTTCAGATTTATTTGCTCATTGCATTTACCCCCACGAAATGGAATTTGTCCAGCGTGATGTCACTAGGTGTCACCGTATCTGGAACGTATAATACATAACTGTTTTCTCAGTTATTTGTGATGTTTTATAATGTAAAATGTTTGGTAATACTATGGGCCAAAGGCATGAATGAATTTAATAAACTTGAACTTGAACTTGAAAAACAGCTTTAATATAATCATGTCAAGAAAATGTATTTATCATAAAAAAATGATTATATATAGCACATTTTAGATATCAAATTATATGTGCACCAATTTGTAACTGATGTTTACTTTTGTTATGTACCGTAAATAGGGTTTGCAGGGACAGGTGTGAATAGCGTCAAACGTTTGAAAGTGTTCTGGGGCTCCATTTTCATACTGTGACGGAACCGAGGGGCTAGGTACTTAGGTAGCAAGTGGTTTAATTGGTGGGTTTGCCGGAGCTGGAATCTAAATCTAATCTAATCTGGAGGAGTCTAAAATACGCCACGCCAGAATGAATAAGAAAAATGTGTTAATATAATTATTTAACATATAAGGCCTACAAAAAATTAATTAAGTTATTTAGTACAAAATGAAAATTTGCGCATAGTGGTCCCGCGCGGCACCATGCCAATAGCAATGACACTTGCAAACGACATGGCACGCATGTATTGGATGAAAAATTAGGCAGTATGGCCCCGCTCGGCGCATGCCAATAAGTATAACAGATGCAAATGACACGCTCAAGTGTGCACATATTAATAATAATATTTTGAAAAATCAGTTTGGACGCAACTGAAAATTTGCGCATAGAGGCCCCTCTAGGTGCTGACCAGACCTTTGACAATGCATAACAAATGACACACCTGGGGTATGCATCGTTATGTATTCTCACTTTATCTTAAGATTACGGCATAATAAAACAATATAGATTCCAACAGACTGTGTGTTATAAAACAAAAGCACTATACAAACCATTAGGCCCCCACCATCAGGCCTTGGATTGAAATAAGATTTTAATCAAAACACTTATACTATGTAAACCCTGGGGTATTCAAGTTTGTTTTTGGTAGGGATGTGCTGATGAGAATTTGAAAGCAGAATCATCCATACATGTATGTTTATTTTCCAAGAAATTTGGACCCATTACTATATCAAAAGTCAAAATTTTAGGGAAATTAAAAAAACAAATTGAGCCATCAATATACCAAAATTGCCCCAGAAAAATGTGTCATTGATATACAGGGTGTCCCAGAATGATTTGTACCGTGTTTGCGAAAATAACTAAAAATAGAAGACGGGCAGTGTATATATTTTTGATACCAGCATTATAATGTTGGACATGTCTCCTACTTATTCTGTTAATTTCAGCACGCTACCTTTATTTGTTTTGGCGTGGCATGCAATAATGTAAAATCGATGAAAAACGACTCGCATACCTTTGAAAAATGGCACGATACGATTAAATGAAGAACGTGGGATGTTTGGCACAGCATTTCGACGACAACTACTGTTGGGGTTGGGCCCCGGGTTGGGCCTTAAAGCTTGCCGGACAGCGGCAATGTTCGCTCAAGTTCTTACAGTCTTACGAGCACCTGAAGCTTCACTCTGCCGATTCCTGACAGTTCCGTGCTCGTCAAACTTCTTTACGTTATACACTATCGTCTAATTAATCTTCTTTGCGTCTCAACATAGCTGCCGGTTTGCCAGTAAGTTTTTGAAAGAAATCCACGTTGCTGCACAGTAAATTGAGGAGCCGTCTTTTCTGTACCACAAGCAGTTCGATATCTGCAAGCATTTCAAATGACATGGACATCACACCACAATAACTATATTTAAAACTACCGCCAAAGAGAGAATGGGATTAGGCCACACATCCTTAATTCCATATAATGCTTGCTTCGTAACGTCATAAATAATAGATAGATATCGGCTATTAAGTGGAAATATGAACAGGGCACAACCAAAATACCTGCATAACTTTTTCTAAATAACTTTGTGCTGAACGGTTAGTAATGTTACAGATTTTCAAAATAGGTTGCGTTGTCAAAACTTAGAATTCACCATTTTACGCAATCTTCTATAACATCTACTAGAAACATCAAATTTTAAAATCTAAAAAATCTGAGAAAGCTAAATATATGTATAACTTAAAATGCAAAACAATATGACCATTCAACATGCCCTTCATACCTAAAAAATTCCATCTTTCCCGGTACAGATCATTCTGGGACACCCTGTACCAAACGCCTGAGAATGAAACCCATGTTTGCGGCACATCCCGTTAGGTGAATGTTTGTACTACCACATGTAAACTTACTTTACCTTTCATAATGTTTATTTTGAGAGGACTGTTGAGAAGATCTACACTAAAGTAGCAGACCATGTGACATGTAGCTTAGTTATGAGTCATTTGGCTATTCCAGTTGATATCTACACACCCCCTGTGGAAGACATGATGACCTTAACCTTCAACACAGGATTGAGAATTTCAAATGTGTGGGAGATTAAGGTCATGTCTTCCATAGGGGGTGTATGGGTTTTAACTGGAATAGGCCAATGCTGAGACAAATGAAATTGTTGCAATGGATAAACACACACAAAATATCATACATTATAAATTGGCCTTTTGTGTGCGAGTAAAGATCAGGGAAGTCACCAACTAGTGTTCTATTTTAATGTACTTGCATAAGATTATTTTATACTATGCAAAATGTGATTAAAATCTTGCTTTTATAGAAAAGAAAGAAGTATTTGTGTTCCATTTTTGTGTTGGTAATTACTTAGGGAGTGTTCATAAATACTTTGGTGGGGGGGGGGCTGGAAAATATTTTTTTTCATGTCGAAATTTTTTAACCCCCCCTCTTCGCGAACCCAAAACTTTTTTGACCCCCCCTCTTAATGGACCTAAAACTTTTTGACCCCCCCCTCATATAGGTTCAAAACTATTTTGACCCCCCATCATAATGTACCATTCTACTAATTCAATTCTACTACCATTCAAATGGCATTAATGGTATTAAAATTTGTATTCAAGTGCAATAAAATTGTACGCATGTCATTGATGTGGAAATGTGGAAGCTAAACAAATGAAATTTGATGTAAAAGTGGATAACATAGGCGCGAAGCGCGCAAAAATCTGTACTTTGGGGGCTAAAATGGCCAAATATGAGCTTAATTTGGTCAGAAACACACATACAAGCGTCAACATTGGGGAGATGGTTGAATGTGCCATCCCCCGGGATCTACGCCTATATGTTTACTACGCCTATGTATTTTAGCCCAAAATACAGGGGCGTAGCAAGTTTTCTTGGTCGGGGGTGAATAAAATTTCGGGGACACAGACGAGAAAATAAATTGCAGTTGCAAATACATATACCGGTTTTGTTTTTTAGAGAGACTGTACATGTATTTGAGCTTCAAAAAAAGGCTTTATTGGGACAATACGCGTGCAAAAATTGTGTATTTCGCCCATGATGGGATGAAAATGCCTTTATTGTGACAATGTTGGCACACAGCGTGCAAACATTTTGTATTTTACACTATTTTGGCCCATGATCGGGTTGAATTTATATGGAATATTGTCTAGGCCCTATAGCATTGCATTGTTTGTTGCATCGTATAATTTTCATTTGTCCATGCTAATCTCCTTTTTTTGTCAGAGGGGCACTTTTCTCTTTCATTTTTTGTCAGGGCCCTTCGGCCCCTGTCTACACTACTGCCGAAATGGTGTGTTTTGATCTTAAATTGATGGGCCAGTTCGCATAGCGCAAAATTTTGCAATTTTACCCTATTTGGGCCCAAAACATGGTGCTTTTCGATGTGCTAAAAAAAGTTGCACATGGCAATTATTATTATTGCTTTATTTTTTCTTCTTTAAGGATTTTTAGGGGATGTCCCCCCATGAAAAAAAATTAGAGGGGAGGACGTGTACCCCGTTTCTCCAAGCCTCCTCCGCCTATAATTGTAATGCAACATGATTTAGTTGTATATATTAGTGATAATAAATGAATAATCTGTACTGCATGAAACATTATTGTAAAAATTGTCAACACTAAAGAAGAGCAAAGATATTGCAGCTTTTAGTGATTTAAAGAGCTGACCAGGTCACTACAAATCTAGATGCATGGGTCACAGTTGCTCATTAAAATCGAAATTGCCTTTATTTTTCTGAAAATTTCAGCTATATTTTTTCACAGGAACCCAGAGTCGGAATCCATAGGTCTGGATGGTAAATTACGAAAATATCAGCCCATACTATTACATGAGTTTGAAATTTTTTTGAAATAGAAAATCATTTCAGGCAAAAATTATTTGTGCATGAAATTGTAAAAAAATCATCAGTTTTAAAAATGGCATTCTCACTGGAGACAAAAATCTGTGACCGGTTGAAAATCCATCAAAAATCTGCAATCCACAGACTTTTCACGGAGTTTTCAACCAGTCACAGATTGTTCACAGAAAAATGTCTAATAGTGATATCTGATCCACTTTTGGCCTGGCCCGCATCCAAACTACTCATTGATCTTTACTGTATTAATATATATATACAAATATATACTGCCATGAGAGGTTCTGGTTAAAACTATGGGCTCGAGGTGAGATCAATAGTAGCCCCGAAGGAAAATAGTATTAATTGATCTCAACGAGGGACCATAGTTTTAACCAGAACTTCGAATAAAGGCAGTATATAGTTGTTTTATATACGTCATTAATATGTTCTTTGTTCATTGATTGGTTAAAAGAAAATTATTTGACGTTTTGATTTTTTTTAAAGTAGATGAACCATCTGCCTGCAGCACCGTAGTGGGAGCGCCATCTATATCGCCGCTCGCCCCCCCCCCCCAGGATCGCGAGGTCTTTGACAAAGACCATCCAATAATACCACCTTATTCTCAGGCTCTCAAAAGTATCTATTTACCAAAACTTTCAGATCTGTCAAATTTCTTCCAAAGTTCCAAAAATTCTTCTACTCAACCAATTATAAAAATCAACTGTTTTTGTATGAAAAAATTAAAATTAACACGCAAAAAACAGAAAGAAGACTCTCATACGACGACTAAACACTCCCAAGTGAGTTTATTTTATATAGGTCCCGCAGTGCTAGAAAGATCGGTGAAACGCTCAAGCGCTAATGCAATTCCTTGCCTCTAGAGCTTATAAAAGTAAAACACACAAAATTCAAATTTCTTTTGGAATAATGAATTAAAATAGAAGTAAAACAAAACAAAAGAAAGGGCGTTTTATTGACACAATATCATCTCTCTTTATAACGAAATGGTGGCTCTGAAAAGAGCCGTTTGGTTTTTGTAGAGCTAAATTTTCTAACTCCGTCTCTGCCACGACCCCGCCTGGCGTTCACCATGTATATAAGCACCGCTGCACAATGGACTTTGCACCGCACCTAAGCATAAATCCTTGGCCGCACGTCCAAATGGATCCTGCCAAGTATCAACGTAGACGAAGCCCTCACTATAGAACTCACTATTATGAGCTGAGAACTGGTTCTGGTATCCCCTAGATGACTGAGGATGGCGAGTTGGGCCCTGCCCCGTGAAGGATGGGGTGGGCACTGGTTCTCTGGGTTTTTTTCTCTTGGAAGGCTTATTATCCGCCTCCTGTAGACTCTTTTTCTTACTCTTGCTAGGCAATCTTTTTTGCGCTAAAAATTTGACTCTGTCAACAAGCAGCTAGCAAGACGATCGTTTCTGGACTCGTATGTCCTTCATCAGTTGCACTGCTTTGAATCAAGAATTCTCTTGACCCTTGCATGTTTTTAATAATAAAAAGCATAGGCTCTAAATTCGATCCTATACCTCGGAATGACTACTGTCTCCCGGAATTATTTATTAATTAAAAGTGTAGGTCCCAAAATTTTCTGTACACCTCGGTCAGCTAACTTGCCTCCTGGAAAATTAGAAAAAAGCCCAGGTGCTCAAATTAACGCCATGTGCCACGGCTAGTCTTCAAATAAACTATCTGGGTGACAAAAGAAAACTTGCTAGCTGCTTGTTTAGCATTTCATGTCTCATTTGAGATATGGAGCAACCTCTCTAGGGGTTGACAGTTACCATAATTTAGATTAATTGGAATTTAATTAATTAGAATTTCCCCTATTTTTTGTACGGCCTTTGATATTATTATATTTAGAAATATAATTATATCTTGGACTCTTTTTTGGATATATTTTGGATTTGGATAGTTTTTATTTAATATATTTGTTACTTAGATTAATTTATATACTGGATATTTTTGTGTGAATTTTATTAATTTCTTGGAAATATGATTTTAATTTTTAATATTAGTGGAACTATTTCTGCGGACAAAAATAACAAAGCTAATTAGCATGAAAAATCATTGGTCAATTTTATAGATTTTTGATTGGCCATATCCGCGGTCCAATCGGATCGCTCAATTTACCAACCTATCAGCGCATTAAAGTACTTTTGGCATTATGAATATATAAGGTGACTCATTTGATCAAAAACTTCAATTCTCTCTCAGTATGAGCAGACAATTACCATTCGAGAGCAAGTTATCACTAAAGAAGAAGATGTCAGGTTCTCAGACTTCAATCTCCAGCTCGCAATCTTCTCAGGTGCAAGGTCCGGAAGGGCAGGCACCGAGTTTAGGTCAAAAACAGGTGCAAGGGTCGGAAGACCAGGTGCCGGCCGTTAGGGCCAACCCAGGACTCTCAATTAATTGCCCGGGTCAAAAAGAGCGCTCCGATGTCCCCCACCACCATTTAAGATTCCGGATCAAGAGCTTTCGAAGCACAATCGTGCGTTTATTTTTGGTTTAATTAACATGATGGAAGGAAAATTGATTGGTTTGGCAATTCTCGAGGAAAAGATGACCAAGCGATCAAAAATGCTTTAAACAAAGAGGTCTCCAAAAGTGTTAAGGAGGACAAAATAAACTACATGGAAAGGAAGTGTGTGGAAATGGAAAGATGTAAGGGTGACTCAAAAATAGCTTTTGGTATTGCCAAAGAACTTACTAAGAAGTTGACCCCCAGGATGGATGTTATAAATGATGAGAAAGGTAACACTCTTACCGAAAGTGAAGACATCAAGAGGCGATGGATTCAGTATAGTTCCCAGCTGTTTGAGGCACAAGATGACAAGGTGTATGCCCGGGGGTGTATGTACAGTGTGAAACGAGTGAGGAAGAACCTCCACCATTGAGAGCTGAAGTTGAGCTTGCCATGGAACAAATGAAAAATGCTAAGTCACCTGGCATTGATAATGTATATAGCTGCTGAGTTGTGGAAGGCAACTGGAAAAGAAGGGATAGACCTAATGTGGCGTCTATGTAATATCATGTGGAAAAAGAAGAAATGACCGAGAGACTTGTGCAGGGCAGTATTTATTCCACTGCCAAAGAAGGGAAATTTGAAAGAGTGTGCCAATCACCGGACCATCAGCCTGACTTGTCATGCAAGTAAAGTGCTTCTGAAGATCACCATCAAGAGAATGAAGAACAAAATGCAGCAAGAAATATCTGATGAGCAGGCAGGATTTCGTGAAGGAAGGGGGACTAGGGACCAAATTGTCAATATCAGGAATGTGATTGAGAAATGCATAGAGCATAGACTTCCTCTTTACATGTGCTTCATAGATTACAGTAAAGCTTTTGTTAGCCACCCTCAGATGTGGGAAAAAGATGGGTTTCCCAAGTCATCTTGTGGATCTGATCAGCTGCTTATATGCAGACCAAGAATCGGCAGTCAGAACATGCAGTGGGGACACAGATTGGTTCAAGATTGGAAGAGGCTTACGACAGGGCTGTGTGCTATCACCAAACCTATTTAACATCTACTCTGAAGACATATTGAGAACAGCTTTGGAGGGGTTTGAAGGTGGAGTGATGTTTGGCGGTACAAAAATTACTAACCTGAGGTACGCCGATGATACCACTCTTATTTGTAGCACCAGAGTAGAGCTGATTGATCTTTTGAAGCGCATCAAAGAGGCCAGCGAAGAAAAACACCTTCTCCTGAACACAAAGAAGACAAAAATAATGGTTGTAGACAGAGAGCGGAAAAGTGATGAGTTTGTGGTAGATGGACAGCAGATCGAGGAGGTGAAGCAATTTGAATATCTGGGTTCAATTATTAACAACAGTGGTGACAGCACAACTGAAATTAAGCGAAGACTGGCTATTGCAAGGACAACTGTGCAGGGCATGTCAAGCATATGGAAAAGTAGAGGCCTATCCATTGACCTCAAGGTACGCCTACTTCATGCACTGTGTTTTCCATTGCGGCATAATGGAGAGACAGCTGAAGTACTTTGGCCATATTGTCAGGAAACACGGAGTGATTTATATATTATATAATCTATGTATCATAAATGATTCGTAATTTTGAAAAGTTTCACATTGCGAGACATATCTTGGATATTTTCATTTATAAATTTACCCTTCGTGGTTTTGATTTTGGAACTGGAGGCAGGTTCCGTTCAGGGTCCGTTTTTCTGTAATTTAATTAAATCCGATGTTTGTTGAACAGGATCCTTTACTGTAATTAAAGCACATCACGTGGTATTTAAATTTAAGTACACCATTGGGCATTACAATCATGCAAAAGTAGAAATGTGAGCAAATTACTTTAATGAATATTTCACAAACACTAGTAGGGAGTCTTGACCAAGCACTGATGGTCGATCCCAAGATCGAACCAATTAGGATCTGGTGCCTTTCATCCTCGAGCTCGGGTGTATTTAAATATGTGGTAATCTCATTTGTGCAATGGGCTATTCCACATTGTTGTGTTGTGCCCTAAGTAATTTGATGATTTATGTGTGTTTACATTTTTATAGGAACCCCCGCTCATGTAATCAAGTTCATTCAAGATCAATTCAGTCAGATTGAGAATGAGCTTTTCTTAGAATGGGACTTTTTAGTTTTTACTAGTTTAGTACAAATAAGAAGCAAGAGATATATGTGGCAGATTTTATCAAGAAAGTTGTATGTTTTCTATTATGTGTTTATAGTCTATGTGCTTTCAACGAAAGCTACCTGTAAGCCAGTCAATTTGCATAGCCAATAACGTGTTATTGATCCAGCAATATATAAAGAAGGGGATTTCGAGTACAACAAAGTGCTCTTTCTTCCCAAAAGTGGAATAATTCTTCTGTAGACTTGCAGAAGTCTAGTTTATGAAACAACACATCTTTAATGTAGGTGGAGCAGGTGTAACGAATAATGTATCCTGAAGAAAGTGAATGATTGGTGAAAGCAGCACCATTGTGAAAAATTGTCATCTGTGTAAGGATTTGTATGCAAAGGATATAAATTCAAGTCGGTGGTCTTCGCAGGACAAGTTTGAACATATGTTTATACATATCAGTTGTCCGGAATATTAAGTGCCACAGAACTGTCTAATAAACAACAATACTGCCGGATTAGTAATCAATATAAAAGTATCATTGTGATTCATGTTTGCATTTTATGTTCATATGCAAAATGAGTGTCCAATCATACTTTTCATTAAAGATTCAGATTTTGTTAACTCATAAAATCAGTGTGTTTTATTGTTCATTCTGAAGTAAATTTGGAGTAAAAGGTGTTTTTGGCCTTGAGTCATTGCGATCCGTAACAGATTGGGGCTCATCCTGTAAAAACAGTTGACATTAATTTATGAGTTTCAAAAGTGAGAGTACAGTATGGCGTTCAAAGCAGAAGAGTTTGCAAAATTTTATAAATTGAAATAAAACAAAATGCATTGATTGATGTTTTGGTTGATGAAGAGCTTTTTGATTAAACCTGCTTGGACAAGAAAGTTGAGGATCAAACTGAAATCAGTTGCGATGCAGTTAAATTGAAAGAACTAGAAGTTCAGTTGGAAATGGAAAATGCAATTGCAGTTATGCAATAGTTAGATAATAAAAAGCAAGAAAAAAATAGCTCCCAAACAACAAAAGCTACAAATGAGAATAAAATGGCGATTGGCAATTACCATTCGAGAGCAAGTTATCACTAAAGAAGAAGATGTCAGGTTCTCAGACTTCAATCTCCAGCTCGCAATCTTCTCAGGTGCAAGGTTCGGAAGGGCAGGCGCCGAGTTTAGGTCAAAAACAGGTGCAAGGGTCGGAAGACCAGGTGCCCGTAAACAAATCTCTGACTGGGTCTGAGCCGTTATATTAGGGCCAACCCAGGAATTTCAATTAATTGCCCGGTCAGAAAGAGCGCTCCGATGTCCCCAACAAGATTCCGGATCAAGAGCTTTCGAAGCACAATCGTGTGTTTATTTTTGGTTTAATTAACATGCTGGAAGGAAAATTGATTGGTTTGGCAATTCTCGAGGAAAATATGACCAAGCGATCAAAAATGCTTTAAACAAAGAGGTCTCCAAAAGTGTTAAGGAGGACAAAATAAACTACATGGAAAGGAAGTGTGTGGAAATGGAAAGATGTAAGGGTGACTCAAAAATAGCTTTTGGTATTGCCAAAGAACTTACTAAGAAGTGGACCCCCAGGATGGATGTTATAAATGATGAGAAAGGTAACATTCTTACCGAAAGTGAAGACATCAAGAGGCGATGGATTCAGTATAGTTCCCAGCTGTTTGAGGGACAAGGTGTATGCCCGGGGGTGTATGTACAGTGTGAAACGAGTGAGGAAGAACCTCCACCATTGAGAGCTGAAGTTGAGCTTGCCATGGAACAAATGAAAAATGCTAAGTCACCGGGCATTGATAATGTAGCTGCTGAGTTGTGGAAGGCAACTGGGAAAGAAGGGATAGACCTAATGTGGCGTCTATGTAATATCATCTGGAAAAAGAAGAAACGACCGAGAGACTTGTGCAGGGCAGCATTTATTCCACTGCCAAAGAAGGGAAATTTGAAAGAGTGTGCCAATCACCGGAACATCAGCCTGATTTGTCATGCAAGTAAAGTGCTTCTGAAGATCACCATCAAGAGAATGAAGAACAAAATGGAGCAAGAAATATCTGATGAGCAGGCAGGATTTCGTGAAGGAAGAGGGACTAGGGACCAAATTGTCAATATCAGGAATGTGATTGAGAAATGCACAGAGCATTGACTTCCTCTTTACATGTGCTTCATAGATTACAGTAAAGCTTATGACTGTGTTAGCCACCCTCAGATGTGGGAAAAAGCTGCTTATATGAAGACCAAGAATCGGCAGTCAGAACATGTAGTGGGGACACAGATTGGTTCAAGATTGGAAGAGGCTTACGACAGGGCTGTGTGCTATCACCAAACCTATTTAACATCTACTCTGAAGACATAATGAGAACAGCTTTGGAGGGGTTTGAAGGTGGAGTGATGTTTGGCGGTACAAAAATTACTAACCTGAGGTACGCCGATGATACCACTCTTATTTGTAGCAGCAGAGTAGAGCTGATTGATCTTTTGAAGCGCATCAAAGAGGCCAGCGAAGAAAACACCTTCTCCTGAACACAAAGAAGACAAAAATAATGGTTGTAGACAGAGAGCGGAAAAGTGATGAGTTTGTGGTAGATGGACAGCAGATCGAGGAGGTGAAGCAATTTGAATATCTGGGTTCAATGATTAACAACAGTGGTGACAGCACAACTGAAATTAAGGGAAGACTGGCTATTGCAAGGACAACTGTGCAGGGCATGTCAAGCATATGGAAAAGCAGAGGCCTATCCATTGACCTCAAGGTACGCCTACTTCGTGCAACTGTGTTTTCCATTGCCACTTACGGATGCGAGTCTTGGGCTATGACCAATAATGATAGGAAAAGAGTAGATGCTTTTGAGATGTGGTGTTACAGGAGGCTTCTACAAGTGACATGGAAAAACAGGAGAACAAATTCCTGGATCCTCGACAAGATTGGTACAAGTCTAACCATCAGAAGCGGCATAATGAGAAAGCTGAAGTACTTTGGCCATATTGTCAGGAAACATGGAGGTGTAGAAAAACAGATTTTGCAAGGGGCTATGGAAGGCCGACGAGGAAGAGGCCGTCCACCAACATCTTGGACTAATGACGTGAAGCTGGTTTCTAACCAAGGAATGCAAGGTGCAACGCACTTAGCATCAGATCGAGTGAGATGGCGTACTCTTGTGAAGACCACAGCAGCGCTACACAGCGCCACCTGACACACAGAGAGAAACATGTTTAAGAAAGTAGTGATTTTGATATATACAATCTATGTATCATAAATGATTCGTAATTTCGAAAAGTTTCACATGGTGAGACATATCTTGGATATTTTCATTTATAAATTTACCCCTTTGTGGTTTTGATTTTGGAACTGGAGGCAGGTTCCGTCCAGGGTCCGTTTTTCTGTAATTTAATTAAATCCGATGTTTGTTGAACAGGATCTTTTACTGTAATTAAAGCACATCACGTGGTATTTAAGTACACCACTGGGCATTACAATCATGCAAAAAGTAGAAATGTGAGCAAATTACTTTAATGAATATTTCACAAACACTAGTAGGGAGTCTTGACCAAGCACTGATGGTCGATCCCAAGATCGAACCAATTAGGATCTGGTGCCTTTCATCCTCGGGCTCAGGTGTATTTAAATATGTGGTAATCTCATTTGTGCAATGGGCTATTCCACATTGTTGTGTTGTGCCCTAAGTAATTTGATGATTTATGTGTGTTTACATTTTTATAGGAACCCCCGCTCATGTAATCAAGTTGATTCAAGACCAATTCAGTCAGATTGAGAATGAGCTTTTCTTAGAATGAGACTTTTTAGTTTTACTAGTTTAGTACAAATAAGAAGCAAGAGATATATGTGGCAGATTTTATAAAGAAAGTTGTATGCTTTCTATTATGTGTTTATAGTCTATGTACTTTCAACGAAAGCTACCTGTAAGCCACGGCTGTTTGATGTATATAGAACTGGCTTCATTATTAACTAAATGCAAACTATAGATGGCGCTATTTATTCTAAATCATATTTCTTCATTTGCAATGGTTAGGTGTTTAATACTGCCATTAAAACAGCTGCAATAGGTAAAACAAGCAACAAGGAAATTTTATAAACATATTTTATCAAACAATAAAAGGAATTATTTGTATTAAAAGCTTGAAAGGGTAATTTCCAGTAACTAAATAGCGCCACCAATTTTGTCATTAATAGATACATTTTATATACGAAAAAGCTTTAAAAAATACTATAAAAGTGAATAATTTTATAAAAGAGGGGAATTTAAAGTTGAGAACGACTCAAAAGCATCTGTATACATTAGCACGATATCACTATTAGCTGTTTAAGCCTAAAATTTGTTTATACATGATGTTTTGTTTGAAAAACTAATAAATGAGACCATCAAACAACCGTGAAGCCAGTCAATTTGCATAGCCAATAACGTGTTATTGATCCAGCAATATATGATAACGAAGGCGATTTTGAGTACAACAAAGTGCTCTTTCTTCCCAAAAGGGGAATAATTCTTCTGTGGACTGCAGAAGACTAGTTTATGAAACAACACATCTTTAATGTAGGTGGAGCAGGTGAAACGAATACTGTATCCCGAAGAAAGTGAGTGATCGGTGAAAGCAGCACCATTTTGGAAATTGTCATCTGTGCAAGTCAACGGTGGTCTTGAACATATGTTTATACATACCAGTTGTCCGGATTATCAAGTGCCCCATAACTTTCTAATAAACAACAATACTGCCGGATTAGTAAGCAATATAAAAGTATCAATGTGATTCATGTTTGCATTTCATGTTCATATGCAAAATCCCTGTCCAATCGTACTTTGTTTTAAAGATTCAGATTTTGTTAACTCATAAAAACAGTGTGTTTTGTTGTTCATTCTGAAGTAAATTTTGAGTAAAAGGTGTTTTTGGCCTTGAGTCATTGCGAACCGTAACAGATTGGGGCTCATCCGGGATCACACTGTAAAAACAGTTGACATTAATTTACTGAGTTTCAAAAGTGAGAGTACAGTATGGCGTTCAAAGCAGAAGAGTTTGCAAAATTTTATAAATTGAAATAAAACAAAATGCATTGATTGATGGTTTGGTTGATGAAGAGCTTTTTGATTAAACCTGCTTGGACAAGAAAGTTGAGGTTCAAACTGAAATCAGTTACGATGCAGTTAAGAGGCTTTATCCGATAGACTCAGATGGTAGGTGGAAGATGGGGGTCAGCAAATTTTGTTCATATTTTGTCAATCAAACATGTGTCCATGAGTATTTACAGTGGAGGTATTAAAAAATTTTGAGGACCCCCCACTGGGAGATACTGGACCCCCCTCAAATTGACCCCCATGATTGTCTTCTCAGACACAAAAACTTTGAAATGTGCACTAACTTTTGATTAGAGCCACGTAATAACGCGCATCTCCAGACATTTTATTTATACTTCACAGTAATAATACACATTTTGGCTCGACATAACAATAAAACATTCTTTGGACAACATTTGGGTTGTTCCATTTTCAGAGAGGGGTGTAATGGCCTTTTCAGCAATTGTGTAAATGTGAAAAATCCTAATTTTGAAGCAAAGTTTGCAAGATGATTGTGAGAGTTCCTCAATATTTTTGTCAAAGTTATTTACTTGTTGGATAAAGTATATATAGGTTGAACAATTGAGCAAATAAAAATCGTGGAGACTTTTTCCGTTTTAAAATGAGCATATCTTACTTTATGCTCTTTTTCAGAAAAGCGCAAAATCCTAATTTTGAAGCAAAGTTTGCAAGATGATTGTGAGAGTTCCTCAATATTTTTGTCAAAGTTATTTACTTGTTGGATAAAGTAGATATAGGTTGAACAATTGAGCAAATAAAAATCGTGGAGACTTTTTCCGTTTTAAAATGAGCATATCTTACTTTATGCTCTTTTTCAGAAAAGCGCAAAATCCTAATTTTGAAGCAAAGTTTGCAAGATGATTGTGAGAGTTCCTCAATATTTTTGTCAAAGTTATTTACTTGTTGGATAAAGTAGATATAGGTTGAACAATTGAGCAAATAAAAATCGTGGAGACTTTTTCCGTTTTAAAATGAGCACATCTTACTTTATGCTCTTTTTCAGAAAAGTGCAAAAGTGCGATATTTTCATGCTAAACTCAGGTACGGTGATTTTCTAAGTTTAAAAATGACAATATTTTTCTTTATTTTTAGCTGTATTAAATAAA
Organism: Amphiura filiformis; assembly: GCF_039555335.1. Lineage (NCBI taxonomy): Eukaryota > Metazoa > Echinodermata > Ophiuroidea > Amphilepidida > Amphiuridae > Amphiura > Amphiura filiformis. The sequence goes on along the minus strand of NC_092640.1, from coordinate 40,355,271 downwards.
GCCTAAATTTTCACTTAAGCTCCAATTTTGTAAGGTAAGGTTCAGTTTTTATTAACAAATGTTAGAAAGTGATGCTGCTATTTCAACATCGAAACTAGTACTAAAACGGGCTCTGTTAGCAGTTATTCGGAGAGGGCCTATATACTTTTCTTGTGAAATCGAATTTGCTTAATGTTACTGGGGAAATTCGCTTAAATATTAGTATAAATGGTCATTGCCATGACAACTGCTTTCTCTTTGAAATCTCCTAATACATGTAGCTTAAAATTAAAGAATCCATGTATATCAATATACTTATAAAGTGTAATACAAACTTTTTTAATGCAACAAATTGCTCAAAATGAAGAAAATGGGTCAATTTGGGGTCAAACTGCCCAAAATTCAAAGATCATAGATTACTGGGGAAATTCGCTTAAATATTAGTATAAATGGCCATTGCCATGGCAATTGCCTTCCCTTTGAAATCTCCTAATACATGTAGCTTAAAATTAAAGAATCCATATCAATAATATACTCATTGCAATACAAACTTTTTTAATGCAACAAATTGCTCAAAATTTGGGGTGAACTGCCCAAAATTCAAAGGTCATAGGTCACAGAAAAATGTTGTTGCTGTCATTTGGGATGAGGGAGGCCACAAAAGTTGGTATATTGGGTTTTACCTTGATGATAATGGGGACGAAATGCGGGGGAAAAAACCTTCGACCTGATGCGGTACTGATACAGTACCGCATGCAGCAGTTTGAGATTGTGCCTGTGACACTTATCAGTTTCCGTAGCAACATAACAACTAGCCATTTATATTATGGGTTTTTTTTGTAAATTTTACCATATATTGTGGAGATGTCCTTAACAATTTTACTCCCAACTGGCCAGTATTGGGGATAATAAATTTTTTCCCCTCATCTTATTTTAACATACCACTGTCACCGTAGAAGGTCAAGGGTCAATACACATGACTTGGTTGAAGCTCTCCCCTACTGACAGTGTAAAAAAAAGAAAATTTATTATCCCTGATACTGGCTATTCTGGGTAAAATGTTTAGGTCATGTTCACATGATGAGGGAATTGTTTTAAAATTTGCTTTAAAATTAGTATAAATGGCCGTTGCCATGGAAACTGCCTTCACCTTGAATTATCCTAGGTCACAATTAAAGAAGCCTCGTATAATCAGTAATATAAAGTGTAATACAAACTTTTGTAATGCAAGAAATTGCTAAAAATGTAAATACAATAAAATACATTAAACTATCAAAATTGTATAAAAGTCTGCAGTGCAAAAATCTACATTTTTTACTTGACATGCTTGATGTAACGTATGTTGTGTGTCTATTTCGTTTTTCCAATTTATATTTATTTTTTTGTTATGTAAGTTTTAACCTGTTGTAAAGCTTTTCTGTAATTTAAATATGGGCCTGGTTCAAAATTTGGGTAAAAAAGGTGCATTGGGTCAGAAATGGTCGTAACTCAACACATGAAGATTTGAGACTACTTCTAACTGCATAAATAGATTGATTGACCCAAAACAACATAGACTAGACACCAGAACCTGGTAAAAAGACCCAAAAATGACAAAGTTATGGCTAAAAATGTGATTTTCAGGGAAAATGCAGCCATTTTGGATTTTTGCTGTGCACATTCTTTTTTGAAACCCAGGCTTAACATTTTGTAATTTCATGTTGAGATAGGCCTAGGTCAAATAGAACATACAAAAAACCTTATCCCGAAGCAAAACAAAACAAGTCCCATTTATAGCCCACTCCTAGCATTAAGTTCCACCCCAGGTTATTAGGATTTAGTACTTTGGGGTATGGGGCCCTACTAGGCCTAGTTCCTATAGCTTAAGTACTGATGCATGTGAAATGATTAAGAATCGGAATAGGAGCTTGTGATTCATAATACCACTAACATGTATGAATACGAGCTTGTGACAATGAGGTAGGGGCTCATATTCAAGGAGCATTATCTACTGGCGATTTTACCAATACCGTAAAACCCCGTCTACAAGCATATATAGTGTTTTTTATAAAAGCTTAATTAATTCGAAGCAAGCGTTAATATACCAATACAATAGATCGGTCTTAAAATAATAGTTGTTTGTATATGCTTGGATCCGTAATTTATTTGCTCAAACTCCATAATGGCGACTGGATTAATGTAGCTTTCATCAGAAGCACACTATATGCTTGTAGACGGGGTTTTACGGTATACTGTAAAAGAGAAACACCTACCCCTGTATTTGATTTACATTCTTAAATGTGGTTCTTAACTCCTCAATGCAATAACTGACTATTGGCTCAAGAAAAGGGACTCCTACAGTGAAAAGATCATATATTTGATGTTGGTGTTGTATACAGCATCATTATACCAATGTCACATATTGGGAAAATCCAAGTTTGTGTTCTATGAAAAGTAAAAAAGTCTCCATGATTTTTATTGCATTATATAAATGACCTATGTACAGAGGTTCTCTCCTGTAATGAACAATGTGAGAAAGATTGAGGAACTCCTACAATGACGTCACAAAGTAGAGGGATATTTCACTTTTTTTCAAAAGTTGTAAAATGTTAAATATGGGCCCCCACCCCTGTTCATAAATGGAACATCCCAATATAAACATTTGTTGTTTTATATTTTGTGATAAAGACAAAGGATGAAAGAAGGTGTGTAGAAAAATTTACTTTCATAGATGCTTGTCTTAGGTGCCAAAATTTGTTCAAAATGGCATAAAACGGCATTTTACAAGTCAGAGAAATACGTGTTAGGGGGGCATATTTTAGGGGCCCCATATTTCCCAGGAGGGGGCATAGCAGATTTTTTATACTGATTATTATGAACACTTATCCAAACTTATTAAATTGCCAAAATATGGTTGAAATTTGCTGACCCCCATCTTCCACCTTTTTCCCATGGCATCAGTATTTCTCAGAAAATCTCTCTTAAATTGAAAGAACTAGAAGTTCAGTTGGAAATGGAAAAAATGAAAATGCAATTGCAGTTATGCAAAAGTTAGATAATAAAAAGCAAGAAAAAATAGCTCCCAAACAACAAAAGCTACAAATGAGAATAAAATGGCGATTGGCAGCAAAAATTGGAACCTGAAAACATAGAATGGATATGGAGACACATCAGAAAGAAACAGAAATCGAGTTTAAGCAAGAGAAATTAGACAAACTAGGTGACAAGTACTCATCAGGTTTCTCCTCAAAGTCACGCTTTGATTGAGTGTTTTAACTTATGCCTAAAGAAAATTAAGTATTTTCAACACTTTGAAAAGATAGCTACAAATTTGAAATGGCCTAAAGAGCACTGGACCTAGCTGTTACACAAAGTAGTTTTGTATGGAAGTCCAGGGAGATTTACTTATCTCTACCAATAGAGAATTAATAATTACGACGATTGAAACAGTCCTAAAGACCTGCTGGTGCCTGAAGCATACAGACAAAAGATTAGAGATTCAATAATGCAAATGTTTGACAAGTAGCCACAAGTTGTTCGGTTCAAAAGATGTCAAAGATGATTTTGGCCAACTTAGGCAATTGGTTCTGGTCGAAGAATTCAAAAGATTTGTCATTTGACATTAAAATTCACTTGGATGAAAGCGCTAGCGAAATTAAAACTTTACATGATGCAGCAACAATGGAAGATGACTATGGCTTAACTCGCAAGCTAAATGCAAGTAAATTTAGTCACAACCAAAAGCATTAAGCAAAAAATTCAAATGTAGTTTATTATCATAGTGCTTGTGCGGTTGTTTGATGGCATGTTTACCCGTATGTTTACTGTATTAATTTGTAAGCAAAGTTGAAAACTGGTGGCGCTATTTATTCTAAATCTTGTTTACATCCTTACATGGGGTAGACACTTGTATATAAAACATTAGTAAAATGAGTAACAAATAGCAAGGAATTTTTCTAAAAACAATTTATCATGAAATGAAAGGAATAACACATTATTATTGGGTTAATTTAACTAAAAATATATGTAAATAGCGCCCTCAATTTGCACACAAATATACAATCTTTCAAACACTGAAGGTTTGTTCTTCAAACTTATAGAAACATTTACAGGTCAATTCGTCCAAACAAAAACCCCCCGTAATTCGGTTATAAACCCTAATCCTTACCTTACCCTAAACTTTACCCTAACCCTAAACTATAACCTAAGCCCTTATCCTAACTTTATCCCTAATCCCAACTTAGAATGCCCTAAACCCTAACTTTTACTCTTTATGGACTACTGACCCGTTGGACTAATGAGCTGTGCCCATAGAAACACAAAACATACAGTAAGACCTAAAAAATTGTTTGATTGGCGTAACCTGACCTACCCTGAAATTAGGCACGACCCTAGACTTTTCTCTCTTTTTTTGCAAAGAAATAAAAAAAGAAAAGAAACAAAAACATCTAATATAAAAAAGAAGAAAAAAAAAGATAAAAGGCCTTTATCAAACACAATTTACAGCTTTAAAAGTTACATTGGTAACTTTTTATCACAGAGAATGGCCTTGAATATACTAAAAAAATCCTACCTACCTACCCTTTTTTTATATTACGCCTGATTATTAAGTATGAAAATGGAACCCCAGAACACTTTCAAACGTTTGTCCTTATTCACCCCTGTCCCTACAGACCATATTTACGGTACATAACAAAAGGTAACATCAGTTACAAATTGGTGCACATATATTTCAATATCTAAAATGTGTTATATACATTTCTTTATAATAAATATACAAAGTCGGAATTGATAATACCACTAAGTTTCAACTACACTATTTCTTAGATTTAAAGCATGAAAAGCAAATGCAGCGAAACTTAAAAGTGGTCAAGTCTTCTGTATTGCTTAGAATTGAACAGGGCACCTGTCTCATCAAATCCATCTTTGAAAGTGACAGAGGTGTCATCAATGTTGAAATAATAGATAATACCACTAAGTTTCAACTACACTATTTCTTAGAATGAAAGCATGAAAAACCAATGCAGCAAAGCCTGACAAAGTGGCCAGGTCTTCTGTGTTTATTAAAGAAAAAACACTTGACAAGTTTTACAAGTATCAGTATCAAACTATATACATTAATTTCCATATAATCATTTTCAATTGATCGTCGGCTTTTCCTCCCAGCTACATACACTTTAAGAATATATCATTAGATTTATAAAATTTACTTCGACGACTCTTATATATCAAAAATGTGAAAAATATCAAAATTTTAATAATTTGTCATAAAATTTGTATTATATCGTGAATTTCAAAAAATTAAAATTATTTGATATCAGAAAGACATTCTTTGTATTCAGAATGTAATTTGATATGTCTGATGTACTCTCATGTCCCACAAAAAATACTGTCGAAACGCTCAAAACGCTTATGCCAGATCCCTTAACATTTTTGTGTTTTTAAAAGCATTTAGTGTATAATGTGGTATGTGTGTATACCATTGTGAAGTATGTGACACGATCTAATAGTTGTATTTAATGGATGTACATTTACCATTTCCTAATTTTGGGTCAATTTCAGCCATACTTTATGCAAACAAACTGGAACAGCTGAAAAGCATTCAAACATACATTACCAACTCAACATTGTTAAATTGCTAAATGATGACACATAGAATCATTACTGCTAGAGCATATGCTAGAGAGTCAAGAGAAACAAATGTATTGCAATTATAATACTGTGTGCTTCTATATTCTTTGATGTTTAATATGACATTGATAACCGTATGATATGAACATTCTCTCTCCATTGCAGATGGCATTGCCAGTCTTGCGGACTTTTCCTTGGATACTTTTGCTGCTGCTATGCAGCTGTAACAAAGGTGAGTGAATCATTAAATTAAGTTAAATGTAAATGATTATGTAGCAGTGATCCGGGGGGGCACTCGCAATAAATGTGTTGTTATCCTCGAGCATTGTTGTGGTCCGCTCATGCTATTTTGGAAAAAGGGGTATACATTTCAGCACAGGTCAGCGTTTAGGGTATGCATTTGATGGACATGAGGTCGGGGATTAGGCCAGGTATAAATATGTTAAAATGTAATTGTGTTAGTTTTGCCAATCCCGGGGGATAGGTCAGTGAAAAGGATATCTACTAAAAAGTACATAAACATTGTGCCTTGACTGGATAAAAAATCACATATCGCATAGCTCATTTTCTAAAAAAAAAGCATAGCACTGATACAGGGGAAAGAAGAATACATCGCACACTAACACAATTATACATGAATTTACAAATGGAAACATGACATGCATAGGCGGATATACAAGACATACATGCCTGTGCGGGGAGGGCGGATCCAGGACTGCTCCCCCCACCCCGTGGTGCTTAAAAAAATCAGGGGGGTGTGTGAGGGGTGATGTGCCCCCTCAGAAGTAAGAAACTTTTGCAAAATGAAGACCTAATTGAAGCGATTTGGTGGACCAACTATTGACAAGTCTTGAACCCCAGACCTCTCGCTTGTCAGGCGAGCGCTCTAACCACTGATCGAGCTACACAAACTGCCCCTGATAAACAGGACCCAAATCTGGTAATTATGGATAGCACGTAGCTTTTTTACCAAATGTGTCTGAGACAGTCTTTCTTCTTCTTTTTTTTTCTTTTTTTTCCTTGTGAATACAATACTATAAGAGTGACTAGACTACTAATATTGTGATCGTAAAGTACATTGCAGTCATGTAAAAATCAAAGCATATCGAGAGCAACTTTTGACAAGTTAAAGCAGCTGTTGGAATCTGCTTATCCACAAAAATAGGCTATGTAGTTAAATTCAAATATCTACCGGTCGATTGGCCAAAAAGAAGTTTCCATTATCAATTGGACCAATCAGCAACGTTGTTAGAATAATTTCACCACACAAAACAATTGCGGTGAATTATTTGCAAAGCTCCATTCTGATTGGTGATTAAAGTGAAGATATCATGTAATTGACCCATCAGTGGCAATGTTAGATATGTGGTTAATGGCCTGAGATTTCGATCCTAGCAGGATCTTTATCAAAGACACTTTGCCTTTTGCCTAGATCGAAAGCTCAGGCCATTAACCACATATTTATTATTTTTGAAATAAAGAATTGAATGTATGAATACAAAACCCAAGCAAGTCCATACGTTGGCTAAATTGAGTTAAGCATGGGCAATTGTTTCTATACATAGGCCTGTCATATGTATGAAAGAACAACTCAAATTCATCCTCTGTGTCTATTGAGCATGTAAAAAATAGCATGTATGAAAGAACCACCCAATTCCATGACTTGAGTCTTGTAACACATTGATTGAAATCCAGTATGTATAAAAGTCCACTTGTAACACATTCATTGCTAGAGAGTGACCTTTGGAAAAAAAAATGGGTTTCATAAAGGAAAGTGTGTGGTTTATATTATATGGCAGAATGCTTATCAACATTATACATACCTGTGTGCTTTATTTTGTATTATCTTACTAGTGGTAATCTCATTCTAACATTGTTGTCTTTGTATATGATTCAAAAAACCACCCAAGTCCAAAATTTAAAATGAACCCCACGAAGTCCCTGAAATGCTAATCGTCATACCTAATACAGGTTAAGCCACTCATTTGCACGTAAAACTTACCATATTGACCAGGTAAATCTAACTGAAGGAATTAAAATGATTCACAGGTTTTTCTCTCAAAATCACTTCCCATGGACTTGGGTGGGGTTTGTATTCATGTATTCAATTTGTTAAATTGAATATATGCAATTTTGCATGCAAAATGTTTGGGCATAGTAAATATAGTAAAACAAGTTCATTGTTAATTTGAAGTATAATTATTATGTATTATAATCAAATTTGAAGTTAGCGTTGGAATGTTCCAGGAAAAAAGGTCAAACGATATAATATAGGCCTATTCTTAGACCTCATAACATATAAAAATATAACACTGCCAAGTTTAAACTTGTCATAAATGCCGGGCCATATAAGGTACAATATGTTGCAGGTTTAGCGATTTTTTATTTTATTTTTTTTTTGATTAAAAAAAGATTGATTTATTTGATTTAAATCTGATTTTTTTTTTTAAATTGATTTCTTAATATTTTTTTATTCCAAGAACTGCTATACCCCATGATAAAGTCAAAAGAGACCAGTGGTATGCTTGACATAATGTGCAAGCCTATCAGATATTTACAAGAAATCAACACATGTTTTTACATGTGGAAATTTCAAAGAAAAAAATTGGCAAAATCTTAGGGAAAAAAACTGTTGAATTCTACACCTTGATGATAAATTTTTAGCAATAGATAAAATGACATCATAGTGGTATTTTAATTGTATTCAAGTTGTAGAAGCATTAGGAATGAAGTAAAACATAAATTAACTTACATTGATCAAAAATCGTAAAAAATGAAAAAGTTGATTTGAATCAGTGATATTTTTAAAAATCATTTAATACAACTTTCGATTTAAATTGTGCCAACCCTGATGTTGATGTCCAGAACAACTATGTAGTTGTACATGCTGACCGAGCATGTTGAATAGCATCCCGTGAATAGAAAACATGTGACACATTGCCATTAATGCTTCAATAATTGCTGCACTTTCTGTGTAATGTATACATAAATGAAATAAATTCATATCAAAAGCACCATGACAGGCAACATACTTTATTACCCTTTTTTAGCATATGCATGTATATAATACCAACAATCTGATACACCGATTATATGTGCCCAACTTGAAAAACAACCCAACCCAAACAAGATTGTTATATGAATAGATTAATTTTTGTCACATAAATTTTTGATATTTTTGTAATGGTAACATATCTCCGGACTTATAATAAAACCTAAATGGGCTATCCTGTTGAAATCCACACTACCCCTGTGGAAGATTTTGGAAATATCTTCCACAGCGGGAGTATGTTTTTCAAATGTAATTGGTTAGGGTTAATCATTTTGATACCCATACTCCCCCTGTATTACGTCTTTACCTATATCTTCCACAACTGGAGTGTGTGTTGCAAATGGAAATTACTCATTACGTTTTTTTTACTTGGAGAGATTTGATCATGTCTTACCTCCTTTTCCAACTAAATCGACGGTAATAACTTTTGTAGTGAGGGATCAACATTTAACCACAAATTGCCTCAAAAAACTCACTTCCTGGGAATTAAATACCAATGTCATTTTTATGTAACTCATTGAGTTATATACTGCCTCTAGCTATAATAACATCCTTGTAATCTGGTCAACTCATTGACAGATACGAACCTCAGGAGGGAATTCAATTTTTGATCAATTCTCTCCAGGTAGTGAAACGTAATGTCGATTTTCTATTGTGTTCAAAACTCATACACCCTCTGTGGAAGACTTAAACTTAATCTTTCACAGGGGTAGTGTGGATTTCATATGGAATAGCCCAATTCTGACATAATGTAGTGTAGACCTACATGCCTGGCTTACAAATGTATATTCATTAACCCAAGTAGAAGGCTACAATTGGAATGGCCAGTGATGCCATTTTGCTTACCCTTTATTCAGACACTTCAAAGTCCTCTTAGCTTAGGGGTGGTGCAATAATTATGTGTATCTCAGGTGAATTATAGGGGGGCAAAGACTTCTTGGCAGGCCAAAAGTGTGTGGGGGGATGATTTTTGGTAGGTTGAAAGTGGGGGAAGCAGTTTTTGGCACAGATATTTTGGGCACAGTTTCTATATTACGCCCTAAAATTGTGAGGGAAACATTTATAGGAATACGTTCAAATATACAAAATTTCCTGCTCGCTGTGCTCGCATTACATGATAAGACAATTTAAGGTTTTAAATTCGGGTTCCCCAAAATCTTAGTGTGTAAGGGAGGGGGCAAAGAATTTTGGGCACGTCAAAAGGGGGGACAAATGTTTTTGGGCACGTCTAAGGGGGGGCAAAGATTTTTGGCCAAGGCCAAAGGGGGGCAAGCAATTTTTGGCAGACCACTTTGAGAATTCACCACCCGGGGGTACACAAAAATATTGCACAGCCCCTTATATAGAACTCCATGTTAAATTGCTGAAATACCCAGTGGGGTTTCTTTCATTATACCTTGTTATTCCGACGTAAAATGCACAGAGAGAAAACCTTTCCTGAAAGTTATTACTAACACTATTTCACCACGTGTAAAGAATAACAAAATTAAAATTTGATGTAAATCGTACATCATGGCTATTAATAGCTTTAAGCTGAAAGCATTAATATATAATGTTCCCATCCATTTTATACTCGTTAAACCCAGATGCGGCAGGAAAGACGCATTAATACTCAATGTAATAAAATACCATTACAATGTCAAATAGAGCCAGGCTTTTAAGCAAAGGGAGCCATTACACCGCATATATCGTCCCAGTGTATAAAAAGGTGATTGGTGCGATTTTAAAAATAATCATCCAATTGCACTTAAAGGAGCATATTAAGATGTGGAAATAGGAGTATAAACTGACCAGTAGATACCAGTTGTAGTCCTACTGTATATGGCATATTGGATGGCCTAGGGGAAAGTTAGCCCATATTTGCAAGACTATCCTTGCCTTCAAGGTGAAACAAACCTACTCATGTTACCCTCTGGCCATGGGCTGGCCTGGTGTCAGATCTTAACCAGGGAAAGATGACATTCCAATATCGGCCTTTAATATTTTGTTTAACAGTCTCCTTTAACGACCTACTGCTTCTCTACACCCCCTGATAAATTTTGTGACTAATTTTGCATTTTTCTCAAAAAATAACTAACACTGGTAACAAAAGTTATGTATATATTATAGGGAAAAGTGTGTGGGAGCAGCCGCGTGGCGCACAATGGTCCCGGGTTCAATTCCCCGCAGGACCCCCTAAAACAAACCCCATCTTATCCGCTCTCCCCGTGGCTCATCTGGTAAAGGCGGGGCAGATGACCCACAAAAGACCTCGTTACAGTCGGTTCCGATCCGGGTAACAAAGCCCGATTGTTGGCTACACTTGACTGTCCTGTAAACATTGCACCGACCAGCTATCTACGGCGATCCCCTTCATTCACCAGGTCACTTGTGCCTGGCCGAAGATTTGTCAGCATTATCTCCTAGATTTCAGCTGTTAATGCCTAGATATGCTCGACATAAAAAAAAGGAATCCAATTACTTCACAACTTAATAAGTAGTTCCTTATATATGATAAGAAATGAGGTACATTCTAGCAGTACCTCTTTTCTTATCATAAATAACGTACCAATTGTCTTGAGTCACAGAAATTGTTGTCACGATTCTGGTCTTGACCTTCATCTAACGAAGGGGGTGGTAGATGGACCCCTCTGTATCTTTTTCTGTTGCCATGAAACCTCGAACAACCTGCCAAATGGGTCTGTGTAATTGTCCAATCATCCTGAATGTCATGGGTGGCAGTCTGGGGGTATGGCCGATGTCACAGCTAACAGGCCTTGTCCAGAGCCTAGCCAAATGGGCACTCACAACAAACGAATTTTGAGGACAGAACTACATTGTAGATGAAATAAGTACTTTGAGCCTTTTGTTTCAAAAACAAGTGATTTAGTAATGTATAAGGCTGTTATTGTATATGTAGGTTTATTTTTTCTCTGTATTTTTTTGCTTACTACAGGCCTAGGCCAGACTACACCATGGACAACACCAGGTAGGTTGTTAAGTAAAAGATTTACATGATTTATCAAAATGACCAAAATGACCCTGGATATGTGTCTTTTCTAAAATTTGCTCACTTAAGTGCGTGATTAAATTCCATTTCACTGCTATGTTTGCATGAACAGTGTGGTAGAACTATATACATGTAATATTGCATGACATTTCGGTCTACATGTACCTCAACATTGAATACGCTCGTGTTTGCATGAAATTACCTAACTTTGATTTATTGTTTCATATATTTTCTGTGGGTATGAGGGCTTGTGCAGGCTGTGGCGTAGCTAGGGGTTGTGGCGCCCAGGGCTAAGGATACATGATGGCGCCCCTCCCCAATTCTTGAAACCGCGCGCGAAAATTGGGCCTATCAGTCATTAATTTTGGTTATAATGAAGTTGAATATAGGTTTTCATGTCATCTTTTAAATGATTTTGCGTGCAAAGCGGGCGGAAATTTTGATTGTTAGGGGCGCAGAGTCGATGCTAAATTGGTCAAATTGTAAGTATTCCTTCTAATTCTAAAAAAAAAATTCTTCCTGTGATGTGATTCTGTAGACGATTTCATATGTGATGATGGGACTTCCATTCAAAGTTCCTGGAGGTGCGACAATTATGAAGATTGTGATGATGGAACAGATGAAATTGGCTGTGGAGGTAAATAAACCAAGAAAATAATGATATGGATAACTGATGAGGATAGTCATTGTGAATATATTTGCTATATATTTCAGTTCCCAATATATCTGACCGTCTATAATCGTTTCGATACTTGGGTTGAGTTTATATATATTATATGGGGTAGTGAGGAGGTGTAACCAAAAATCTAAGCACTTGACCACCCCGTCCTTGGCCGAGAGGTACCGCCTGCCATCTGGATACCCAAACTGTTCTGAATCTCAGGATGCTTTCAGTTTAGGTCATGTATAGTGCACACCCCCACCACACCGAGCTTTCTTGCGCTTAGGTGTGTTTTTGGAGAGGGCTGGTCCTTTACCAGAGTGAGGAAGTGAGCTTCCTCTGCCTCCCTAGCTCATTCATCTCTGTCAGTCTTTCTGCCACTTACTTCTAGCTAATTTTATTTGTTCTTCTTTTCGCAAGCCAGTTTGCCAGGATAGGTAAGCCAACTTAGTTGGCTTGGTTAGGTTATCGCTCCGTTTGTGGGTGGTCGGGGATGTTAGGTGTGCATCCCACCGTCTAGGATTAGAGGTGCCTGATCCTCAGGATAATCATGACTCAATTATTGATTTCATTCTGGGGTACAGGACACAGATCCCCAGTGTGAAGGTGACGGCACATCCCACACGGACAACACCCTACTTCTTTGTGTTGTCAGGTCAAAGCTAGTGTGGGTGCAAACTGGTATTGTGACTATCTCTCTCTCTATTTTTCTTGTACATCCTAGTTAACCCCAGCTATGAGCTAAACATCAATGTCTGACCAGCATTGTATATCCAGGTGGTTACACTATGGTCACCCAGCTATGGTTAAATAGTCGGTGCTGAACAGGACATCGTTATGGCGGACGAAATCTTTAGATTCAACGGCACTACTTGTTCCTGGATTTGAGGCGAGTCACTCCATAATTAGTGAACCTCGGCTGCTGTCCACCTGTGTAAAAGCAGAACCCTCCACCTAGGGAGTTGCATAGGGTTAACCCTTCATGTAATGGACCTGCAGAAGAACTGCGAAACTTCAAAAGAAAGGCAGGCACTGTTGCAGAGCAGGCTGCGAAGCTGAGAATGACCTTTGCCAGACACTGGATAAATTGATCAAATTATCAAATTTATCCACCTTGCAGTGAGCAGTTTTTACTACTGACCGTGCTGTGAAGGGTGTCTGGTTTTCCCGGTGGGTGCTTCGTTTTTTTACCTCCCAATGGGGCTGACTCCCCCAATTCTGCATTATTTGTCACGAAAGTTACTAAAGAGAATAAACGGACGGACCGAACGAATTTGACTAAATCTGCTCACGGATCACGACTAACGAATTTGAATATTTGGCTGACCAACCTGAGAGGCTTAAGAACAAATAAAGGACAGCTAGAGGCTAGGATTTGCTCTGCTCCAACGAAGTCCAAGCCTGATCTCATCCTCATTACTGAATCTAAGCTGGAATCTTCAATCCCTGAAGATAGTCCAGCCATTTCCCTAGCTGGCTATTCTAGCATGAGAAGAGATAGGATTGACAACAGTGGATGGGGCGGCTGCATAGTCTATTACAAGAATGGCTTGCCAATAGTGAGAGAATACAGCATGGAGCCCAAGAGGCATGAGGTAATGGTCTTCACCATGGAAACCATGAGTGGTACAGTACTGCTTTCTCTTGTGTATTGTCCTCAAAAGAAAGTCATCAAAACCTTGGAGTGGTATGATAATAACATGGACCGCCTAATCACAAGAACCAAAGCCAACATTTCTATTTTGGCTGGCGATTTCAACTGTCACCATCGCGAATGGCTTCTCAGCAGATCTCCTACTGATGAAGAGGGCAGGATGGCATATGACTTCAGCTGTACACATGATCTTACCCAAATTGTCTCAGGAGCCACCCACCAGCTTGGTAATCGCTTAGATCTTATCATTACAGATGCCCCCAACCTGTTCACTCCAGTCATCATAGATCACAACATTGGCACCTCCGACCACTACCTTGCCAAGACAACATTGCAAGCTCAACCTCTATCTGAACAACCACCACCCAGAAAAGTATGGCTCCACAAAAGGCAGATTGGAACGGACTCAGAAGTGCTTTAGCCGCAGCTCCGTGGAACAAGTTGATCACGAAAAACAACCCTGAAGCTGCATGTGATAATGTGACCAATGTCATCTGTGAGGCAATGCATGAGTTTATACCCCAGAGATCTGTGCACTCCTATGTTAACTACCCAGAATGGTGGAATGATGGCTGTGAAAGGGCACTCAAGAAGAAGGATACCAAGTGGAGATGTTGGAAATCCTCCAGACTCCAGAGTCCCGACTTGAATATAACAGAGCCAGGACAGAGTACACATCTGTGTCAAGAAAAGCTGCATCTGCGCACAAGTCTAGAGTTAAGGAGAAGATGACAGACGAGCTCCAGACAGGATCAAAGTCTTGGTGGTGGACCGCACATCGGCTTATGGGCAAAGGGGGCAAGAGTGAAATACCAGTCCTCAAATCTGATGGCAACACCTACATAACATCAGAGGCTAAAGCTGAGTGCTTTGCAACATTCTTCAGTGAGAAATCAACCATCCCTCATGCTGAGAACTGTAAGCCAGTCCCCAACATTCCAAACAAGACTGCTTCCAAGTGCGGCAACATTGTATTCTGGCCAAAGCAAGTCAGTAAGCAGCTGAAGAAACTCGACATCAACAAAGCTTCTGGACCAGATGGTATCCCATCCATTGTGCTTAGAACCGCTGCCCCTGAGCTTGCTACCCCACTTGCTCGTCTCTTCCAACTTTGCTTTGATAAAGGTCATGTGCCGAACCAGTGGAAAGTTGCTAATGTCATCCCATGCCACAAGAAAGGGGACAGGCATTCTCCCAGCAACTATCGCCCTATATCCCTACTGTCAACACTGTCTAAAGTCATGGAGAGACTGATATATGAAGCTATGTGGCGCCACCTAGACTCACATCAGCTAATATCTAAGCAGCAATTTGGTTTCAGGGCTGGCCATTCCACTTCCGATGCCCTAACATATGTCTCCCAGCGGCTATCAAACTCCATCAATGACAGAGAAGAAAGTAGAGTTGCCTGCCTTGACATCAGTAAGGCTTTTGACAGGGTATGGCACCCCGGCCTATTGGCAAAGCTATCTGCTCTGGGTTTCACTGGAAAGCTGCTGAAGTGGTTGAAGGACTACCTCACCAATCGTTCCCTGAGAGTCTCACTGAATGGGATTTCATCAACTGAAAAGCCTATAAATGCTGGTGTCCCACAAGGCTCCATCCTTGGACCACTTCTGTTTATCATCTTCATCGATGACATCACCTCCGGACTCACAAATCCATCAATCTTATATGCTGATGATGTAACCCTGATGTCATCCATCAAGTCCAAGGAAGATAGAATTGGCGCTGCAATATCACTTGATGTAGACCTCAAAGCAATAGAGACATGGGCAAACACATGGAATGTACTGTTTGGAGCTGCGAAGTGCAAGACCACCACTATTTCTAACCGCAGAGATGCTTCATATAGTCACCCTAACCTCCACTTTTTGGAACAACTCTAGAAGAGGCAGACAGTGTTGACCTTCTTGGTCTTACTGTTAACAAAGACCTGTCATGGACCCCTGTAGTGGACAAGATGGCAAGAACAGCTAGCCAACGTCTTGGTCTCCTACGTCGTGCGGCCCCCTACCTTGTCCCTTCTCAGAGAGCAACGATATACAAGACTATGATCCGATCCAAGATGGAATATGCCAGCTCTGCATGGATGGGTGCTCCACCCACTTCTCTGTCCAAACTTGATGCGATACAGAGAAGAGCGGTACGTATCATTGGCATCTCAGAAGCAGATGGAAAGAACCATCAAATACAGCACCTGAGACATAGAAGAGCAGTGGGAGCCATCACTCTATTTCATCGGATGTTCTATGGCGAAGCTCCAGAACTCCTTCAACATCTGTTACCAGATCGTATGATTATTGATCCTCGTCTGCGGCGTTCTGTCAGATCCCACGACCAAGCTGTCAAAATCCCAAGATCCAACCTGGTCAGCCACCAGAGGTCATTCCTTCCATCCTCAGCTCACCTTTGGAACGATCTACCTGGTCCAATTATCTCTAACCAGAATCGGCTGAGCTTCAA
Organism: Amphiura filiformis; assembly: GCF_039555335.1. Classification (NCBI taxonomy): domain Eukaryota; kingdom Metazoa; phylum Echinodermata; class Ophiuroidea; order Amphilepidida; family Amphiuridae; genus Amphiura; species Amphiura filiformis. The sequence continues at coordinate 40,338,860 of NC_092640.1, read as the reverse complement.
ACGGGAGGTTAACAACTATCTTGGCGCTAACCCATCAGCGCTATCATACCGATAGCAGCTGTTAATGCCTTGCATAGTTCAGACATTAAAAAAAAAAAAAAATAAATATCAGCAAGATAATTTGGCCGCGGATGTTCATTTATTAAATCCGGTAATAAAAACTGGTATATTTACTCTGCCATAGAGGTGATAATCTATTCTATGTTGCGATTAAATGTCCCTACACAAACTTAACTTTTATGTTATTATAATAATAAAATAATAATAAATTTCCTTTATCAGAAACTAAGGTCCCTCACCCTGTTCTATGGCCCGACTGATCCAGAATTTCTGTTCGGGATTTGCTGTATGCAAAATGTAAAATCAGTCGTTTTTCAGACAAAAGTGGATCATGATAGAAATTGATGTAAAATTAGCTGCATTGTGCAAAGAGTAGATTTATTTTGACAGAAATTTTGACTAAAAACTGTGTGTATCGAAGTATTCCTCTAATATTAAATATAATTCTTCCTGTGATTCTCATCAGGTGATTTCATATGTGATGTCGGCAACACTTCCATTTCAATTCACTGGGTATGCGACAATTATGAAGATTGTGATGATGGAACAGATGAAATTGGCTGTGGAGGTAAATAAACCAAGAAAATATGATATGGATAACTGATGAGGATATAGTAATAATATAATAGTCATTAATGTTGTGCTTTGTTTTTGGGTCTGACTGATCATTCTGATTCATCAGGTTTCCTTATTATAAGAGTGCCATGAAAGGGGATTTTCCTTGTTATTCCTGTTAACATCACACCAGAGCATCTTTCGCAGACTATATTGCTGGTACAAAACACACTTGAATCAGGTTAAATTTATAGACAGAGAGTCAGACAAAACTACCAGATGCCTTAGAAGCTATTGGGATAAGGAGAGGTGACAATGTTCTCATTAAAGACGAGGAGCGTTTACATACATGTATTCATATAATGCAAGCTATACAACATCTTTGACCAACATCAACTCATCACCTTGCTTTCTATTGTCACACTTGCAATTGATTTAACCATAAACATGTGTGATTTGACTCCTATTTACTTCTCTTTGATGTCAAAAAACAAAAACAAACAAAAAACAAGAACAACTAGCATCATAACTTTTTAACACCTAAAGTGATAATTTTTTTCCTACAGATACTGTATGACTCATCGTGTCTGTTTGTATATATGTTTGTTTGTGAGCTGTACTCATTCCCTAAAGGGAAAGCCAGCAAGAGACTGGTTTCTGACCCATGGAGCTGGCCTATAGCCAAATAATGGCCACCCGCAACCAGCAAGGTTTGAGGAGAGAACCACAAAACCTGCTCGTTTCTTATTGTAACGTAGATGAAACTACTCTAAGCCTTTGGTTTCAAAAACAAGTGATTTAGTAACTCTTATGTCTCATTCAAAACATGACATTGAAAACATGACATTGTACCAAAGTCGGGCGCTTTACCAACTAAGCTAATGAAGTTGAGACCCATATTTGCAGGTTTAGTTGTTCGTATATAACTAAGTATATTGATGATTTGCCCAAAACCATTTGCACTTTTGTGGATGGGGCTCTTCATGTTTTTAAAGCGCTCGATAGCAAGCACATATGCTAACTATCGAGTTTTTACGGTATACATGAATGTTTATTTTTTTCTCTGTATTTTTTTCTTACTACAGGCATAAACCAGACTACGCCCTGGACAACACCAGGTAGGTTGTGAAGTTGCTAAAACATTAAAAAGACCAAAAATAGCCCCAGAGGGAGTTCTTCAAAATATTTTTGGAAAAGACTTTTGGATGCTGGCTTTCTCTATACCTACTTGCTGTTGCCACTCATCAGTATACCATTTTTATGACCAAAAAACAAAATAAACCTAAAAGCACCCACATTTGCCCTAATTGGGTGCTTTTATTTAATTTTCTCCACTGAAAACCTAGCCATCGACATACCAAAATCGCTGAAAATGTACCCCCCCAACGGGTAGCACATCCCTGTATTATACCTTCAACCAGATAGAACCCCCCCCCCCCCTAAAAAGCTATGCATATACAAATGATCCAAGGTTGTATTACATACATGTAGGTTGGTCACCAATGTCACCAAGCTGCATAATTGCATAGAATTGCCATGGCAACTTAAAGACAACTTGAACTTCCCACAGCATTGTAAGATTTTTTCGATTTTGGCCAACTTTGGACACTGTTGTATTCGTGAAGTGAATTTTGATTTGGTGAAGGGATTAGATATATTGCATACAATTCACAACCAAATACTAGTTATGTGTGCAATCTTGGCCTCCGATATAGATACATCCAATTTTGGGTGTAACTTTAGATGGGCTATTCCATTTGAAAACCATACGCACTCTCTATGGAAGACATGAACTCAATCTCTTGTTAAAGGAAGTGTCATGCAATCACAACATTATGTCTTATACGTCGTATGTTAGAAAATAATTATCAAGCACGAATTAGCACGAATTGTCAAACGAATAAAAACAGCCATCTCTCAACACGCGATATTCAAAATTCCCGCGCCGAAATTGTCTAGAGCAATGACGTCCCAATAATTTAATGAAGCCTAACGACAAATGAGCACATTAATAACCATGACGCCATTGCTCTAGAACATTTCGTCGCGGGAAATTTGAATATCGCGTGTTGAGAGATTGCTGTTTATGTTACCATGTTATTCGTGCTTGATAATTATTTTTCTAACATATTATAAGACTTAATGTTGTGATTGCCGGACACTTCCTTTAAGGGAGTGTAGATTTCATAGGGAGGTAACCCCATTTGAGATTTACATACCTCGTGTGGAAGATTATGGTCACATCTACCATATACGGGTTGTATGGATTTCAACTGCAATATCCCAAAGTGGATCAAACTTTTGGAGGCATGTCCCTACACAAACCAAACTTAAGGAACTAAGGTCCTCATTCTGCCAAGGTGATGAAAAAAAACACCACCCTGTTCTTTGGCCTGACTGTTCCAGAATTTCTGTTAGGGATTTTTTTTTAATTTGCTGTATGCAAAATGTAAAATCAATCGTTTTTTAGACAAAAGTGGATCATGATAGAAATTGATGTAAAATTGGCTGCTTTGTGCAAAGAGTAGCTTTATTTTGAGAAAAATTTTGAATAAAAACCGAACCCTGTTCTGTGGGCATGTGATGATATTTGTGGGGGATGTGTGTGGTCTGTGTCTGTATCAATGATGTATTAAAGTATTCCTCTAATGTGAAATATAATTCTTCCTGTGATTCTCATAAGATTTCATATGTGATGGTGGTAGCAATTCCATTCCAAGTTACTGGGTATGCGACAATTTTGAAGATTGTGTTGATGGAACAGATGAAATTGGATGTGGAGGTAAATAAACCAAGAAATTATGATATGGATAACTGATGAGGATAGTCATTGTGACAATGTTCAGGTTTCATCAGGTTTCCTTATTATACGAGTGTCAAGAAATGGTACTTAAATTGTTATTCCTGAAACATTATATCAGAGCACCTTCCACAAACCACCATTTGCATGCTTGAAATCATAATGAACTTGAGTCATGGCAGTCTCGGTACTGTGGTGGGCTCTATATATGCTGATTGCGTAGGTTTACTTACTTGGGTCTTTTCAACATATCTGTGATCAATCAATTGTGATGCCTTACGTGTCTAAAGAATTTTGCATGTCAATTGCAAATCGAAACTCTTCTTTATTAAGGGAAGGGGTATGAACGTTTGGACAGCATTTATTGTGGGATATTAGAGCACATCAGACATATCGAATTGCATTCTGAATACGCCCTTACGAAAATGCAAGCAATGAAAAATGTGTGCGACAGCATGCAGCACGCGTGCGGCAGTGTGCAGCACACGTGCAGATGTGTGCAGCATGCAAGCAAGGCCTGCTGGTAGCGTGTTCATGTGTGCGAACCAGCTGTGTGCATGCAGGCACCGCACACAAATATCCACCGCGCACACAATTTGCTTGCAGAACCTGCGTGCAGACTACCAATCTGTACGCAAATTACGTGCAGACTACACTTGTGTGCGGACTGTAGGACTGCATGCAAATTGCACGCATCTTGCATGCAGCACGCATATTGCTGCACGCATGCAGGGTTTTCAGATCACAAAGTTAGAATGCTGCACACATACAGGGTTTCCAGAAGCAGTAAAGGTAAAATGCTGCATGCATGCAGGATTTTCAATGACTAATTCACCTTTACACAACTGACATCAAGTCACAATTTGGCAATGATCTAGAAGTGAAAATATTTAAATGTTTACAATGAATAAATAAGTTAGCCTTAATTCGGACCAAAATTTTCTAAGTATTTAACCTTCAGACCAAGATTTTTTGGCAGACCAAGAGGGGGGGGGGGCCAACAGGGAGGGGGCAAGCATTTTTTGGCGGGTCTAGAGGGGAGGGCAAGCAAATTCCTGTTTCGATAGTTGGCATTTCAACTTTGGGCCAATGTTGGAATGCCATTCCTGTTTTGATAGTTGGCATTGAAACACTGGGCCAATGTTGGAATGCCATCCCTGTTTCGATAGTTGGCATTGCAACATTAGGCCGATATTTGGATGTCATTCCTGTTTAGAAATTTGACATTGCAACATTGGGCCAATGTTGGAATTCCATTCCTGTTTCAATAGTAGGGATTGCACCATTGGCCCAATGTTGGAATGCCATTTCTTTTACGATAGTTGGCATTGCAATATTGGGCCAATGTTGGTATGCCATTCATGAATCAACAGTTAATTGGCACTGCAAAAAATCAAAACAAAATTCAACATTTTTATAGTGAATGTTATCAATATTCACAGTAAATTTGACCAATATTCATAAAATGATGCACTTTGGCCGGTTTAGTCATCAAAATATTGCTTATATTAACTTAAAACACTTCATCAAATGTGTATACCCCAATAGCTCAAATGGGAAAGCATCAGACTCCCATGCAGAAGGTCCCAGGTTCAAAATCAGGTAGGTTAAGTAAGATGAGTGACTTGTATACAATTAAGCTAGGTAATTTTAGTTCATTGTGAAATGGATAGCCAGGTTATGTAAGACTAATTATAAGGACAATATACACTGTCAACCATTTTTTTATATATTTTTTTCATGATTTTGTCTCGCATATATATGGCCAGTACGTGCTGCACGCATGCAGTGCACGCTAATGGATTTGCATGCTGCATGCAAACTGCACACGCTCATGACCTGCACACATGCAGCAAGCATCTGCACGCTTCCCTGCATGCGTGCCTCGTTCCAAATATACGCATCCGCACGCGACCAACTGCACGCGTGCTGCATGCGGTGCGGCACGCATGCTGCTTGCATGCTGCACGCGTTCAAAAACTGCGTGCCATTTTCGTAAGGGCGAAGAATGTCCTTCTGATTTTTTGAAATTCACAATGTTATACACATTTTATGGAAAATCATTAAAAATTGATATTTTTGATATTTAACAGTACTTGAAGTAAACTTGATAAATCTGATGATTTATACTTAAAGTGTATGTAGGTGGGATGAAAAGCCGACGATCAATTGAAAATTTTGACCTTTCGTATTGAAGATATGGATTTTTTCCCAAAACACCAAAAAAAGAGGTCTTTTGGGAAAAAATCCATATCTTCAATATAAAAGGTCAAAATTTTCAATTGATCGTCGGCTTTTCCTCCCAGCTACATACACTTTAAGAATATATCATTAGATTTATAAAATTTATTTCGAGGACTGTTATATATCAAAAATTTGAAAAATATCAAGTTTTAATAATTTGTCATAAAATTTGTATTATATCGTGAATTTCAAAAAATGAAAATTATTTGATATCAGAAAGACATGCTTCGTATTGTAGTGTTGAATTATAAAAAATAAAATTTAAAAAAAGGCATACCACATTTTATTTTCAATTCCCATGGGACATGATAATAATAATTATAATAACATGGTTATCCGTAAATCTTACTATTTTTGGTTTTAATTTCAGTACAAAATTCAACCACAGCGGAACCTACAACATCTATATCAGGTATTCCTTTACTGTGCTGAGCATTTCAAACATTTTTACCCAATCTTTAGACCTTCAGGAGTGTGGCATTTTAGGAGAGTATTGGACAATAGTTTAATGTTCCTGCTTTTGCTGCATGAGGTACCAGGTTCAATTCCCAGCATGCTCAGTTAAGACCTTGGAATCATGACAATGTTGGAGACTGGCTTGAATTTTCAACAACATTTGGGGGGGGGGGGTGCAATACAGTGGAATCATGATGATTTTGGAGAGCAAACTCATGTTGATAGTTTTTATCCTATATTTTCATAATATTATTACCACACCATTATACACAACTTTCAGTGGCATTTCACCAAGACATCATTAGACATGGGACTTTTATTACTATAAATAAGACCCATAGCACTATTAATCATTTTGATAGTTGTTTATTTTTTATCATTTGAGTTCCGTTCTCTCCATGGTGCATTTAAAATTGAGGAAATGAGCTACATGTATGAGTGTACTCTTCATAATCCTACATTATTGCTGCGCTGCAAAAGATTAGACTTTTGAAATTACTCAGTTGTGAATATGGCTATTTACCAATGAGATCACAGCAGTATTCACATCTACTGAATGATCAAATAAGATCCGTGTGAAGAATAGTCCACACTTCTGTAAATGTTGAAAAAAGTTATAAGCTTCCAAATTAGGTCATGACAGTACCGATTACTCCCCAGCAAACACAAAACGTTTTCGACATCAATCGCAAAAGGTTATAAAAGGTTGTCAGAAAACGTTTAATGTCGGGTTATATAAAGGGTATATTAAGAGTATAAAACGTTTTCATAACCTTAAAAAATGTTTTGATAATCTACTGCTCAGCAAACAAAAATGTTTTACAGAAAACGTTTAAATGTCGGGTTACATAAATGGTATAAAAACGTTTTAATTACATTCCAAAAACATTCTTGAAAACTTGATACAAAACTTTCTAAACAGAATGTTATTTTGGGGTTGAAAAAATATTTTGCGAAAAATGTTTGCCCAAAATATTTTCAATAACGTTTTAAAAACATTTTCATGACCTTTATATAACCCGACATTTAAATGTTATTAAAAGGTTTTGAAAAAAACATTTTAAGAACATTTCTGTGTTTGCTGGGTTCAAATATTTCAACATAATGTTATTTAAGTATTGACACAATATTTGGTAAAAATGTTTGCAAAAATAGTTTACAATAACATTTTTTGAAAACATTTAAAAATATTGTTGTAGTGTGTTTTCATACAAAACGTTTTAAAACGTTATCATGACCTTTATATAGCCCTATATTCTAATGTTATTAAAACGTTTTTACCTAAACCAAAAGCCAAAATATAACTTATTTAAAACGTTTTTAAAACGTTTTGGTGTTTGCTGGGTCAGTCATCTTGTCAAATTTCAAGAAATGTGAAAGATTTTTTTTAACTCTTGAGGATATGTGAATTTAAATATCACTCAGAAAACGCCGAATAAGTTTTTAATTTTTGTGTGTCATTCTTGTGACAAAATATATCGGACAACCTGAGATAGGTGCTGTTTTTAAATTACTACGATCTTCTGCAAATAGTGGGAAAATGCTACATGTAAAACACTCCAAAATTTTTATTACCTAACCTTGAGAGGAGCACATAAAATGATTTTATAATTACTTCTACATCCGAAAAAAGAATATTATGAATTTATAAATAACCAGTAAAAAACTTCACGCATACCTAGAGTGTTAATGCAGTCCAGTATTATCTGTTAAGAAAACCTTATTTCTGTTTCTTTTTCTTTATTTACATCCTTTTAAGTTCGTCTTATCGGTAGCAGCAATTCATATGAAGGCAGAGTGGAAGTATTTTACAATGATACTTGGGGTACAGTATGTGATGACTCATGGGATAATGATGATGCAATGGTAGTTTGTCGTCAACTTGGGTTTTCACCTAGTGATGCACAAGCTGTTAGCTATGCTCAGTTTGGAGAGGGAACTGGAGAAATATGGCTGGATGAAGTAAGATGTTCAGGATCAGAATACAGCCTAGATGAATGTAGTCACAATGGATGGGGAATAAATAACTGTGACCATTTGGAAGATGCAGGGGTCATTTGTAACAATGGTATGTAACAATTAGGTCATGAACGGTACTACAGCCGTCTTGCCAAAAGACAATCTATTGTTTTTTCTTCCTTTTTTTACAAACCAAAAAAAAACAACAACAGGAGCATTTGCAAGTTTTACTTGCTGTATTTTTATATATTGTAGTTAACATTACGTTTGTTTGATGTATAGATAATTGGCTTCATTATTAACTAAATGCAAACTATAGATGGCGCTATTTATCCTAAATCATATTTCTTTATTTGCAAGGGGTAGGTGATTAATACTGCCATTAAAACAGCTGGAATATGTGAAACAAGCAACAAGGAAATTTTATAAACATATTTTAACAATAAAAGGAATTTTTTATAATAAAAGCTTGAAACAGTAATTTCCCGTAACTAATTAGCGCCACCAATTTTGTCATTAATATATATATTTTATATACGAAAAAGCTATAAAAATGCCATAAAAGAGAATAATTTTGTAAAAGAGGGGAAATGAAAGTTGAGAATGACTCAAAAGCATCTGTATGCATTAGCATGATTTCACATTTAGCTGTTTAAGCCTAAAATTTGGTTGTAGATGATGTTTTGTTGATAAAATGTCATTTCATGAGAAAAAAAATCTAAACCCGATTCTACCCAAAATCTATCCTTTTAATTAATGTTAAGATCAGTGGCCCACTTAATTAATAGCATATATCATTCCACCCTCAAAATTGAGATTTTGAAGAAATCACAAAAAATGTTATCCATACCCCCAGTTAAAACAGTCCAGCAATGATCCGATTGGATCATGCTATGGTACAACTTGATTTTTCATTTAATATTTCACATTTGCAGCTGACTTTACTCCATGTACAAACACAACTCAAATTCAATGTTATAACAGTACTGTGTGTATTGACTTGTCACAATTCTGTGATGACCGTGTTGACTGTCCAGGCGGTGAGGATGAAGGATTATGTGTTGGTAAGGAGTGATTGGCTATTAAATCAGAAAATAAAAAAAATATCAAAAATCAAATTTGTGCATTTTGTCCAAAAAATAGATTGTGCTAACTTACCGCATGATAAGACTCAGACTGAAAATTATTTAATAAGGGCAAGATGTCACATATTAGTCAATGTTGGAGGAGTATGTCCACACAGACACTTGTCGCTATATGCAATTCAATGTCACTTTATGAACACTAGCCATTTTGGCTCCTTTCCAATTTTTCTTCAACTGAACAAACACACACAAAAAAATATGTTTTGACTTGAATCCGTCACTTATAAACTATTTTTACAAATTCTAAATACTTTTTACCCCTTCACTGACATCACTAATAGCACCTTAAATTAATGAATATTGGCCAAAGTACATAAAGGTCCTAAAACGTTTAAATATCAGGGAGGCCAACATTCCTAGGAGGGTGGGGAGGGGGTGCAAGGGGGTGGCAAGACTTCCCACAGGAGGAGGGAAGCTCCTTCCTTTGGCCACAACACTGGATGTATGTTTCATGATAGTAGAATGTTCCATTCAATCACACAAAGCCAATGACAATAATATTTCTTAAACGCTTAACATTTCAACTTCAATCTTATAATAGCAAAACGCTCTTTTGAGTGTCTATTAACGCTAGCTACATTTTTGTTTTAATTTCATCCAACCACAGAGGAACCTACAACATCTATATCAGGTATGCTTTAAACATATACCATGCGAAGCAGGTTGTAGGAAAAAGCTTCCAAGAACCCAACCCCCTTGCCACTTGATCTAGCTATTATATCCATCATGTCCTCGTTCATTAATTGGTTAAACAAGTATCATGTGATTAAAATAGTTTTAACTATTTTGCAAAGCAGTCAACAAGCTGATTGATGAGGGAACCGGGTATTATTCAAGTACTATTTCCCGAGGGAAATAGTACTATTGCCTTATTTGAGTTTTATATGATTTTGATGACAGGTTGTCATCCATTAGAATGCTAAGAAATTTAGTCTCTGCTATTATCAATATGCTGTTATAGACAGTGCATAAATTTGACTGATAGGTCCTGATTGTGAACCCAGGTTTGCCTGATAGCCTTATTGTAGGATACAGACTAATTAATCACAAAACGAACTTGTTTATATGTTTCTGTCTTACTTTGACACTGTTTTAGTCCGTCTTGTTGGTAGCAGTAATTCAAGTGAAGGCAGAGTGGAAGTATTTTACAATAATACTTGGGGTACAGTGTGTGATGACTTATGGGATAATGATAATGCAATGGTAGTTTGTCGTCAACTTGGATTTCCATCTGGTGGTGCAGAAGCTGTTAGCAATGCTCAGTTTGGAGAGGGAACAGGACCAATATGGTTGGATGATGTAAGCTGTTTAGGATCAGAAAACAACTTGGGTGAATGTTGGCATAATGGATGGGGAAATGACAACTGTGACCACTCTGAAGATGCAGGAGTCATTTGTAACCTTGGTATGTACTAATTATTAGTTGGGATCATGCTGAGTCCTAAAACTGCCATAGATTTAGAAAAGTATAAAATTTATGAAACTTCAGGCAATTGTTTATTGAATTCAAATATCACTCACAAAAGAATGTGCTTTAGATGAATGCAGTCATAATGGATGGGGAATAAACAACTGTGACCATAGTGAAGATGCAGGGGTCATTTGCCCCACCCCACCCCCAAAAAGTATATACTTTATGGTCTAGTTCTGGAGGTTATTATGTCAAATCAAATTACTACAAATGGTACGTTTTGCGCACAGGTGTATACTCGGCTTAGGGTTAGGGTATGGGTTAGAGTTTAGGTATGGGTCATGGTTAAGGCATGTCATATGGCTTATAGCAAACTATAGGTTGACCAGAAACACATTATTTACAATCTCATTTAAGTTGCAACGCCCAGTAATTATCGCAATTATGAAGTCAGTCTTGGCTGATCTTGAATGCAGCAGACATTTTATACACTTTTCAATGTCATTTTTACTCTTTATTATTCAAATTAATGGGAGCAATTCAATGCACGTTTTGTTTTAATATTTTGTATCTTTAACACAGAAGAACCACTGCAATGTCTAGAGTGTGTATTTTTTGAGTATTTTCCTGCGTCGAATTATGATTATGGTAATGAGACATGCATTAGTGGCACTGGGCTTTTATCCTATGCTTGTGATGTAACTCCCAGTGATGGACTAGTTCATAGATGTGTTGTAATAGAATATGTGGTGAATATTCCTAATTTTGATTCATATGGAAACGAAGGTAAGAGGCTATGCATCATGCACTAGAACCTTGAAAGAATCCAGCATTACCTACTAGCGAAGAAGATCAAGTTAATGATTCTTACCCAAGATTTTAATGTGTCAATTTACAAGGGGAGAAAGAACCCCTCATCGCACACTAGAACATTTTTAACATTAACTTACAATGTACATCTAAATATAACATGCATAGACAAATAATCCCAGAGAAAAAACTTGCATTATCCTTCAAAGATGTGAAACCTTGTATTAGACCTGGGATTGGGTGATGAAAATGACATTTTCTGAGGTTTTCATATGAAATTCCCCAAACTTTCAGCTTTCTTTTAATTTTTATTTGATCAAAATTGAACATTCCGTTCAAATTTTACAAATGAAAAACTGTGAACAGAAAATGCGAAAATAATCCATAATGAGCGTTATCCCATATTAATACATACATTCTATTTCTTATGTATTTTATTGTTTTCAAGCAATGATATTTTAGAAATCATTGAATACAAATTAATTACAGATCCAAAATGCACCAGTTAAACCAAACATATTGTTGCATTGAATATCAAACTGTTACAACAGTAAAAATAATCATTCTAATCATAAAAATTATGTTAATTAGCTAATTAATATTCATTATTGATTTTGTAAAAATTAAAGTCAATTTTCTCGTATTTCATATTTTCACCAATTTTGGAATTGCAAAAAAAATGTGGAAGCAAAACTACACCCCCTACTGGCCTGAAATTTGGAATGAATATGCTTGAATCCCTGATCTGTGCATTGAGCCTACTTTTGAAAATGTTAACTACATACTTCAATGTGAAATGTCTGCCATACGAAAGTTGCCCATGACGAAAATCAAAATATGTGCCCCCCCCACTTTCAAAACATGCGTATGTACGCCACTATTCTTTAATTCTTACTTCTTTCTTGTCTGAATTTCAGATCCATATCCAACCACAATGGAACCTACAACATCTACAACAGGTATTACTTTACTGTACCATTTCTTAAAACATATCAATATACAGGGCGGATAAAGAACCATCACACATTACTACAATTATATATTGCAATTTAAACATAACATGCATGGACAGATAAGCCAGGAGAAAAAAAGGCTCTGGACTTATACCTGTTTGTGCGGTGACTTGGAAGATGAGTATACCGTCCAACTGACCTACACAGGATGATTATACAAGTCTGGTACTCATTATTCAGCAGTCAGGGTAAACAGCATACACATCACATTCAGATGTGAAACGGATTTCACCTTATTTGTTGCTCAAGATTACATCTTTTCTTTTATTCTCAGCCCAATCAATGCCAATTCGAGCTATTTTACCCCAATTTCGCACAGTTTTTCAGCATTTTTCGAGCATTTTCAGTTTTTTTTCCCAATAGTCAATTTCATGTCTGCACATTTGTTTGGGTTTAACAACCCTGGATAATCGAAGAAAGCCTATTATGAATAGCACTCTTTGCAATAATCTGGGAATCACGGTTGTTTGATGTATATAGAATTGGCTTCATTATTAAGCAAATGCAAACTATAGGTGGCGCTACTTATCCTGAATCATATTTCGTAATTTGCAAGGGGTAGGTAATCAATACTGCCATTAAAACATGGAATAGGTGAAACAAGTAACAAAGAAATTTTATAAACATATTTCATCAATAAATAATAGGAATTATTTGTATTACTATTAAACGCTTGAAAGAGTAATTTCCAGTAACTAAATAGCGCCACCAATTTTGTCAAAAATAGATACATTTTATATCCGAAAAAGCTTAACAAAATGCTTTGAAAGTGAATAATGTTGTAAATAACGGGAAATTAAAGTTGAAATAATTCAAAAGCATCTATATACATTAGCATGATACCGCTTTTAGCTGTTCAAGCCTAAAATTAGGTAGTACATGATATTTTGTTTGAAAAACTATTAAATGATCACATCAAACAACCGTGGGAAATGTTCAAATTGTGATTAAATATGTCAACCAGAAAAACGCACTTTTTGGTTAGATGTTAACACCAACGTTGCAGCCAAAACATTTGGCCTTCAGCTGGGTGGATGACATAAGGGTCGTCTGAGGTAAACCGTTGAGGAAGTTGATTGATAACTGGATCCTAACTATGACAGATTAACTTCCAACTCTAATGACGACATTGTCATTTTGGACCGTGAACCCTGTTGGTTTGAACAAGGAATCAAAGACGCAGTGTTGGTATGAGCTGAACAACCATCCCATTGCAAAATCCAGTATTCTACTTGATTATTATACAATTGACAATGTTCACCTTTGTTACAGCTACAGCACATAGAGCGTTTGCAAGGACATGTATAGCGGCTCCTCCTGACCCTGACCTGTCATTGGTTGGTCCAGATGCCCTTGAATTTCTCGAAGATTTTGATTCTCCTGACTACAATAGTTATATGGGAGGTCCAGAACCCGCACCAGATGGCATCTTTGTGAGAGTTCACACTTGTGACCAAGATGATTGCACAAGTAAGCTTATATCTTATAGTGTCATATGACAGTACACATATTTAAATAATAAAACTAACCCACAGAGGATGATTAAATACATTCCCATAACCCAATGTGGTGTGTCTGCCTTTTGTACACATGTGGCATAGTTGTCCATACCTTGCATTAGGATTGTGTGCAAATATCTGGTGTTTTCATCCTTTTATTTAACATACAAAATATTGCGACTTATAAATAAAATTAATGCTGTGTGACATTATGAATGTTTTCTATAAGAAAATTCAATTTATTTTGATAAGCCTCGACTATTAGCTCGTTGTCTGCAATTTTAAAATTACCATTTTGTGTGGTAATGGGAACGGAAGGTATTTGAGCCTCCTCTGACTAACCCACTTGCTGATGAAATGGGGGAAATGGAAAAACCTTACCCCTATCTAAACCCCAATTCTACCCAAAATGTAACCTTAAATGTTAAGGTGGGTGACCCAATTCTCGCTATTCGCAATAAGGGCGCCGCCAGCGGTTTGCGATGTAATCGTGATGTATCATGGGAAAAGGTCGACATCCAAGTCCGCGCAATACGAATATTACCATGCTATTACATAGGAACACGTGACAATATTTTTTAGTTTGTCAAAATAAAGGTGTTACACGCGAATCGATACTCAATAATACTTAATAATGTGATTTGAAATGTGCACAATTATTTTTTCTCTATCGATTTGCGTGTAATACCGTTATATTGACAAACTAAAAATATTGTCACGTGTTCCTATGTAATAGCATAGTAATATTCGTATTGCGCGGACTTGGATGTCGACCTTTTCCCATGATACATCACGATTACATCGCAAACCGCTGGCGGCGCCCTTATTGCGAATAGCGAGAATTGATATCATCATCCACCCTTCAAAATTGAGATTTTGAAGAACGCTCATGTATTTCTCATAACTCCAGTTCAAATGATCCAGCAAATATCTGATTGGATCATAGAATAACACACGGCTTGTAATTATTCATTGATTTTCATTTTATATTTCACATTTGCAGCTGACTTTACTCCATGTGCAGACCCAACACAAATCCAATGTTATGACAGCACTGAGTGTATCGATTTGTCACAATTCTGTGATGAACGTGTTGACTGTCCAGGCGGTGAGGATGAGGATGAAGGTTGTGGTGGTAAGAAATTTATTTCATGGAATTCAAATTCAGTGATTGGCTATTAGTCATCCAAAATCAGATTTGTTCATAATTTTTTGTGATAACTTTGCTGAAATAGGATTCTTATGATTACAACTCGTGCATACCTCGTGGCGTAGGTACTGTGAAGGTACTCCTAGTACCAAGTTACTAGGGAGCAGAGTACTGATGTAGGTATTCTAGTAAGAAAATGACGCATACAGGTTGTCATTTATTTGTTTGTGTTGCCATATATGTTCTTGATACATGTTTCTTATTTGTGATTTTTTTTAAATAGGTGAAGTAATAAGTAAATGAGTAAATAAATAAGTAATTCATCTAAGTTTTTTGAGTAAGTAAATATTATATCTGAAATACCTGTTTTGGATGTGATTCCTGGGCTATCTACAGTGTGGTGGCCGACGCAGGTACTTTGGTGTAGTACCAACATCGGCCACCATCAGGCCAGTGCAGCAAAAGTACACCATATATCGCCAGGAATCCTGTAGTGTACATGCATGTACCTTGCACGTGATATGACCGAATATAATCCAATATAAAGGGCAAAATGTCACATTTTAGTCAAAGGTGAGTTGTATCCGTACAGGCACTTGTAGCTACACAAAATTGAATATTATCAAAATTTATATTTATCAACACTGCCATTTTCTTCATCTTTACCGATTTTTTCATATGAAAAACACCCCTAATAATTATAGAGGCCTTGCATGTGACGTATCATCCCGTAAATATGGCGGACTACTCAAATGCATTCAACAAAAGCATGATTGCAATCTACCGTGACAGTTCGTCTCACACACATAACCCTGCACTACGATCAAATAGGTTGATGACAACATTTGATTGAATGGACTGCACTCCGCCATAACTACGGTGAAGGACACCGGCTCAAATCCTTTGTTTGGAGCCAATCGATAATTTCATGCAGGGCCTCTATTTTTTTTTTTGTTTTTTTTTTCTTTAAAATTTATATAGCGCCTTTTTCCAGCTAGATCTTGAAGGATTCAAAGCGCTGTAATTTCGCTGCCATGGTGAATCATCACAATCAGATCGCATCATCTAGGCCAGTTGCAGCCGAACCTCAGGCGCAGACCTATCCGCACTTAGATTGTAACATCCACCAATTATCTGCGCAGCTCCCCAAATTCCATTGGGTGAAGGAAGTTTTGATAACCAAACAACTAATCACCGATTTTTGAAAGCAGGAGGAAACCGGAGATCCCGGAGAAAACCTGCGAGAGCGAGCATGGAATCGGGATAAACCAAGTGCACATGAGTCCTTGGGCCGCGCCGGGGCTTGAACCCGGGACCTCAGTGGTGCAAAGCGAGGGAACTACCGCTGCGCTAACTCGCCCTCCCTACTATTATATATTGATAACTGTATTGGCTGAATATATAATGGTCTATTCAATACTGCAAAGCCAATGACAAACTTTATTCACCTTTGATTTCATAATAGCAAAATATTCTTTAAACCATAGTACTACCGTAATGAAGGGAGGGGGTTACCAACCCCCTAAGGGTTTTCATCTGGCATACAAATGCTTGTGTTTACAACTTACGCTAATCATATCATTCATAGTTGTTGCATCCTTCGGCATGATGGGGAGGGGGTGAGGCCACCATGATATGTTTCTACAGTAAAATCCATGATTTTCATTTTGTTCTTGTGACTTTTAACTTGTTAGTTAGGTTGAAATCGTAACTTCCTTTCATAGTTAGGAGAAAATCGGTGAAAATTGCATGTTTGTAGAATTTTTAGCCGAAAATCAATTTTGTCTGTACTTTTTAGGTGGGCGTGCTCATGGCATATTGACATAATATAGGGAATATTTGTACTTATTTTGATATCACTGGATAGAGGAGATCCATAGCTGTACATTTGTCGATGTTGAGCATTTTTGTTAATGTTGAGCATTTGTCAAGTATTTATTTAATACCTTTTTATTCATTTTTTGCAGTACAATATCCAACCTCAGAGGAACCTACAACATCCAAAACAGGTATTTCTTTTAACAGATGTAATATCGTGCGAAGCAATAAAAATAGAAGAAGCATTTTATTTACTTTTCAGTGTTCACCCACATCAAGTTGGTATATCTCTTCAATTGATCATTTCTTCCCTTAATTAACTTGGTCAAAGGTCCTTTTGAATATATTCCTTTCAGGTGGAACATTCATTCCCTTGCCGCTATTGAAGTTGCATGTTAGGAGAATATTTGATATACATGGTGTCTCAATAAAAATAGGCCCTGTGGATTGGGGGACGTAGCTTAAAATGTCGGCAGTAAAATCAAAACGTTTTTAAAGATTAAAAAATCATGACGTTTCTTCTTTAAAATGGTGCACAAAACATCAAAATCCGTTCACGCGTCACAGAGATAATTAGGATTTTACAAATCGACCCATTTTTGGACCGTTCCAATGGGACAATACACATTAAACACTAATGTGCTGCATTGTAGTTTATAATGGACAAAAAAAAGTTGCTGTGTACGATTTAAAAAAAAACAATCAATTTATCTCTCAAAGAATGTTTTTCACATCTTTCTGTTTGGGTTAAAAATATTGTTCAAACATTTCTCAAGCAACAGTATATGGCCAATTAAATAAGTTTCATAGTATACACATACATGACCAGAAAAACACAAAAAATGTTCTTTCCTAAGAATTAATCTCCCGAATGGCGTTAAGTGGCCCAAAAACGTTAGTTGATGCGCGACTAGTAATTTTCAAAACATAGCCTAAACAGGATTTACCCTTTTGAACAAAGTCATCCCTATACATGAATTTGGCGTATTTTAACAACAAATAAGCAGAATTTTTTTTTTGAAAGGTAGCACCAATACAGGATTTAAATAGAATACACACTTTGTATGATTTCTTTATCATTTTCCAATATAATGTTTGAGTGATGAGGAAGCACGCTTTGCATAACTCCTAAACCATGTATAGCAGTATGCAGACTCCTAGTATTAGACGTACAATATTGTATGTAACATATCTACGTTATTTAATCTATTGCTATTCTATTTCCAGTAATGTTTAAGTTCTAACGAATGTTTGATGACGTAAAATCGATAATATGTTACGTATCGTCACCCTCATAACCAAAGTGCCTAAGTCATTATTACATGTTTCTCGTTTGCAATTTTGATTTTCTGAGTAATAAACCCATAATTAATCAAATTTCCAGCCGCATTCTTCATTAACTTGTGGAATTCATCGCTTTTGATGTATTCCACAAGTGAATGAAGAATGCGGCTGGTAATGGGTTTATTACTCATAAAATCAAAATTGCATATGAGAAACATGTAATAATGACTTAGGCACTTTGGTTATGAGGGTGACGATATAATATCTGGTAGAAATATATTATCGATTTTACGTTGGAACGGTCCAAAAATGGGTCTATTTGTACAATCACAATTATCTCAGTGACGCATGAACAGATATTGCTGATTTGCGCACCATCTTAAAGATGAAACGTCATGGTTCTTGAATTTACAAAAAAGTTTTGATTTTACTGCCGAAATTTTAAGTTACGTCCCCTAATCCACAGGGCCTATTTTTATTGAGACACACTGTATTCCAAGCTTACATGAACTTCTTTTCAGAGATTGTTGTTCATGTCCAAAATCTTTGTATTCTCTCATCAGTCAATGTCATGTTAATGATATACCATACATGTTGGGCAATGATTGGTTTTGTATTTTACCAAACTCAGTGTCTCTTTGGTGTTCACAAGGAATAGAATAGATATTATATACCTCCTGGTTAGAGGTTCTTCGGTACAGGGTCTTTATTAGGGTGCACAAGACACCTGTCATTTTTACATGCAGTTTTAAAGAAAGTAAGAAATAAAATCAAATGCAGGGAAAGAAGAACCACGCATTGCACACTAACACAATAAAACATACAATCACAATGGAAACATGACATGCATAGGCAGAAAAACCAAAGAAAAAAACTCCGGACATACCTGCCTGAGTGGGGACTTGAATCCCAGACCTTTCGCTTGCTCGGCGAATGCTCTCAATTTCTCAATTTTAGGTGGGTGCGCTCATATGTCAAAGTGACATTAAATGGGGAATGTTTGTACTTATTTTGATACATTTGTCAAGTATCTATTTAATACCTTTTTATTTTTTATTTTTTCAATACAATATCCAACCACAGAGGAACCTACAACATCCAAAACAGGTATTTCAGATATAATATTGTGCGAAGCAATTTTTTAGAAATAGAAGCATTGTAATTACCTTTTAGTGTTCACCCACATCAAGTTGGTATATCTCTTCAGTTGGTCATTTCTACACTGGAACTCCCAAAGGTTTTGAATCTGGCATGAAAAAAAAACCGCTTGTGTTTACACTGAAATGACTTACACTAATCATAGATGCATCCTTTGCATGATGGGGTGGGGTGAGCAGTGGCGGCGCCATGGGTGGGGCAAACCCCACCCCCGTCAGAACTCTTGCCCCCTGAAAAAAAAAAAATTACGAAAATTTCCACTTTTTGCGGTAATTTTGAGCAAAATTTGTTTTTGATTTTGCCCCCCCCGAAAATAACTTGTCCCCCCCTGCCCCCCCCCACCCCCCGAAAAAAAATTCCTGGTGCCGCCACTGGGGTGAGGCACACCATATGTTTCTACAGTAAAATGCATGATTTTCATTTCGTTCTTGTGAAATAATTCCAAGAGATATTGAATATTAACTTGTTAGTTCCTTTCATAGGAGAAAATCCGGTGAAATTGCATATTTGTAGAATATTTAGCCGAAAATCAATTTTGCGTATACTTTTGTAGAAAGCCAGAATTTCTCAATTTTGGGTGGATGCGTTTTTGTTATGACATCATAGTGACATATGGGAAATGTTTGTACTTATTTTGATATCACAGGATAGAGGAGACCCATAGCTATACATTTGTTCCAAATATATTTGTATATATTTTTATAAAAATTCAAAGAACAGACCTTCCAGAATAGGTAGTCGTTTCATGCCTAAAAGGCAATCGTCAGACGACACGATGAAATGCTTTGGGTGGACTACCATCTCTTAGGAATGTGAAAGAATATACATTCCACGGTGTCAACACAGCCAAAGTCTATCCCAGAGTCAGTCTGTCTATCGGAGATAGTCAGAAAGGGCTCAACTGCAAAAACAGGAGCGTAATAACAACATTTTACTCATAGTTAGACTATCTTTTGAATAAAGTGCTCAATCCCAAAAGGGAGAGCGTATAAAAATTAAAAGAACAGACCTTCCAGAATAGGTAGTCGTTACTCTGAGTTTCATGCCTAAAAGTTAATCGTCAGTAATGTTATTACGCTCCTGTTTTTGCACTTTCTGACTATTTCCGATAGACAGGTTGACTCTGGGATATAGCTGTATATTTAATATAAACAATCTGCCCCCACCCCTTCGTCGTTTGTGTTACAAAAACTGGCTCATCAGTAGGACAAGGGTTAGGTATCTCTATTTAACACTTCTTTTCTTTTTTCAGTACAACCTCCAACCACAGAGGAACCTACAACATCCTTAACAGGTATTTCTTTTAACATATATCGTGTGAAGCAATTTATAAAAATAGATGCATTTTAATTCGTCTTTCCCACATCATGTTTGTATATCTCATCAGTTGGTAATTTCTTCCCAGTTAATTAACTTGGACAAAGGTCCTTTTGAATAATTATATTCTTTTCAGGTGGAATATCAATTCCCTTGCCGCTATTGAAGTTGCATGTTTGGAGATGATTTGAAATTCCAAGCTTTCATGAAACTTTTTTCAGAGATTGTTGTTCATGTCCGAAATACCCGCCAGCCTAATAATATCATTATATTATCATTGTTAGAGAACAACGTAAGTTTTACGATATTAGATTATCTTTCAGTTTAAAAAATTGGAATTTATTTGTAGGTATCCCCAGTTTGTTGATCATAAAAGAATGTGTTAAGGCTTACGCATCGTACACTGGAACATAAACTCCTCAAAAAATGTTTGGAAACTTTCAAAAACGGCTGTATATCAGATATTTTTGAAATTTATCTCCATATTGTTTCATATCAGTAAAACCATTGTTCTTTCCTGTCAACAATTAGGCTACACCTCATTTGTGACGATAACTTATTCCACGGGTGAGTAACTTTCTTTAAAAGACAGAGAGGTCTCAAAGAAAATGTGCCAAACTGACCATTGTCTGCGCTCATCTTATTGCTTTGAATGAATGAACAAGTGGTTTGAATAAAAGAATGAATGAAAAGTTGTTTGCAGTACATCATGTTGCATGAAAAGTGCTAGGATGGGATTAACACTAACACTTCTACATGGGGATTCAAATGGATCAACGCAAGTCAATCTCTCTTGCTGGTCACTTCTTCATAGTGGTCATAGTCTGTAGTAGTCTGTGATTTTACCACCCCTTTTATTTTCCCGTTGTATAACATGTATAACGTATGGTTTCTGGCTCAAGAATTAAATGACACACAGAAAGCATGTAGATCATATCGCACTTAGTTTGAAGTTAGCCTGGGTCATGACATGATAATCCAGAGCAATCCGTCTTGAAATATATGTGTGTGGGGGGCATTCAGCCTGAATTGTCAAAAGTGCTGAAAAAGAACAAAAAAATGGATCATTTTGTCAAGAGGTAGGGATTGACACCTATGAGCCAGAGGTACACAGTATTTTCCCTTCTGTGAGCAACACACAAATATCGCAGAGGCCAATTCTACCTTCTGTGGTCTTGGTACGTACATGTATTCATTCTTACCAAATTCTTTTTGTTTTCAGTTTACAAGTATCTGCTGGGAGAGTTTACCATGACATCTAGAGAGGGTGTACCAGTGGAGTATTCTGATGCTCTTTCTGATCCAAATTCAGCACAATTCAAACAACTTGCTATATTTGTCTGCACAGAGGTAAGGCTTGGTGAGCTTGTTTATATGAGCGGCAGTATGTATAGCATCAAAATATTTTAATTCAAACTGGCGGGTTTGCAAGAAATAATTGGCGTTTTAACCAGTTTGTGCATCAATTTATGTGCAATATAATTATCTTAATTTGCAATGTGGGGGTGGGGACAGACTGCAGAAAATATTATCAGGAATGCCAGATAGAAAAAAGAATATGCCTTTGTTTAATCAAATGCCATCCAAATACCTTTGTCATTTCTGCAGCGATAAAGAGGGGTGCTGATGTACCTAAAAATGCACTGCCATATTGAACTCTGTGGGTATTGTATATTAAATTACATAGAATAATTAAGGCATGCCTGCTATTGATTTAACTTCAAATCTCTATCGTTTCAGATAAAGACTGCATTGAGTGATAAATCTGTAGAACTGTATGAGTGTGAAGTCCTAGAGTTTAAACCAGGCAGTATCATACCAGTATATGCCATCAAAGTGGATGAGAATATATCTACAGCTACTGATGATGAAATCTTAACATACATAACCACATACATGGCCAGTAATAGCTCTGCTTTAGGAGTTGATGGTTCATCATTTAAACTCACCGGTATGTGATAGGATTATAAACCTTAGTGTAAAGAATAAACAGTTTTGATGAACAATTGTAATGAAAAAAGTGTGGAAAGAAAATTAATTTTATCATTGAATGCTAACTTGAATTAAAGGCATATTCACAGCATTTTTTTTTTTTGCGGGGGGGGTGGTTGACTAATTATTTTGACTTCATTATGTGGTACAGTCATAATTTAACATGAAATACAAAATTAAAAGCTGCAACAACAGAAGTTATGCCGTCGGTTATCACAGGACCAGTGCAGCCAAACTCTGTGTGAGTCAGTGTCCAGTTTTTGTCAGATGTGTCTCTGACTTCATCAGATGTGTCTCTGACTTCATCAGATGTGTTTCTGACTTCATCAGATGCGTCTTTGACTTCATCAGATGCGTCTTTGACTTCATCATATGTGTCTCTACCTTCATCAGATGTGTCTCTGACTTCATCAGATATGTCTCTGACTTCATCAGATGTGTCTACGACTTCATCAGATGTGTCTCCGACTTTATCAGATGTGTCTCTGACTTCATCAGATGTGTCTCTGACTTCATTAGATGTGTCTTTGACTTCATCAGATGTGTCTCTGATTCCATCAGTCCTGATTTAAGTCAGAGACACATCTGACAAAAGCTCAACCAGTCACAGAGGGACCAGCTGGGTACTGTGATAACCGATGCACTTGTAGAAATACTATTATAATAACTTATATGAATTCCTGTCAAGAAAGCAGCATTTTTATTTTGACCAAAAAATCACATTTAATGAAAATTATCGGATCCGACAACTCACATTCTACTAAAACTTCTTTTGCTTTACTTGCAATTACTTATTTTTTCTTGGCCTTTTTGTTTTATTATGTTTCTTACTTTCTTACTTTGTTGTTTCTTGCTTTTTTTTTTATTTACAACATAAGTCATTTCTCTTTTTAGGATAAAAGGTAGGTAGGTTTGTCTTTGGTTCTTCTGAAGTGAGTTTACTGTACTGCTCTGCCCTCTACCTGGTTGCCTCCATGGCGAATACAGGTTTCAGCCATGGTCCTCATTGCATCAATTGCGTTGCGTACCATACTTGTGGGCCGGATACTTGCGAATGCATTCAGTAATACGTTTGCGAATATCTTGGATTTTGCCAAGTAGTGTGAGGTCTGGTGATCGTGCAGGTCACTCCACAGCATGAGCCATCCCAACCACTCTGTTTGCTATCCGTGGATAGAGTGCAAAACGGGTACTATTATTCAAAAGGGCATATCTTCAAAAGTTGTGAGCTGATTGAAATAATTGTTTTGGTTTATTAAAGCTAACGATTAAAGGTTTCTTTACATACCAAAATATATTTAATCAACTTTTCAAAAATAGGAGAGAAAGTGGGCGCAATGAAGGGGCACCTTTTTTGGGGGGACACCCTGTTTTGAATATTATAAACCAAAATATGACATTTCCCAGTAGTCTAATTTCAAAACAGCGACCGTGTTTTTTTTTTTTTTTTCTTCATATTTTTGGATCGGTCGATAAGGGCAAGTCAACTTATTTTTTTTAAGCCTAAAGAGTCTTACTAGAAAAGATATTTAAATGTCAGTCCCCCATTATTTTGGCTTTAAATGTTCAGAAACCCTATATGGCAGTTATTACGTACTTGAAACATTATTTCAGCATTTTGGGTAAAGAATAACAAAATTAAAATTTGCTAGAAATTAGTTGTTATCTCACTTTGTTTGTCTGTTTGTTTCTGTAGATATCTGTAGTAGAGTAACCTGTATGAATGGAGGATGGTGTGTGGTAAATAATAACTTTGAAGGCGTATGCAGGTATGTATGTTTCCATATTAAATTTTCTCAAAGCTAACAAATGGTTGCACATTTTGGGTTTGGTTTAACAGACATACGATAGATGGTTATTTTGTCAGCTGACATTGGCCATCTGCCCAGCAGTGGCGGCGCCACGGGGGGGAGGGGGCATGGGGGCAAATGCCCCAGTCAGAACTCCCCCTGTTGCCCCCCAGAAAAAACCCAAAATTACGAAAATTTCCACTTTTTGCGGTAATTTTGCTCAAAATTTGTTGATTTTGCCCCCTCCTGAAATTCACCTTGGCCCCTCAATGCCTCCCCGGAAAAAAATTCCTGGCGCCGCCACTGCTGCTCAGTAAATACTCGGTAACCTTTTATGATATTTAGGACTGTTTCACATGTATGCGAGTGCAACGCACCGCAAAGCAATAGCCGCGTAGTATAAACGGACCTTTAGAAAGCATGTATACAAATTATGCATTTGTAAATTTACAGTTATTTTTTATTATTTTTGTCTTCTAGGTGCCCTGATGGAATCAAAGGAGATACATGTGGTAAGCAAAGATGTTATACATAAAGAGTACCAACTCAAAATTGCACTATACATCGAGGGCTTAGAGCAAGAAATAGCTATGTCCAAAAATGGCATTCTGAGAAAAATGAGTTTGAAAGTTTGATCACAGCTGAAAAATCAGAAAACCTAGCATAAACAATAATCTTCCAGATATCTGTTACCAGTACTGTTTCAAATTTGATGCTAGGGTCTCATACTTATTGGTCCACTGGGTGGGGCACAAAATGGCCGAAATGGACATGACCAGTTCTTGCACAAAATTATAGTCAAAACAGCGACCGTTTTTTTTTTTTTTCTTCATATTTTTGGATCGGTCGATAAGGGCAAGTCAACTTATTTTTTTTAAGCCTAAAGAGTCTTACTAGAAAAGATATTTAAATGTCAGTCCCCCATTATTTTGGTTTTAAATGTTCAGAAACCCTATATGGCAGTTATTACGTACTTGAAACATTATTTCAGCATTTTGGGTAAAGAATAACAAAATTAAAATTTGCTAGAAATTAGTTGTTATCTCACTTTGTTTGTCTGTTTGTTTCTGTAGATATCTGTAGTAGAGTTTCAAAATTTATTTTACAAACAAAACTGGGCAGTACCAGGACCCATCAACAAGTAGCTGATGACACAATGTAACACAACATAAAGAGAGAGTGTAATAATAATCACGCTGGACATAACCACTTTTTGCTCCAAAAAAAACCCAAAACGTTATGGACATAAACAGCTTTTGGACATAAACACTATTGACATTGCTAGGGCGCCCTCTTTTGTTTACTTTTGGGCTTAGTCACTCCTAGTAGAGAAAGAGTATCAATAAACATACCTCACAGTGGACTTAACTCATTTTGGCCAAAAGTGGACATAGCTACTTCTTGCTCTAAGCCCTCAACATAATGCTATGGTTATCCACCATCTTGGTTTGTCGCTCATGGGGCCACAAAATATAACTCCGGCATTCATCGGCAAGAGCCCAAAATCAAACGATAATTTATGGCTTTAAGTTTGAGCATTACAAATGTTTGTGTATATATGGTGTTTAGTGCATGTTTTTTGGCTCAACGTGTTATACACAAAACGTAAACAACATCGTACTTTGAATCAAAGTTTGCTAGTCGCATAACAAAATAATCCATAGGTATCATGGCTTCCATGAGTGACATAAAAACATGACAAAGTCTGTACTCTTTCATTCTACCTCATTGGTGGCAAGTCAAAGATGAGGTCAATTAATTGGTTAATCGGTTAATTGGAGGGCATTGTGAAAAAACCATTTTGCCTTTGGAACCGAGGAATATCCCGATGCCCCAAGGGATATTCCGAGGTCCAAAGCAAAACGTTTAGATTTTTCACAATGCCCGACATATTACTGATGCAAAGTTATTAACCTCATCCATAATCATCACTTTCATCTCTTCACTTTACAAAAGTTTGTAAAAACAAACAATTTTTACACTTTCCCTTTCCAGCAATTGAAAAGGCTTAAACAGGACAATCAGTAACAGAAGTGCTAATCTCAATCTGTGTAAATATGGTAGCGCGCAATCCAATACGGCAGCTAGCGCCCGTACAGTTTGTTTCACATGCAACACTGCGAGCGCGGAGGTTACGTATTGATGCTGGAACAATTACGCATTTTGGGGTCAATTGTGAGATATTAATGACCTGGATTTGCGTTGGCGTTTTAATAATAAAATATGATTGGATCACACGCATTGCTATGTTATTTTTAGGCATGGTCTAGCTTGTAATACATGCAATATCTGATTGTACAATCACATGATTTTATGTGCCATCTTATCAGGTTGTAGATGAATATACGTACGTCATTGCCGACATGCCGTGGTACTAAGAATATAGTATTCACTCAAATTACCCTCAAATTCTATTATTTTCGTAGAAAAACTGAATTAGAATGAGAATAGACGATAAAAAATTATGTTAAGGGCAGTACAACCATTTTTTTGCCCAAGCCCAAACCATGAGCTGTTATGACTTAAGCATGAGCTGTTATGATCCAAGCATGAGCTGTTATGACCCAAGCATGAGCTGTTATGATCCAAGCATGAGCTGTTATGACCCAAGCATGAGCTGTTATGACCCAAGCATGAGCTGTTATGACTCAAGCATGAGCTGTTATGATCCAAGCATGAGCTGTTATGACCCAAGCATGAGCTGTTATGACCCAATGGACCTATTTATTCATGTTGATAATTTGTGGGGCAGTTAGTCAAAAATATGTTATAATTGTACTAATGAGCTAATATCCTCAAAATTAATTTTTTAGTTTGAATGTTTTCAACAATTGCTGTTCCAGATATTCTTCCACCCAAGAAAGTGTCAGGTGGAGGCGATTTGTCTTTAGGAGCAATTGTCGGCATAGTGATTGCATGCATCGTCTGTGTCAGCCTTGTCATCATCATTATTGTGTGCTTTATGAAGCGCAACGCTGGTACTAAATGTGATCCAGAAGAGAACGCCAAGGAGCCAGGACTTGAACTAGCGACCAGTAGAGATGGCAGAGGGAAGGGTGGTGGAAGTGGTGGTGGAGAATTAAACAAAGCCATGGAACAGGATGAGAACATGAAACAAGATGACAAAAGAGGGAATGGTAGAGAAATGAATGAATATGTTGAAGTAGGGAATGCTGGAAAAATAAACGACAGCAAGGGAGGGAGTGTTGGGGAAAAGGATGAAGGAGTGGGTAGTGTTGAGGTTAATAAAGAGGACAAAGGAAGGAAAGATTGGGAAATGAACAAAGAGGATGAAGTTTGAAAATAACAAATATTTTTATAGCACCCCATGCTCATAGCATCTTGAGGCAGCTTTTGAAAGAATCATAAAATAAATATTTTACACAGAAAGAGCTTTATAATCCTATTTTGTAGTACTTGAAACAAAGAAACAGTAGATTATCGTTACATTGTCAACGATGGTCTAAATATTAAACACAGAAAGAGCTTTATAATACTATTTGGTAGTAATGGAAACATGTAACTAACTGTGTATAGTGATGTTAGTCATTGTGTATAACTGAAGGGAGTATCCCATCATGCATTGCAGTCAAATGCAGTGTATCTACTTGCTCCATAGCAAATGTAGAAAAAAAATAAGTAAGAACTGTATACATTTCGACAGCTCTGGATAGTTTCACAATACTTTAGGGGTATATTTTTCTATATGACACGTGCAGTTCTATTATGGTTTTGCAAAGCTTTAATGGGTTGGACGGTGACCTGTCGGCTGCTGTGATTGGTTGAGACTGAAGTGAGATGAGACTAGTGATACACAAAGCGGACGAGAGCTAACCAGTTGTTTAGAGTGAGGTTAAATGGCTAGAATGGTCACATATTAAACACAATTATTAAAAAATTTTGTATACACATCTTTACATCCAAACATATCAACAAAAATAGATAACAAATCGATTTTTCACCCCTTCCAAACATTGAAGGCTTTTACTCGTATTATCAGTTTGAGATTGGCTGTCGTGCATTATGGTTCACAATTAGCTCAATTTGCAAGTTTACTGTACATATTATTTCACATGCCTCAATTATGAAACAATTGGAAGTTTCCAAAAACATACCAAATTTTCTCATGTGAATAGAAAAAAAACATGAATATACTTTGTACATCATTATACAAATGACTGTTTTTTATTTGTTCATTTCTTTGCATTTGGTTTGTTGGAAGACCATGACAAGTTTTTTGCAAATGATTATATGGAAATAAATGTATATATAGTTCGATAATGATACTTGTAAAACATTGAGAGTGGCCATTTCAGGAGTTGAAATGGCCTTCACTTCAGGACAGAAGAACCATCTCACGCCTCACAATGCTCCACAAGATCAACTCTGGAGATTCACCACTGAACCAACCAGTGAACACAGACAGACCAGTTACTCGCAGCCATATACCTGACCAATTCATCAAGTATCCAGCCAGAACAGAGCTTTACAAGAACAGCTTCTACTCACGGACCATCAGGCAGTGTAGTCTACTCCCAGCCAGTGTCATCACTCAATCAACAACATCCAAATCCTTCAACACAAATGCATGGAAGTACATGAACGACCACAAGGCACAGCTGTACATGGGCAGGCCAGCCGGACGTTCCACCTCTGCAAGCATCTAAACTTCACTCCAGTCACTGTATATTTGCGCACCCCTTTTTATTGGATTATCTGCATCCTCAGTTGTTTTGGGTGTAAGAAGTTGAGATGTAACTGGAAGTCTGGATATTTATACCGTCTGGTCCTGTCTAGTATCACCTTAGAAGTAGAAGTAGAAGTGGCGTGTCGTCATAGGGGCACGTGCCCCCAATCGATCTGAATTTTTTTAAATCCCATTGGAAAATTGCTGTAAAATGGCTTGTGCCCCCAATCAGATCCAGTGCGCCGCCCCCTACCCCCCCCATCATGGTCGGTGCCCCCCAATGTGATGACCCACGCTTCGCCACTGTTTTTTAAACTTGTCATTTATTCTTTAATAAACACAGAAGACTTGACCACTTTGTCAGGCTTCGCTGCATTTGTTTTTCGCTGCATTTGTCTTTCATGCTTTCATTCTAAGAAAACGTGGTTGAAACTTAGTGGTATTATCAACTTTGATGACACCTCTGTCACTTTTAGGTATTAGAGGGATTTGATGAGACAGGTGCCTTGTTCAATTCTAAGCAAATTAATGCTGTATTGAGACGTATTGGAAGTTAATAATACTTTACAATGACTGTTTTCTCGAGTCATTTGTGATGTTTTATAATGCAAAATATTTTGTAATGCTATGGGCCAAAGACCTGAATGTATTTAATAAAATAGAATTTATAAGATTGAAAACAGCTTTAATATAATCATGTTAAGAAAATATATTTATTATAAAGAAATGTATATAGCACATTTTAGATAACAAAATGTATGTGCACAAATTTGTAACTGATGTGAACTTTTGTTTTGTAAAGACAAAGCAAACCTTTTGCCGATTTACGGGAAATTTGTTATTTGTAACCCCTCCCCTCTCTGGGGGCACTCACATTTCCCAGCTATACGGGTATGTGCCGCGGCGACGACCCCCTTTTTCAGAGCCGCTGGCCGTTCCTTAGACCCTCTGAATTCATTGTTTGCCCGCTCTGAAGCCCCAAAATTTTTCTAGCCGTTCCATAGACTCTCAGATCATCGATTTCCGCTCTCATCGGCATCTTGAGAGGCGTGTTTCTGTCCTACTATTTCAAGCCCAAAAGCAAACCCAAAAGCTACTTTTGTGAGCCCAAAAACTTAAAAGGGAATTTTCCATTAATTTCTTAACACATTGTAAGGAATAAGGTGAACTTTGGGCGGGATTTTGGGCACCTAAAAGTGGCAACATTGCAGCACCGAGTGCCTGCCGACCGCGAATGATTTTGAGATCTCTTTTGGGAATAAAATTGCCAAATATGAGGAAAAGTACCTTAAATAATTATGTACACATCCTTGCAGCTCTCCATAAACAATGAATTAAAAGGTAATTTACGATCTACTGGTCTAGTGAAATCGGAAGTGGAATGGCTGTCAAATTCTGCACACTTCACTCAATCATCTCATGTATAAGCATGGCAGTTCAATGTAGTCTAAATGTTTTTCTTTTCGGCACTGAAAAAAATAATTCTTGTGGGTTTGTTTTTATGGTGGGCTTTTATGTACTGCTGCTATAATTATCAGTAGGCTAATAGCATAGATTGTAGGTCTACAGGGTCTAGTAATTTTGATTTGAATGCTGTTTTGCTTTGACTTGTTGAGGTTTCCATCGTATTATAGGCCAAACCAGACCTATTTTGCATTAATGGTTTTCCTGATTAATACTTTAATGCACAATTCAAAGTGAAATCTTTTACTTCAAAAATCTGTGGCAAAAACGCAACAAAATTGAACCCTGGTTTGGCCTGCGGGTTTAGTTTCCGAGATTTTTCAGATTTTGGCGGCCGATCAGTTCCCAAGACCCCCCTTTTGGCCGGTCAATCAGTTCCCAAGACCCCCCTTTTTGCCCGGCCGATCAGTTCCCTAGACCCTCCTTTTTGGCTGGCCGATCAGTTCCTTAGACCTCAAGTTCGAAACTGGCGGTGGCACACCCCTACCAAAAAAAAATTGAGTGCCCCCCGGGCCTCCCCCCCCCCTTTCTGGACCTGTTTCTGCTGCACCAAATGCAAAATTTTTGCTACAGCTTTAGTTGTAACAGTAAATAGGCTATTCAGTTTAATATGCATACACTCCTATCTAAGTTGAAGATATGATCTTAGTCTCCCACAAAGGGTGTGTAGATTTCAAATGTTGGAAATTCACCCTCCCAGTGTTGGAGATTAAGGTCATGTCTTCCGTAAGGATGTATGTATTTCAAATGGAATAGACCAATGCCGAGATAATTGAAATTGTTGCAATGGATGAACACAAGCAAAATGTCATATACATTGGTCGTATTTGTGCGAGTAAAGATCAGGGTTAAGTGCAATTCGCCAACTATTGTTCTATTCTTGTGTACGGTACTTATATAGCTTTACATAAGATTATTATATATTATATTATATGAAAAATGTGATTAAAATCTTGCTTTTATAGAAAAGTAAAAATATTTGTGTCCTGTTTGGTGTCTTTGTGTTGGTAATTAATTGAATACCTGAATACAAAACCCACCCAAGTCCATACTTTGGCCAAATTGAGCTAAGCATGGGATTGTTGCTTATACATACGCCTTATTATGTATTAAACAGGGCGGCGGCCAAGATTGACTGAATTTTGACGTCGTCATTGGTTTTACACGTAAACACGAAAATGTCTCAAATAATTCCAAAAGTGTATGCATGTTATTAAGCACTATTTTATCAGTCTAAATCCGTTCGAAAGTGAACCTCATTGTAAGTACTGTTTATTGAATGTTTTGTATGAATAACGCACGATATGTTTGTGATGTATACTAAAAATGTCACCCATCGTGTAGCAATGTTTGCGTGGTCTAGCGGTAAGGACTTTGCCTCCCACACAGAGGGTCCTGAGATCGATTACCACTCCCGGCTATAATTTTTTTTCTTCACAAATATTTATTTTCATGTGAAAATGTATACATTGCACTGAGAAATATATTTTGTGCATTTTTTTTCTGTAACGGGGCCAATAGAACTAAAAACGCACCTCGGCACGGGGCGTCCAACGTCCAGGCAGTGTTGCCGTCATATTGTCTGTTTTGTTTACGCTATTGGCTGTTGCCACATGAATAATATCGGCCACCGTCGCACAGTGACATCGCCCCGATATCTTCATAGTAGAAATCGCCATGGTAGGTTGAATCCACAGCCACACATGGCTATTTTATTCGGACCTTATGAGATGCATATTATTAGCGAAGTGACCTGACTAAGGCTATGACAATAGACGGGGTAATTGATTTCTCGCTGTGTATTTCAAGCTTGTATACGACATTGCGGTCAATGGTTAATATACTGTCTCCACTTGAGTGAGTGCCGCTATAGCCTGCTGCGCACTGTAGTCCATAGGCCTACAGGACCAACGCAATATAAAATTGAGAGTTTTGGTCAAATTTTGAGTTCAAAGCGCACGGCCAATTTTCAAAGCGCACGCTAACGACTATAATATCTGTTCAACACGTATTTTCAAGTGTATGAGACCACATCTGGTTTCTTGAGAAAAATTCATTTACGGGAGATATTCATCATTTTCTAACCCAGTATCGGAAGATTTTCGTCTGATATCAAAATCGTGCATAGCAATTCACGTGTATCGATCCCGTGTATTCATTTTAATGTCTCTGCTGCACCAAATAATTATTAGCCAGGCGATGTCGGTGTGCGTCGTCTAGTATTAAAAAACAACACAAATCCGCCCTCTACGTGCGTCTATTGAGCATGTGAAATCCAAAAAGCGGTTTTTGCACACATACAGGGTGTCCCAGAATGATCTATACCGGGAAAGATGGAATTTTTTAGGTATGAAGAGCATGTTGAATGGTCATATTGTTTTGCATTTTAAGTTCTACATATATTTAGCTTTCTCAGATTTTTTAGATTTTAAAAATTGGACGCTTCTAGTAGAAGTTATAGAAGTTTGCGTAAAAATGGTGAATTCTAAGTTTTGACAACACAACCTATTTTGAAAATATGTAACATTACTAACCGTTCAGCACAAAGTTATTTGGAAAAAGTTATGCAGGTATTTTAGTTGTGCCCTGTTCATATTTCCACTAAATAGCCGATATCTATCTATTATTTATGACGTTACGAAGCAATCATTATATGGAATTAAGGATTTGTGGCCTAATCCCATTCTCTGTTTGGCGGTAGTTTTAAATAGAGTAAATAACGTAAAGAAGTTTGACGAGCACGGAACTGTCAGGAATCAGCAGAGTGAAGCTTCAGGTGCTCAAGACTGTAAGAACAAGAGCGAACATTGCAGCTGTCCGGCAAGCTTTAAGGCGCAACCCCAACAGTAGTTGTCGTCGACATGCTGTGCCAAACATCCCACGTTCTTCATTTAATCGTATCGTACCATTTTTCAAAGGTATGCGAGTCGTTTTTCATCGATTTTACATTATTGCATGCCACGCCAAAACAAATAAAGGTAGCTTGCTGAAATTAACAGAATAAGTAGGAGACATGTCCAACATTAATATGCTGGTATCAAAAATAGATACACTGCCCGTCTTCTATTTTTAGTTATTTTTGCAAACACGGTACAAATCATTCTGGGACACCCTGTATTATTAGACTGGTTCTATTTTGGAAATATGTGCTTATTTAAGCATCAATCGGCAAGTTTGCGTAAATTATTTTGGTTAATTCGAGTATGTTGAATTCAAATATTTTGTCTGCTATATTGGAACCCTGTGACCCTAAAGAAGACTCCCAAAAAAAAACCCTACATGCTTATATAGGGGGTACAAATTGAAAATGCTCCAAATTCACTAAAAAGCCAATTATTTGTCTGGGTCTAAGGATCACAAAAATGTAACATTTGTGCAAGGATATACAGTTACCAAGCTATGAGGCTCAACAGGTCCAAGGTAAATTTTTATGTTATACATGGGTAAATTTTTCGTAAACATGGATGCAAACTGTTCCTCAAGTTCAAGGGATTCAGGAAACAATGGTTTTTATTATTTGCGATGTCAAGCTCATAAGATAGATGATAAATAAATACAATTTCATTGAATCCTACATATCTTTTAACTCTTTGTTGTGTAACATGCTAACTAGACATCGCAGATACTATAGTGCAAACTATTCTTTTTCTGAAACCTCTTAGCTAGGCGAACAATTTGACTTTTGACCCATACACAACAAGCAAATCGGCCTGTGATCTTTTGTGCCCCAGAACTTCTTAACGATAGGTCGTACACGCACAAACATTACATTTCTGGGATTCTTGGGGCCAGACGCATAATTTGACATGTTTGAAAGTATTATTGGAATAAAATTATTTTTTTGCCTCTTAATGCGATCTTATGGGGTCATTTGTAGGTATTTTTGAGGATCACGGTCTCAAAATTGCTTGGCAGACCGTGAACAGATTCGAGTTCAGCAGTTCATACAAATGTAGGGTCCCCCGTTATTAAAGCTTGTACCGGATTGAAAATTCAGATATTTTGCAACGAATAAGTAATTGAAACATAAAGCAAGTACTAAAATCATAGCTTTTATACCTTTTGATATATGACGCTAACTAGTTCATCTCCTATATCTACAACACAGCGCTACCAGTAGGGGTCAATTGCCTATTGTGAGTGCCCCTGTGTTGTGTGCATACATGTAGGCAACAAAAACTGCATGATGGTCATAAATGTGTTAACATAGCTTGCTAATGGTTGACAGTATATAAATGTATTTGAATGGAGCTTCAAATTCGTCAATACTGCTGTTTTCTTCTTTTTTTGCCAAATTTTTCATTTCAAAAATACCAAATGACAATTTGAATGACTTATCCTTCACTTTTAAGCAATTTATAAACAATTTAGATTTTTACACTTTCTCTGGGATCACCATAGCATATGAAACTTGGACAACACCTACCAATAAATATTTTTATGTGTGGAACAACCATTAGTCCTTGCTCCCCACATAGATGCAATGATATAGGCCGTTTTCACCTCTGTCCACTGCCTCTATATTTCTTTTTTGAACCTTTACTCCTCGCACAGTTTTGCCTTTGGTTAATATTTAAATCTCGCGCGTGTGACGGTTGGCTGGTTAACATTTAAATCTCGCGGTCCATGATCAGATTTGTTTTCGGTCTTTTGGTGAAAAACAAGTCATCAGCAAACTATGCCTGCTTGTGTATAGCCTATCTATATGAATAGGGGTATTGATGATGAGGGGGAGGGGGGGGGGTTTGGTAATGGAGGAGGGGGGGGGGTTGGGAAGGAAGCTTTTTCCCAAAATATGATCATCTAGGATCACGTAGGCCTATATCTTTCGTACGTGTTTTTTCTCAACATAGCAAATCCCGGGAGCAAATCAGAAAAACGTTTGAAACTTGAATTTTGCGCTTTAAAAACTCTGGAATGACTGACAGCATGAAGGCCTAACAAACCGACAAAATTGCATAATCTCCCCACCCCCCCCCCAATATCCTCCAATCATATAAAAAAAATAATGAAATACGGGTTTTTGACCAGTTTAATATGATTCAAAAACACAAGCTGGGAAAATGTAGAAAAGAAAAGGAAAAAAAAGCGTGAGAAAAGGCTTGGGTGGGGTTCGAACCTGGGACAAGCGTCGGCATGTGATATACGTGTGACTTAAAAAAAACAACGTTACAGCGCGCTAACTGATTGCGCCACGAAGTCAAAGATATAGACCTTTTTCCCTCTTTCCCATCATGCACTATTCCAGGGGGGTATGAGTGTCGCAAACTACATCATCTCCCCGGGGAGTACAGAGTTATGTTCATTACATTCTGGAATACGGACATTTCGGCTGGTGCCTTCATCACAAAAAAGGAATCCCCGATAATCACGATAATGGCGCCGCGATCACTAATACCTTTCGGGGGCAAAAAACAACATTTTTATGCCTTATGGACATGGTGTCACCAGCCAAAAAAGTTTCCTGCTATTGTAACCTAACTTTGTATACATTTTATAGACCTAATGGTGATAAACTAATGACGGGACACGCCGTGATATTTTGTCGGTGTCCGTTTCACTTTTTTTTTCGGAGATGAAAATAAGACGTAAACACAATCTCTTACACAGATGTTCTACATCGCTCCGTAACTACATCACTCGTGTATTCCATAATTGCATAATTAGTAACATCGATGGCCTTTATGATAATCCGCATATATGGAATCAGTATGTCCACATTAAGACAAAATAATTGCAAAGGCCTGGCAAAGACCATCAGATGCACACGATCTATGAGGTTACGTTATACCCTCTTGGAATAGTACATTGTGGGATAGAGGGAAAAAGGTCTATATACTTGAGGTAAAACGATACACTTAACAATGAAAAAGAAGTCAAAATCGTTTATAAAACTAATTGATATCTCTCATCTGTATTTTATTTGCATGATTAACAACAGAAATCAAACTTTATCCATATTTAAGCAAACAAAATACAAAACAAAGGCAATTCAGATTCTTAAAAAAAAGGGGGGTGAACAGGACGCCGCCGCGAGTCGTTCACAATACCATTTGTATTTGAAACAATGCGCCAAGTTTATGCACGATATATCATGGCCGACTGCCTTAGGATATTTCAACTTTTATATACTATCCTAAATTGATGTAATACAAATATTTGGGTGAAAATGCACGCATGTTATGCTCAAATTTTAGGTTTTTAAAGATCTATAGTGGCATTACACTTCCGGCCATTTGCCTCCCTGTGAGTTGAAACAAAACCAGACAGTGTCTGACACGATTTCAATTTTGATTTTCCGTTTTTTAAAGCAATTTTTTTTGAAAGTATCTTATATTTGCTGCAAAGGTGGGGGGGGTGAATAACTTAATTCTAGAGAAAATTTTAATATCTCTTTTCTTTCAACACTTCAAGTTTTAATAATCATCACAACAACAACGTGCGCGGGGATTCAACTTCAATAGGCCTAGCTAGCTACATCATCAACAAAATGCACGACATGGTCATAATATTTAGTAGTAGGTGTTGTCCAAGTTTCATCTAGCAATGACTGAATGGGTCTTTAATGGATATTAATGACGCGCCGGTGACCAATGGCTCAAACGTCTGGTTGTCATGACCGTTAATCAACCAATCCGCGTCGAAAGCGTGATTGTTTATCACTTATGCGTTCACGCTCGTATACGCTCAACGCACAGTACATACCACCAAAGACTACTGATAGCCTAATAATAGTAAAAATAATATAATATTGGTGCTACCACAAACCAGTGAGTTGCTCCTACGAATAATTTGATGCATTGTTTTATACCATAAAAAGGCTTAATACATTATGCAGCTTTCCAATACTTTTTGTTATACCAGTGTCGTAGTTCTGTGATACTCGTTTGATCTGAAACCGTCCAGGTTTGGATTATTTAAATTTCTGGGAGTATATAATTTGGCACTTCGGTATCTGGTTACCATTACGCCACTGGCTTTTTTAAATCATTCTGAAGCACAAGCAATATTTAGTAATGCATATATACAAGCGATATTCTTAATATGATATATAATAATTGTACCGTAAACTTATTCTGGCGCCAAAAGGTGCTGCATTCACTATACTTCCAAGATTTTTTTTTCCAACCCCATGTCAAAAAGAAATCTACGCCACTGTATTAATTAATTACCATGGTATACAGCACTATTTGGATTTTTTGCACCAAAACCCCTTGGAAGTAATAGAAATCAGGCTCCTTCACTGACCAATCACGGACGCCGTCATAAAAAGCCTTTGGAAGTATTAGGGAAAGTTCATAAATCATTTTGAAGTGTAAAGATTGTGGCTGTTCGAACATTTTAGATGAAAAATCCATTTGTTGCAATTCTCTCAAAATCAGACACTTCCAAGTTCACAAATTCTGAGGACTTACGTCAGTTTCATTCCACATATTAAATTTCATTACGTAAATTTGAAATAAGATGAAAATATATTCTTATTGTGCGCTACTTATGCCTGATCTCTTTACGGTGAAATTTAAACGCTCTTGAATACTTGATTTTCATATTGTTCCACATCGAAAATTATACCTCTAATATGGAGTATAAAGCAGTCCTAATTGGCCACATTCTTTACTCATAATATAGTCCAGAGATAAAAGATAAGCGCTTGGTGTAAACACTTTATTTGCCTGTGCTCATTGTTTATTTTCATCTATTAATTCAACATACAAAAAAAGATACAAATACAATTATTGGTTGGAGATGTCGATGTCATAAACAGTTGAGGAACAGCCCCACAGAATTAGTGCATTTTTTTACACGCTAGCAATTAAAGGCCCATTCAGTGATTTGCTCATCTGGACGATCGTAAAAATCATCAAAATTCAGATTTTGGTATCTTTGTCATTGCCTAGTGCAGTTATGTCCACGGGAAATTCACCGTGACCTTTCCAGCCATAAACCCGCTTAGTGAAGATTAAACCAAGATATGAGTACTAAACCATTAAAGTAATCGATTGTCTAATGCAAATTTATTACCACGTGATAATATTAATCCAATGAGCGATCGAATTGTCCGCTACAGTTATTATAAGGACTATGCTAATAATTTAAAGATTGACATGTAGAGAATAAACCATACTTGATTGACAGAAAGTTCTAAATTTGTACCTATTACGGTTTCGTGACACCCCTCTTCCAAATGCGACCAAGCCAGGGCCGTCCGGTGAAGCAAAATGTGCATTGGAATAACACGGGAGTTTGGATATAGATGGTAGATGTATTTCTCATACAAATGTAGGGTCCCCCGTTATTAAAGCTTGTACCGGGTTGAAAATTCAGATATTTTGCAACGAGTACTAAAATCATAGCTTTTATACTTTTTGATATATGACGCTAACTAGTTCATCTCCTATATCTACAATACAGCGCTACCAGTAGAGTCAATTGCGTATTGTGATTGACCCTGTGTTGTGTGCATACGTACATGTAGGCAACAATAACTGCATGATGGTCATAAATGTGTTAACATAGCTTCCTAATGGTTCAGCCGAAAGCCGTGTATTTAAGGCAAAAATTGGGAATTTACACGAATCTGTCATTTATATACTGACAGTATATAAATTAGCTACATGTATTTGAATGGAGCTTCAAATTCGTCAATACAGCTGTTTTCTTCGTTTTTTGCCAAATTTTTCATTTCAAAAATACCAAATGACAATTTGAATGACTTATCCTTCACTTTTAAGCAATATATAAACAATTTTGATTTTTACACTTTCTCTGGGATCACTGAATGGGTCTTTAATGG
The DNA here is from genome assembly GCF_039555335.1 of Amphiura filiformis. Lineage (NCBI taxonomy): Eukaryota > Metazoa > Echinodermata > Ophiuroidea > Amphilepidida > Amphiuridae > Amphiura > Amphiura filiformis. The sequence continues at coordinate 40,299,454 of NC_092640.1, read as the reverse complement.
ATATTAATGACGCGCCGGTGACCAATGGCTCAAACGTCTGGTTGTCATAACCGTTAATCAACCAATCCGCGTCGAAAGCGTGATTGTTAATCACGTATGCGTTCACGCTCGTATACGCTCAACGCACAGTTCATACCACCAAGGACTACAGATAGCCTAATAATAGTAAAAATAATATAATAATGGTGCTACCACAAACCAGTGAGTTGCTCCTACGAATAATTTGATGCATTATTTTATACTAAGGCTTAATACAGCTTTCCAATACTTTTTGTTATACCAGTGTCGTAGTTCTGTGATACTCGTTTTGATCTGAAACCGCCCAGGTTTGGATTATTTAAATTTCTGGGAGTATATAATTTGGCACTTCGGTATCTGGTTACCATTACGCCACTGGCTTTTTTAAATCATTCTGGAGCACAAGCAATATTTAGTAATGCATATACAAGCGATATTCTTAATATGATATATAATGGATTTTCTTTCCTTCTTGCCATCACGCACTAGAGAGTGTCACAAAACTAATCGTCTCCCCAGGGGTATATAGAGTTCTGTTCATCACATTGTAGAATACTGACATTTCAGCTGGCGCCAACAAAATGATCACGAAAAATGGCGCCGATGACTTATACCTTTTAGTGGGAAAAAACATTCTAGGCGTTATAAAAAAAAAGCGCAGTTATTGACATGGGGTCGTCAGGAAAAAGTTTCCTGTTACATAAACATAACCTTTATAGACCTGAAGGTGCAAAACTAATGGCAGACACACAGTGATGTACTGTTCACTCAGAACGGCGGTTCAACCGATATCTATTGTTGTTTATTGTTGTACAAGGCTCACTCAGTCATTTAATGCAATACAAACGGTCGAATTTGGTGTTGAAATTAGCAACATTTTGAGTTACACCTTTTCAATGTAAAATTAATTTCATCAGCCAAATGAAAAGCAATAATTTACATTTTTTCAGTAAATGTCAGAAGAAAACTATAATGCTTGGTACTGTATATTTTTTTCAAACCCTGGTGTTAAACGTAGACTAGGTGTGAAATTTAGGCTTCTGGTGTAAGAATTTCGATTTTCACGGGCTTCAAGTTGCCCCGCGAGCATTTTTTTTTGGTCAACGTTTTTGCTTTTCAAAGTAACATAATTCGCTAACGAAAGATATTTCCCATATTTTTAAAGCACATCATATCAAGCTATTATGTCACAGTTTTGTCAGAATTTCGGTTTTGATTGCACCATTTTTCAATTCCGACGACCAATTTTGTCAAAATCAACTCCCGAATGTACCCATGGGTGGATGATTTTTCAAGCCACAAAAGAAATACCGATTATTTCTGCTGGTTATATTAGAAATGAAGTACTGGTTGAACATTTTGGAAGTCGCAAGTGAAAAAAGGTGAAATCAAAACGGAAATTCTGACCAAACTATAATATATATATATATATATATATAGACCCACACGATGTGCCTTACAGAGGTGGGTAATATCAGCAAACTAAACATCTCAAAAAAATATTACAATGATCATGATGATATTGAAAAAGAAGGTACAGTATTCCAAACGAACCGTACCTTTATGTTAGTCATGAGACGCATCCTTCCGTTAAGAGCTACCGGATGGATAAAAGTTTTTAAACTTTTGTCTTTTGTTTATTTTGGGTGTCAAGCAGTGGTGACGCCACGACACACCCCAACATAGGCTTCCCAAGTTCTTCGTCAGAACAAAATAAATGAAAATAATATTAGGGGTGCCCAATTTTACTAGACCAATTTTCAGATCCTCCTGAAGTTTTCATTGCCCTCCCCCGTAGTTAAGGTCTGTTCTAATATGGGCCTAGTTAGTTTATGTTACTTTTGTTGTTTTGTTTGTTTTGTTTGTCAATCACAATTTAGGGTCAACGCATCGGCATTAGTTCCACCTACTTCACAGTTGCTCGGATCATGAAAATCCATCTTTTGCTTATCATTTATATCGACATTTTTTCCATAAACGCCTACAGAGGGTTCATACAAAGTATCGATTGTAAATTCCCATGAAGACCTATAAACGGTAGCCATATTGCAGGCAGATATCATGTTGGGGCTAGTAAATGCTATTCTATCCACGAACTCAGAAGCAGAACATGCACTACAACTTAATTGATTGTTATTCACATCCAAAATTTGCAGTTGTACCCTGGTTGTATCATGTCCCTTGTTTCTATATTTGTCAAACATTAAACCTGGGCATTTATACTCAATGCAAACCTGAGCTACACCATTAGAATCTGGTTGGATATTGACTTGACGGAATCCATACGTGACATTGTTGGGTAATGTGCCCGAAAAGCTGTTCGCAGCAACGCAAAGGGTACTCCGACTTGATTGCACGGAGAACCTTAGATAGCACGGATCATCTGGGCAATTATAAGCACTATCACGAGGATAGAAAGACATGGGGGTCTCAAGTATGTCGTTACCGAGATGACAAGTTTCAGCTAATTGAGTATTGTGTTTTTCCACCATATTTGTTTTCTTCTGGGTATCTTCTGACAGATAAAATCTGAAATGATGCATATCTTTTGTTACGCTTTGCTGACACGTGTTCAACTCACTCCATCTTGAAAATTGGCGCAAAGGTGGTGAGGACGATGCAACGACTGAGTTCGGGACTGTTAACTTTATAGCCGTGTTGTTGGCTGCGCCAGTGCTTATTGCGAAATTCAAGTTTGTCAAAATACTAGCAGGTATCGCAAGAAGGTTGGGGTCACTTTCGGCAATCAGATATTTTCCATTCTGCTCACCTGTGATGAAGGTTTCTAAAGAGCCCGATTTGGTGCATCCAACTTGCACACATGTACCTACACTACCTGCCCGAGTAGAGGAGTACCTTATTCCAATGCTACCGAAGGGAATATCAGTGCCAGTGGTATCCTTAATCGCAGACGTGAACCGAGCATTGTCGAGTACATCTGAATAGGAATTTGTAGCGTATGGTATAAGTTTAACAAGGCATATCTCGCGCCTCTTCCTTATTCCATCTACATTGAAAAAGCTAAAATTGCCAAGTTCTATCTCACCAACGTATTTGGGAGTTTGCTTTCGACGTCGCCTTCCTGTCGTGGATTTCAATTTGCTCACCGATTCCCAAACACCAGTATTCTTGTTCAGAACCCACATTTCAACATCTGATACCCCATCAGGTCCTACGTCCCTATCCACAGCTGGAACTACATTTGGATCTATATAGATTGGAACAGAACCTGCAACAGATAAGCTATTGTCATCAGGTGTAGTAAAATCCATCATAAATATACCAAATGACTCTAGATCTATCATTTCCCCTTCCGGATCTACAGCAGTAAAATCTCCCGGGGCAGTTTCAAGATCAGACTCTTTACGCATGTCAATACTAGTAGTGTATGCCATTACTTTCCCTGTGTACAAATCCCCATTTTCATCATAAAAAGAATTGGGCGGAATCACAATTTCAGCAAAAGGTTCATAATCAGTTGAGCCAAGGGACATGGAATTTTCAACATTACTTAAAATTTCAACCGGAATTGGGCGATTTCTCATCTTAACAATTACGAATATGTTGGCACCGCTTAATACATTTATCACTTGGGTAGTTTCTACAAGACTTTTAGAAAGTGAATCTTTGAATGTTAATGAAACACGCGTCACTTGTTCAAAAATTTGAAAGTCGAAAAATCCCCGGAGATTTGTTCTACCCACTTGCTCATCGTTGAGCAAAATATCGCCTAAAATAAGTGGTGAACCATCTGATACAGCAACAGCCCTACCGTATATTGTAATCGGTAATACCTGGCAGACCGTACAACCACATGTCAAAACTCTTTGTAAGGATATCTGATAATTTGTACACGAAATGTCAACCATTTCAAAATCAGCTACACTATAGCAATACTCGGTGGGGTCCTGGCATTGAGTCTGATTTGCTTGTATTCCGCCACAGCTGGTATAGGGACACGTTCGAACATCATATGTTGCTTCTCCGCTCTCCGGTTGCACACAATCAGGTGGAAGTTGCACGAGTTTAGGAATTGGCTCAGAATTACATCCTTTCGCATTATCTGGAAAACAGCAAATTTCTGAAAAGTTAACGTAACAGAGCCAGTAGTAGTTTTCGACGTTTTGACAGGTGTCATATGCAATGACATCACTTCGAGAAGAAGAACAAAGCTCCTATATGAACTTACAACGGAGAACTGACGGTACATACGATATGGCCCTATAATGGTTGAACGCCTCCTACGCAATGTTCGTAACCATACCGCGGAAGCCGGGTAGGCATGTTTCTGGGCATGTTGCAAATGGGGGTCGACGATAAGTGAGGGGCGCGTTAGCGAACTCACAATTAACGCAAATTACGCTAGCGTATGCAAAAGGAAGTTCCAACGCGTGAATGCCATCAAGTAGGGTGACAGAAGAGCGATGTCGCAAAGTCTGAAAAGGATCAGGCACGGAACCTTCCAATCTGGAGTTTGGTAATCTAAGTTCATAACACTGCACGTACAGATCGTGCGGGAAGGTCATAACACACATTGCTAAATTAGGATATGCGTAATATCGGCTCAAATGTCCAATATTTTGTCATTTTATGTTTCTTAACAGGTGTTAATTTATTTTGGCACATAATATTTACAATAGCAAGACACCTTTTGCCGTAATGTTATCTCTCAAGATTTATTACATAATCTAAATATAAAATCACCGGATTACAGTCTCTATTACCAGTCATGGGAGCTATGAACTTAGCCAGCATGATGACAACGCATACAGCCATCAGCGTCAAAGCCAGTGATGTGTTAGAGACTGTTTTGCACTTACGATGTTGTAGCATTCCGTGATTTTGTTGCTTAGCCCTAATAAAGTAGCGTATGTGGCACATACGATGGTCTTGCAGCAAATGAAAAAAAATTATGTGCAAGACTATCGTAAGTGGCACATACGATAGTCTTGCATGCATTAATTAAAATTGCATTGCACTTACGATATTTTATTTCATTAATTAAAAAATAATTAAGCAATTCTGAAACTTGAAACTTGGTTTAAAATGTGTGTTTCTATATGGCCGTCCATAATTCATCAAAATATCATTTTGGCCAAAAATGTCACTTAAGATAATGTAGCACGCTGGCGACGAAATGCAATTCTATTTTTATGGAAATGTTAAAATAAATCTTGGAATAATAATTACGGAATACTCTCCGCGCTGTCTGTTGGTTCCATCAGTTACAGCGGACAGCAAGGAGGATATTCCGTAATTATACTATGACTTTGTGCTAGCTACAATCAAAGATACTATTTTTTAGTATCTTTGCTAGAATAACAATCTAATAACAGTATCTTTGCTAATAACATGTTTACCTTCACAACCAAGCAGTTCAAAACGCAGGCTGATATGTGCGTTCCATTCTGTAGGTACTATTCGGATGTAAGATGCTCTAACTGGTGTAAGGAAAATATTGGTGACAACCTCATTTGGGTTGGTGTTTCCATCAAATATCTGTGATACGGAATGGTTTCAAAATCATGAAGAAACAAACGGCCTACTTACATAATCTGTAAGGGTTTGTATGTTATTTTATACTGAGTATAAATCTGTTGAATTATAGTAACATTGAGTTATTTATGTTCGATGTATGCTTTGGTACATTCTAGTCACCGTAAAATACCTAAAATTATAACACTTATTCACTTATTTCTGTTTTAGCAGATGGCACAAACACGGTTCGTCATGTACATGGAGTACATATGAAGATAATAAAAAAAATCTTACCATATCCTCCTGAACAGAATTCCAATCTTGACCGTTATCACTGAATTGAACCTTGAATTTGGTCACCCATTGTTGGTAAACGGGATCTTCCCTTCCTTGAATCAACACGCCAGTAACCCATGTTGGGTCGTCAAGAGCTACCTGGATCCATTGGTTGAAGTCGTTTGTCTGGGCACTCCATGCTCCAGTAGTACCTGGCACTGCAACGCGGTTCAGACGAGCATTGTTAGCCCCTTCGTACAAAGACGGGTCATCCCCAACAAATTCGGTGGACGCTGTTATTTGGTCGTCACGTATCCGACCATCCTCTAATCCCAGGCGGTCTTTGCAAGCTAGTTAATTATACAAGAATAGCATTATCTAACTTGAGTCAAGTTTATTTTGAAACTAAATAACGATGCTATTACCACCACAGACTAAAATCACACAATATTGACTACGGGTTAGGGTGAAGCACCATAAACCAAAAGTCTGACTGATGTCACACTGGGGTTGTAGTGACGTGACTGGGATACCCGGAAAATCACGTGGGCAGTCTGATGATTTTAAGATTGGCGGCTGGTTTAGATGCAGTTATTTGTCATTTGTATACCTGATTGTTTATTTTGGTCAATTACCACCTCTTTTAAATGCTGATAAATCGTGCTATACTGTACATCTGTCAGAATTCAATATTTTGTTAATATAATTCCATCATTCAGACGGGGTGATGCAGCAGAATTTGACACTACTAGATTTAGCTAGATTCCACCAGAGCTTGGCACTTTAGATGCTAAAAAGTCAGGTACAAACCTGAAGATTACACACAATAAATTGAACGGTCACATTGATTTTAACCAGTTTTTGAAGCAGCGCCCGCAGGCGATGCTTCCCTATTTAATTTCACTGAAATGGCTTGCATATTATTAGGTGATATTCCTCAACTTTCGTTGATACACCATTCAAAATACATTACGATAATCCAGCTCAAATGAGCCTAGAATATTGCAGGTTAGGCGCATGCACATTCTGTATTTTTATGAGTTTGTTTTGTATGGCAGTACATGACTGAGAAAGAGAATAAGCATAGTTTGTCTTTTTTAACAGTCTGTGCAAGGGTTGGCCGGTTTGTAGTATGTATTAACAGTCTAAGTAGAGGTTAACTAAGGTGAGACCACCAGATTTGGAAGGGGTTATATTATATTATTCAGTCGTGAATTTAAGAGTTTGCACTATACTCTGATTAAAAACAAAACGACACGCCATTTTATAAAGTGACTGTAGTGCCCTTAGTGAAACCAGATGAAAACTTAGTGAAACTTGACAGGGCCTTACCAATTATAATGGTGTCTTTTGTGTGTAATTTAGGAACACTCTTGATTTGCCAGATTACAATTTTATGTTTCCCCAAAAATATAATGGTATGTCTTTTATATCTTACGCAGATCTTCCGAGTGACGTAATGGGCATAGTAACATTCGTTTATGGTGAAAGCTTCAGGAAATTGTACACGGGTATATGCAGGGGGGTATTCCGTGAATTTAAGAGTTTGCACTATTAATAACGAAACAACACGCCATTTTACTTGAAAAAGCTTATCAACTATAGCGTGTCTTTTGTGTGTATAAATTTAGGAGCAAACTCTGATTTGCCCGATTACAAGTTTATGTTCCCTAAAAATATAATGGTATGTCTTTATAAGCTTGGGCAGATTTGTCTAGTTACGTAATGGACACAGTAACACTTGTTTGTGGTATAGGGGTTCAGGTAATGGTAGGGGTATATCAATTAAGTGATTGGTTTTTTCATATCTTCCGAGTTACGTAATGGCCACAGTAACATTCATTTATGGTATAGGGTTTCAGGAAATGGTAAGGGGTATCAATTACGTGATTGGTGTATCATAGTTGACACGATTGCTCTTCGTGTATCATGAGCATGATGAGGGCTTCGGGAGGTATATCAATTACGTGATTGGTGTACTGTATGTAATCTTTCAACACAGCCTTACTTTTGCCAGTAACTAATATTTTTATATGTACATCTGAACGTTATATTTTTCAACCAAATAAACTGATACGAAGTACAATTTCTGTGTTCAAGTGCTTTACTCCAAAGTGTTCTTACAGTATATAGCTTAACTTCTTTGCTTCCACTTCAAACAGTGTTTATAAAACACAAACCTATTTAATGCCCAACATTTCGTTGAACATACACTGTAAATCCAAGTGTTTAGAGTTTTTATAACACTTTTGAACACTGAAAAGTGTTTGTTTATGCCTATCCAATTCACACTAAGTGTATAAAACACCTAAACACCAAAGCAAACACAAAGTTAACACATAAACACAAAGAATAAACATATAACAGTATTGAGATCCTAAATATCGGGCATGTTGAGTTCCAAAATTGTTTAAAAAGTAATGAAATAGAACAGTAAACATCTAAATACTCGTCAGTCTTTACTCTTAAGGCCAAGTAAAATACAAAACATGTTTCACGTCCGGGTTTTTGAAAAAAAAAGAGGAAGAAGGGGCTTTTTATTTTTTATTTTTTTCGGTGTAAATACCCATAATTATAGCTGTTTTAGCGCACACAATAATACCTGGAAAAAGGAGGAGGCCTCTTTTTATTTGTTGTTCTGAGAGATCCCCTCTTATTGTCACAAAACATTCCAAAAGTGTTTCTTGATTATCAGCAAGGCTGTAGAAAGCATATCTCTACTTAGACATATTTTTGAAAAGTTATGACTGAATTTCAAAAAATAAAAATATAATTGAAGAAACCTCAAAAAGGAAGCGGGAGGGGACGTGAAACATGTTTATTTTTTATTTGGCCTAATATTTATGTGTTAACTTTTGTGTTTTGGTGTCATACCTTTACTGTATAATGCCAAAATTGTTACAGACACCCTAAACACTTGGACTCACAGTGTACATTTTTAACCCATCCTAACAAACTTAACATTCGTGTCAACACATTATTACTTTGGTCTATTCCCCCCCACACACACAAATCATCACAGTTTTCAAAATTTCAAAGATTTCCTTTGACGCTGCTTAACCCTTTTATAGGTTTTTTTTTTACAACATGTATTTAATTGCGCATTTAACCCAATTTAACATATGAATTGGACACATGCTAATTATCTATTGTCACATCCTGATTTTTTTTATCCATGCTGATAGTGAGACACAATTATCCCCAGACACTGAAATGACGAAAACACTTACGCCAAAATTTGGGCCTCTGGTCAGCCATTCAGAAAGAACGCATAATTTATTCAAGCAATGTTTTAGAAAATTCCTGGAATCAGCCAAATAATAATGATTTCTGGACAACTTTTTCGAACGGAGTAAATACCCGACCGAGCCTCCCAACAATTACTGGGAAGCTTGTTGCGCCTATAACCCAAGAGTTCCCCTTAACACACTGGGAACTATTTTGCTAGGCACTCATCTAGCGATCAACTCCTTATCGAGGAGGAAAAGCTCCATATACCAATGGACAAATATATCGCTAGGCAATCCTCTACACGATATCTCCTCGGAGGAGGAAATAAAAAGCTCCATAATACCAATGGAGAGAATATAAAATGCCGCGGACTTACATGAATTCGCTAGGCAGTCATCTAGCGCGTCAAAAGAAATTAAATGGCTGATACCTTTCTCATTTTCCTATTATATTCATATTCAGATTACATAGTGGACATCGGTAATATACCCATGCCAAATACCCAGTAGGTAGATACCTCCGGATATTGGAACTACTAAATCGAATTTATTAATGTAGTACATGTATAATTCTGTACATTAAATCGATCATTTTAGAAAATGATCCAAAACTGCCACAAGGACTACTTGTTAACATCCGTACCCTGTACCATGGAATAAGCTATTTCTGATCCCCTCATTTCCTTTGCTAGTAAATTCATTCATTCATATTTCATTTTCATCAATCATCAACATCAATATACAAGTGATACTAATAGCTCAACAAAGTAATAAAATTAAATGTAAACAAGAGTGATTGGTATATAAATAAATCTCAATACATTTAGGCAGTAACAATTAAATCAATATAATTAAATTAGAATAACAAAAGGCACTTTAAATGCATAATGATATTACGAGCGTGCTTGTAGTAGTTTATCACGGAAATACCACACTGCACTGGCAAATGATCTTGAAGTACTTCTACGGTGATAAGCGCCTAACTGATAAGCTGGCTCTCTACAAACACGCTCAGTGAATAATACATACATACATCATAAATACCGCAAGATCCACGTTTGTGATTATTTGAAGAGCCTCTGAATTTTACGGTCGAGGCCTCTTCACCACAGTGGACCATTAACCCGATTTTTTTTTGTTTGAACATGTTGAAGGAGTTAATTGCAAAACCCATTATTTTTCGCTGCCAACGCCAAGCAAACACAGTGCCATGCTCTGCACATTTATGAATTCGAATACATAACTAGGATATCATGTCTAATACAAAAGGCAGCCTTTAACAGAAATTAACGCGATAACCAGCCGGCTGCGCAACCTCATAAAAACTTGAACCCAATATTTCATTTTTATTTATATTTTGATGAACAAGAAAAATCTGAGGGCATAGTACTTGGCCCCTGTCTAGCTATCCCATGCCAACCTGGTGTTAATTCCTTCCTTCCTGCTATAAATAAAATTACTCGACCTAAGACTGAAGGGCATTACCACCTAAGACTGAAAGTGGTACCAATTGTATCGATTTTGTTAATGCTTCTGAAGACACACTAGAGTGAACACACCTATACAAATAGAATTTCAGAAAATACAACTGCGCAACAGAATAGAATGTGTTGCTGAAATAGAAATTGAACCTAAAGTGATCTACCCACGCACACTCTCACACCCGTATACAATAGTCATACTCCTATGTAACTCAAAAACCTCAATGTAATTAGAATATTATTCAAATTCAAAGAACTCTCAATCGAATATATTTTCCTTTCTCTTTCGTATTTCATCTCATTCCTCATTACCTTTTAATTTGAAGACCGACACTTTATATGTACTTGTCTCACTACTGTGAGACTCAAATTTTATGACACACTATCAAACTCTTGAAATCAATTTTAAACAGATATCAATTATGACATATGGGGAGTGGTGGGTGGGATAAAAAATTTCTGCATCCGTTCTTGCTGAAAAACTGACAGAGAATGGCCTTAGCCAACAAAATGGCCACCGACGGCTCCAAGCAAGGCTGCCCGTGATTGGCCCGCCTGATACCAAACAAGGCACCCAATTGGCTTCCCATGGAAACATCGCGTGACATCACGAGGGCGATTCCATTTCAGCAGCAGGGATAATTTTTTGTTTCATTTGATATGTACAAATTAAACTGCATTACCGCATAAATTATACACCAACTAACATTACCGTACATTTGCAATGATCCCGAAGTCACTTGGGGAATGTGTAAATATTGTGGCGCGAGCTATAAACAGCCCATTCAACATTATGATCATGGCGGCGAACATGTAGCTTTTCAGGGCCGGATTTACCTTTTTTTTTTTTTTTTGGTCCAGACCAAAATTTGGAGGTCCCCAAACGCACCGTGAGGAAGGCATGTGCACTCAAGTGGCCAAGTCTTTATACTTTACGAGGACATTTGCGCACGAAGCGCGCAACAAAATTTCAATTCTAGACTATAGCTCAAATTAAAGCTGAATTTTGCTATTATAATAGGCCAGTGCGCGCGAAATTGTGCAATGTTTGAACACTATTTTGGCCCGAAACTGGTGTTTTTCAGCTAAAATGGAAGATGTATGGGTGAGAAGCGTTCCGAATGTCCTGCGCGCATCTTACGCATCATGAAGAAGCGGCTACTTCCGGTAATAAAAGACACAATTTATCCTCGTGTGTTTATATAGTGCAAATACCTCGTGCCAATATCCTTCGGTTGAGAAGGATATTGATGTGCGGTACATACAAATACGGCTAGTGTTTATAGTGAGCAAGTTTCCCGATAATTTTTGACCGGACAGAAATAATACCGCAAAGTACCGCACTATAAACACGCTGATTGATTCGGTTTCTGATACGGTTCTTTAAAAAAACAAACGGTACCTTTTCATAGCCACAACAAGCCGATTCAGCTATGAAACTTAACTGGACCTCCGTCTATCCAGTGATGCCTAAATAATAGAGATATTGCGAAATTTACGCGAAACGCGATACGGGAACGCCAACCATATGCTACATTAGTCGAAAAATAGTTAGTATGCTCTCTAGAGGGTGAAATCCATTGTGAATTGGTCAGTCGTGGAATTCCCGTAAGGCGGTTACGTTACGGTTGGTAGCAAAAAATAGTCCGGTATCTACGGGAAGTTAATGATGACCCCCGCAGTACTCTACCAAACCAACCTTTTCAGCTTCCTTTTATGATCCTGTAACACATTCAAGATGTTAACAAAAATAATTTCCGGCACTCCGGCCATATTCAAGGTTAAAAGTCAACACAGTGGTCAAATTTCAAAGTTGCTCAAATCTGGTTAACAAGCACACCAAATTATTTCTCTCATTGCAAGGATTCAGAAAAAGTATAGTTTGACCTACCTGCGACATACTGTCAAATATTGGGGAGTGGTCAGTTTTTTGGCCATACAGGGGCCAAAAATTAAAAATCGAAGCTGATCTCAATACCATGAGTGACGTCGTTTTGCATACCCTCTATTACACTTTGTCAGGGATGCAAATTGTGCGGGAGCAGGGAGCATCGCTCCTAAGAAATGATAGTCATAGTCATAGTCATGGTTTTGAGATCACATTGGGCCTATGATTTTAACCATCCCCCTCATAGCAGTCAATATTTAAATACTATATGAATGAAATCGTAATGTGAACTGTGCCCTCGCGAAATTGCCAAATCCAAGCTCTATTTCATGGTGTACAGGGTGATTAAAAAAAGTGCAATAGAGAAAAGAATCGGTATTCATGTAAGAACCAAGTTGAACTTTACCATTATTGAAAGTTTCTATAAATTTCACGGTCAATAGTCACCCTGTGTGAAAAAATGAAGTGACTCGCTTCTACCGTTTAATTTTTATGAGTCATTTTGCTGCGATACTCAATTTCATTATTTGTCCACGAAGTACCATGTATTTTGAATGGGAGCACACAATGCACGATAAATGCACCAGCTCTGAAACTGACTTTAACTTAAATAAGGTTGAATTTTGCGTTGTTTATTTCTTTTTTTCTGTTCAAACAAACTTTCTAACATTACTTTAAGTCCTTCATACCTCACTCGACTCCAACTCCAGTTTTTTGAATCCCAATATGTCCAACAAACTGGATATTTTGAAATTCACTCAACTTCAATTTGCGCGCATTTCATTTCGACATTTGAAAAACCCACCTACAAATTTATATGGTTTTGATAGAGAATAAACATCTTTAAAATAAAGGGAAAATGAAAATAACAACAAATAATGTTTCTTCTCCTGAAACAAGACCAATGGCAACAACACTTTGGGTGCTCCATTTTATTTCAATGCCAATGAGGTTAAGAAAATGGCAGTGGTTCCAAATCTACCTTACACAGAGAGGGATGACATTCAAATTTTAGAAGTCTCTTGGACAAACATTAAAATTTGGTATCGCTATAAAATGTGTCATAAAATCAAAACGGTAAACGCTAATTCACAAGATCACTAATGTTTATGTTAATTATTACTAAAAGGTTCAACTCGGTTCTTAAATAAAAATGGATTCTTTTCTCTATTGCACTTTTCTTACTGTATTTGGGCATCGCGATCCAAGGGAAGCTAGGGGAGCTAGCTAGTGCAATTCGAGGGTTGACAAACAGAAGGCCTTAACTTAAAAAGTGCCTTTTTGAGAAAAATGAGTAAAATAATATTTTGCATTGAGATGTGACCAAGTATTATTGGTGCTATAGATGCAATAGGAAGTTGAATTAAGTTAAGGCTTTATGATTATTTATTTATTCATTTCAATCTTTATTATATACAATTACATCAAAACAGATCGAAAAGTATGGTATTACAGATTATTTTGGTACCAAAATATCAAAATGGCCAAAAGTGAGTTAAGGCCTTCTGTTTGTCAACCCTCGAATTATGCTTTACCTTTACAACCAAGTAGTTCAAAACGCAGGCTGATATGTTCCTCCCATTCTATAGGTACTATTCGGATGTATGACGCTATAACTGGTGTACGGAATAGATTGGTGACAACCTCATTTGGGTTGGTGTTTCCATCAAATATCTGTGATACAGAATGATATAAAAATCATTAAAGAAAATGGCCTACTTACATAATCTGTAAGGAATTGCATATTATTTTATACATGTATAATGTAAAGTAAAGGAGATATACTTCGCCAGCATTGTCCTACTTGGATACCCATCTGCTAACAAACAAACATTTACATAAATAAATAAATAAATAAATAAATAAATAAATAAATAAATAAATAAATAAATAAATAAATAAATAAAATAATTAATTAATTAATTAATTAATTAATTAATTATATAGATCTGTTCAACTATTGTGACCTTAGGTTATCCAGGTTCGATGTATGCTTTGGTACATTCTTGGCACCGTAAAATGCATTACATTTAATCTAACACCTATTCACTTCTGTTTTTATTTCTGTAAGTAGTCTTATGAATCTAAATTGGGGAATTAGTCCAAGGAGAATGCAGAGCGAGGTACCAGATTTGGAGTTCCAAAGGATGAGGGATAATGAACAGAAAAGGGAATGACTATCACGAAATGAACCGAATAAAACAGAAATTAAGTTTAAGAATTTATTATGAATTTACATCATCGGACAAACTGATCAAAATACATAATGTGTGTTTTAATAATAAATCTTACCAGAGTTACATCGCATCATACTAAGTATAATTGATATGATTCACGTGCAAGACATCATGATGACAATATATTCGTCATCATGTTGACCAATCTAACGTAAACATCATGAGCCAATCCTGGGCACGTCTTTATCGGTTGCAGTATCAACAAGGAGTGAACTCTTTATTAACACTCAAACAAAACATCGCTTCAGTCAGTGCAATTGATGCACGGATATAAAAACGTTCACTTGATGAATGGTTATCATGGCTTACTGCACTATTATCAATATTCAATTATCGAATGAACAGTAGTAGGAGGCACAAACACGGTTCGTCAAGTACATTTGAAGATAAAGTAAAACTCACCATATCCTCCTGAACAGAATTCCAATCTTGACCGTTATCACTGTATTGAACCTTGAATTTGGTCACCCATTGTAGTGGAACATTATCTTCCCTTCCTTGAATCAACACGCCAGTAACCCATGTTGGGTCGTTAAAAGCTACCTGGATCCATTGGTTGAGGTCATTAGTCTGGGCACTCCATGCTCCAGTAGTACCTGGCACTGCAACGCGGTTCAGACGACCATTGTTAGCCCCTTCGTACAAAGAAGGGTCATCCCCAACAAATTCGGTGGACGCTGTTAGTTGGTCGTCACGTATCCAACCACCTTCTAACCCCAGACGGTCTTTGCAAGCTAGTTAATTATACAAGAATAGCATTATTTGACTTGAGTCAAGTTTATTTTGAAACTAAATAACGGTGTCATTATCGTCATCACAGACGAAAATACTGGGTTGGGATGTATTATTCTTGGAATCACCACCACCCCACTCCCCATGTTTAAGCGTGTGCAAAAAGATTGAGATTTCCTCTCAGTAAAACGACACAGGTATATTTTGTAATGTCCACCTTGCAATTGCGTATAATAACCATAATAATAAACTATTACCTTACCTACTGTTAGTGTAGCTTCATTTGAGTACACGGATCCTGCCTTGTTGGTTACCCTACATCTGTAAACACCACTGTCCTCCAAGTCCAGTTCTGTGAGTATAAGGGTACTTGCACTTGTTTCGGGACCTTCTAAGATGTCGCCATTTCGGAACCTTGTGCAAATGGTAAAGCGTGTGCATTTTATGTTAGAATAATAAGTTAAAATAAGTGTTTATGATAATAATTTGTTGTTGATTGTTTTATGCTTGATATGTTTCTGCTACTGTTGGTACTACTATTACCACTTCTACACACACGTAAGTCAAACTTTTATGCAATCACATTTTTCTAATCTTGTGGGTTGGATGGGAAAGGTAAGAAATTTACAATTGTTGATTGTTCATGTTGTTGTCGACTCAAAAAGGTTGGTTAGACAAACAAAAATCTTCTCGTCAGTATAGAGATCACTATTGTACATTATTTAATACATTAAACCCTACATTTCCAATTCCAATGTAAAATTTCACGAACTTGATATAAATATATAAAATAGGTTAACTTTCAATAATGTTATAACAATGAAATTCAAACAACTTAAAGCAACGAACTTTCAAAACTAGGAACAAATTGAAAAGTGTTGAAATGCAGTGTTGTTTATTTTTTAAGGCGCCTCGGAAGGGAGCATAAGCTATATGTAGCGGTGTTTTAATAACGCTGACACACAGGAGGAAAGGGATGGGTTTGTTAAAGGAGATCCGAAGGCTTGATATAAGGGTGTAATTTCCGCTCCATGGGCATGATTTTTCTCGGAAGGGCAAAATATATATTATTGGTCTTGTGTAATTTGCTCGACAGCGACGCCCTCATTTTTTCTCGAATTTCTACTTTTTGTACGATTGTAATACCCTATGGTCAGGTCGATGGTGTACTAAAATACCACGCGAAAGACTAAACCTGAAGTGTTTTAATTACAGTAAAATATAGAGTTTTTATAATAAAACCAGGGATCCCCAGTTTTATTCACCAACTCCCCTATAAAGCCCCAAGCGGCTAAATGGTTTTCTTTCATTTTATCTCATTATTTCTTCCTAAAATGATTTTAAAAAAACACCTCCTAGACATTTGTTTCTAGTATTATGTAATACTTTTGGGCAAAGAATAACCAAATTAAAATTTGAGCAAAATTATACATTATGGCTTTAATATTTAAAAGTATACACTGCAGTTTTTTAGTTAAATTGGAGGACTAGCTGTAGCTGAACAGCAAAACGCAATACTTTCATTGGAAAAGATTGCTCCCATTCGATATCAATATCCTCCCCTTTTTACGGTCAATAATAGCTAATTATTTCTTCTTACCATTCGTATTGTGTAATTGGAGGACTAGCTGTAGCTGAACAGCAAAACGCAACACTCTCACCAACAGCTCGCATTTTGCTACGTGGATTATCAACGATCATTGGCAGTTCTATAAGAGAAAAGGTATTTTTGTTCGATGAGACGATGATCTTATTCAGTTATTATTATTACATAACAGAATTGTCATTCCTTACATTAGCTCTTGATTAGAGCCCTCCCTATATAATAAAAGGTCCAGTGACCCGAGGAAGTAACTAGTAAAGAAAATATCTAGTAGTAGTAACACCAACGTTAGACCATTCTACAAAAATACTAAAAGCCAGCCTTGAAGTACTCCGAGTATTGCTTGCTGAACAAAAGCCAGCAATCCCACCAAGTAGGACCACTATCAGCTTGCCGAAGGCAAGCTACAAGACTGGTCGAGAGCCTAGCTACAAAAGTCACCAACAAGTCACCAACAATTGACCACTATGGCACTACTACTTTCTACCCGACCCCACGAACCGCCAAAGTCTACTAACCGAGGTATTGAAACTATAGTGTCAGAGGGGATATGGCATGGTTTTTCACTTTTTCTTTCTATTGGATGGAAAATAGGTCGGCTTTGGAGCAAAGCTATCCTTGCAGGCCCATCACACAACATTTTTAGGCATAAAAAATTGTTTGGCGTAATCCGACCAACCCCCAAAACCGTCGACCCACACCGTAATGCCTACTATTATTTTTTGTTAATCCAGAAAAAGGAATAAGGCGCTAAATCTGCCATAATAGCTACTTAAATTAGCAAGTGTGCAATTGTTACAATTATCTCATTACTTTACATAGTAACTTGCAATACTTGCAATTGTAATATACTAGGCACTATTATGGCAATTCCACAAAACAATTTCCCATACTTAGAAAAAATCTTAATCTAAACACTCCTCTCATTAATTGCAATTGTGGCAATTTTGGTAATTCTACAATGGAAGGCGAGTGCAATTGTGGTAATAATGGCAATTTTACGATATACCAAGGGAGTGAATTGCGTGCAGTTACGGCAATTATAGCAATTCTACTATGGGAAGATCGACTCGAGCTAGTGCAATTGTGGCAATTATGGCAATTTTGCAATATAACAAGGCTGCGCATAAAGTGCAAAATCTACACATGCGTTAATATACAGTTGCTATGTTGTCCTGCGGGGCTCCAAACATTGGGTCCTCCTCTTTATGGTTCTCGAGTAGAACCACTAGTCTCGCTTGCTTTTGCGATCGCTGGAATGTCCAGCGGATTTTAGTACTTCACCTCTGATGACCTTTGACCTCCGCACATAACCTTGAATACCAAACAAGATAATTGCACACACCTGTTCTCCACACAATAGGTTTTCAGGTAGTATATATATTAGCAACATATCAATACCAAAAAGTAACAAATCTACAAATGCGTTATACAGTGGCTATGTTAGCCTACGGGGCTCCAAACATTCGGTCCTCCTCTTTCATGGTTCTCGGGTGAAAATCCAGCGGTTACATACCAAGGCGGTTCGCGAACCACTAGTCTCGCCTGCTTTCGCGATCGCTGTAATGTCCAGCAGATTTTACTTGTGACATCTGATGACCTCTGGCCTCCGCATATGACCTTGAATACCAAGCAACATAATTGCACACCATAGAAAATTTCCATGGAACCTACAAATGCCATAATTGCTGCAATTGCTCCAACTGCAGGGGCTTGTTATATTTCTGAATTGTCATTATTGTCACAATTACACTCGTCATATAACACTGATTTACCATAATGGTCACAATTGCACACACCATAGATATTTTCCATGGAACCTAGAATTGCCATACTTGCTCCCACTGCAGCAATAATGAGAAAACTCTTTACAGGATTGCAATAAGTGTCTTAATAGCACAAGAGGGTGCTATTCTAGCAATTATCACAATACATAATTGCCGTAATTGTGCAATTTCGATATATCAATTCAACAATTATTGCTCTCTTCTGCTATTTTGTGTATTAACTCTGTTTATGTCATAAATGTGCAATTATGACACAAATTATGCTATTCTGGCAATTATCACATTACAGAATTGCAATAATTGTCTTAATAACACAATAACAACTAGAGATAATTTGCGCTCACAGAGCGCAGACAATCGCAAGGCATGTAACCCTTTAATGGCCGTTTGACCTGACCTTTGACCTTAATGTTTCCTGGGTCACGAGGTTTGTTGTCACTGAAATTAAGCCCCCATACCCCTTACAGACAATGAAATTACGGTATAAGATGTGACCCCAGATAACCTTTGACCTGACCCTGCAAAGTGTTCCAACATATTCCCCCTGGTCATTAAGTTTGTTGTCACCGCCGAGTCGACCTGACCCCTACAAAATGTTCCCCTGGTCATGAGATTTGTTGTCACTGAGTTTGAGCCCCATATCCCTTACAGATGTCCAGAAAAGGAAATTGTAAGATTTGACCCAAGATAACCTTTGACCTGACCCCTGCAAAGTGTTCCAAAATATTCCCCTGGTCATTAAGTTTGTTGTCACAGAGTTTGAGTCCCGTACCTATTAAAGATGTACAGAAAATGCATTTCTTAAATTTGACCTCTGCATGACCTTTGACCTGACCCCCGTAAAATGTTCCCCTGGTCATGAGATTTGTTGTCACTGAGTTTGAGCCCCATACCCCTTACGGATGTTGAGATAATGCAATTGTAAGATTTTACCCCCTTACTGACCTTTGACCCCAATTCTTTGTACAACTTTTAGACACTGGCTAAAGGCGATGCAGGTATGCAAGTGACGACATTGTGTTATGTAATTTGTGGAAGAAGAAGCATTGTTAGTGAAAATCACATTTTGGTCATAATGACCTTTGGATGACCTTTGACCCCGAGTTGGTCATGTAACATTTGTGCCCCCACCCAATGGTCCTTGTGACCAAATATGGTCACATTGGCTTAAAGCATATGGCTACGATGGCTCGTTAAAAGTTTGACAGAAGAAAGAAAGAAAGAAGAACTTACCAAAAACAGAACACTCGCAAATTGGAAATTTGCGATTGTAAAAACATAATAGGACAATTTCAATAACAAAAACAAACTAGATATATTGCATCCTCAGGAGGCTGCGAAGTCCAGCCGTGACCTTGAAGTGACCTTCTATGACCTTGAAAAGATTTGGAACACAATTGCCTTTTCATAAAAAATGTTGGCATTACGTTTGATAACAATCTACCTAATAAAATAATTTGACCTTTGTTGACCTCTGATGACCTTGAAATGACCTCCATTTTGTTTTAAATCATATCAATACTACATATTCTAATTTAGATTTAAATTGGACGAATTTTGGAATTTGACCCATTTTGACCTTTGGTTGACCTCTGGTGACCTTGAAATGACCTCCATCATATTTTGAATCCTACCTTGATTACATATACTAATTTTCATTTGAATTGGGCAAATTTCAAAATTTTACCCCTTTTGACCCCAAAACAGACCCCTCCCCATGTTCAAGCCAAATCTGATTATAACCCTACATGCACCCAATGCTCTAGTCATTTTGGCATTATTCTGATGTTCACAGCACTTAATATGCAGGAAAAAGTGAACTTTAAGGTGATTTTCAGTAATCAACCCTATTTTACCCCTTCATGACCTTGAACTCAAAATCCGTGTTTACCCTATAGACACCAGCTAATGTCAGTGCATATGTGTCAATCTCATCTCTGTACTATGTAATCTGTAGGAAAGGAAGCATTTTGAAAGTATTTGGTTATGTGCAGAAAAAATCCCCTTAATGACCTTTAACCCCAAATCTGTGTTTACCCCATAGACTCCAACTATAGTCGATGCCGATGACCAAGTTTTATTGCGCTACCATGTAATCTGTAAAAGAAGAAATATTTTTGGTAAAATTCGCATTTTTAGCCCAAATTACTCATGCGTGACATTTGACCCCAAATGGGTCATGTCAAATGTAAAGGCTGGGGTAGTGGAGCCTTTGCCCAAGTTTGGTTAGAATCGGTCAAATAATTAGGGAGCTAGAGCCAATTATGTCAAATGTTGACAGAAAGAAAGAAAGAAGCAGAAACCACTGGGATGCAAGAGTCCAGCCGTTGCTCGGCTGGACTAAATATCGTCTAATTCACATTATACTTCATGTGGAATGCCAGTTTCAATAGTCATTGCCACTCAACAAATTTACAAGAAGATCGATGATTTATATGTTGATATCAACAATAAAACTACAGAATAAAACGACAATATTTAATAGCCGCTTCCTCCGAAATAATGAATTTAACAAATGTAAGCACATATACGCACACAAGTTCCAGATATGACGAATTTTACAATTCGGAAAAGTTGTTGAATATCCAATTTACCACATTCTTGTTCATACCATTAAACAAAACATGTCTCTGGTCTAACATTAGGTTCCACTGCCTGAACAGAATTGATTACAGCCTGAATTTCCTCTTGAGGTAATAAGGTGACCAGATCACCAGGGTGTCATTATAGCTACATGCAGTATATGACAAAGATGGATTACAATGAGTTACATAAAATGAACGTGTGTGGTATCTAATTTAGTTCCTACGAAGTGAGTTTTGCCTGAGTCAATTTGTGGTTAAATGTTGATAGCTCACTACAAGAGTTATTACCATCGATTTGGTGTTACTGAAATTATGAGAACGATACCAGCTTCCTTCGGATGACAAAATCTTAATCTTAATTTATATCCACCTCGAATTCGAGTTAACATGATTTATAGCTCACCCATTCGGGTCATTGTGATATCAACCGTAGTAGTACTGGAGTCAACCACGGTAGTTAATACCGATTGATCCCCATAAAGCGCCTTGGTGGCAAGTATATCTGTTGGAGTGGCACAGATTCCGGTTATGGAAAAGGTACCAGTACTGTCTGTCATGTCTACGAGATAGATGTAGGGTCTGTCCTCGTAGGCAATAGTGACGCCCGCCAAAGGTCTGTTATCAGCATCATGGACAAAACCATTTAGCGTGTGGGTATCACATACACATGCGTCACAAGCAGGGTTTAGGGTTCCTTCGTCACATTGCCGGCTACAATCTAGGATAAGAAGAACAGTGAAAAGAAAACAATTGAAGGCTTTAGATACAGAAACATTATTAAATAATAATAATAATAATAATAATAATAATAATAATAATAATAATAATAATAATAATAATAATAATAATAATAATCAGAAACACCACCTAATAAATAAAAAATATTCCATTACATTGTTATTATTGTATAATAATACAATAATAATAATAATAATAATAAACAAAAATCACTCAAAAAGTGCACTTTTACATTAAGTACCTGGACAAGGCCAATCGGAACATGTTTCACTCTCCGTAGGTCTTCCAACACATAGGGAGTTATCTTCATCGCCGACATTGGAACTGCAAACTCGTTCTCGTAGTCGTTCACCTTGGTCACAAGTTACGTCACACTGACCCCAATTCATCCATGAAGTCCAAGCCCATACAATTTCTTAAATCAAGCAATGAATTAATGAATGAATGAATTAAATAATTAATTAAAATTAATTAATTAAGTAATTAATTAAGAAGTTTATTAACAAATTAATTAATGCAGCAATGAACGAATGAATGAATGAATGAATACATGAATGAATAATTAATTAATAAGTTTATTAATAAATTAATTAATCAATGCAGCAATGAATAAATGAATGAATGAATGAATGAATGAATGAATGAATGAATGAACCAATCAATCAATCAATCAATCAATCAATCAATCAGTCAATAAATCAATCAATCATTCATCAACAAACAAACAACCAAACAACTAACAAACTAAAACAAATAAATATATAAATAATAATAAAAAATCTTTCTCCACAAGCACCAGGTACTAAATAATCAATGCCTACTTGATCAATGCAATTTTGTTTATCCTTGTAGCAAATTTAAAGTTTTATCCCTCAAATAAAGTGCGGTATATAAACAGGCGCCTTATAAAAATTGAATTGAACACAATTGTACAAATTTTGTGAATGTTTGATGCTTTTTTGTATTTAGTTTTAAACTAACACATGGGTGGCGATGATCTAATATTCCATGATTCATCGGTTTATTATTGATTGGTGATAACTTGAAAACTTGATTGATTGATCGATTGATAGCCACTTCACATATTCCTAGTTTATAGGCCCCTGTGGAACGTCTATTAATTTTGAATAGCATCGTACATTAGATAAATAGGCCTATAAGTATTGATTTATTATATTCAGCAATATCAAGGATTACAATCAAACTTCTCACAGCTAATAGGTTGTTTGCTCAGCTCAGTAGTAATGCACGGAGTTTCACAGCTGGGACGTCCCGGGTTCGATTCCCAGCTCTGCCTATTTTTTTTTCAAGGCTGAGGAATAAAAAGTAATTTCCGATCTGCAAACTTATTTGCCGCGCGATCTGAGCTGGTCCTTTTCTGATGGCTGTGTCTTTTACAGGCACACTCCCTCTGGAATCCAAACCAGGTTCCCGTCCATTATACATCCCTATAAGTTCGAAAGTTCTTTTGACTTGCCTGAAGGATGCTGAACATTTGGCTTGGGCTGCCCTCTTCAACATGTTCAAAGTTCTGGCAATTATTGGTAGGGGTCAATTAAGGTTAAACAGGGGTCAACATTGAAAAATGTCCCAACCTGTTGAAAAGTATGTTAAATTATTCGTCTGGCCATTAAGGAATTCAAAAATGTATAAACATTGATTCGCCTTGTTAAGTTTTCTCGTGCACATAATATTAATCGCGTAGAGGGTACATGCATGTGAACCCTTACCCGTTCTAATCTTTTTAATACGGATATCGGTCGGAGAATTCCACGACTGATGTCCGTATTAATAAAAAAAAAGCGTGGAGAGTATGGGTTCTCATACAAAGGTACACATACAATTTTTGTTTGTCGGCACGCTTATAGCGCAGCCACTATAAAGCACCGATGTCACAACCGAACTTGAGGTCAACCAAAGAATAATTTGCTCTATCTGCGAAGTTAATACGACGTTATGGGCAAAAACGTGTCAAAGGTCAACACCCAAGTCAAGCAAGTTAGAAACACTTTCAAAGATTTGTTACAACGATCTGGTCACGGAACATTAGCGCTGTTGCTCTACTAAATACATGATTTATGACGTAGTGATATTAATATTAACATATTAATGAAACTATTTCTTTAAAAGAGGAGTTTTTTGTTTGTGTATATTGAATATATGTCAACATTGAATGTTATTTGCTGTCAACAGTCTGCATAAAAAGTTGCTCTTTCGTTTTGATGTTTATTAAAAAACCTTCAAACTCCCAAACTTGAATAACAACTAATTTTAGACTTAACTGCTTTATCCATTTAGCGAAGTGAACAGGCCCTGTAACCCAATTTCGGCACTCAGTATATCCGTGGTTAACTCATGTGCGTCGGCGAACTTTGAAAACACCCCCTTTCAGGATAAAAACACTTGTTTCTATAGGGATTTTTTGCCGTCAACAATGACCTTTTTTGTTGCTAAAACGAAAAAGATATTTCTAAATCATACCATTTTCACACATTTTAGGTGTCCATGACAAGTTTTTTGCTGACAGTTGAAGTAGGTCCACGCTGTGGGCCTCTTCTATATAGTTGTTCCAAAAAGAGCAGGTTTGGATGGGTACTAGAGGCACCCGGATACAGGCATCTCTCTGATTTGATATTGTGGTCGTCTTGCGTTAGCCGCGAGCACCAATTTGTAAGGTGGCACAGCGCTCAATCTCTAGCCAAGCTCCTTTTAAGTGATGAATCAGCTGTTTCACTGTCTTCTTTGTCATCATCTGTCATCTTTTCTCGGCATTCAACTTAAAATGATCAGAGTTTTTTTATTATCCAAATACATTAAGCGTATTACACTAGTGTCGTTAACCGTCCCTGTTAATCACACGTTCTAAGACTTGCACTTTTGGTGGATCTAAACTAGATATTTAAATAAAATTTACCTTGGGTTGCAGAAGTACTTGTTCCTGGTGGCATAGTAGTGTTTGGTACCTCTGCTACAATAAAAAAAAAGGTAAAATACAGGCCATGTTATTTCATGTTTGTGTAATATGTGTCGACAAATTTAGTGGTTCAAAAGATTCATTTAGTATCGTTATAGGAACAACCCACCAAAATGTTCATAATTCTGATCCAAAATCAATTGCACTTATTATTTTGCACGTTTCAACACCAGGAGTGATGAAAAGCAGAAAAGGATAAAGAATTGGCAATCTTGGAAATTTGTTAAAATTTCGCCGTGATAAAGACAAAAAGACGGAAAACCGTGAAAATTTTCACCATTACATTTCTTAACTCAACTAATGTAATAGAATCTACACAAAAAGTAACGCAGCTGTTATAAATAGGCCTATAGCTTCAGAACTAATAATTGTTTTCGCAATATTTCAACATAGAGAGAACGATGATTTATTTATGCACACCTTGATACCCCATTTGTCAAATGTTGTATAGTATTAACAACACAGTAGTGCTGTTAAGGCATTAGAGAATGAATTTGGAGAAAAGCTTCTGATAATTACAAACACTCACTGAGCAGCAAGACCTTCCCTCTAAGCTTTTAATCCGATAAGCTGATTATATATTTGTTTTCATGAATTGGAAGACATTCTTTGATGTGTTACTGAGCTCAATCATCTGAAATTACTGGAGCGTGAGCCACCCAGGCTGGTGGCTCAGCATAGTATTTTATTAACAGAAGGTTTTCTCCAAATTCGTTTCCTAATGGAAAACACTCGAATTGAAAAGTTACAGCGATCAATGATTTTTATAACGCAAGCATTGTGGCACGTATAACCCTCCATTATTTTTGCGCTGACATCAAATCAATACAAATAGCTACAACTTTTCAATTCGGGTATTTTTCTTTCAAAACACTGCTGTGTAGTTAATATTGAACAAAATTGGACAAACGTGGTATCAAAATGCGCGTAATAGTTCATACTTCTTTTTGTGGTGAACTATTGTGAAAATAGTTATTAGTTGTGAAGCTACAGGCGTATTTATAACAGCTGCGTTACCCATGGTTACTTTTTGTGCAATTTGAATTTTGACCTCGGCGTGAACTTTGACAGGCCATATCTCAAAATGCTCAATTCTGTCAGAGTTCCAGTAAACTTATTTTTGAACTTGGGGGTCTTGAGAAGCAATATCCATCAAAAATAAAACTATGGACACCTATAAACAACGCATATGGCACGAAATTGATGGGGGCTAATAGAATAGGGTTAACTATATTGGTATAAATTTTGTTTGCTTTACGGTAGTGTAAAATGGTGTCAAAATCCACTTCTTTTTGTTTGTCTAAAAGTGCACTGTACATAACTTACTGCATATTGTAGTGCAAATCTGTGTTTCTTGTGTGGTATTTCCTGGACAAGTAATTCCATCCTTGTCACACATTCTTGTTCGTATCTGTTGCCCAGTTCCACAAGACACACTGCATTCACTCCAAGTACTCCATTTTTGCCCAGTTTGAGCTGCAAAGAATCAAATTATGAAATCATAATCAATACATATCCACACGCATTATGCCGCCTTTTAAAGGTACAATGAGTCGCTATTCAGTGATTTGCTCAACAAAAACACCATCTAATTCATCAAAATTCATATTTTGGAATAAACATTAAAATGTATGCGCTAATATAATAAAAATATGCAAGCAAGCGGTCAAATTTAAAAGCTGTTTGAGCAGAAAATGCTATGGATTGCCATGAACCAGTGTAAACTAGCCAATAACAAATAACAACGTTTTATGAAATAGGCCATAGTGGCTCACGGTAACCTGTATCGTAGTCCCGAGGAGCCGCTATAGAGACTTCTACTATGGTGTGTCAAAAACCCGAAGAGCCGCTAACATCAATTGCGATATGTTTTGTTTACATCGGAATCCTTTGGCTATCTGGGAGACCGGGATTCAGGGGTCGTAGACCTTTTCTTTCTTTTCGCGTGACAGGCGATTTTGGAGTGAATTAGGAAGCTCAGGGTTGGACGTACGGGACTATGTGGTAGGCCAGGGTTCAAAGGGCTCAAATTTACAATATTCGCGATCATACTATATTGAGATCATTAGGTTGTGTCCATAAGGGTCCCTTGGACACCAACGAGGGTAAAAATTACAATATTAAAAACAATTTAAACATGAACAACCTTATAAAATATAAGATTGTGAAATCGGATAAGACTATGTTAATATATTTTTATAATAATATTATAAAAATACCCCTTGGCCATATTATTTACATTGAGACCCGTTTATCAATCAATCTCACACTGCTTTAAGGGGGAAAAGGAGATTGAAAAAGTTGCGAGAAGTGACAGATATAGCACAGTGTAATAAGAAAGTCCACTACAATTTAAAATGTCAAATACGTTTTTACAAAGTTATAATGGTAAAGAATTATTTTGAAAGAATAACTTTAAAATTTTGGAAAGAAACAGAAATTGTTGGAAGATGTGGCAAAGCTTCCATGAATTTTACATTCACTAGCTATGGACGCCAAAGGACTTGAAGCAAGTCTAGTGATTAAAGGTGCCTACTCTTTCTGTTAAATTTTACAAGAAGCAAATATTTTGACAATTTTAAAAGCTCGTCTTCGATGAAAATATAATGCTTTATTGGTGTGCCTCATTTCCACATTATAAAAGAAATGGTTTCTGCTTTGAGATCATACCACAATGTTCATTTTCATAAGAATGTTTGAAATACTTATGAATATGAACAGAAAAGCACCTCTTTTGATCAAGTTCAACCTACATCTATATGGGTCACTCCATATGAAATCAAGGAGGCGCCCCACCTGACCCCCTCAGATTTGCTTTATATTTTAGTCATATGTTGTACCTGTAAAAATATTAGAAACCTGCAAATTTGAGGTCTGTAGCTCTTACGGATTTTCTGTGGCAGCCATTTAAAGTTGGAGTAGGGGGGTCTAAATTTGGACCCAAAAGTTGCCCTTTAAATACATTTTATCTTTGGGAGTCTGTGCCTTCTTTATAAAAAGAGAGGGAGGTCTGAAACTTTGTATACACACTAATTGCATGCCCAATTATGAAGCTTCCTGATATAACCCGAGGATATTTTGTTGACAAAAGGTGATTACGCTCTATGCTTTCAAAATATGCCCGGCTACGAAGTATCTAAATACTTATACGGCAATTCCCATAATTCCTTGCGATCAATGCACACGTTGATGCTTAAATATCGCCACTGCGGACATTGAGCATAGAGGCCTTGCATGTGACGTATCATCCCGTAAATATGCGGACTGCTCAAATGCATTCAACAAAAGCATGATTGCAATCTACCGAGACAGTTCGTCTCACACATAACCCTGCACTACGATCAAATTCGCTGTCGTAGTGCACGTTACAATATGACCGTAGCTATGTCAACTGGATCACGCTTTCTTTGTTACGAACCACTGATCGAAATGATCACAACACAAAGTCTATGGCATATCAAAATTCGCAACAGGTGTGTGAGCCCAGGCTTGGAGCTGTAACCAATGGTTACTAACGTGCACTACGACAGCGAATAGGTTGATGACAACATTTGATTAAATGGACTGCACTCCGCCATAACTACGGTGAAGGACACCGGTTCAAATCCTTTGTTTGGAGCCAATCGATAAAATGATGCAGGGCCTCTATTAATGTGTGTATCGGTGTGCCGTATCCGGCTTTCAACCGCAAAGACTTTCGGGAATTTGTGTAATGCTTAAACAATTACTTTTCAACAAAGAGTTAGAGTAAGATCATTTTTAATACATTCGAAAACGAAAAAACTGACTTCATATTTTCGTTAATACGATACTGATGCATCATGCATGACATATTTATGATAATATGTCTTTTTATTTGTGAACTTTTGGCATTCGCCAAATATTGCATACCTGATCTGTTTAAAAGAGTTACCGCAATCGATACAACCACCACAATAACTATCACAATTATCACCAACAGAATGATAAGCCAACGGCATTTGCAGTTTCTCCCAGCTTTATCTGCAGTGAAACAATAATTCCAATTGTCAAAATTACTTTAAAACAACGTGGTTAGGCGCGTGAAAGTCGATTCCGAGTTTATCGCCCCCCCCGCGTCACTTTTGGAAACCCAAAATACCCGCGTCAAATTTTCTAAAATACCAAAATAATTCATTATTTTCAAAGTAGTCCTATCAGTGTTGTCACCAGTTTTAGCAATTGGAAACATATATTTTTGTTTGTAAAACATATATTCATAACTTCGAAGCAAAACCAGGCCCTTTTCTAACTTTTCTAGTCCTTACCCATATAAAAAAAAACATGTTTATAAATCACATGTATGAGTTTGGCTTTAAATCAACACGCATTTTAGGTCAATAATGAAATCTGATGAAATAATGAGAAATGAAAAAGTCACCAACCTGGAAAAAAAAGTGACGATAAACTCGAAATTGACTTTCATGGCCTTATATTTCTGTAGCTCGTGTTTGTCTGTCTATCTGTCGGCTGGCTATGCGTTTTCCGAAAATATTGGCAAATATCACGAGTTTACTTGCCAACGTTTGACCGATTTCATTACACAAACTCCATTTTTTAAACTTTTAATACCAATCTGTTGGGGGGGGGGGCACTTTAATTTGTAATGGATATAGGTGTAGGGCTGGCACTTTCGCACTAAGGGGCATTTGGTGAGAGCAAAATGTAAAAAATATGGGGTCATTGATTAGGTGAGAGCATGATTTTTGGCATTCGGTGAGAGCAAAATGTAAAAAATATGGAGTCATTGGGTGAGAACATGACCTTTTTTTAAATGGAATCTTTGGGTGACAACCGCAACAGCGCCACAGAAACATCGAAAATCGAATTTCTAGTTCTAAATGGCTTCAAATTTCTTTGTTTTTTTTAAATAAGTAACAAAATCAGTGATAATTAAAAGTTGCTGTTCAAATTGAACTTGTAAGGGTCTTTGGGTGACAGATCAAATGAAAAAATAGGGGGTCTTCGGGTGACAGAGTATGTATTCGTAAAAAATATGGGGTCTTTGGGTGACAGCGATGCTGAAACGGGGGGTCTTAACAGCCCTACATACCCGTCACCTCCAAAGTTGGAATCCCCCACCCCCCACCCCCGGGGGTTGCAAAGCCCACATAATCACCCGGGGGGTTTCGTCGAAAAGAATTGTGGATGTGCCACGCTGGCTTTCGGATTGTGACTTTCTCTATACCTACTGTTTGCTGTTTTTGCAACCCATCAGTATTGGGCGCATTGGTCTCCACTGTATTTATTTCCGTAGTTAACATTTTACCGATAAGACAAGGTTCTTTATTGATCGATCCCTGATCGGAGTTTACGTATTCATTGGTAATCCAATTAACTCAAAGACCCAATATTTGTTGTATTTGAAAAATTATCCACTTTTAAAGGAGTCATGAAAGAAAAGTGTTAACATGTGCTGAGACCTAACAGGATTTTTGTATTTCCAAAGCATTGAGTAAGACTTTACCTGTAATTTTATTGAAATTGTGATGGTTTTTCTGAAAGTAAGTGAAAGTAAAAGAGGCGATCCTGTGCATAAACAGTTATCGGAGTACCCATCTCTCTTTCATAGGCGATTGGGCGAGACTGTTAGCAAGTATGTTACCTTCCCAGCATATAAGAATACCGGTACCCAATTATACACCTGGGTGGAGAGGAGTAATCGAGATAAAGTGCCTTACTCAAGGGCATAACATGACTTTTAATCAAAGTGAAATTTTTTCGCAATAAATCATAAAAAAACCGGGTCTCTAAGTTAATTGGACAGTTATACTCAGACGATGGTGGCCGATATCCATTTAATGTAGCAACAGCCAATAGCATAAACAAAACAGACAATATGACGGCAACACTGCCCGGACGTTGCTCCGAGCCAAGGTGCGTTTTTAATAGCGCTATAATTTTGGCCCCGTTACAGAAAAAAAATGCACAAAACATATTTCCCAGTGTAATGTATACATTTTCACATGAAAATAAATAATTTTGGATTCAAAATGAATGTGAAGAAAAAAAATCATTTGCCGGTAGTGGGGATTGATCCCAGACCTCCTGTGTGGCAGGTGCCAATACCAGCCACTGCACCACGCATACATTGTTTCACAACGGGGAAATATTAGTATATATCATAACATATCGTGCGTTATTCACACAAAAAATTCAAAAAACAGTACTTACAATGAGGTTCATTGTCGAACCTCAACGGATATAGATTGATAAGATATTGCTTGATAATATACATATACTTTTGGAATTATTTGAGGCATTTTCGTGTTTATGTGTTAAGCCAATGACGATGTCAATCATGGCCGCCCCTGGTTATACTAGGGTATGCGCGTGATTCCGTAATCAATAAGTATTGTAGCGGAAATGGATTCAGAAGAGAGATGGCGCCCTTCAGTTATTTCAGGTCACGTGATATCAGGGTATATAAACCGATGCGCTGATCATTCTTGGCTCTTCCGTACCCTGCGACCGTCGAGGCAGGTTGGTCAAGACATACCTCTCTCTCTCTGCATCAATAACCACTACTACCGCTCCCAGCCGATTACTTGGATCAGCCCAGAACCCTAATAAATGATGAGAACAATGACATATATCCGACTCATTCGTCTGACTCATTAGTGTGACTAGTACTATTCATAAGACTGTGCGGATTGGCCGCACGCCCACGTCATCACCAAGTTGCCTTAGACGCTCGCTACCAGATTCCGCCACATTTGTGCCAGTTGTGGGATTCATTGTCATGATGAACTCGGAAGCTCGATATTCCGGCGCACAGTGGCCGGTTCCGCCACAGTATGATAAACAAACGCCTTTCTGGCAGAACGACTCGTAGCATAGTGTATACCCTCTGGAATATGGATCAATAGGTATTTGGCTCGAACCCCGGCTCGAACCCCCGGAGGGGGGGGGGGGGTACTCAAGTTTGGTTTTGGTAGGGACGTGCCGCTGAGATTTTGGAAGTAGACCCATAAATATATCAATTTTTCAAGAAATTTGGACCCATTGATATACCAAAAGTCACAATTTTCGGCCGAACCCTGGTAGAATTTTAATTCTAATAATTTATTTTCATTTTGTTATGTAAGAGAAAAATAATAATGGCAACAAACCCGTGTTATAAAACTGAACACCGTGGAATTCCCGTGTAGACATGCATAAATTTTCAACATTAATTGTGCTAAAGATTTGTGTATTGGCACTATTTAGCTTGCAAAACAAACAGGTGAAATATTATTCATAAACTCATTGACTTTACATCAACAATTCTGATTAAATATAGTCTTCTGATTAAACAGTCTTCTGCCATATTCTGGTATTTTTACTATTCAAGTGACCTTTGACAGTGTTGAAATGTTTTTATTTTGAAAATTGCGCTACATTGTAATCACAGTAAGAGATTTGGCATTTTTTTCTGTCACACGCATAATTATACATTGGTCACTCGCATTACAATAATTGGTTTGTCTAGAAACAAATGACAATTTGAAGAATTTGAAAAAAGAAGAAGAAGAAGAAGAAGAAGAAGAAGAAGAAGAAGAAGAAGAAAGAGAAGGAGAAGAAGAAGATGATGAAAAAGGAGGAGGAGGAGGAGAAGATTAAAACTACCCAACATCCATGTGAAACCAATTTAATTGGTCTTTTAGGTCAGATCATCCTTTATTACTAATTCTTTACTGAGTTCTGGTATTTACCGTGAGTTTCGGTATCATAGTTGTTATCGACTTTAGCTTGATTCGCGTCTTTGTCATCAGGTTCCTTCTCAAATACTGGATTAGTCACGGTAACGTCGCCACTTTGCGACGATTTCCCAATTTCTTCTTTGTCATCCATCAGTATAAGCAGGGGTGTAAAAACCTCCGTCAAATGTCTTCTCCGTTTCTAGTTGTTTCTACAAAATAATGGAGAACAAAAAACTCTTATTATGGATTATTATTGATTTAACCACGAATAGGGTTAAATAAAATTAACACCGTAAAAGGGTTGATATTTTGACTCCTCGTTTTAAGTGTGTACAGATGAGCACTCCATTATAATGCCTCTTTGAAGATGTCTTGGGAAGTATTTCTTGAAATGCATATCTCCTTGTCCTGGGTAGGTCTCAATCAATTCTCTGAGGTCTCTACATGACCAGACTCTAGTGGGTTAAACCGGTTTTAGGGGGCCCCAACCCGCTTCCCTCAGAGATAGATTTAATTAAATCATCATCAGAGATTGGGCACTCCATCCTACTTTCAGGCTAGGAACAGCTGGTATGAGTGGCGTAAACCAGCGTGCTAAGTCAATGCCCCTATATTACCCAGCAGACCCTTGAGCTAGAGTCAGCTGAGCAGAGCTTGCACTGCTGGAACTAAAATTTGCAATGTCATTACGGACAATGACTGGTCACAGAAACCTAGTCTTAATTACTATCAGTTGGAGGGGTGGGTAGTTCATTGGGAGATCACCAGCGCGGTCATCTTCGGAGTCTAATTTCACCCTTCTTAAGATGAGCACTATCCTGGTGTAGTTCTCTCTTGACAAAATTGGAAAAATCACCTTGTTGCAGTTTAACTAACAAACGAACAAATTTACCCGGGCAAAATCAGCTTGTTACATTAGCAAGTGCCACACCGTTGCAACGGTCCACCAGGGATGATGTAAGCCAGCAGGCAGGATTACTGTATAGCTATGAAAAGTGTCGTTGAGGAATATTATAAGTGTCACTTGGCATATTTAGGTCTGAGTGTCTTGTGCTGGTTCGTCTTCTTTATCTTCACATGCAGACGGTTTCCAGCTTTGAATCAGATCTATCTGTCGAAATGCTTTGCTTTGACGGCATAACCACATCACATAGATGGTTCTGAGTGCGGTTTTAGAAGCCACATCCATGATGTTACGTCTCTTTCCACTTGGTACTCCGAGAGCAGCGATGCATTTTGTCAGAGATGTGTTGAAAATACCTCTGCTTCCAATTTCAATTGGGAAGTAGTGCGTACACCATCCCCTATTTTCGCAGTCAGCTACAAGATCTTGGGTTTTTTTTCTTCCATTGGCATTTGACAGGTTTTCTTCCATTGGAACTGTAGAACTGTAAGCTCAATGATTATAACTGTTTTGGTCCTTTCAGGATAGATTGTAATATCAGGACGTTTTGCAGTATCTGTGATTATGGGACGAAATACTACTTGCTTATCCTCATCCATCAGAAATTCCCAGTCATTGGCCTTCTGGATCTCTTTTTGGAAGAGGCAGTGCTGGATTCCGGTAGGTTACATCATCTGCAGTGCGGAATGTAATAGTAGTCCTATAGTTGGTATCTTCTGGAGGGGTGTACGACTTCTGATTGGCCTCTTTAATGAAGGGCATTATGCCATTTGCTACAGTTTTCAGTGTCTGATCATGTCTCAGTTGTATATACCACTCTGCAGAGAATAGTTACATCCATTTAAGATATGGAATAGAGTGCAGTTATTATAATGACATAAATGGCAATATCCAAGGTTGTCTTTCCCCAGAGTCTTAAATTAGCTGGTGATGGAAGTTGGTCGTGGATGGCATTGACATGTAAAGACAGGAGCTCTGGTGTCGGTGTCCATACATAAAGGAGCTTCTTCCAAGAAGTATCTACTTGCATGGCAGAGTCCCATCTGAGCCTTTGTCCTTGTTTGGCGCAGCCATAGAGGTACACAAGCATGTCATTTTCGTCGACGTCTTTTACCAGACTAGTGAGTCATTTCCTAGTGAGTCATTTCTGGTTCTTTTTGAAACCAAGGCCTGCTCTGTCTGTTTGACCTCTGCACATCTCATTCAGTATCAGATGTCGCTCTCTTTGTTCAAGTTCTCTGACTCCATTCCACTTTGATTGCTTTTCTTTTCATTGTAGGCAGTCTTTGTAGAGATTCTGTGTTTTTCCATCTATAGAATACTTGTTGAGATGGTGCTTGGTGACTTGCATGCATTTTACAGAAGTGGTGAGTCTTTTAAGGTGGAGCCCACACTTCTTCCTGCTTCTGTATAGAGCACTGTTGGTGGTACATCTGCTTATTCCTGCCCATCTTTTCAAGTATTTGGTGCAGGTAGTTTCCAAACCCTCGATGTATGTAATTGGGAAGTTGTAGATGGTAAACTCTTCTTTTGGGTAGGATTGCATTATTATATATCAACATCATTTGTCTGTCTTTTTCAGCATGTCTGTTAGTTTCTGCTTTACAGACTCTCTGATTTCCTTATCTTTCAGATCTTTGAAGATACGCTTGCCGAGGAATTGCATGGGTTGCATGGGTCGTGGATATACGCAATCTCTTCTCCATCTATTGTCAACTTGAAACGTACGCCACATATTGGGTTTTATGTCCCTCTTGCTTTTGTTTCTTATTTGGGACAAATCTATTCATGGCATGGGATCGACATTTGCTTGGCTTTGCCTTCATTGATCGGGTCCATCTCAGAAAGTCATTAACGACGTTGACCAGTTTCTGACAGTCTTCTGGGTTTCTTGCAGTTAGAGTAAGGTCATCAGCATAAGCTTTGACTAAACATTGGAGGGATGAATCCTTCATGCAGTACCCCAGATGGCTGTGTTGGTCAAGAAGATTATGGCAAAGATTGAATACTGCCAGGAATAGGATGCAAGATAGTGGACATCCCTGGAATACTCCTATGCTGCAGTGTATCCAATCTATTGTCCATTCCTTAGTCTTTACACAGGTATAGCTTTCATCATGGTAGTTAAAGATCATCTTCCTGATGTGGTCGGTATAAAGATCATCTTCCTGATGTGGTCGGGAACATGGTACCAATCTAATGCAAACTGGATGAGGTTGTGTGGCACGGTACCATATGCATTTTGTAGGTCAAGCCACGTTGTCACAATCGGTTTTCCATTCTTTTTGGTGTCTTGGAGTATCTCGGAAAGTGCCTCAGTTTGTTCTACACATCCCGATATTTTC
Organism: Amphiura filiformis; assembly: GCF_039555335.1. Lineage (NCBI taxonomy): Eukaryota > Metazoa > Echinodermata > Ophiuroidea > Amphilepidida > Amphiuridae > Amphiura > Amphiura filiformis. Next base: position 40,263,478 of record NC_092640.1, on the reverse strand, counting down.
TCCATGAACCCTTTCTGGATGGATTTGCAAATATATTCATTCTCAGTCAGGTTAGTCCTCTGAGCTAGGAGTCCCATTCCAAGATTACCACTTGTATTTTTGATTCTGATTGGTCTGAAGTTGGCAGTTTCAGATGTATTTTCATCTTTGGAAATTAGAATGGTTTCTCCCACCCGCCAACCCATCGGTTTTAGGGCACTTCTTCCACAGTAAGTAGGGGATGCGATTGATTCCTGGAGCGCTGGAGTTTCTTCGTTTCATAAGATAATTGGTCAGTTCTGTGAGACTTGGTGGTTTGGTATTGAAGGGTAGTTTAGGACATGGCGGCCTTTTCATCCCTTTCAGTGGGTGATACTTGTAGCCACGTTTCTTATCATTGTTGACATAATTTAAGTACTTTTCTGCAGCAGGTTTCTGAAATGTTGGGTTTCTATTTGTATCTTGGTTTAGAAGTTTCTTAGCAAACTGGTGTGGATTTCTTCTAAAATTATTGTGAGCTTTGCCGCTTGAGGCATCCTCCAGTTTTCTCAGTTCCAACTTCCTTACTTTGTTATGTAATCTAATAAGCTTATGAAAATCTTGCTTCAGCTCCTTAGCAGTTTTATTGTCTCCCTTCTTCAGAGCTTGTTTGAACTGACGTTTGGTTTCCGTCTTCACGTTTCTCAGTTTTTTTTCTGTTGCCTGGAAGATTTCGGTTTATTACTTGCCGCCTTGATGATACTGGCTTCACACCAAACCCGTCTACTAACCTTTTGTACACAAGCCCGGGTTCTCAAGGTTGGTAAGTTGTTCTTTTTGGTGAGCCCCTCTTCCAGTTGGTAGTTCCTCATAGAGTTGATCATCCAAGGTTTTCCAAACTTTGTCATCTGATGGATTTGGTATGTTAATGTACTCCTTGACAGTGTTATTGATGTAGTTTAAGTGGGCTTCGTTGGTCTTTCTTTGGTGATGAAAGCTCTTGTCTGTCCTCCTAGAAGTGCTGTGGGTTTTACCCTTTTTTCCCACCTCTTGAGTTGGGTGTGGCAACTGGCTCGACAAGCCTGGTACAAATAAAGCAAAATTAACTTCCAGCATGATCTTTCTCAAAATCAAGTGATTTTACAAAAAATATGTACGAAAATGTCGCTAGTGGGATGCTGTTGCTCTACTATGACGTATTGATACTAATATTAGCCTATTAATGAAACTATTTCTTCATAAGAGGAGTTGGTCATACGAGACCGGTGCTCCACCATACAAAAGGTAAAATTTAGTCAAGTACAATTCGAAGTATTTAAAAACGACCGGCTTACAACACACCTTCATACACTACTAATACGAAAAGCAATATGCATATGCGCGCTTCCGTTAACTTGCGTTCGCGTACATACTTGACTGGAAAAGTGTGGATTCATCACCGATTAACAACGTTTGGCTCCTTTACAAAGGTATATGAAGAGTTGTTGAATTAGCAATCAGTATGGACTTTCCTTTTTTTTTACAAATTCATGATGTGTTGAGATGTGTTGGAATATGACCATAGAGATACATTGTATTTCTAAAAGCCACAATCATTCCTCGTGCCTGGAAGCGCGAAGTATTGGTGTATACTTCGGAATCGAACATGGTGAATTGAAGAAAAGCCTGAATAAAGTAAAATATATTTACAGACTTGACATTAAATGTGGAATATTTCATAACGAAGTGCCTAGACTGGTTTGGAAGGGGTCTGAATAAACCACACAGGCTAAATATTGATTTGGGTGTGTTGGAAGATGGTGTAGAATAAGTGTTTGATAGAAATTAATGTGCTTTCCATGGGTTTACAATATAGTGCTCATAATGCGAGTACAATTTCGGAATTAAGGAGGCTGAATCTGAGCTTTGTGGGGGACACAATTTCGAACTTTAAGAATATTCTACTGTTATTATCAAATTTCGTCAGCATTTGTCAGAGCTGAAATGCACTTACAATGTATCATTTTTTTAAATGGGAGGTGCTTAAAATATGGCTCGTAAAAGTGGTACGCACTCAGAAAGTTTGAATGTTCTCCACTACGGTCAAATGTTCCAAACTTCCGGTACAATAAAAAAAAAACCTTTAAAAGGAGTGCCCAGGCATGAATGGAGCACATGGTTCTCCAATGTAAGTCAGTGGTTGCGAATAAGGTTCTTTTTCTTATTCTAATTATGTGAGAGAACTTCAGTGAAAGTCAGAGGTGTGTCGATGGCGGGCAAGCTGCCCCATCCGCATAAAATACAGGGACCAAATGGACCACAAGTTGTAATGGGCATTTTCGCATTTTTCTTTCGCCCGGTTTGAGGCTACGTGTGTCATAATTTTAATCATTGTAGCGTTTAAGGTTAGCAACTATTTTAAACTGTTGCAATTTGGTAGTTCACAGCATCTTGCGAATGGTATTGAGCTATGGTAAAAATTGCATTGATCATTTCATAGCGAGCATGTAGAAGAATTCAAATATCACAGATATACTTTTGTAGGTCATGTGGTTCTTGAGGTATGTTGTAAAGAGGGTTGAACCATCAACACTTTTATAAAACGTACGTAACTCATTAACAACAATAAATCAAGCAAGTTTTTAAAGTATATGATTTGTAGAATGAACTTTTGCAAAACATCAAAGTGTTATTTTTCAATAATATATTGATTTAGATAATACAAATGGTTTTTTGGTTGCTTCGACCAACAATACCTAGTCTACCCTTAAGTAGCTAGGCTACATGGTAGAGTGTGTCACCGTTGTGTTGGCTCTATCTATTTATGATATTGCTGCCTGCAGACTATAATAGGGCTAATTTTACATTAGCCATGCATAGCTAATTATGATCAAAAAGCAAGCCATATGGTAAAGTGATATTTGCCGCAATTGGGCTCCTTCTACAAAATTGCACAGTAACTTGCACAATTTTAAATACATGACTCGCTTGTCATCATTGTGTCGCATTCAAAGATGAACGGAATGATATAGTCAAGTATATAGGTAGCATTCTATAGAACAATATAATGCTGATCAGGCATGTGATTTTACCAGACACTTCCTGATTTTAAATACAGTCAAAATATAACTCTATTATGTCTCAAATTCATGGCGACTTTGGAATTATGTATAGATCAATGCGTAGCACAACATAGCAAGCACACAACCTACTTGGCTCTATTCCAGAAAATTACAGCACTCATTTTGTTGTATTGAAAAAAATATTATCTTGTTTTGCCATATGAAATCCTAATGCTTTACTTATGTCTACAGGCAATAAAAGTCAAAATGTAATACTGAAGGGCCAAAAACATGCAATAAGAAAGTTCGGTTAAAATCGAAAAAGTTTTTCTTCTACCCAGGCTACTTCTTTTTTCTTCTGGGTGTTAAAAAAACACATTGTAATATATACCGTCCCTATCCCGGATGCAATTTTTTCTGTAGTTAAAATTTGTATCGCATTATGTACATAAAGTATTAGTCAGTCCCGAGGTATTCAGAATCACCCCAATCTGTGTTTATACAATTGAATACATGAATCCAAAACCCACCCAAGTCCATGGGAAGTGATTTTGAGAAAAAAAAAAAACCTGTGTATCATTTTAATTCCTTCAGTTAAATTTACCTGGTCAATATGGTAAGTTGTACGTGCAAATGGGTGGGTTAAACTGTATTATGACGATTAGCATTTCAGGGACTTCGTGGGATTCATTTTAAATTCTGGACTTGGTGGTTTTTTGAATCATATACAAAGACAATAATGTTGGAATGATATTACCACTAGTAAGATAATACAAAATAAAGCACACAGTTAAGTATAATGTTGATAAGCATTCTGCCATGTAATATAAACCACACACTTTCCTTGATTAAACCCATTTTTTTTTCAAAAGTCACTCTCCAGCAATGAAGATGTTACAAGTGGACTTTTATACATACTGGATTTCAATCAATGTGTTACTAGACTCAAATCATGGACTTGGGTTGATTCTTTCATACATGCTATTTTTCACATGCTCAATAGACACAGAGGATGAATTTGAGTTGTTCTTTCAAACATATGACAGGCCTATGTATAGCAACACTTTCCCATGCTTAACTCAATTTGGCCAAAGTATGGACTTGGGTGGTTTTGTATTCATATATTCAATTTATGCATGACTAGTTACTGAGTTTTCCAACCAGCAGTGTCATGAATATCCATGGCAGTCTCTGCACATTTTGTAAATCGAAATTGGCCAGCAAATGAACTATATATAATTAAGAAGTCTTTCCGTTGAAAAACAACATTATCAGAAGCAAAAAGTCTCCACATTAGTTCAGGTTGGATACTTAACAAACCAGTAAACACCATTTCAACGCATTTTCGTTTGTTGTGTTGTTGGTGTTTTGTTGTTGTTGTTGTTGTTTACGGTAGTGCACATTAATGCCACTTGCACCCACATCTCATATGCACGGTTTATCCCTTACACACCCTGTGTCTTGAATAGCTATTGTAGCCTACCGACCACGTGGTGGCCTTTAAAAAAAACATGTTTCCAATAATTGGTTTATAGCCATCACATGCTGACAATACACATAACCGATTGGTTAATAAAAGCTAGGCAGGTCATAATTATTGTCAGTGTAACTTAGTGATAAGGCCTATCATCTGTATAGAAAACTATGCAGCAAGCTACAGTAGGTGATTTACTTCAAAAATAAGTTCAATATAACTACATTGCACAAAACTAAGTCCATTCTCTATAGTTAATTGAATGTTTATTGACGCTTTTAATAAACCAGCAATGTGTATATAAACATGTATAATATAGCCCATTCTCTATAGTTAATTGAATGTTTATTGACGCTTTTAATAACCCAGCAATGTGTATATAAACATGTATAATATATTTTCTGTTACAAAATAATAATTGGTGTTCATAAAAGCAGGGATATGAGACAAATATCCCTGACAAAAGCTAACAAGACCACAATGGGTGTGTAATTTGTTTACTTTAGTGATAAGGCATCTAGCATCTGTACAGAAATTTATATTCAACAAATTTGAGATTTTGCCAACCTGCAATATAATGGACATTTTGATACAATTTTCTTCGTAGTAATAACCACTAAACTGCGTACCTCAAAACACACTTACTGAACCGCAGTTGTTAACATCTAAGGCTAAAAAATTGTCATGTCTCAAAGCTGTCATCTGAAATTCATTTTCTATTTCCTTTTCTTTCTTTTTTTTTTAGTTTTAGTTTTTTGCCGTCAAATCATGAAATCTGTGACAAATTTGGAAATAAAGTTACTGGATTCGACACTCGCATTTCTTTAGGTATAAACAATTGATATTTGTAATTCAATTGTGTTAGTTACCACAATATTATGAAGTGTACTTTTGAACACTCGCAAATAATATGTTAATTCAAAATTAAGTTTCAAAAAAATCTTTAAAATCAACCTCATCCTGCATTTGCCATGGGCTTTAAACATACCATTATTTTTTAAGCCTAAGGGCCTGTGCAATAATTATGACCCAAGAGGTGGTAAGCACTTTTTGGCAAGCCGAGAGGGGTGGGGCAAGTAATTTTGGGCACACATTCATGGGGCGCCTTTTTAATTAAACGCTCTAACAAGGCTTTGGAAAACAGTACGCAAACGCTTTAATATGCAAATCAGTCCCTAAGTGAAGTTGGCGTTAGATCTGAGTGATAATGGTTAATTTACAGTCAAATTCAAACTTGATGTTTAACTCTTATCTGTTTCACAGTTTGATTCAGGTCTTTTAACCAAATAGGGAATGTTAACAACATGAAAATAAAGTGACTTACCTAATCTAATGCATGGATTATCTCAAAGGATCCAGTACGGTGGGCATGTGTACGGTGATTTAAGTCAAGTTCGGAGCCGGTCTATATAGACTGGCTTTCTTCAAGTTGAATCTAAAAATGATACATGGATCCTGGTATAATGTAAAAGGCAATTTTCCAGCTGAGAGATTTTCAATACAGGTAGAAATCACGACATGAACTTTAAATAATTATGTTCATCCAGGCAATGAACATGATGAATAAGGCCTATAAGGCGTAACTAATTTGTTCCCTTCGTCCTCTGTTGTCCGTACGTTCTCCCTTCTTTTTTCCCTTCCTTATTTCTACGCTGTTTTGCCAACGTGACAAAATCGTAAGACTTAAAATTCCAATATTTTTAATGCAAACAGTGTTGCACCACATAGCCATATTATTTCATTTTTATATTAAGTTGTATTGGCACCGATTTAAGACAGGGGATGGGCATTTTGAGGGGGGAGCCGAATTTTTTTGGGGGTTTTGAGGGGGAACGCGAATTTTTTTGTTGAACTAGGAGGGCATCTATGTTTCATTTTATTTTTGAAAAGACCATACATACAATGCATACAAAAATATTTCGTATAGCCCCCTCACGAAAACTAGTGCATTCCATAGGCCTACGTACTTGCTCAATTAGCATTTTGTGCACATTTTATTAAACAATTTGTTGACGTTCTTTTTTATGGACATTTTCATTTTACATGTAAAGTCTATGGAGATTAATATTAGCCTGGAAAGGGCGCTATAGCCTCATTTTAGGCACTTAAATACTCATAAAAAAACGGTAACAAATTGTGTAATAAAATTTGCACAAAATAATACAAGTAAGTACAAATATAATTAAATACTTCTGGAGAGGGGGCTATAGCTAAAACAAAACATGACCTACACCTTCGTGGTTATAAAACAAAGGTGAGGAGGGATTGTTAAGTTTTAAATGGAGAAATTCGGAAAAACAAGGGGGGAAACGCAAATTTTTTTGTCGATATTTTTTCCAAAACGCCCATCCCCCCGCCGTAAATAACGACCGGTCCCTTAGATTCATAAAGTTTGTTGGTTGATTAAAGCCATATTATAACATTTGCTGAGGAGAACGCCCTCAAAAAAATTTTAAATTCAGGTTTTTACACGATTGTAATGTACTTTAGTAAACAAAGATTCTCTGCAAAAATCAAGACTTTAGGTGCTGTAGTTTAGTCAAAATCCGAGATTTTGAATAAACCGCCGGAATCAGCGTTTTATTATTACGACAGAAATATTAGTCGAAAGCGTATGCGATGTCAACACACCCCTACGTACACGGCGTGCGGGACACACACACACACGCCAGAGGGTCGTACCATATTACAACCGCCGGAGTAACATGCATTGGCGCTAGTTGTAAATTCCGATTTTCTTGGCTTTACCTCACTTGTTCGGCTCAAAATTAAAAGGGGACATATCTGACAGTAAATGCTAATATTTTATTGAAAATGAATACTAATCTATTTTTAAAGAAATGTTATAATATGGCTTTAAGTATGGAAATAACCTAATTGCAAATTGGTGTATTTGGGGATTTCCTCCAATATTCGGGAGTTAATTTACCTGCAGCAATATAGAAATAATACTCGTATTATAATTGAACGCGAAAGTCCATTGAGCGCTGATTCCTCGACTGGTCCAATCTGTTAGAGATCTCCCTTCCAAATAATCGTTCAACGAAGCACGGTGATTCCGATGTCAATTACGAAAGCCCCGCCCCAGTTTCAATTCAAATATGATAGCACAAAGCTATGCCGCGGGATGCGACGTAAGATCGGATGGGACACTTGTCAACAACTGAGAGGTATTGAGCTCAACTGGCACGAGTCTGATAGACCCATGGTGGCGCGCAATAATAAAAGGCAACCACTCGACTCGGCCTATTGTCCATATTGCGTATATTATCGCGTGCGGTTTGCAAATGTTTGCACATTATTTAGCTGGGGAAGACTCTTCAAATATCCCCGCGCTGCCAAGCTGCGTTGATTGGTCGGATACAATATCGTTGTTTTAGTCGCTTACACAAACGTTAATGTAGTGAAAACATGGACGTGGTATATAGAAAGATTGCGTGACCCCAAATCTGTAAAAGTGAACTCCCACAAAATGCTGGGAACTGGAAGGCAAATTACTTACAGACTGGGATGGTCCATGTATTGGGTTGATTTTAATGCTATGTAATCTACATTACCAGTCGTTCTCCATGGACCCGAGGGAGGGTCTACTTCTGACCAGGCAGCATTTATGATTTTTAATAAAAGCCAGTCTGCTTTCAAAGTTACAGCAGTCAATTGGACAGTAAAAAAAACCCAATAGGCTAGTGTTCACAGGTGGTGGTTGCCGTGCATTCTCTAAGTTAATTTCTATTTTCCATCGTTAACCGTGTAATTGAATGGGATTATTTTGAAATTTTAAAACGCTTGAAATATCACAAACAAATAGGCCTGTGTTAATAAATAATATAAATACAAGCTAAAACCATTGGGGTTCGATAATGAACCCCACAAAACTAACCGAGTATATAGAAAATGCCATACGGCCGGGCGGTTTCACAAGTTGCCGGCTCGATCATGCCACTCGCCGCCTGAGTGTTTACAAACATTATTGTTGCAGGTTGAAGTTTGTTGTTTTGAATATCTATCCAGCTTACACTATTATTAGCTCACGTTAGAGGGCAGGCCGAGCCTGAAGAATGATGGAAAATAAGGGGTAAATATTAATGGGAAATAGCCTGTAAGTTACGTTCGCCTTGCTTTCATGCTGTTACAATAAGTTTAGTTATTACTATGGAAGATAGCGGCCTCTACCGTCCTAACCCTAATCCGTAATCTCTAACCCTAATCCTAACCCTAACCATTGATACTCCCTTACCCTAACCCTAACATTAACACTAATCCCTAACCGCAACCATTCCCCATAACCCTGTAACTGAATGTAACTTTAATGGAACAGCATTGAACTGCATTCAATAGAGGGCACTATAGTAAATTGTTCATATATTCATTATTGTGAGATATTCCGAAAGTAATACAGGAGACTGGGTTGTGGGAAACCAGAGAGGTGAGAGTTCATAAGAGCAATGCGGAAATTACGGTCACATGATTTGAGCAGAGATGATATACCACCTCCGTGACCACGGCCATAACGTTTCTATAGTAAATTTCGATTTAGACTTATTTTTATGTTCAAACCACGATGCAAAACAATTGTAATGATTTATAGTGGTACCGCACAACAGTTATATAGAACATGAATGAAACATTATTAACTATTTCTATATCTTCAAGATCCGTTGATCACGTCTGATTCTATCAAGCATATAATACCTCAACAATCACCATCATATCCCATCAATTTATTATAGAATATATTGCATGATCTTCTTATCATCTTAAATGGTAAATAATCAGGAAGCTGAAAAAGAATACACTAAGAAATACGAGGATAAGTTTACAAAAGCTAGAAAAGAGTATAATCGTGTAGAGAAGGTAGCCAGAAAGAGATATAACAGCAAGTTGAGGAAAGAACTCTCAGATGGCAGTCTCAGCAGCAAGAAATGGTGGAACACTGCTAGCACCCTAGCTGGTACACTACATCAAAAGACAAAGCTGAAAAATTCTACCAAACCTTTGCCTCTAAATGTCAGCTTGCCAGTGCAGAAGAATCTACTCCTGAAGTTCGGCATTCAGCAACGTGCTCAACGGAAAAGACAGCCTTCAAAGTCAAAGATGTTAGGAAGCTTCTCATGAATCTGCAACCAGATAAAGCTACTGGTCCTGATGAAATCCCTGCAAGAGTTCTGAAGGAGTGCAGCGCAGAACTTGCAAGACCACTCAGCCTGCTGTTTGAGCTTTGCTTCTCCACGGGAGTTTTCCCAAGCCAATGTAAGACTGCATAAGGTCATGGAGGCTGTCGTACAAAACCAACTTGGATTAGGAGCTACCTGACAGATCGTTCCATCAAAGTTGTCCTATCTGGCCAGTCATCAAGTGCTTCCTCCATTAATGCATCAGTTCCCCATGGGTCAATATTGGGCCCACTTTCATTCCCTATCTTCATTGATGACCTGGGTAATGAGTGTGAAAACCAGCTATACCTCTACGAAGATGATTACACCCTGTTTTGCGAGATTACATCTAGAGGCAAACGTGAAGCAGTTACTGCTAGCCTAAACAGAGACCTGGGCAGACAGATAGAAGGTGGCCTTCGGGCCATCAAAATGTAAGGCAATAACAATATCAAGGAAGAGGAATCCAACCAAGCTAGATCTTCTTCTTCATCAAACTGGCTGAGAAGGAGGAGCTGGAGATCCTGGGAGTCACAGCAACCGTTGTAATACAAGGCCCAAGTTCGCAGTGTGATGGAATACGCCTCAATGTTTTGGATGAGTGCCAGCGCCACCATTCTAGGATTATTAGACTCTATCCAGAGGAAGGCTCTTCGAATCATAGGTGTGAGCGAAGAGGAAGCGATTACAGAGCTGAACATCACATCTCTCCATCAAAGACGTCAAGTTGCTGCTGCAGCAACAGTCCTCTACAAAATGAACACCAACTTGTGCCCACCAGATCTGAAGGCAATGCTACCAAAGTCATTTGTAGTCAGAAGAGCTACCCGCTCCAGCTTGTCAATGAGAGTTATTTGGAGAAAACTGTGGCGATAACCTTCAAATTTAAGATAGCCGCTGTTTTGATAAGTAAACGATATCTTGTTCATACATACTCGCTATATAACGGCGCGCGTGATTGGTCGAGAGCCGGGCATAAACAGCGTTTATGCCCGGTGGCCCGGATGTGAGATCGCCAGGTAGGGAAAATGACGGAAAATCATGTTTTTTAATGATGTTACTTGTAATTTTTTGTTATTATTTTGATGAAATAAGAATCACAAAATGTTCTAGTATGTATGAACGGGGTTCATTCATATATTGTCATGACTAAACGGTTGTTTATGCCCTCGGGCCGCAAGCGGCCCCTCGGGCACAAACAAACGTTTAGTCATGAAAATATATGAATGAACCCCTAAATCATTAATCTTTATAATTACGTAATTGATGTAATTTGAAAGCATTTGTTCCTATTGATATAATAATAATATTATTATATTAATGTTGTATAATTCTGAATAATTGAATCAATTGAAATGTTTTTTTTACTAAATAAACAAATAGTTACTTGTTTATACGAACAACAAATATGTACCTTATTAAGAATACAACATAATACGTCATCTTATTAACAAAAATTGTATTGTGCATGTTTCCTACAACTTAAAATGAAATATGCTTTGTGAAATATTTATTTAGTATAAAAATCATATATATTTAGGGCTGACGACTTAATGAAAAGCCAGATTTGCACAAATAAGCACCTCTTGAAATGACCAGCAGTTACAGTTTGATGACATGTAAAAACATTAATATACAAATGTGGTGGTCTTATGCCGTAGATTGGAAACTGATGCGTATCAATCATTTTGATACAGCCTCTATTCATTCTATATTCATTCTGTCCTTATAAATAATAATTAGTAATGAAATATCTGCAAACCATTGTTTCTATTAACAATCTTGACATCAAATTAAAGTGTGCTGTAAATCTATAACATAGAACATACGCATTTAAGGGCTGGGGTATGAGCGTTTGGACAGTATTTTTTGTGGCCCATTAGAGCACATCAGACATATCGAATTGCATTCTGAATACGAAGAATGTCATTCTGATATCAAATAATTTAGATTTTTTGAAATTCGCAATTTAATACACATTTTATGGCAAATCATTAAAATTGATATTTTTGATATTTAACAGTACTTGAAGTAAACTTTATAAATCTGATGATTTATACTTAAAGTATGTAGGTGGGATGAAAAAAGCCGACGATCAATTGAAAATTTTGACCTTTCGTATTGAAGATATGGATTTTTCCGACAAAAACACACAAAAAATTAGGTCTTTTTGGGAAAAAATCCATATCTTCAATATGAAAGGTCAAAATTTTCAATTGACCGTCGGCTTTTCCTCCCTGCTACATACACTTTAAGAATATGTCATTAGATTTATATAATTTATTTCGAGGACTGTTATATATCAAAAATTTGAAAAATATCAAATTTTTATAATTTGTCGTAAAATTTGTATTATATTGTGATTTTCAAAAATGAAAATTATTTGATATCAGAAAGACATGCTTCGTATTCAGAATGCAATTCGATAGGTCTGAGGTGCTCTCATGTCCCACAAAAATACTGTCGAAACTCAATAAATGCTAATTTTAGATCCCTTAACAAATAGGAAAGAAATTAAAAAAAACTCTTATCGTGATATGAATAACTTATATTATTTAGCCAAATTAAATTTAAAATACATGTAAATAGCGCCCTCTATTTGCACACAAATATACGGTTTACAGAATAAAAATTACCACTGGGTCTTGAATTGAACATTATAATAAGGATTTGTTAGAAAATGTAATAAATGTTCACATCAAACATCCATGTGCCACTTTGTGGCAAACAATACTACACTACGGGAATCTCATCATGATGCAGTCATGTCTACAGTAGAATTCATCTCGACCTTTGCAGGACTTAACCCCATTAAAAGCTATTAAACCAAGATAACACTCATTGAAACAGCTCAACTGATTAAATCGGATCTTCTCTGGTTGTGCACAAGTGACTGTTTTCATGTGCGATATCGCAATAAAGCTGGTATTCATAGCTTCAGTTGGGTAACCGATTATAAAGGAAACGAAAGGAAACAATGTTATGTGTGGCTTTGTTCACGAAATCAGACAATGTCGTGCTTTTTGTAAACCAGCATTCTTGAAAATGAGCAACATAATGATTTTTGACTTAACACGGTTTAGAAATAATTTCTTCATATTTTTGGTGTTATCTGTCGTTTACATGTCCTTCCTAAAATACAAAAGTACGACCCTCTCCAAACACCTAAATTAGCTAAAAATTTAGGACATGTTACAAAACTTTATTTTCTAGAACCTATTTAGAATAATTTAAATGTAGCTTTTACCGGTTTTTTTGTGGCATCCTTCAGAAGTGAGCGGTCTGATACCAATATTTTCGGTCAAATCTCCATTCAAATAACACGGGGAGTTGGCTAGCTATGCCTTGCCCTCACTCATATTTTACAAAAGTGCGACCATTTCTGAACATCTAACCTAGCTGTAATTTTAGGTCATGTTAGAGAAATATATTTGCTAGAAGTTTTGGAGAATAAATAAAATATTGGCTGGTTATTTTTCACACAGTGATGTTAACTAGGCAAGTGTCCATTCTCCCAACATACATCATTTGTAGGGGTCACGCGTCAATGGTGAGAGCACTGTGTATTGTGTATAGGAAAACGGACAGTAACTGCAGTATGTGAGAGTAGCAGTGCTGCTACTCTCGAGTACCTACGTCGGCCATCAGACCCTTGTGGCCCAGCAAGCCGGCTGCAACTCGCGAATACCTCGTGGCGTAGGTACTTTGAAGGTACTCCGAGTACCGACACTGGTACTCACCTGCCAGGTACTCTGCAGCTGAGTACCGACATGGGCACTCTGGCAAAAAAGTGAGGCAAGCGGGTTGCCATTTCTTATTTATTTATGTTGCCATATTGATTTATATTGATTAATATGATCTTGATTTATGTTTCTTATTTTATTCTTTGGGCATTTTTAAGCGGATAAGTTAAGTAGGCCTATTAGTAAATGAGTGAATAAATAAGTAAATAACAATACATATGTAAGTAAATAAATAAGTAAATAAGTAAGCAAATAACTAAAGTAGTAAGTAAATAAATAAGGAAATAGGTAAACAAGTAAATAAGTTATTAAATAAATAATAACCCAAAGATGTAAATAAATAAATAAATAAATAAATAAATAAATAAATAAATAAATAAATAAATAAATAAATAAATAAATAAATAAATAAGTAGTAGGGAGATACGGAAAATAACTAATTATACAAATAAGTAAATAATTAGGTAAATAATAACTAAGTAAATAAGCAAGAAAATAAGAAGATAAGAAAATAACCAAGTAAGTAAATAAGCAAATAAATAGATAAAATAAATAAATATCTAAATGAGTAAGTAAATAAATAAGTGAAGATAATAAATAAGTATAAAAACAATTAAATAAAGAAAGAAAGAACTAAGTACATAAATAAATAAATAAGTAACCAACTAAATAAATAAACAGGCAATAAATAAATCAGTAAAATAACTAAAGCAAGAATTTTATAATGAATAAAAAAACATATGAACATGAAATACATGATGTAATCTTTTCTAAACATTTCTGAAAAATAATAAATTTACTAAAGATAAAAAATACAAATGAAAACAACCAAGCTGAGCAACCATCAGCCAAGCAAACAGTCAAACAAACAAAAAACCGTGATATTTTCCTAACAGAACAAAACGGAAAAACAAAAGAAAAACAACGGAATTATAACACTGTCGCCGGTGAACGGAAAAACTGTATTGTGCAACAAGCAATTGCATCCAGATCATAACAAATTAAAAATTCCACTACAACGCGTTCGTGTGCAAGCCTTGTTGAACGCGTAGTTGAACGCGCAGTCGGCCGCGTAGTTGTACCACGGGCGCGCGCGCCTTGAAGTCAATGAACTTTACGATCAAAGGACTTTAGCGACGGAGTACCTCGCGGGTGAGTACCTTCACTGCTACTTCACTGCTGACACATGGGTACACCATGGATGCGGTTACTGTGCAGGTACTTCCGCTGAAGGGCCATCGAAGGACCCCCGACCATGGTCTGCCTATTAGTCACCTACTCGGTACATCGCAGTTGACTCTTAGGTGACGCATGGTGGAGTATCGATGTAAGTACTTTGCTACGGGGTATCTACAGTATGGTGGCCGACACTGGTACATTGGTGTAGTACCAACGTCGGCCACAAAGGGTTTGGGTACTCGGTAGTAGCAGTGGTAGTAGCCACAAAGTAGCATTGCAGCAGAGGTACTCCGTCGCCAGGAATCTTGTAGTGTAGTTATATAAGCTGAACAGCTTGTTGCATTTGAAGGTTACACGCCCCTGATGAAGACTGCATCTGGCAAAATGCAAATTCGAACATGTTTCACAGAGGGGTTGTACATTTCAAAAGAGGTAACCCATTAGCATACAATGTCGAGAATTTCCAGGGTCGCTTTAATTATCTATGCCTGCGTAACAGGGCATAGATGTTCTGCTTATGCTCTTTAGTCTTCTCCACCTTCTTCTCCTTCGCCTTCTCCTTCTTCGTTTCTTTATTTGACTCCAGCTCAAGAACCAAATTAGTCTCAGGAGCCATACTTGGTACAATGATGGTTCACGACCTCTAAAAAATTCCTGGGGGTAGTCTCCCAGAGGTCAAATGTCACGAAACCCCAGAGGACCAAATTTAAAAATACAAAACATGCAGTTTCTCAGCAAATAAAGCAGCCTTGGGGCACTGAGTTGGTACACCGATAGTCCCAGGGGTACTTTATATTTACAGGTATACATGAGCCTCATATGTCTTATAATATGGGCCCATGGTCCCAAATGTTAAAATAAGGGCCAACAGATTGACAAGGCTAGCTCTAAAACTACAAGGGAACAAGAGCTTATATGGGCCACATTTATGGGCCCTAACTTGCAGATGTGCCTTTTGCCCATTTTGGCCCCAAACGTTAAAGGCTAGAGGTCCCAGAGACCCAAATGTTAAAACGAAAGGCCGACCGTTTCCCTGCAAAATAAAGTAGCTACGTTACTCAGATTTGGTACACTAATAGGTCTTTAGCATTATATTGTTATTGATATATAAGAGCCCCATATGTCACATAGTATGGGCTCCAGGACACCAAACGCTAAAACATAGGGCCGGCCGTTACTCAGTAAATAAAGCGGCTACAATGCCCTGTGTTTGTATACTGATAGTCCTTTAAGCATTAAAAATATTGTCTTTTTAACAATAAACATATTACGGGGTGTCAGGATGGGCTAAGTTTGTCAGGGTGGAAGGGGGAGGTAGGGTGGACATCACAGGCATAGATATTCGTGTTTGATCAAACGCAACAGTGCTATCTAATATGTTTTATTGTTTTAAAAGCAAAAGATGTTCAAATAGGCCGAATTCCACCCACGTAGGAAGTGGTAAAGCAGCTGAAACAACATGAGGAATTTATTAAAGTGGTAAAGCAGCTGAAACAACATGAGGAATTTAAGTGGTAAAGCAGCCGAAACAACATGAGGAAACAACATCTTCCTAAACGGATTCATACGTACGCACATACGTACGTACGTAATACGTTTTATTGTTTTAAAAGCACATGATGCTCAAATACGCCAAATTCTACCAACGTAGGAAGTATGTAAGTAGGAAAGCAGCTGAAACAACATGAGGAATTTAGAACAACATCTTTCGAAACGGATTCACTCGTACGCCTTTAAACTTCCGATGGTTGCATGGCCTAGTTATGATTTTTTTTACCACAGTTACAAACTTCGCAATGTATCAAACTGATTATTTAATTTTGTTGTAAATATACGCTCGAATGCAACCATCCACGTCGAAACCAGTGTAAAGTGACAATATTGAGTTTTCTAGATTATTAAACAGTGCAAATCTCTGCTTAAGGATACATACTCTTGAATTCCATCCAACTTGTCCATGTTTTACATTTTTGCATATTTATGAAATACATAAATGTATTCAACACTTCAGATATTCAATTTGCAAAATTTGTGCCTAAAAAGTGCTTTAAAAAATGATTGTAGTATATTCATTTTTACCCTACATAAAATGTTGTTTACAGTTGCTAGGTGAGGGCAATTGGGATTGCCAGACCCAGCCATAAACATTTCTAAGACAGCTGAGCATAAAAATCCCTCTCATTCACAATATGTATTATCACAAGGCAGAGAAAATTCATAAAAATCAATATATTCAGACAATGACGTAACACCAGCCCTGTTTCAGCATTATTGAACACCATCCCACAATTTTATCTAAATAGCAGTGTATTATAATACATGTTAGTTTGTCGCACATCAGCACACATGTATTGACTGCATTGATTTGTGGGAAGTGATTTGACTTGAAAGATAGGCTCTTCACCAACCTTCAAAGGAATACATTGCTGTACTGTTGTATGCATGGCTAGTTGTCAATAGTGTGACTTGTAAATGAGGCTTTTGTGTGGGTCAAATACTTGAGGTCAATTCTGGGCACCATTTTGAAAGCAATGTGCTTTTTATATGACTGGAGACATTTGAGATTTGGTCTATTTAACCTGTTCTTGAACCTGAATTTGGATATAATATAATATAATATACATTTTGCTTGGGATATAAATGGTGAGTACAATTGAGATGGTAAACTTAGAACTGATTTGACACATAATGGCAAAACAGGTACCTGAATCACAAAAATGATTGAAACGGAAGCTTTTGAAAAAGTGTGTGATTTGGCAGAATGGTGGCAAGAAATGTTACTATTTTCATCACTGCTGTAGTTTGGACATACAAACTTTGTACCTATGGCTTAAGTAGGATTCAGTGATATATTGCAGCTAGTTTAAAATAAAAAATATGGGCCAAGAAAGAAAATAGAAGAACTTTAATGAATAAGCTTATGGCCAAATGTGGAGCACTGAAAATTTACGTTTTCTAGAACTTGTAAATTATTTTTCGGAGGTTCATATACCAAAGTTTGATTGCAAGAATGTAAATGTGGAATGTTGACATATGCCTACAATTTGGTAGAGAAATCGGTGTGAAGTATGGTATGATATCAACGGTCCAAAATAAAATAGCGAGTGGTGAAAGCAGGGACCCAAGTCATAGGCTTCCAGTGAAAATCTGATTAAGGCTATAAAAATAACAATGGGAAAATAATAATATATAAGATGAGGTATAACTTTTATTTTTCCGATGATTATTTCTGGGCCAAATTTGTTCCTTAATGTGGCAAATTCATCCCATTTTTTTGCACAAAACCTCGAAAGAGGCAGTAACCTTTAAACCAAGGGTCTTTTTATCTTTTCAGTTTCCGTAAGTCTTTTGTTCAGATACGAAAACGCAAGGGATTCAGTAAGTTACTGTAATCTGACTTCATTGTTAACTCTGAAGTACCAATCAGCTTATTTCAATAGAGGTGATTGCTTATGTCAATAATCGGGAGAGAACAGATTATGTTAACACCAGTGTTTTAATGGCCTAGCGCCCTCTCGTCTTTAACATTGGTAAATCTATATTAATTTGACAAAATGCATGCCAATCCGAATGACAAAGTCCACTTTTTTCTGTAAAAACGTTGCAAATAAGCCCTAAAATCACAAAAGGTCCGCTTATGAGCCTGTCGAACCCCAAAGCACGTGTGCATGGCCACAGTGTCGCCCTTCCATCAATGTCTATCTCCCTATTTTGCTTCCTCTTGCCCCCCCCCCATGATCAGTCTCCCACCTCCCTCCCCAGTCCCTACTCTCTCCTCTCGAGTTCTTCTCTTTCTAGTCTTTCAGTCTCTCCCTCTCCTCTCTTTCTTCCTCACCCCTCCCACTCTCACTTGTTCAGTCTCAAGTATTTCCCTCCCTCCCTTTCCCTCCCTCCCTCCCTCCCTCTCCGTCCCTTGCGAAATTTATCAGTATGATCCATGACTGAAAATAAGCTCTGCAAAAATAAACATTTAAAATAAACCCGAGCCTTGCATATAGACCCAACCAATTATCAGATTAGCTTGCCAGTGATACGAATGAATAGAATACATTATCTTTGCTCCAATGCAATTCTTTTGTTGTATTTCAATATAAAACATGATTACCAAATCACCACTTGTACGCGCCTCATTGGGAGATATTTGACTATTTTAGACGCTCTTTTCATCGCTAATATGAAAAACTTTTGCTTATAACTTAGCAAATGGTTAGTATATATTTCAATGCAAGACAATTTTTACGAGCCACTTACGTCTAGGCGTAAGTGCATATACACCAAACACAAGTCAATTGAAGCCGTACAATTTACCGCGAATTTAGGACCGTAAAATTTAGACTCTTCTTTTGTCTATATTAGCACCCAACCGCACATCTCAAGGTTTTATGTAAAAAATCTATATAACTTACCAAAACGAAAACTGAAATTCACGAGCTTCAACTTTTCAGTAACTAACAAAAGGCTAGAATAAAAGATTGGCCACACCTGGGAGACTACCACTTCAGAATAACAATGACTTACAAAAACTATTACGGTTACGGAAACAGAAACTGAAAAGATAAAACGACGGCAAGCCTTAACGTGGCTGTGTACTATAGACATTGTTTCTTTCACGAAATTGAGCTTTTTTGAAATGTATTTACTTTGTTATGTTTTTTATAAATACAAGGAAAGACAATCCAGATTTATTAACTCTAACTGCTCTATTTTATGGATTTTATTTCACTATTTCACTCATTTCCGCAATTTAAAAGGAAATAAAATCTTTGTTGTACCATCGGTGTACACGCGCGCAACAACGCATCGCGTTTTGAAGTCGCGCAATTTGTTAACGCACAGATACGCTACGCATACGCAACGCTTATCTGCATGCGCGACGCATCTTATGGAAGAACCACGGAAGAACTGATTTCACAACAACCTAGCGGTCAAATGGCTCCGTTTTAGCTGATAAAATGTGAATTTTTTTCAAGTTCTTTCCCCTAATTTAAACATCAAGATATGAAAAGATTTCGCCCAAACTTCTCAAGAGGCTGTGGATTTGCCCGATGTTTCGTAATGTAAGGTAGAAAAACGAGAAATGCCGCATTCTACTGTGAGCTTCGATCAAAGTGCAAAATGTGACCACTTTAAACTTCAACGGCCTTTATTTCAATGTTCATTTTCTCGGTAAAATGACGATTTAGGTACACGATAACTCAATAAATACAGCATCTATAGGTAAGCAATTATGCTCATCATAAAAAGCATGATCGACTTAAAAAACGGTTTTCTCATTTTCTTATATTTTGGCCTATTTCCGATTTTAGACATCATTTTGTGTAAATAGGCGTTTGTGAATTTTAAAAAGTCTATTGTCTATGGTCAATATCTCAAAAAATAAGGCCAATATCAAAAAACTAAAAAAACCGTTTAGGAATGTTGCCTCAAGACTAAGAAAAAAAAAAAAAAACATTTTTGAAAAGAGTGGTTTTTTGTTATGATGTACCGAACAAAAATGGCCAAAAAATCACGTTTTTGTGATTTTCTTCA
The DNA here is from genome assembly GCF_039555335.1 of Amphiura filiformis. Classification (NCBI taxonomy): domain Eukaryota; kingdom Metazoa; phylum Echinodermata; class Ophiuroidea; order Amphilepidida; family Amphiuridae; genus Amphiura; species Amphiura filiformis. The sequence goes on along the minus strand of NC_092640.1, from coordinate 40,243,401 downwards.
TAATTGTTGTTTTTACACCAAATCTGTATTTATATTGAGATTCAATGTCTTGCCTTTATAAAAATGTATACTTTTATATGTCTTGCGTGAATAAATGCAAAGTTATGGCACTTTTACTACATGTATGTCTGAGAGTACACAGCCTCCTTAAAATGATATATCACTTGTGAAATGCAACAGTCTTTGTGTTCTGAAAATTCAGTGATCCCAGTGCAAATGTAAACAAATTAAAATTGTTTATAAATTGCTTAAACGTGGAGGATAGGTCATTCAAATTGTCATGGGGGGGGGGGCACGTGCCCTGGGCGCCACCCTTAGGGGGTGCCGAATGGAGGAACTCGTATTTTATCAGCTAAAACGGCGGCACTTGTTCACTAGGTTTTTGTGAAATCAGTGTTTCCGTGGTGCTTCCATAGGATGCGCCGGGCATGCAGATAAGCGTCGCGTATGCGAAGCGTATCTATGCGTTAACAAATCACGCGCCTACGTAACGCGATGCGTTGTTGCGCGTGTGTACCCCGCTGGTACCGGCTGGTACAACCATAGACATACCACCTACCTATGACTGCCCATCCCTGACCGTGGCAGTAGGTGAAGCCACGTATCCAAGGTGATTTTGGTCGGGCGGTCGGACGCGGAGAAATAAGCGTTCATGTCTGGAGAGAAAGACGCGCTCGTTTGCGTGATTGTTGCGCCATTATCGCTCGCATAAAATGCAACATGTTCCATAGACGCGATCATATCTGCTAGCTTGCGTCCGGGTATGCGTCCTTGTCAAATTCGTTGCTAAGCAGTGTCTACGTAGTTAGTAGGTAAGTAGTTACTACGCGAACCAAAGTCACTGGTCTAGGTACTTGTTTGTCTGGGGGTACAACAAAGATTTCTTTCCTTTTAAATTGCGAACAAGAGTGAACTAGTGATATAAAATCCATGAAATAGTGCAATTGCAGTTTACAAATCTTGATTTTTCTTTCCTTGTATTTATACAAAACATAACATTAACGAAGTACATACATATCAAAAAAGCTAAATTTCGTGAAAAACAACGTCTAGAGTACATAGCCGGGATGGTATAGGAAGAATGCTGAAGAATCCATCAACTGTCGGAATGCATAATGTAGTAATGAATGTAATGAATGTAGAGTTAATTCTTGAATTTTTGAAATAATTCTTACACCTAATGAGTCCAGTCGCTCGTCATAATAATTATTAATTGAATAACCAAGGTACTCATATGACTTATCGCTTGGATATTTTTCCACTGGGATACCTTGTAAAGTTATGATGGTTCTACCAGTTTGCCCACGCTTATATCAATTGTTGCCTGATCTACGTTCGTACAAAAGAGCCGATTTTTGAGATTTTAGCACAATTGTAAACTGTTTAAACTTTCATTCCCATCTGAACTATTACCGAGGATCACGTCACTTTTTTCACGTGTAGGCCTACATACGGCAACATCGTCAACATAAGCATAATTGTACATAATATAAATATAAACACGGACATACTGACCATGCGCATACTTGATCAATTCTACTTCCGGCACCGCACGCAAGCATCATTGTATATAAAATTGAGCTTCGAGCATTCGCTACAACTTGGCGCACGCCGCGACAGCAGGACTATTTTGCTCCAGGATCTGTGGCCGATGAAGATGCAGATGTGCGGAGATAGCAAATTTTAACGGAGTTTAAAAGTTTAAAAACAACGAATTTACGGGAACTTTAATTCTAAAACAGGTTCGTGAAAGATCTTTTCTATAATATTGATTTCTATATACGTAAGAATAACATCTTGGTAGTTATTGTTTAATGCCATGAATTGAATGGTAGATCCATCAAAACATGTAATGTTAGATAACTCATGTAGCCTTCCTTTTATTTCTTGCGGGTTTTTTTCTATTAACTTATGATAGGTCAGCATATTTTACAGGCTTTCTTAGCCTGGTTTATGCATTTTGAAGGGGTCTGGTGTTTAGATCTCCCACTGACCCAAACGTGTGTGTTTATATTGACCGACCTAAACAGACAAATAAACTTTGAGAGTATTTACAAGATTTCGAAGACCCGGAGCAATTCTTTCTCATCTCCAGCATTGCCTTGCTGTGGGTTTTGTTTCTTTTTGGCTGCCTTGTGCTTTGATCTCATTTGTTGTTTATATTTATTTATTATGTTAATGTTGTTATTATAATTATAATGCTTATCGCATTGTAGTTTTTTGCGATTTTGTGCGAATAAATGAAATTGATCACATATCATATAAAACGGGTCCTATACCCCCTGGAAAAACGTTTGTTTGCAGAAAATTGACAACCACTCCATTTTGGGTTCAAATGTATTGTTGTCTGCCAATGAGCATTTCATACTTATTCATTGTATTTCTATATGCATACTGAATTATACGGCCGAGCGCACACAATAATACTGACTGTTTGGGCGCACTACAGTGCAGTTCTATGGCAAATTTAACTTGACACTCTGCTTTTCCTCATAATCATTATTAATTTTATTCTCCTCTAGATTTAGGTTTTCATGTACTTTAGTGATTGAGGATGCCTATCCTTTCTAATTATGCAAGAAGCAAATCTTTTGACAGTTTTAATAGCTCCTCTTCAATTAAAAAATAATACTATCATGTTGGTGTGCCCCATTTTCACATTATAAAAATTGTTTCTGCTTTGAGATAACGCCAAAAAGTTTTTTTGTGTCAATAATTAAAAATTTCAGCATTTAGTAGTAAGTTTGTGGTGTTTTTACATAAGAATATTTTGAAATACTTATGAATATGAACAGAAAAGCACGTCTTTTGATAAATTTCAGCCCATCTCCATTACATCCATATGGCAGGGTTAGGCCTAAGACCAGGGACCGTTGAAATATCAGATTATCTGTTACGACCATCGATACCATGCAAGGGCTAGTGTTGCGCCGATGGCGCGATGTTTGAACTTTTATTATGAACTCATGTTGCACTTCACAATTTAAAACAAAATCATCACAATATTCCAATATTTTCTCATGTAAAAATTGAGCCAAATTTCTACAATTTTTCGAGGATAATGTCTGGGTAGCGTTTAAAATCATTTAATCATGATTTTGGAGAAAAAACCGCGATAATTTTTTGGTTTTGGAAGTGTAGAATGCTAGAACAAGCAAAATAAAATATATCCTGGAATGTGTACACCGTACGCTTTTCATTCCTATCCTCCTGATTTGATACTGAAATAATTTTTAAAACAATGTCCATGATTTCACAAAATTTAGTTTTAATGCCTATGAAATTTCCAGGATATATAAAACAGGTATGATTTAATTGTTTTAAAAATATATGTGTTCTCTTTGTTCATAAACTGGCCGTATAGGGACATTTTAGGTCTAAATGAGCCATATTTTGTGTCAATTATAAGCAAACCTTTGGTATTTTACAGTTTGAAGTCCCCTTTTTATATATTATATGTAATGGACAGATTCCATTTTGCTTTTTGTAAAGGAAAATACCACTGGGCAGTTAGACAAAAGAATTATCTAAGTTTTACAAGAAATTGCACGGCTTCATTTACTTGTGTGTACTTACGCCTATGCGTGACTAGCCCATGCAGCCACTGAGCATACCCACTTACCTGGAGTTTTGAAGTCAGAACTTTACATAACTTACGAAAACGAATGCGAATATTCACTTGCTTCAACTTATTCGTAAGTGACAAAAGGCTATACTAAAAAGATTGGTCACACCTAGGAGGCTAACACTTCAGAATAACAATGACGAAAACGAATACGAAAACAGAAACTAACTAGAGTCAACAGACGCTGAATACAAGCCGCAATTTGACCCCTATAACTTGACCCCTGGGTTACGGATGGGGTCAACTGCTCTTGCATTGTGCTTAGCATGTCATAAGAAATATTCCTGGTGAATTTCAGCTTAATCGGAACTTATACATGGATTTTGATTTTTTGAAAATTTTTGATTGACCTTTTGACCCCTTTAATGACCTTTGACCTCAATGTAAAAAAACCTTATGTACACCGACAAAATGTATTGTTCCAATTTTAATTAAAAAATTCTAACATGTTCAGTTCTTGAGATAAAAATTCTTGAAGTTATTCAGCTAAAAACAGGAAGTGACCCCTTAATGACCTTTGACCCCCAAAATAAAAATACCATGCATACATCAGGGAACACTAATTCATGTATGTTGGTTATATTATTCTGGTCTGTTTACATTTTGAGATAAAATTTTTTTGAACATTTTTGATTTTTGACCGGAAGTAACCCCTTAATGACCTTTGACCCCAAACCTGTAGGCATCCTAAAGACCCTGGCTAGTAGCAATGCATGTGTGCTAATGGCGACTCTCTGCTATATATTTTGTAAAGACAGTGATTTTTTGAATATTTTTAGCTTTCAGACCGGAAATGACCCCCTTAATGACCTTTGACCTCAATTCTTTTTAGGAAGTTTTAAGCACTGCCACATGTTGATTCATATGCATGAGTCACATGATCATTGCATGAAATTTGTGGAAGGAGTAGCATTTTTTGTGAAATCACACTTTTGACCATTATAGCTAGGTCAAAGGTCACAGCAAGGTCAAAGTCAAATGGAAGGTTTGGCCTAGTCCAGTGGTCATTTGGCTCAAGTATGGTTGAAATCTGTCGAAGCATAAGAGAGCTAGGGCGAAACGTGGCAATTCACGCAAAATGTCACGAGGTTGCCAGAAGAAAGAAGAAACTAGATCTGGTTACAGATCTGGACCTAGCCAGGGCCGGAAATGCCAGTCTTAACTTAAAGTTTGACCTTTGACCGGCTATTATGGACATCTCACACCATTAATGGTGCATCACTGTAGCATGTAGGGCTTTATCCGTCTTCCATAGGCTGAGATACAGCTACTTTTCCGTAATTTTAAACATTTTTTTGCAAATTTGACGTTTTGACCTCCTTAATGACCTTTGACCCCAATATAAAAAAAACCTTATATACACCGAGAAAATGCATTGTTACAGTTTAAATTAAAAAAATCTACTATGCGCAGTAATGGAAAAAAAAAAAATTGAAGTTATTTAGCTTAAAACCGGAAATGACGTCTAAATGACCTTTGACCAAAAAATAAAAATACCGTGCATACATCGGGTATCACTAATACATATATGAAATTTATGTCACTCTGGTCTGGTTACGTTTTGAGATATAAAAAACGAACATATTTGATGATTTTGGTTTTTGACCGGAAGCGACCCCTTAATGACCTTTGACCCCAAAACTGTAGACACCCCAAAGACCCTGGTTGGTAGCAATGCATGTGTGCTAATGATAACACTCTGCTATGTAATTTGTAAAGACAGTGATTTTTTGAATATTTTTAGCTTTCAGACCGGAAATGACCCCCTTAATGACCTTTGACCCAAATTCTGTGAATGATTTATAGGCACTGGATATAGCCGATGCATATGTGCAAGTGACGTCATTATATGATGTAACATGTAGGAGAAGAAGCATTTTGAAGATATTTGGTTTTATACCGGAAATGACCCCTTAATGACCTTTGACCCCAAATTTGTGAATATCCTATAGACACTGGATATAGCCGATGCATATGTGCAAGTGACGTCATTGTAGGATGTAATATGTAAGAGAAGAAGCATTTTGACATTTGTTGCCAGAAGAAAGAAGCAGAAAGAAGCAGAAGAAGAAAGAAGAAAGATCCGATAGCATCACAAGACCTAGCCGGTGTCCCGGCTAGGTAACTAGAGTCAACAGACGCTGAATACAAGCCGCAATTTGACCCTATAACTTGACCCCTGGGTTACGGATGGGGTCAACTGCTCTTGCACTGTGCTTAGGATGTCATAAGAAATATTCCTGGTGAATTTCAGCTTAATCGGAACTTATACATGGATTTTGATTTTTTGAAAATTTTGATTGACCTTTTGACCCCTTTAATGACCTTTAAAAAACCTTATGTACACCGACAAAATGCATTGTTCCAATTTTAATTAAAAAATTCTAACATGTTCAGTTCTTGAGATAAAAATTCTTGAAATTATTCAGCTAAAAACAGGAAGTGACCCCTTAATGACCTTTGACCCACAAAATAAAAATACCATGCATACATCAGGGAACACTAATTCATGTATGTTGGTTATATTATTCTGGTCTGTTTACATTTTGAGATAAAATTTTTTTGAACATTTTTGGTTTTTGACCGGAAGTAACCCCTTAATGACCTTTGACCCCAAACCTGTAGGCATCCTAAAGACCCTGGCTAGTAGCAATGCATGTGTGCTAATGGCGACTCTCTGCTATATATTTTGTAAAGACAGTGATTTTTTGAATATTTTTAGCTTTCAGACCGGAAATGACCCCTTAATGACCTTTGACCTCAATTCTTTTTAGGAAGTTTTAAGCACTGCCACATGTTGATTCATATGCATGAGTCACATGATCATTGCATGAAATTTGTGGAAGGAGTAGCATTTTTGTGAAATCACATTTTTGACCATTATAGCTAGGTCAAAGGTCACAGCGAGGTCAAAGTCAAATGGAAGGTTTGGCCTAGCCCAGTGGTCATTTGGGTCAACTTTGGTTGAAATCTGTCAATCCTTTGCGAAGCTAGATGCAGTTGATTGGTTGCCAGAAGAAGAAAGAAGAAAGAAGAAGAAGAATTGAGAAGAGACAGAACAAGCCGACATCCGTCGTCGGCTTGTAAGAAGAAGAATTGAGAAGAGACAGAACAAGCCGACATCCGTCGTCGGCTTGTAAAAAGATAAAAGGACCCATAGCTTACACGCATTACAAACAATATTCATGATTTCCTCGTGTGCAAATAATATTTCTTCTTTTGAATGATACCGCTCATTAATTTGGCTTATATGTTGTTAGGATTTTCCAACTAAACATTATGATGTCATAGTGGCGTCATATGGAGAATGTTGATACTTAAGGGTACTCGATCTTTTGTGCGTAATTATAGAGGACCAGGGGATTCACTCTACCACTAAAAAAATTACTTGAAGAGCCCTAGGAATAAAAACTGTAGTGTAATTCACGCCAGATACAATTTCTTTATACGACAAAAATTAATTTTTGTATATATCAATTTTTAATTTAGCCTGAATCCGTAAATATGATACCTCTCGCCCTTTTTTTAGGTCAAGGCTATTTTTACCATTATGCAGCGAACCATTCTTGAAGCTATTCTACATTCATGTACAAAACATTCTAGAGAAAGAATGAGGACATATAGTGTTGAAATATCTTTTGTTGATTTCGAATGATAATGTCATGAAGTCGTAAATTTTAAGGTCAAATTCCTAAAACCAAAACAAAACATTGCGACGCAGATAATTCCCGACTTACGCAATTTCATCATCACATCAGTGTCTTTATTATTTGTTTGAAACCTTTCCCAAACGTTCGTGCTATTTATGCATAAAACGGCTAATCTATCTTTACAAACGCGTCTTTTGTTAGTAAACAAAAGGCTGAAGATGGCATTATGAGATTTATCTTTTATCATTACACTCATCCGCTCAACTGCTACGGTGGCCGAGCGGTAAAGCGCTAGACGCGTAATCGAAGGAAGTTTAGAATCGATGGTTTGAGTCCCAACGAAGCCTGTGGAAACCTTCTTTTTTTCTTCAAAATTCATGATCGCATTCCGAAATGAGTCACTTGTCGGTAAATCATGTATCGTATCCTTAATTTGTTATCACTGGATAGAAGATACCCATATAGCTATCTCTGTTGGTATCAAATGGAACAGCATAATATAGGGCGTTTGTTATGAAGTATAAAGAAATCTACAAAGGACAGTGTGTAACCAAAAAAAATCAGTTTAATGAACAGAGACTTGAAAGGTCATATTATATTGCTCGGACAACATCATATCATTGGCAAACTAATATTATGAAGACAATGAAAATGACTCCTTTTTTGAGAAAATAAGACGTTTAAAATTGATATTCTGCAAAAACCAACTTAAGCGGTGAGTTCCTTCGAACGAGACAGATTTGACCTAGAAACAAATTGACGTCATGAAATGAGATGTGTCTGCTTTGAGAAAAGGGATTGGAAACGCTCTCAATGCACAGAACGTATACTGTTGTTGTCCTCAGAAAAAAAGTCTAATCAAGTGTTACAAATTTAATGGTTTTTAAACATATGGATATATTCAGCCGCTTCTTTGTTTATATATTAGTAAATTGAGATATTACTATTCATGTGTTTATCAAGTTTTTGGAAATATTTGGACTAAACAATAAAAAATAGTTTAGACCAATTTTACCGTGCAATTTTAGAACTTGAGCGTGATGTATATCGATGTTGTATTTATGATGCAAATAAACAATTCCAATGGCCTTTTGTTCGAACTTTTCCGATTTCTCGTGGAACAAGGTCGCATATTATACACATGACTGAATGTCAAAAGAGCTCATATCCAGGGCTCATGTATATATAACGATTAAGCTTCATTTACTGTGACGTTACCAGTCTCCTGGAAATCAATTTTGCTTCGATGGGGGGAAGGATCTTAAAATGGTGTATGAGGCAGAATTTACAAACACAATTTCTCTTTTTTCAGTAGAATTTTTTTTTTCTATTTTCTTTCTTTTTTTTTTTTCTTTCTTTCTTTCTTTCTTTCTTTCTTTCTTTCTTTCTTTCTTTCTTTCTTTCTTTCTTTCTTTCTTTCTTTCTTTCTTTCTTTCTTTCTTTCTTTCTTTCTTTCTTTCTTTCTTTTACTCTTTTCTACTTGCTTACTTTCTTGCTTTCTTTTTTTTTTCTTTCTTTATTTCTTTCTTTCTTCTTTCTTTCTTTCTTTCTTTCTTTCTTTCTTTCTTTCTTTCTTTCTTTCTTTATTTCTTTCTTTCTTTTACTAGGTATGTCACAGTGGCTGCACAATAATTCTGCTACACTGTGCATGCAAGCATAACAGTGAATTGAAAAGGGCGCGCTTCAAATTTGGCCAATTTTAGAAAACATCCATGTCGATAAATGAATTTCTTAATATGCTTCATTTATCCAAATTGTTTAAATTTTTAATATATGATGTGTGAAGCCTTTCCGAGGCTAACATCGGGTCCTCCAAAATTAAAAATTGTTTTGTTTAAGAGCTACTGCCTGTTTTTATGGATATAAATCAGTAAATATAGGCCTATTGAAGTAAAGGAACTACCACCATTTAGCTGAAATACTAATCTTTCTTAGCATGTAAATTAATTCCGTCGACAACAAATGAAACACTTCCCTAAAACAAGTTGAAGCAAAACATTAATCAATGTTTTTTTTAGGGAGTAATTTTCCAAACCACAATAGCTCTAAGCCATTGTGTGTGTCCAAGGCCATACTATTTTTGTATACGCGGTACAGTAAAATTGCTGTTCACTTTACCGATTGTCCTCCCACGTTAATCCAGATGACAAAATGTTAATTTAAAGTCTCATTGCAACTGAATTTTAATTTTTACTTTTCGGACTTGGCTTTGAATAATGGTGACACATACCATGTTTACAGTAAAAATGAAAATTATATTCTAGACACCGTCAAAATGTCAAACTTTTTATTTTTTTTGTATTGTTTTTAAATAATTAACTGCAGTTCATTTATTCAACCTCATAACAGGATCATATTTAAAAAAATTATGATGAATGAACAGACGTTCATTAAATATTGAAAAAAACCTAAAATTACTCATGCCTAATTTGCATAATAATAGCATAAATACATAATTAGCTGCAATTACCTAATTGGCATAATTAATTACTTTTTGTGTATTTTTTGTTATCAATTGAAAGAACGTTGTATACATATGTGCGCAAAAAAAACCCGCACCTTTATATCATGTACGGTGCATATCAATTTTGCATATTAATTAGCTGAACTTAGTCATTTTTTGAGATATAATTTGTCTGCAGATTGGCCGAAATTGCTCAAATAGTATATTTGGTTAATTTATTATGATTATTCAATGATAGATTTTTAATTTTGTTTTCTGTAACGAAGTCAGGAAAGATAGGCATTTAACATGTGATATTCAAATTAACGCTGCTTTTTCAAGCAAGCGTCCAAATATACCTTCAAAATCTCGAAATGTGCCAATTTTGTCATACAGCCATTTGTGGCAGGATTTCATTCCATCTACGAGCATCTTTAAATTGACACTACATCACAATGCATTGACCGATTTCAATTCTGTTTTTTGATTTTTGATGCTTTAATAAAGCTCAATAATGTAGGAACATTAAATAACGTGTTTCTGCTGCGATTATTTTTGAGGTGATATGCCTACTTTTACTCTATCTTTTGTTCTTTTCTTTCTTAACTTTCTTTCTTAACTTTTCAGTAGAATTTTTCTTTCTTTTTTTTTTCTTTCTTTCTTTTTCTTTCTTTCTTTCTTTCTTTCTTTCTTTCTTTCTTTCTTTCTTTCTATCTTTCTTTCTTTTTCTCTTTTCTTCTTGCTTTCTTTCTTGCTTTCTTTTTTTTCTTTCTTTCTTTCTTTCTTTCTTTCTTTTACTCTTTTCTACTTGCTTACGTTCTTGCTTTCTTTTTTCTTTCTTTATTTCTTTCTTTCTTCTTTCTTTCTTTCTTTCTTTCTTTCTTTCTTTCTTTCTTTCTTTCTTTCTTTCTTTCTTCCTTTCTTTCTTTCTTTCTTTCTTTCTTTCTTTCTTTCCTTCTTTCTTTCTTTCTTTCTTTCTTTCTTTCTTTCTTTCTTTCTTTCTTTCTTTCTTTCTTTCTTTCTTTCTTTCTTTCTTTCTTTCTTTCTTTTACTCTTTCTTTTGTTCTTTATTTTCTTAACTTTTTAAAGCACATCATATCGGGCAATATATCATAGTTTTGGCAGAATTTCGGTTTTGATTGCACCATTTTTCAATTCCGACTACCAATAGTGTCAAAATCAACTCGGGAATGTATCCATGGATGGATGATTTTGCAAGCCACAATAGAAATATCGATTATTCTGCTTCCAATTGCAGAAATCAAAGTTTTCTGGGACAAACTGTTATTCATCTTCAGTGAAAGTATGAATAACATAAGACCATCGGATTATAAAATAGATAATGTGGACCAAACTTAATAAGATACATAAACTTTAGGAAGAGGTGGGCGAGTATGAAAAAGCCCCTGTTGATCAAACTTGGAATGAACTGCATTGATGCGCGCATTGTGTAATTGTTATTTTCATCGCAATGGGTCAACCGAATCAAATATAATTTTCGTATGTGATGCACAATAAAAAAGGCTATACGCTATACATTTTAAATTTTTTGATTCTGATGTCTATTTCTCGACTTACGTTTAATGTTATTCACTCGATAATTTTTTCTGGGACACCCTGTATATGAGGTATATAATATTATTTGTAAAACAATGACATGTTTATGAGGGATCATTGGAATACGCTTATATATTTTGAATGACTACATATTCATACTGCAAAAATGTCCAATTTGAGAAATTGTTTCATTATTTTGTAGAAACAACAAGAAATTTGACGAAGGTTTTACACCCCTTCTGGTACTGATGGATGAGAAAGAAGAAATTGGCAAATTGTCGCGAAGTGGCGAAGTTACTGTGAACAACCCAGTATATGAGAAAAATGATGCCGAAACTCAAGGTAAATACCGGAATTAAACAATTCAGAATAGAGAGGCAAATTCAAATTGTTTTTTGTTGTTTGCTTGTTGTTGTTGTTGCCAATTAGTTGATTTTTTCTTTTTTGGCTTTTATTTAACCCAAGTGTCCTTTACACCATATATGAAGTGTCTAGCAGGTTTAATAAGAAAAAAATGTTTTTGGTGCACACCTTCCCTTAGCCCAAGTCATTTGGTAGTTCTTACGAAATCTCTCAGAGACCATCATGATGCGGCAGTGAAAGTTCTCTCAGTTTAAAGGCTTGTAAACGAGCCTTTCTACACTAGTACAAAAGTAACAGAAATATGACAAAATTTAACATGTTTAAAAACAGTTTGACATGTTATTGTTCCACTGTGCACAGATAAAGATGGAAGAATTTGCAACTGCCGTTTACTTATTATTCTGCTGGTGATAATTGTGGTAGCTATAAATTAATTGTGGCAGCTATAATTGTGGCAGCTATAATTGTGGTGGTGGTCTTATTTGTTGGATCGACTGCGGTGTCTCCTTCAAACAGATCAGGTATGCGAGCTTTGGCCAAAAATTCACAAATATCATTCAAAAAATGTGTGATGCGATCAAGCAAAATCAATCGGAACTCGGAGATATTACATTTTCAGTTTCTTACAGGATAGTAAAAAAAATCTACACAGCTGCATTTTCCAGAAAACCCCGTTCCAAAGATATGAGCAATTAAACATTATTATTATTATTATTATCGGTATTTTATTATATCACATATCGTGGCCAAATGGCCAAATTACATGTAAAATTACAAAGCAGTTATACATATTAAAACATTAAAAAGATTGAACACTTAAAGAATTTTAACAGGCTTCAAAAACAAATTGCACACAAAATATTAATTTTTACCAAATATTGCACATCTTTTTGGAAAACATCAAAATATACTAAATTTCAAAACAATTATAATTAATATTGACATTAAAGAATTACAAATATTATAGCAGCTGCACCAGACCATTAAAACACCATTCATGGCACTGAAGAACAATCCTAAGAGGAGATTACTGATTTAAAAGATCAACAAAATATGGGATAGGACTCAGCCGAAAGCGCTCGGTCCTGGCACGGAATTTGGAAAAATTGTGGGAATTACGCAAATTGCGACCATGGCTCTGAAGTCTGGTAGGAGGGATTAACGACTGTGTTCGTTCATTGTTAGGCAGCCCTTCAGCAAACCTACGACAGTGTTGCACCCTCCTATCAGACAGGGAGTCAAGTTTACAGTTGAGCAGCGCATCATGATATGAACTGTAATCTCCTCCCAGGATTGTTCTACAGGCTCTTTTTTGAATAGACTCAAGGTCTTTGGATTGTTTAATTGAAATACTAGAATGCCACACAACACTGGCGTACTCGAGAATCGGTCTAACATAACCACTGTAAACGACACTCAGCTCTTCACTATCAAAGCCAAACCTCTTGAGGGACCTTAGCATAAACAACCTCTTATTGGCTTTTTTAAGCATGTTACTAACCTGGGTGTCCCACTTGAGGTTGTCCTGAAGATAAATACCAAGAACCTTAGCTTCTGTGACGTATGACAGTGGTTCTGCGCCAATTCTCAAGTCGCCAGCCTGGGGCTTATTTTTACTGAAGCATACTTGGAGGGCCTGACATTTGGAGGGATTTAATTTGAGCAAATTACCCTTGGACCACTCAGTAAACTGATCAAGATCAGATTGTAAAAAGCTGGAGGGTTGTGATCCATTTACATTCTCTGCAAATGTCAGGTCATCCACGTATTTCCAACAACTAGAAGTGGAATTTTGAGCAGCATCGTTTATGAGAATCTGAAAACCAATGGGACCGAGTTTCGTGCCCTGAGGTACTCCCCCATGAAGTGGAACATAGTCTGAAAGAGTGTCATTAAAGCGAACACATTGCTGCCTATCATGAAGGAAATCACAAATCCATGGAACGATGGACCCACGGACTCCCAAGCGTATTATCTTATCAACAAGGATGGTGTGGTCGACCAAGTCAAACGCTTTGGAAAAATCCGTTAGGACCACCGTTCCAACATTGTGACTTCCTTCTGCGCCTTGATGCAGATGGTGAAGAAGGCTAACAAGGTAATGGGATGTCGAAACACCTTTAACGTTGCCAAATTGGCGCTCATCAATTTTATGCTGAATATCCTCAAGGATCCACCCCGCAACAAAACCTTCTGCAACTTTAGCAAAAACAGAGGTGAGTGACACTGGTCTCAGTTTTTCAATAGTGGGGGGTAGTTGCTTAGGAATAGGCACAACTATTGCTTGTTTCCATTGTTTTGGAACTTTACCTTCTGAGTAAGAACTATTTAAAATATCAGTCAGGGGCACACTGAGTTCATATGCAAACTCTTTTACTAACCGGGGAGGAATTTGATCAGGCCCTGTTGCTTTGGCAGGTTTCAGTTTACCAAGCTCAGCAAAAACCTCCCATGGATACAACTGAGGAGGTTTTTCAGCAGGTAAGTAAGCAGGCAGATGACTAAAATTTAAAGGGTCAAGGCCCTCAGATACCTGAGCAAACTTGGCATTGATGGCATTAGCTTTACCTTTCAAGTCAGAATCGTCAATACCTGGGATGTCCATGCTGAGCTTAGTTTTACTGGAGTTGGTAACAACCTTTATTTGCTGGTGCCATTTTTAGGTTCAGTTTTCTGTAAATTCCTGATCCTATTAGCATGGTAAGACTCCTTGGCCTTTTTTATTTCACGTTGAACCTGATTTCTCAATTTACGCCTCAGCTCATGATTACCCGATGCAAATGCATCTTGTCGTTGAGAAATCAAGCTTTTAATGCGGCTTGTAAGCCATGGCTTATCATTAGAGTGCATTTTTGATTTAACAAGAGGAAAACACAAGTCAATAGCCTGTTCAAGCATTTCATAGAACACATTGCATTTTTCTTGAGTATCACAAGACTGTAAGATTTCATGCCAATCCTGATCTTGAACCCACACCCCAAACGCTCGTAAACCAGACTCACGTAATGGACGAGAAACACGGATCTCTTTTTTGTGTTTCAACCTGTTGTGAACACTTGGCTTCCATAGGACACACAGATGGTCACTCTTACCAATTGGTGACAAAGGAACAGGTTTTTTGTAGTGAGTCTTGAGCATGTGGTTTGTGAGTAAAAGGTCAAGGATTGCATCCCCTCTAGTTGGAAAGTCAATAAGCTGATATAAGTCATTGCCATTAACAATTTGCTGTATATTCATTCTGTTAAAGTCACCTAAGATAACTATACCAATATCAGGATACTTTGTTCTTAAATAGTCAACAGTCTTTAACAAATGCATCTTAAGTAAATCCTGATAGGGGGAGTCAGTTACAATATAAACTGCGCAAATTGCTAAAGAAGAAATTCCACGGGGCAGTCTATTAGGGCGAATGTTGACCCAGAGGCATTCAAGAACAACAGGAAACAAAAGGAAATAGTTCCTTTGTTTGGCTATATCTCAAAATCAATATTTCCGAGTTCGACTGATTTTGCTTGATCGCATCACATATACTTTAAAAGGGATTTTCCTTTCTACAGGCTAACATTTTTTTTTCAATGATTTACACTAAAACTGAGTTAAAATTAATTGGTTGAATATTACAGAAATCCCCAAAGGCTTCTGCGATTTTCGGTCTATTAGTTCTTCAGAATGTAGAGGATCAAGAGAGAGAGAGAGCTGTCGGCATAAAAATGGTCATAACATTTTTTCAAGTAGGGGACTTGCATATTATAAAAGCAAATGACATGTCCGTGTGGAATGTCAATGAGTTGATGGATAAGAAGCATCCTAATAGCCTTTAACAGACATTGAACGATCAGATAAAAAAACATATATAGTTTTATCAGTTCATAATAGGCGGGAAATGTTGGGCTTTTACCACTACGCCGCAAAGTAGACCCACGTTAAGAGTGCTATTAGTTTGACCTGCCTGGTCTATAATTTTTGTGTTAAGAGAGCAGACAAAGTATATGACTTGAATTAATAATTTGTGATACTTCTAGCGAGATGTCACAACACCTCAAAATATCATATTTTGATATTAATCCGCGATGTTATAAGGCCCGCCGATTACCAGCTGATCAAAGTATATGCCTAGTTAATTATGTTAAAATAATCTCACCGTGGGCATGGGGGTGTAGATGTATTCCAGGGGAAGGCAAAATTAAAGCATTAAATGATTGATTGCAATTTTTGTCATAACAGAGATACCGACCATTACTTCACCAACCGCTCCAAGTGCTCCAACCCAAGGTAAGTTTGAAATAGGCTTAATTTTTTGGATAATAAAAACCCTTTAACATATCTAGTTTAATGAAGGGAAAAAGGCAAAAGAAAAAACGACAGTTCAGGTTTTGTCAAAACTATTGAAAATTATAAATACGTCGCAATGTGTGTTCGAGAGTCTGATTCAGCCTTGAGGGGCAAAACCCTCAAAAACTAATGGGTGAAAAGTTTTAAATGGCCACGATGAAAGAGTCGTATCCCAGCAAAAACAAAAATGTTTTTTAAAACGTTACAAATGCGTTTTGGTTTTGGTCAAAATTGTTCATGGTTGTTTGATGTCATGTAGAACTGTATCTACCAAAAAACGTTGACAACGTAAAGAAATCAGCAAGTTTAAAAAACCCACCTCGGCTCACTTTTTGAAACTTGGTCCCATTTGTAAAAGATACTGATTTAAACTTTATCATATTTATATAAATTTAAAACATTTCCAGTAGTGTTATATGTATCTTTAATGTGCAAATGCGATTTTAATTTGTAAGCTTTCTGAAACGGCTTGAAAGGTTATTATCTTGTTCTTGCATGGTAAACCAATATCCTATTGTGTTTTGTTTTATAATAATCATGATTAATGATTAAATTAAACGAATAACAAGTAGGCTTGTAATCTTGTTGGAAACGCTGTATTCTGTTGAAATAAAATAAAAACAGTGATTTGGTGTTGGTGTTCAAAATGGGACCAAGTTTCAAAAAGTGAGCCGAGGTGGGTTTTTTTAAACTTGCTGATTTCTTTACGTTGCAACGTTTTTTTGGTAGATTTCTTTTCTTTTTATGACTGTAGCCAATCAGCTCCAATCTTGTAAAGTCATCAAGTTACGAAGTGCTCCATAAAACGAATAAAACGAAAAATAGATGTTTGAGATTGCTATTCTTGATTCATGACAATAAAAAATAAATTAAACAAAACTTTATCAGTCGTTTATTTTTAAAACTTGCTCGTCACGCGTGACTGTAATGTTAATATACATTTTAATACACGTAAATATGTAAAGAAAATGTAAATATGAACAACACACACCCACTGTTAACAATGCCAGAGAGACACAGAGAGTAAGTCCGATTTAGGCCTACTTCAAGTCGGAACTGGTTAATGCGCATATATTTAAGCCTATACTACGGAAGCGTCTAAATGCCCCGACTAGGCAAGATAATCGTGTTTTAATGTTTGTGGTTCTTTGTAGCCCTGCGGGGCAATTTACTTGTCTATCCGAATTTCGCGGTTTGTGGTTCTTTGTATAGACCTTCGGGGCAACCTAGTTGGATATTCCTATTAAGCGGCGGTTGTCGGCGATCTTTCGTGGTTTGTTGTTTTCAGCAAGCCCTGCCCTCTATCGGGAGCTAATTTATAGTTTAAGCTTGTTGGATATCCAAATTTCGCGGTTTGTGGTTCTTTGTAGCCCTGCGGGGCAATCTAGTTGCATATCCAACTTTCGCGGTTTGTGGTTCTTTATAGCCCTGCGGGCAATCTAGTTGGATATCAATATTGAGCGGCAGTTGTTGGCGATCTTTCGCGGTTTGTGGTCTTAATTTGTTGGATATCCATATTTCGCGGTTTGTGGTTCTTTATAATCGATAGGCCTGCGGGCAATCTAGTTGGATATCCAAATTTCGCGGTTTGTAGTTCTTTGTAGCCCTGCGGGGCAATCTAGTTGGATATCCCTATTAAAAGGCGGTTGTCGGCGATCTTTCGCGGTTTGTGATTTGAATTTATCTTATCAAGCCCAGCCCTCTATCGGGAGCTAATTTATAATGTAAACTTGTTGGATATATCCATATTTCGTGGTGTGTGATTCTTTGTAGCCCTGCGGGGCAATGTAGTTGGATATCCAAATTCGCGGTTTGTGGTTCTTTATAGTCCTGTGGGGAAATCTAGTTGGATATCAATATCTAGCGGCAGTTGTTGGTGATCTTTCGCGGTTTGTGATTTTAATTTGTGACAATTTATAATATTTATTCCAAATATAATTTCAGTCTGAGCTGTGAACAGAGCCACTGATAAATTGTTTGTTTGATGAAAAAATAATATCACCATACCAATGGGTGTTCAAAATGGTGTTATTCTTGATTTATGACAATAAATTGGTTAATAAAACATTGAAAAAAAGGTGGTGGGAAGTTTCGAACTTGAGCAAAAGTCATAAATGGATTAGAAGTCCATGGCCTTAACCGCTTCACCACGGGGACGTCTCGATATAACGACGTGTAAAAGTGGAGTATTTATTAATATGAATGTATGCTGTGGTCAGGAAAGAATAAAAGAATTGTGAAAAACTTGATTTTTTTGGCGAATGGGATCCAGAATTTGTATGGAGGGTATCCAGGAAAATGCTAGGGTATATTTGGAAGTGAATCTCAAAAGGTAGTGCGACAGTGACAGCCATGTATGGCTGTAGCAGTGTCGAAAGATTCTGGATATCAGTATGATTAGCCATGATTTGCCACTAATTTTGGCTATAAAATACCGCGTGAAATGAAGCAAGAATGTTTGTTTATTGTCAAACAATCGGATTGACTGTAAGATTGGTGTAACATTTGAATTAATGAGTTATTAAAATATTACACTTTGGACAGTAAATAAGATTTAGCATGGTTTTAGATATATTTTGTACCCAGCGAAAAATATCATAGAACAATAGCGTTTTGTTTCGTGTAAATATAGTCCCGCGGTGCATCTGTTTATTCTTCTTTATCAGTCGTTTTTTTTAAAACTTGCTGGTCAAGCTACCGCGTGACTCTAATTCATTTTAAAGCAAAGTAGAACACTGATGGCGCTATTTACTTTTAATCTTGTTTGCATCTTTATGGCATTAAACATCATAAAATGGGAAGCATATAGCAAGGAAATTTGCTTTTTATGAAACCACGTTCGTGAGATGAAAGGAATAACTCATATTATTTGGCTAAATTTAATTTAAGATATATGTATAAATTTGCACACAAATATACAGTTTATAGAATAAAATGACCACAAAAAAACAGAAAAAGATGAAAAATTTGACAAAGAAAAGAAAATCTAAGTTTAATAATAGCTAAAAATATAATGTGTATATTAGTGAGACAGCTGTTGGTATTGTGAAGGTCTAGAATTGAAAATTATGCAATTTTGTGTTAGAAACATTTATAAATGATCACATCAAACAGCCGTGTTTTAATAATATATAAATGTTTGGTTATATCAATTTCATTAAAACAATTCAAAAAGTCTTATATACAAACACAACATTTTTAAAATGTTGTTATTGCAAAATACTTAAAATGTTGTTATTGCAAAATATATTTGGGCAAACATTTTTGCAAAAATATTTTGGCAACACTTCATGTTAGAATGTTTTGCAACAAGTTTTCAAAAATGTTTTCTGAATGTTACTGTATTGATTGATTGATTCATTGATTGGTTGGTTGATTGATGTAGTAATTAATTGATTGATTGATTGGTTGGTTGATTAATTGATTGATTGATTGATTGATTGATTTTTAAAAGAAATTGTATGGGCTTGGTCTTCATGGATGAATTGGGGTCAGTGTGACGAAACTTGTGACAAAGGTGTACGACTCCGACAACGAGTTTGCAGTTCCAAAGTCGGCGATGAAGATAACTCCCTATGTGCTGGAAGACCTACGGAGAGTGAAGCATGTTCCGATTGGCCATGTCCAGGTACTTATCAGTAAATTTTAATATAAAGTTATAGACATTTTGCTTTACTATTATTATTATTATTATTATTATTATTATTATTATTATTATTATTATTATTATTATTATTATTATTATTATCTTAGATTGTAACCGGCAATGTGACGTAGGAACCCTAAACCCTGCTTGTGACGCATGTGTATGTGAAACCCATACGCTAAATGGTTTTGTACATGATGCTGATAACAGACCTTTAGTGGGCGTCACTATTGCCTACGAGGACAGACCCTACATCTATCTCGTAAATGACACAGATAGTACGGGTGTGTTTTCGATAGCCGGAATATGTGCCACTCCAACATACATACTTACCACTAAGGCGCTTTATGGAGAACAAACGGTATTAACTACTGTGGTTGACTCCATCACTTCAACGGCTGATATCACAATGACCCGAATGGGTGAGTTATTAATTCGAATTTTATAAGTGGATGAACACATGAATTCAGTTGAACTCGAAATTATACTGATGTTTATTACATCAAAATAAAATACTAGTAAATGGTTATAATTTTTTTTTGTATAATTAGTTATAGTAAAAGTAAAGTATACATAGGCTTATATTATTGAATGCAACATATCTTAATGTCATAATTATATTAATAGGCTCACTTCAATACTGAACAATTCTGATTTTATAGAATTTACCAGTTTATTGATCGCGAAAGCCCGAGTAAAAAACAAACAAACAGAGGGAGTATGGTGACTGAACAGATCAGATGTGAAAATCTATCAATTGTGCACAAATTAATACGAATCAGAGTTTTAAGCTTAAATGCAATAGCCAGATTATGCACAATGCAGCTGATAATGGGCAAGTGGACTACGGAGAAGCCTAAGGCTAGTAGTACCGCCGCCAGCTTAACAAAAAACTTTGTCCTTACAGAACTGCCGATGATTGTTAACAATCCAAGTAGCAAAATGCGAGCTTTTGGTGAAAGTGTTGCATTTTGCTGTTCAGCTACAGCTAGTCCTCCAATTGCACAATACGAATGGTAAGAAGAAATAATTATTAGCTATTATTGAAATATAAAAAGCTTTATTTTTTTTAAATTATCCAACACTGTGCATTTCAACACTTTTGGATTTACTTGGTCCTAGTTTTAATTTGCTTTATGGCATTGGTTTTAACATTAACAATAATGGAAAGTCAACACATTTTAATTTTTTTTTTTTGGATTTGGAAATCTAGGGTTTAATTGTGACGTGTCATGTCAAAAGGAGACACTTTTGGGCAGGATCGTAAATGGAGAAATGGCCAAAAATCTCCCCGGGGATGATTTTTTCACAATTTGAGTTTGTTGCGAATTTGTGATGTTATTAATGTTAAAAATAATGTCTGATACTTTCAGACCGGAATATAACTGGCATCTTGTATTTTTTGAGACATTTTTCAAGGTAATTCCTATTCTCAGCATTGTCAGTAATATTTACAAAGGTCAATATATCTATTTCAAATTTTATAATACCATAACTTACGAACTCAATATCTTCGCTTAGGAATGTCCGATTTCATTTGGGAAAACGGCGTTGTGGAGCAAAATATGTCTATAATTAAGATGTGTAAAAACCTCAAAATTGATAACCTGCCCAAAAGTGTCTCCTTTTGACATGACACGTCACAATTTACTAAATATTATGTGCAATAGTGATCGCTACAACATTTGTTGTTTTAATTTTACCAACTTTTTAAGTCGATCGACAACAATAAAAATCATTTTACCTTTCCCATACAATTACAGGAAGATAGTAATTTGCTTTCATAACAGTTTGATACAGCAAAAATGCCTGTTATAAAACATCAACAAAAAGACAATGATTACCAAAAGGACTTTATTTTACTTTGCCATTTTAACATAAAAAACATACGTTTTACCATTTGCAAAGGTTTCGAAATGGCGACATCTTAGAAGGTCCCGAAGCAAGTACAAGTACCCTTATACTCACAGAACTGGACTTGGAGGACAGTGGGGCTTACAGGTGTAGGGTAACCAACAAGGCAGGGTCAGTGTACTCCGATGAAGCTACACTAACAGTAGGTAAGGTAATAAATAAATAGGAAGTTTATCAGACAACAATGAAGACTGATTTTGAATGACTTGCCAGGCAAAAATTAACATAGATTTACTTGATCGTTGCCAAATCGATTAAGTGACCCAAGAATCGCTAGTACTATGGAGTGAAAATCAAGGATGAATATGCATGAGCTGTACCGCAAGATGCTATTGTCAGCATTAGAGAGGTGTCTAAAGTTAATTTTATTTCAGCAGAACGTATCTGTCAATTTCCTTCCTTGCCTTACTCTCTAAATGTATCAGAATGAAAATCCACTCTTTTGGAGTGATCTTCGGGACCACTTGGAAAAGAGTGACATTTCACACCTTTAGCAGAATTAAAATAATGATTACTATCGCCAATTTACAAAATGACGAAATCTCTATTAAAATAACACTCTTCAACATGCAATTGGACTGTTGGATGTTATTTTTATTCAAGACCTGTTCAAAGATTAAACTTTTCTATCTTTTGCGAGTGGGCCTTCAGATCACTCTGTTACCATGTTTACTATTTTACTATGTTACAATACATTTAAAGAGAGTAGTTGATGCTTCTAGTGGATGTTTTAGCAGTCTGGTGTAACAGCCATTTAGTCAAGTTCTTTAAGAAGTCTGTGGGCGAGTGTCAAATCCTCGCACCTATTATTATCCATTATAGAGTGTAAATATTCTGTACCACTTTCGCTGTACATCATGTTCATGTAGGCGGTACGCTGTTTGGTAGATTGATGACGTAATCCCGTTATATGCTGTTACTTTATGCATTGCTATTTGCCTAATTGTTTTCTCTGCTCTCCATACATACTCATAAGTATTTTTTAAACGACCCTCTTCTACATGTTCTGGCTTTTATTCATCTTAGCTTTATACTCTTATTGTGTATTAAAACCGAGTTTAAATCATCTTTTCTCCCTTCAAAAGCTACGATATCTTTGATGTTATTTATGATGCGTCCTCAGCTCTGACTGTGCATGTGTTTGACATAAGGCATTTTCGCCCTTTGATTTTGGTGGTACAACTTTTCTTCTTCATATATATCGTAAGCCATATCTATCAGAATGCAAGTGGGCCCAGTCGAACGGGAAATTTCTCGGTCGTTCGGGTAAAACACGAGCGACTGGCTATTTTAACCAATCAGCGCAAATAACCCACTCGTTCTTATTTCATTCCACTCGAACGACATATTCACTAAAAAGGACCGTCCATTTTCAGCCTATGTTTCACTCGACCGGGATAAGAGGCGTGGCCTGTCCACGTGATTCTCCGTTGTTATCATGGTTAGGGTCCTAGTTCTTCTTTTCATTCTTCTCCACCAGTGGCGTAACCAGTGGGCATAGCCCTCACTTTTGTCAGTCAGTCAGGGAAAATGCACCTAGTCGTGGGAAAAATTTGGGGGTTACGGCGATCGAAGCGAGCCGAACATGTTTGAACAGTCAGGGAAACCTGTGGACACCACTATTCTCAACATGTTACTTCATGTTGTCACTACGGTTGTGCGCAAAGCGCATTCAAAAACATCAAACAATGCTACTGGCTCTTAGCATTACGTTAATTTTGCCAGAATTTCATTTTTTCTGTGTTACAGATAATGCTAGCGGACGTAACTCTGAACCAATTCCTAAACTCGTACAACTTCCACCTGATTGTGTGCAACCGGAGAGTGGAGAAGCAACATATGACGTTCGAACGTGTCCCTATACCAGCTGTGTCGGAATACAAGCAAATCAAACGCAATGCCAGGACCCAACCGAGTATTACTGTGGTGTAGCTGATATTGAAATGGTTAACATTACGTGTATGAATTATGAGATATCCCTACAAAGAGTTTTAACATGCGGTTGTACGGTCTGCCAGGTATTACCGGTTAAAATATACGGTAGAGCTGTTGCTGCATCTGATAATTCACCACTTCTTTTAGGCGATATTTTGCTCAACGATGAGCAAGTGGGTAGAACAAATCTCCAGGGATTTTTTGAGGTTCAAATTTTGGAAGAAGTGACGCGTGTTTCATTAACATTCAAAGATTCCTTTTGCAACGATCTTGTAGAAAGTACCCGTGTAATAAATGTAGTAAGTGGTGCCGACATCTTCGTGCTCGTTAAGATGCGAAGTCGTCCAATTCCGTTGAAATTTCAAGTAATGTTGAAAATTCAATGTCCTTTGGGTCGAATGATTATGATCCTTTTGCTGAAATTGCGATACCGCCAAATTCTTTTTACGATGAAAATGGGGACTTATATACAGGACAAGTCAACGCATACGTTACTAGTATTGATATGCGTAAAGAGTCTGATCTTGAAACTGCTCCGGGAGATTTTACTGCTGTAGATCCTGAAGGAGAAATGGTAAACTTAGAGTCATATGGAATGTTCATGATGGATTTTACAACACCCGATGATAATAGTTTATCTGTTGCAGGTTCAGTTCCAATCTATATAGATCCAAGTGTAGTTCCAGCTGTGGGTAGGGACGTAGGACCTGATGGGGTATCAGATGTCGAAATGTGGGTTCTGAACAAGAATACTGGAGTTTAGGAAGTGATAAGCCAATTGAAACCTACGACAGGACGGCGACGTCGAAGGCAAACCACCCGATACGTTGGGGAGATAGAAATTAGCAAGTTTCGTACTTACAATATAGATAGAATAAGGAAGAGGGGAGAGATTTGCCTTGCTAAAATTATACCATATGCTACAAATGCCTATTCAGATCCAGTTTACATCTGTACTTCAAGATACAACTGGCGTTGACATTCCCTTTGGTTCGATTGGAAGAGGAAACTCTTATTCTAGTACCGGGGCAGGGGTAGGTGCCTGTATACAAATTGGATGTACTAAATCGGGCTCTTTACAGACCTTCATCTCAGGTTCGCAGAATGGAAAGCCCCTGTTTCCTGAAAGGGACCCTAACCTTCTCGAAATACCTTCAAGCATTTTGTCAAACTTGAATTTTGCAATAAGCAATGGCGCCAACAACGTGGCTATAAAGTTGAAATTTCCAAACTCAGTCGTTGCATCATCCTCTCCACCTGTGTATCCGTATTCGGACTATAGCAGCAGGTCTGACTTAAACAGGTGCCGAGCCGCAACAACTGGCATGTACCATTTCAAGTTTTATCTTTCAAAAGAGACCCAACTTTCAAAGATGGTGACAAAAATCAATGCTCAGTCAGCTCAAACATGTCACCTTGGTAAAGACAAACTTGAAACCCCCTTATCTTTCTATCCTCGCAATAGTGCTTACGATTGCCCAACTGATCCGTGCTATTTGAGATTCTCTGTGCAATCAAATCGCAATAGACTTCGCGTTGTTGCGAAAAGCTTTTCGGGCACATCATCAATCGATGTCTTCTATGGAAGCCGTCAAGTCGATGTAAAACCAGATGCTAATGATGTAGCTCAAGTTTGCATTGAGTATAAATGTCCAGGTTTAGTCTTTAACGGAGTAACAAACAAGGGACATGATACAACCAGGATTCAGTTACAAATTTTGGATGTGAATAACAACCAATTAAGTTGTAGTGCATGTTCTGCTTCTGGGTTCATGGATAGGATAGCACATATGAATTCAAATAACATGATTCCTGCCTGTAATATGGCTACCGTTTCTAAGCCTTCGTGGGAATTTATAATCAATAGTTTTTATGATTCCTCTGTAGGAGTTTATGGAAAAGAGGTCGATATTAATGATAAAGAAAAGATGGATAATCATGATCTGAACAACTGTCAAGAAAGTAGTGGAACTAATGCGGATGCGTTGACTTTAAATTGTTAACTATCTTGACAGGCAAAGCAAAACAAAACAAACAAACAAACCAGCAAAAGTTCAAAAATAATTGGGGCTAAATTAGAACTGGTATAGGCCAATAAGGAAGACAAAGAAAACTTCAGGGGAATCTGAAAATTGATTTAGTAAAAGTAGACAGTCCTCTCGTCCCATGGAGTTTTTAATTGTTTTGTTCTGACTGGGGAAACTTGGGGAAGTCTGTGTTGGGGGTAGAGGTGTCCCTCATTTCGCCCGTAATGACGTCACTGCTTGACACCAAAAAGACAATAGTTTTAAAAATATGATTTAGGAACTCTCCTATCGATCCGGTTGTTCGTCACGGCCCGACGTATTGTTCGTTTGTAATAACATTAGTCTTTTTCAAAGTCTAACATGATATTTTCATATCATGATTGTTTGATTTCGCCTCGCTTATCTGTTATTGTTACCCTAATCTTCATGATCTGGCCATTGACTATCATGACTAAATCATTTATCGATTGAAAGACTGATCATGCTAATATAGGGATAAAAGTTATACATTTATCATAAATTTATATTCTGTAATATCTTGTTTATCCATTTTATCTGCTTTTTCTAGAAACATTCCCGCTGTGATTATATAAGAACATGTATAATATCCAAATATCTACCAAATTTAATCACTCGGGGAAAGATGTGATGTTCCATTGTTCTCGCTGTACCGGCTCGTGAAATGGAACAATCCATCATTCACCGAGTAATTATATTTTAACCTTTACATTCACTCATGCAGACAATCATATTTGTAAGGTTTGTAATTTATCAACTGCTGTATTTTTTCATATAATCATGGTAGAGATATGATGACTCGGGATAAATGTATGAAGCGTTTTCTTCCAAAAGGGATTGAATGAATACATTTTGTATTGTTTTGAGAAAATCAACGTTTTAAAAAAAAATAAGAATGTTGCACTTCTTTGAAATAGTTTATTTTTGTGCCCAATGCAAGATACCAAATATTAAAGCTTAAATACCGAGTTGGTTTCATTCTTTTGTTTTCACTGTATTTTCTATGTATTTCTTTATTTTTGGACACAAATGGATTTTAAAATCCATTTTGGAAACAAACATATTTGACAAATTTTCAGGAAAAACCTTTTAAACACAATGTGCACCTGAAAGTCAATGTCACAGAAAACCGCATTTAAATACCTTTAAAATTGTTGAATTATAAATTATTTTGTGAAAAAAAACCGTCAATATTGTGCATATTGTTTTGAAACAACAGCAATTGCGTTCACGTCTAATTTAAAGAAATCCATTGATTTGTAGTTTTCATGATGTCATTTGATTAAGAACATTCCTAAAAGAATCACATTTCATTTCCACCATTTTGGCTTAAAAACCATGAAATAGTGGATTGCATTCAAATTTACGAAACTTTTCTGAAAATACCGAGGGCCATAAATTCGGACCTGGCATGCTACAGTATGTAGAATAATGTTACAATGCTTGATTTGTAACTCTTTTCGATGTTCTGCACATAATTTAATTTCGACAAAAAGTGGTTTTAATAAACCCAAACGCCATTCTAACTTCTGGTTTTTGAGAACAATTTTGGGACACTTTGACCTCTGACATATCGGGAAAATTGACGTAATTATTATCAATTTTCTTATTGTTGTCATAATGTTGATCATTAAAAATACTAAATAATTAATTTATAAAATACTAATATTTTTTATATTTGTTTTAATTATTGTAAAACATTTTAGATTATATTTTGTACGTACAAAAACCCAATATTTCTGAATTTTCTGAAAGGTCAAAGGACAAAGTGACCCAAAACTGCAAAAACTGTCCTACAATGCATTGCAAACTTCCAATGCCGAATGGGCTTATTCCTTTTTGATACAAGCTCTTCATATAGTTTCATTCCACGAGCTGATGTCTACTGTTAAATATTAATGATTTAAAAAAAATACTAATTACACAGTTTATATTTGTATCATATCAATAATATCTACCACTACCCCAACAATGTCGTGTTGTATAAAAGGTATAAAACGTTTATTAAAATCCAGAAAAAGAAAACATTTTTGAAAACCTACTGCAGCATAATGTTATTAAAGAATTGACAAAACATTTTGCAAAAATGTTTGCCAAGAATATGCAATAACATTTTGACAACATTTACAAAAATTGTGTTTTGTTCATACAAAATGTTTTTAAAATGTTTTGTTCTAAACCAAAATGCGTTTATAACACGTTTGTAACATTTTAAAAACATTTTTGTGTTTGCTGGGATTTATACATTATACAGGGTGTCTCAATAAAAATAGGCCCTGTGGATTGGGGGACTTAATTTAAAATGCTGGCAGTAAAATGAAAACTTTTTTAAAGATTCAAACACCATGACGTTTCTTCTTCAAAATGGTTCACAAATCATCAACATCCGTCACTGAGAAAATTGAGATTATACAAATAGAACCATTTTCGGACCATTCCAATAGGGCAATACACATTAATTAAACACCAATGTGCTGCATTTAAACTACAGTTTAGAATGTCTTAAAGTAAACTATCAGTCTTGCTGGGTACGAGGTGATAAAATCGACCAATCAATTAATCACTCGAAGAATGCTTTTCATACCTTTCTCTTTAGGTTAACAATATGTGAAAGTATGTCTTCTAAAAATATTGTTCAAACATTACTCAAGCAACAACAGGGCCACGTAGGTCACTTAAGTTTCATAATATGCTCATACGTGGCCAGAAAACACGAAAAATGGTTCTTTTCCAAGAATGAATCTCACGAATGGCGTTTAAAGGGTCAAAAACGCTAGTTGATGCACGACTAGAGATTGTCCAAATATCATGCACCCCAATCATGATTTGCGCTTTTGAGGAATTAGCGTATTGTAAGTAGGATTTTTTATCTGAAAGGTACCACCAATACAAGATTTTTAAATGTTTACAACCTTTATATGTATTTTTACCATTTTTCTTTATTTATAATGTTGCAAATCAGTCGAGGAAACACGCTTTGCGAAATAGCGTGATCAATTAAATGACTCATAAGCGCATCAACTGGCGTTTTTGACCCCCTAAACGTGATTCGTGAGATTCATTCTCTGAAAAAGACCCCTTTTTTCTTGTCACGTATGTGTACATTATTAAACTTAACTGACCACCATGGCCCTGTTGTTATTTGAGAAATGTATGAACTATTTCTTAGAAGGTATACTTTCACATATTGTTAACCTAAAGAAAAAGGTGTGAATACATCCTTTCAGAGATTGATTAATTGGTTTGTTGATGTTTTCAACTGTACCCAGCAAGACTGAGAGTTTACTTCATTTCTTTGTTCCATTCTAAACTACAATGCAGCACATTATGTGTATTGCCGCATTGGAACGGTCCAAAAAGCTACAAAAAGTTACGATTTTACTGCCGACATTTTAAGTTAAGGGGGTTCGAAACGATGTTTCTGGAAAACAGAAACTGAATTTAGAACCATTTGAATAGATTGAATAAGTTAAGCTAAATACACTGAGCAAAATAGTTTTTGTTTGAAGGAAATCGGACATACGGTTGTCAAGATGTATATGTTTTCAGTTTCTTTGTATTCTATTGTTTTTGCCAATATATTGATGAAGTTAATGAGGAAAATTGGCAAAATATGCTCATGAATATTCATGTTTACCAATATTATACCAATATCTTATGAATAAACCTTCATACTACTTTTATTTGATATAATTTTGACATGAAACTTTGCCAATGTGTTTTTATGGCCTAAAACATTAACATGTGATTTTCCCGCCCATCTAATTTGCATATTTGCATAATTAATTAGCATTATACTTAAGACTAATTAATTATGCAAATATGCAAATTAGATGGGCGGGAAAATCACATGTTAAAGGTTTAGGTCATAGAGACACATTGGCAAAGTTTCAGGTCAAAATTCTTAAAGGTAAAAGTAGTATGAAGGTTTATTCATTAAATATTGGCAAAATATTGGCAAAAATTAATATTAATAAGCACATTTTGCCAATTTTCCTCATTAACTTCATCAATATATTGGCAAAAACAATAGAATACAAAGAATCTTTCAACAGCAATATCTCAAAAACCGTTTGCATATCTCTCTGCAACAAGTCTATTTTAACCTCAATCAGAGCAACTTGATTTTGCCTTTTGTGCCACCTTAACACGGAATATCTCATAGAAGCAGACAGACCGAGGAAAACGAGGGTAGGCAGATTTCTTTCATGCTTTGATGGTTGAGCAAGTGTCCCAAGTTATGCACACTGGTAACATTAAAAAAATCTCACGACCCCTCTGGTACGAGATACAAGACCCCCTAAAATGACCCCTGCCTCCCCTTTCCAACAAAAAAAGCTAGAAAATGGGTAGTTTCAAGATGATCAAATATATAGAAAACCTTAGTTTGTAAATTAAATCTAATACTGGAACTAATTTGCAACTCACTTTGCTACGTTGCGTCCGAAAACATCGGACTTCGTCAGGCATCTGATTGAAGATGTTGTGATGACGTCAGATGTTGTGACGTCAGACGGCGAGGAATGTCTCGTAACGCCGGGTCCCATGCACGTGACAACTGGAAGCGGAGTCCCCCTTTTCTGTTAATGGCGGGATCCTCCACTCTCTCCCATATGGATTCTCTGACTCCTCGCTCAAACCACTTCTCCTCCTTATCTAGAATAACCGCTTCCTCAGGGTTGAAGAAATGTTCAGTTTTCTTGTTGCAGTGGTTGTAAACCGCGGAGTTTTGGGCTTCGCTGGAGCTAGGGCGCCTGTGTTGGTTCAAACGCGCTCGTAGAGATTGTTTTGTCTCGCCTACATAGGAGTCACCACAGTCCGGGGCAGCACAGGTAATGCCATAAACTAGATTGCACTGTTTATCTCTGGGGGTTTGTCCTTAACATGCACGAGCTTCCCCGTAGGATGTTGGTAGGTTTGAAGCACGTAGTAATGCCGAAGGACTTGAAAGAGTTCTTGAGCCTTTCCGATAATCCAGCGATGTATGGGATGGTTACCTGTGTGCGATTGTCATGGTTTACCTCTCCTGTGGTGGATTTAGTGGAGTCTTTGGTTTTGTTCGCTTTGGTAAACGCCCAACCGGGGTATCCACAATTTCAAGGGCTTTCTGTAAGTGATCTTTTTCCTCCGGAATGTCCTCAGAATTGCTTATGACAGTGTCCGCACGGTATTGGAGGGTTCTGATCACGCCTAATTTGTGGATCAGCGGATGGTGTGAGTCAAATTGTAAATAGTGATCGGTATGCGTGGGCTTTCTATAAACCGTTGAGTTGAGGGTACCGTCACTGTTCAAATGAGAAAATATAGAAAACCATTCACAATGAAAAATATACTCTGCAGGTATTAAGTTGACATATTAATCTTAACGGATATGAAAGAAAAAGTAAAAAATCTTATTGGGTTGTTCCATTTTTTAGGAGGGGTGTTTTCCTATTTTTCACTTTTTGAGAAAAAGTGAAAAATGCGTTTTTTACCCACTTTTGACGCAAAAAATAAAAACCTTCATAACTTTTAATTTTTTTTATTTTCACATGTAAACTAGTTTCATGCAAGACTAATTAAATAAAGAAATAAAAATCATGGAGAGTATTTTAGTTTATGAGATATAAACCCCGGAAGTAGACTACTTTTTCCATATTCTAGAATGCAGATGTTGTAGAGATATTGAGTTTAATTGGTTTTTTGAAGTCTTGATTGTGTATGTTTAATAAAAAGAAATTGTTTCTCCTTTATAATGTCTCAGATGACAATCAGAGGTATTTTGAAGCCTGGGCTATTCCATTATAATACAGAGGTATCACTCTAGAACATCTTCAAGTTTGCTTTAATGGGCCAATTACATCTAAAAAGCTAGAAAATGAGTATTTTAACGATTATCAAAGATATAGAAAACCATTCACAATAAAAAATATACTCTGTAGGTATTAAGTTGATTACCCTTAACAGATATGAAAGAAAACGTAAAAAAATCTAATTGGTTTGTTCCATTTTTAGGAGGGGTGTTTTCCTATTTTTCACTTTTAAAAAAAAAAAATGAAAAATGCGTTTTTTACCCACTTTTTGACGCAAAAAATAAAAACCTTCATATCTTTTAATTACTTTTATTTTCACAGGTAAACTAGTTTTATTCCAGACTTATTAAATCAAAAAGTAAAAAGCATGGAGAGTATTTCAGTTTATCGGATACAGGCCCCGAAAATGGACTACTTTTTCCTAATGCTAGAATGCAGATATTGTAAATATATTGAATTTAATTGGTTACTTGAAGTCTTGATTTTGGTTTAAATAAAAAATGATTTGTTTCTCCTTTATATTGTCTATTATGACAATCAAAGGTATTTTGATGTGGGTTAAACCATTATAATACAGAGGTGTCACTCAAGAAAGGTACTTAGTAACTTATAATGGTCCAATAACATCAACAAAGGTAGAAAATTGGTATTTTCACGATGAACAAAGATATAAAAACCCCTTCTCAATCAAAAATATAATCTGCATGTGTTAAGTTAAATTGCTCCTTAGGAATATAAAAAAATGGGTAGTTTCAAGATGATCAAATGTATAGAAAACCATTCACAATAAAAAATATACTCTGTAGGTATTAAGTTGATTACCCTTAACAGATATGAAAGAAAACGTAAAAAAATCTAATTGGTTTGTTCCATTTTTAGGAGGGGTGTTTTCCTATTTTTCACTTTTTGAAAAAAAAAATGAAAAATGCGTTTTTTACCCACTTTTTGACGCAAAAAAATAAAAACCTTCATATCTTTTAATTACTTTTATTTTCACAGGTAAACTAGTTTTATTCCAGACTAATTAAATCAAAAAGTAAAAAGCATGGAGAGTATTTCAGTTTATCGGATACAGGCCCCGAAAATGGACTACTTTTTCCTAATGCTAGAATGCAGATATTGTAAATATATTGAATTTAATTGGTTACTTGAAGTCTTGATTTTGGTTTAAATAAAAAAATGATTTGTTTCTCCTTTATATTGTCTATTATGACAATCAAAGGTATTTTGATGTGTGGGTTAAACCATTATAATACAGAGGTGTCACTCAAGAAAGGTACTTAGTAACTTATAATGGTCCAATAACATCAACAAAGGTAGAAAATTGGTATTTTCACGATGAACAAAGATAATAAACCCTTCTCAATCAAAAATATAATCTGCATGTGTTAAGTTAAATTGCTCCTTAGGAATATAAAAAAATGGGTAGTTTCAAGATGATCAAATGTATAGAAAACCATTCACAATGAAAAATATACTCTGCGGGTATTAAGTTGACATGTTAACGGATATGAAAGAAAAAGTAACAAATCTGATTGGTTTGTTCCATTTTGGGGAGGGTGTTTTCCTACTTTTCACTTTTTGAGAAAAAGTGAATAATGTGATTTGTTACCAATATTTTGATGCAAAAATAAAAACCTCCATATATTTTTTTTTTTTGATTTTCACAGGTAAACTAGTTTAAGGGCTCGGATAGTGACGTTTGCACATATTTCTTTGTGGGACTTGAGAGCACATGAGCCTTCTGATATCAAATAATTGTGATTGTGATATAATAGATTTTTTTTTTCAAATACACCAAAAACATTTAGGTCTTTTTGGGAAAATATATCTTTAATATCTATATGAAAGGTCAAAATGTTCAATTGATCGTCGGCTTTTCATCCCAGCTACATAGGCCTACACTTTAAGTATATATCGTTAGATTTATAAAGTTTACTTCGAGGAATGTTAAATATCAAATTTTAATAATTTGCCATCAAATTTGTATTATATCGTAAATTTCAAAAATCAAAATTATTTGATATCGGAAGGACATTTCTCGTAATCAGAATGCAATAATTTGGAAATGTCGGATGTGCTCTCAAGTCACATACAAAATACGTGAAATGCCGCTATCCGAGCCCTTAATTCCAGACTAATTAAATAAAGAAATACAAGTCATGGATGATATTTTAATTTACGAGATACACACAAGTGGACTACTTTTTTGAAATGCTAGAATGCAGATGTTTTTAAGATATGGGCTTTTAATCTTTAATGTGTATTTGTAATTAAAATATGATTTGTTTTCAGTGGGGTGCCACGGGGGTGCTATCCTCAACAAATGCCCCTAGTCAGAACTCTTTCCCCAGTTGCCTCCCCCTAAAGCTGGCGCTGCCATTGTTTGTGTCTCCTTTATAATACTTAATATGACAATTAAATGTGTTTTGACATCTGAGTTATTCCATTTTTATAGATGGGTGTCATTCTAGAAACTAAAATGGAGAACATTTTCATGACAGAAATAAAAAAAAAAAAAAAAAGCTGAACACAGTGCATCTGAATTCCAAATCAGTCATAATACTTAGTCATAGTCACAAGGTGCAAATGGTAAATTTTGTTTGAGGCGAGTGATCATACTCTCTCTCACGCCACAGCTTGCCCAAACTCAAATGCTAGAGAGCAATTTTCCACTCACCATAGATACAATTTTATGTGAATGTAGATACCTTTACATACTTTCATTAAGTATTACAGCTTCAAATCTATGTAGCATTTCTTATATAATTTATAGTTGAGATTTGGACATACCCTCGTTTCAACTTTTCTGTTTCGGGAGCTCTATTGTTCAGAAACGAAAACGCAAGGGATTAAGTAGGATGGTGTGTAAGTTGACTTCATTGTTACGTTTGGGGCATCATGCTTCTCATTTGAAGAGGTAATAATAGGTGCTGTCAATCACACTTATGTCTGTCAATAAAGGTTGGATAAGTCAATTATATGCAACACTGGCGTCTCAAGTGGGCAATCTTACTCACTCTTCATCATCATCATCAGTCGGCTGCGGAGCAGGCGACTACAAGCTTTCTCCAACTAATGCGATCTTGGGCAAGCGAAACAATTTTGTTTGGCTGCAGCATCCCTTCAGTATCTCCCAGGAGGTGCTGGACATACTGTAAGTACAGTGTGCGCGGCCGTCCCGGTTTCCTCTTCCCATGTGGTGGAATATAAAGCGCATATTCTTTCACAGGCTCGCCATCTTCAAGACGCAGTATATGGCCGAGAAATTTGAGTTGATGAATCTTGACTCTGGCAACCAGTGGTGTGGTGTTGGTCAGGATGTAGATGGTTTCGTTTGGAATCCGATCCACACGCTTGATGTTTAACATGACTCTGTAGCAAGATGTTGCAAATGCATTGATTTTGTTTTCCATGTCCTTGGTAATTACCCATGACTCGCACCCGTACAGAAAGACAGTAACACACGTTGTCTGAAACAGCTTGATTTTTGTTTCGATTGGCAGGGACGGGCTTCTCCAAAGGCGTTCCAGTTTCCAGAAAGCTGCCCAGGCTAGTGCTTTTCTTCTTTTAGGTCTCCAACACTAGAGCCCATCTTGGAACCCAAATACCTGAAGTCTGTGACATGGTTGATGGTACTACCATAGACTTCAAGTGCTGGTTGGGCGTTACAGTTTGCAGTCATATATTCTGTCTTAGGTGCGCTGATTACAAGGCCTAGATCTGCTGCTGCAGTTGCAGTCCTAGTAAGCTGTGACTGGGCCCGGTCTATGGAAGATTCCAGCAGGGCAATATCATCAGCAAAATCCAGGTCATTCAGCATCTTGGCAGGATACCTGCTTGACCGACGTGGGTAGGTAACAATTCCAGCGTCAATTCCAGAAGTTGATTTCATCAGAAGGTAGTCTACCAGGATAATAAACAGGAATGGTGCCAACACATCACCCTGAAGCACTCCAGTTGTTACTTGGAAAGGCTCTGAGATACTGCCATCTACCATAACGGCACTATTGGAGTCTTTGTAGAGCACCTGGATGGCATTGACCACAACCTTTGGTATTCCATAATGCCGCAGCACTGAAAACATGACGGACCTGTTGATGGAGTCGAAGGCTTTTTGAAGTCCACAAAAGTGACTGTTAAGGGAAGTTGGTACTCCTTGAAGCCTTCCATGATCCTCCTCAAAATGTGTATTTGCTGAGCACAGCTGCGACCAGATCTAAAGCCAGCCTGGTTGCTTCTCAGTAAAGGATCAATGTGGGGTCGGATCCTGTTCAGAAGGATCTTGTTGTACACTTTTGCGGCAATGGACATAAGCGAAATACCACGGTAGTTTGTAGAGGAATGATTACATTCGTAACCCATTGACGTGGTGGTGTCAGCGTTGAGAATACTTCCATACCGAATTCGAGAATCATATCAATCATGCTATCCCCTCCTCCCTGAAGTGCTTCTGCAGTTATAGCACAGTCCAATCCTGCTGCCTTGTTGGTCTTCATGGCTGCTATTGCTTTGACTACTTCTTCACGAGTTGGGGGCTCAGTGATAATAGGAAGATCTTCAACAGCTGGTGCAGGAAGTTCTGAAGCTGCTGTGCCACTGTCGTTGTTAAGGAGTGAGCTAAAATATTCCTTCCATTCCTCAAGCAGTTCATGGTCACTGGTTGGAGCTGATCCATCTCTCTTTTTGACTTTCACCCCTTTCCTTGAGTTCTTCCCAGAAAGCGAGTGTATAATTTTCCAGGTGGTGGTATAATTCCCCATCTCGTCGGCCAGCTTCAGGTCTTCCATCTGCTTATTGAGGGTAGCAAGCTCATCAGATTTATAGGAGTTGTTAAGGCTGGTGTTCAAGTTCCTCCATCTTTCTCTAGATTGACGCGACTTTGAAATGGAGTACCGCTTTTTGGCCTCATCCCTTTCAAGTTTAAGTCTGATGGTTGCATCTGATACCCAACTTGGTAGTCCGCATGGCTCTTGCTTTCCAATAACTTTCTCGGCAACTTCACGGACCGCTGTTTCGAAGGTCTCATACCTGTCAGAGATGGGTGTGGTGTCATCCATGCTCAAGACCTGGAATCTGTTTGATAGCTCCAGCTGAAATTCCTCCTTTGTATCAGGATCTTGCAACTTCTTCCAGTTGAATTTTGGTCTCTTGCAAGGTTTTCCTTTGCTAGTTCGCAGACTGGCAGCTAGACGGATGCTCACAATACGATGATCGGAGTCCACTTCTACTGAGTTGTATGCTCGACAGTTGCGGAGAGAATTTACCCACTTGCTGTTTATTAGTATGTGATCTAGCTGTGCATGGGTTGATCCAGCTGGATGGGTCCAAGTCCAGAGACGGTTCCTGGGTTGCGGGAATCTCATCTGGGCCGGTCTGAGATTGTACTCCTGGCAGGTGTTGACCAGACGCTCACCATTGTCATTTGTTGAATCATGGTAGCAATGTGGACCAATGACCCAAGGATGGGAAAGATGACTGTCTGTTCCTATTCTGGCATTAAAATCGCCGAGGATGAGATGGATGTTGTGTCTTTTCATACCATCCAGGTGGTCAGATAGAGATGAATAGAATTCCTCCTTGTCAGAAGATGTTGCGCACTCAGTGGGTGCATATACAACAGTGATGCTGAGCTGAGGGTTGCCATGGAATGTTACAAATAGTATCCTCTCGGAAACAGCTTCAACACTCTTAAGACATCTGTGAATGTGCTTGGACATGACCAGACCAACTCCTCCGTGCCTTTGCTTGGTAGCAGAACTGAATGATAAAACCCAGTTCCTATCATCTGACCAAAGTTCATCGGTTGGGCTTGGTGTAATGAGACGATGTTCTTGAATTCCGGCAATGTCAATACCTGCATCAGCACAGCCCATGAAAAGCTGATGCATTTTCCCTTGTTGATTTACAGTACGGACATTATAAGTAGATATTACAAGAGGTTTGAAGGTAGACAGGCGACAATAATCAGGGCCAACAGTTCGTGATGGTGTGCCGAGTTCCCGCTGGTCCGTCATGAAGTCAACAGTAGACTGCCGCTCATCTACCCTCGGTATTTTCGAAGATTTGCTTGTAGTTTTCGTAATCATGAATTTTGCTGGGAATTATTTTGGTCCAGTCCCAGCAGCTTTACGGGTGATCAGCCCTGTTTCAGCTTATTTCTGGACACACAGCAGCCGAGATCTACCAATATGTAGTAGTTCGCCCCTGATCTGGAACATGTTGGCCAGTGTTGGAAGGTTGACCAATGATGACATGTTCAACACCAGCCTAATGACCGTTGAGAAGTAAATCTTCCTCTTCCGCTCTTTGGCCCATGATGAAGGTTTAGAGCCATTGGGATAGGCTACTCCAATATGGGCAAATTTTTTTTTTTTTTTTTTTTTTTTTGAGACTCTGAGCTGCCCAGTAATCAGAGTCCCCCTCTTGGCCTCGTTGATGTAGTCCAAAGGAGAGCAAAGCAATACGTTTGGCATCAACTTGGATGCAGGAGCTGCCGGAAGGTGTTGAAGTTCATTCACCAGACCGCCTTAGGGGCTCCACTCCGGATTTGTGTAAGGTTTACTCCCTAGCCTTTGCCTCTCCCGAGGCGCTCACAAGGCAGTGAGGTTCATCCACATTTCTACACAAAACTCTATGATTGGGACAGGAAGAAAGAAAAGATGAAGAGGAAGAGGTAAGAATAGACACAACACAAGCTGGCACCCACACTAGCTTTTACCCGACAAAAGGAAATGGACGATGATGTCCGTCTGTGGACAACCTTTTAGTCCACAGTCCGGATTTAATTGACGGCATCGCCCATTTCCTGATGCCCGTGGGTGGGGTTACGCTGTCACCTTCACACTGGGGATCTGTGTCCTGTACCGCCAGTGTGAAATGATTTATGTACCCATCAGTACTGGAATTCAGCGCCTTTACCCTACTATGTGGAATAAGAACTCCCATCCTCTACGAAACTTAGGACGGAAGCTCCAATCCAAAAACAACACCAGACAATAAAACAAGCTACCAAGCCAACTAATTTGGCTCACCTTTCCTAACCAGCTGTGTTGCGAAAGGAAGTTTCAAGGTAGAGTAGGTAGACAGATAGAAGGATGAAAAGTAGAAAAGGATGAAATATAGAGTAGTGTAGGTAGGAGCATCCAAAAGGGACAAAATATAGTACCCATTTGGAGAAAAAACAGCATAGATGGAAAGAATTGGCAAAAAGTGCCAAAAAACTCACTCTTACTTTTAAAAAAAAGGACCCCTGCCTCTTCTCCTCTCGCTTTCTTCTCTTTCTAGTCTGTCTGTCTCTCCCCCTCCCCAACTCTCACCTGTGCCATCTTTTGAATAATGTGGATATCTGAATTATATTGGATGTTGTATTTCCTTTACCCTTCTCCCCCTCTCACTGTTTTAGCAGTAGGCCTATGATCAACGTGGAAAAATCAAAATAAACGGAATAAACTCCTCCCTGCTCTGCTCGCCCCTCTCTTCTCTCGATCTCCACTCCTCTCCTCTCCTGTCCTCTCCTCTCCTCTCCTCTCCTCTCCTCTCCTCTCCTCTCCTCTCCTCTCTCTCCTCTCCTCTCCTCTCCTCTCCTCTCTACATTTAAAATAGATTTTGAGTCTGGCAATTTTGCCTGAAGCAATTATCAGATTACCAATTCCAATGAAAGAAATCCTATTAGTTTCACTTCAACGCACTTCTCTGGTGTTGCATATTACCAAGTTTTAAGGTGTATTTGGGATGAAAACAATTCCCCGTTTAATCGCTACATAATCATAATATAACCGATTTTTGTGCGATTGCACGAACAAGTACGTAATTCTTGACAACACTGATTACTCGTGTTAATGTATATATTTCTACGTTGGGCAATTTTCACAATCTACTCCCGCTTAGGCTGGAGTACCTATACACCAACGCAAGTCAATTGAAGCCGTACAATTTATCGCGAATTTACGACCGTAAAATTTAGACACTTCTTTTGTCTAGATTAGCATCAACCCTCTCATCTCACTTTTTTCCTGCCAGAAATTAACATAACTCCCGAAACCGAAACAGAAGTTATCTTCGTTCAACTTTTCTGTAGTCAACAAAAGACTAGAATAAAAGGATTGTTCACACGTACCATGCTAACACTTCAAAATAACAATGAGATCCGAAACCGAAACCGGAAACCGAAACCGAAACAGAAAAGATGAAAAGACCCATAGAATAAAGGACATCAAAAGACATTTTTTGAGCCTTTTGCTGCTTATTGTTAGAATTGTCATTAACCTTTGTCACGGATGTAATACCGTATGAGAACTTCATGGCTTGGGGCAATTGGTAATGCAAAGAAGTTGGCATTTCTCAGCGTGGAACGTAACTCCGCATAATATAAGCATTTTTACTTGTGGAGTTCTTGCAAGGTGTCCAGATCGTGTTTTGATTGAACTTTGGTCAGCATTTTGGTAGACCGTTTATGTATTATCCCTTCAATGTTAGACATACGAAACAGTGAAATATGGCGAAAACCATGATAATTAAGTTTTCTACAAACACCCCAGTGACATAATGTTAATTGGATTTTTTGTTGAAATCATTACCATCTGTTGTGATAAGGAAGTAGTTTGTGTAAGAAACACATGAAGAAAAACAAATGCTTCATTTGACCAAT
Organism: Amphiura filiformis; assembly: GCF_039555335.1. NCBI lineage: Eukaryota > Metazoa > Echinodermata > Ophiuroidea > Amphilepidida > Amphiuridae > Amphiura > Amphiura filiformis. Next base: position 40,203,449 of record NC_092640.1, on the reverse strand, counting down.
TGTTAAAAATGCACTGCATTTGGTGGACATTGTTAGATGCTATGGTATTCTCTGCAATGATATGACTGTATATGTGTGCAAACCGCAATAATGGGGCAATGCTAAAATGCACTGTACTGAATTGGTGGACATGTAAGTAAGATGCAATGGTTGTCTCAATGATATGACTACATATTTGTGCAAACAGCAATAGTGGAATAATGTTTAACAAAAAATAAAATATTTTCCTATAAAAACACACAAATTAAAATTAGGACTAACTAAGGCATTTTGAACATTTTGAACATGGAGACCTGGATATTTAAAAAAAAACCCATTTTTTTAAAACCCTTTCGTTATTTATTGTTATAACCATATATTTGTTAAGTTTGACCAAGCTAATGCAACTCTCCTAATTAGCATCATACGGTAGAGATATGAGCATTTAGCAGACCGTACAGCTATTATCTGCTCAATATCAGCCATTTTACACAGTGGAATATAGCAAAAACCTTGATACCCCAGTTTTCTACAAACACCCCTTTGAAATAATGGACTAACCCTGGCTAATATTCCATGTTTGTGTCACCGTAGTCATGTGGTATAGAGTGATAAACAAAATGTTGCAGTTTTGAATTGAAGTCATCATCATATGCATTGATATGGAAGTAGAAGTGTAAGTAACACAAATGCCTCATTTGACTAATTGTTAAAAGTGCCCTGAATTGTTGGACATGTAAGTAAAATACTAAAGAAGTTTCCATGATTTTGAATGCATTTTTGTAAACATCAATAGTGGGGTAATTTATGACAAAAAAATAAAAAATAAAAAAAAAAGATATGAAGGTTTTTATTTTTTCCACCAAAGATTGGGGCAAATTAGGCATTTTCAACATTTTAAAAATACAAGAATATAGTCTCACCCCTCATGCTGAAAATGCAACATCCCAAACAATTTTAAAGCTTGCTGTGCATTTTCATATTGTGAAAATATGTAATATTACATGACAGAAAAAATAAACTGATAAACCATTGTGTTATATTCAAACATGTCATCTGAAATGTGTCCAACATTCAATATTTTCAAATTTGTCAGGGGTTAACAGAAGCATATTTTAGGGCGGTTTTAGGGGGGTCTGGTATCTTGCTCAGGGGGGATATGAGAATTTTTCATCACCATTTTCATGAATACTTTAAGGAACCTAATGAAACTTCAAAATATGAGTAAAAATGCTGACCCCTCTTTTCCTCGATTTTGCTATATTGTACTGTTTTCTGAGATATGTAGTGTTAAGTCCACCAATCCACAGGGCCTATTTTTATTGAGACACGCACTAAATATTGCCTGTGCCCCAAAATGAACTTATAAAGCTGATTTGCTCCCAGAATTGATGCTATCCAGCTATATCAAGATATCCAGCTTCCAAACCTTTCATAATTCCACATCCTATTTGGTGTTCTCATTTTGGAAACAAAAATCCGTTACAATTAGTAGAAGAAGTAGTAGTAGTAGTAGAAGTAGTAGGTAGTAGTAGTAGTAGTAGTAGTAGTAGGAGTAGTAGTAGTAGTAGTAGTAGTAGTAGTAGTAGTAGTAGTAGTAGTAGTAGTAGTAGTAGTAGTAGTAGTAGTAGTAGTAGTAGTAGTAGTAGTAGTAGTAGTAGTAGTAGTAGTAGTAGTAGTAGTAAAAACATCTATCCAATTTGTATTTTTTCCTACAGGGTGATTTAAAATGAACTGTACCCAACTTGAAAAATTAAATTAAAATACTTACTGACATTTAAATAATATGTGTTTGTAAACTCTAACAGGATAGTATGTTTCCTATTGTTGGTGAAAATATCATATCTTTGCCTCTAATGGTTTTGAAGAAAAATACATTCTTAGAAAACACACCAAAAACGATGTTGCACATGGATGAGTATTTTATTCAAACTATCTGTTCTACAGCATTTTGCTCACTCAACTGCCCTCAGACACTTTTAGTAAATTGCGCATGTTTATATAAAACTGAAAATCAGATGAATTGATAAATAAATACAATTAAAATTAAATACTTACTGACATATTGAAAATAATTTTATTGCAAGCTGTAATAGGGTAGTAGGCTATGTTTCCTATTATTGGTGAAAAAATCAGGCCTCAATTACGAGTGTATGGATATCGCACCAGCACCATTTCTATTTGAATTCAAATTTCCCTCTACAACTTCAAGTCAATGGGTCCTTTGTTTTACATAATATTATTTAACATGTAATCTTTGCAAACCTGACATTGTAATTGAATATCAATATTATTGATTTAATAATGCGAAATAACATTTGTCTTGGTTTTGCTGTACATGTACAACAATTGTATAGTCATGGTAGCGGTAGAGAACACTCATAAACTTAGTTCAGTGTGTTGGTCTAAATATGGGATGATAACTTGAAAATGCGATATCTTCTGACTAAAACAACTTATTATCAAAATTCAAAATTTCTACTACAGAACACTTATCACTGCTTTCTAAGATGGTTTTTTGATATGTACAATCTCCGCAAATATATATAAAAAATGGGTGAAGTTGGGTACAGTTCATTTTTAAATCACCCTGTATTGTATTTAAATGTTAATAGATGAAAATAAACAAAGTGAATTTCGGTCTGAGCACAGGCAAAATAAAGAGTTTATACCAAATGCTTATCTTTTATCATGTTTATTATCTCTATGTGTCAATTAATCCCCATTATATGCATTCAAGATGCAACATAATGTTCCTGAGTTATAGTTGAAAGGGTCAAAGCTGGGTTGGGCAGGGCAGCTTCTTTTTATTTTTGTTTGTTTGGCCACACAGGGGTCAAACATTAAAAACGATCCGATTTTCACGAAAATTGTCTCAAAATCGCTCGTCGTGTCAAAAACAGGTAAATAAAATAATGATTTTCACTGTATATGATTAATGCTCGACCAACTATCATTGCAGTGATCTTGTGATGTTTCCTATGTAAAGAAACCTTGATTTGATGATTTGTTTTTACTTGAGCAATTTGTGACCCTTTCGTTGAAATTTGGGCATTTTAATTTTCGACCCCTGTGTGACCAATCCTTGACATGAGAGGAATATTTTCAAAACTTCGAAATATATTCATCGGTTTATGTTATTTATTCGATGTTTAGTACTTTTGTCGTCACAGAAAGTGTTTTAATAATAATTCGGTCTGAATCCTAATAAACATAATTTGCCCTGAAAAAATTGTATCTTAACAATAATAGATAATTAACCAGCATCGATGTAAGACACGTCCTATGAAGCTATTTTTAGACACGGAGACACGACTGCTGATGTAAAGTCCAAAGTAAGACATACATAACAAACCCATGTCTCATTCTTTACACCACCTGGCTAGTGAGGCAATAGCATCTGGTTGCAAATCGCCGTTGGTATTCCACAATAGCTTCTGTATAAAGTCAAATAGCATATCCTTTGTCGCCCTGGTCTCCTTTTGCCATGTGATGGAGCATAAAGAGCATATCTTCCAAAGGGCTCCTCCACTGGCATCCTCGGGATATGTCCGAGGAAGCGAATTTGACGCTGCCTTTACCATGATGATGAGAAGCTGGGTTTCAGACATATAGATTCGAGCGTTGGTCAAGATGTGTCGAATCTAATTTTCCATATCACCAGTTATTACCCAAGATTCACAGCCATATAAAAGTACTGTTGCACGGGTGGTGTTGAAAAGCCTGATCTTGGTTGCGATGGCGGCGATAGATGGGGTTTCAAAAAGCAGTCCAAGCAAGTGCTTACCGCCTTGTATAGATCGCTGGTACTATTATTAATCCCAGATATTTGGAGTTTGATACATGCTTTATTGGCTCTCCACTGACACACTTGAAGTGGTGGCTGTGGTTTGCAGTTGACTGTCGTGTACTCAGATTTCAAATACGCTGATGATAAGACCTATTATGTTCTGTTGTGCCTGCTGTTGTGGTTAGTTATGCATGTGCTCGTGAGATGGAAGATCCCACAAAGCAATGTCGTCAGCAAAATACTGATTATTTATAATTCTGGCTGGATATCATCTTGATTGACGAAGATGTGTTACCACATCAGAGTCGGTAGCCTCGGTTACATTTTTCATCCAGTATTCTATCAGTGAGATGAACAAGAATGAGGCAAGAACGTCCCCCTGCAGTACCCCGGTGGATACCTGAAGTGGTTCTGAGATGTTTCTATCCACCATAACAACATTCTTGGATTTGTTGTAAATTGCACCTATACCACTGACCAAGGGCTCTGGAATACCGAAGTAGCGGGGAATTGACATGATACTCAGCTTAACTGAACCAAAAGCCTTCTTAAAGTCGATAAATGCGATAATGAGTGGAAGGTGATAGCTATGTAAGGCTTCAATGAAAAAATACTACTGATTAGTTTACCAAAATATACCTACTTCTTTACTCTAAACCAAGAAATAACGGTCTATTACAGGATGCTCTATTTGAAATAGAGCATGGGATACCATGTTGCGTGCACAGGCAACATGCTCTTGGCAGAATATCATGAGAGTTTGTAAATTCTCTATGTGTTGGTTATCCTGTGCTACAAAACGAGGTACATTTGAACCAGTTTGCATAGCCAATAATGCTATTTGAATACAGCAACGAAGGAGATTTTGAGTATATGAAGTAATCCTCCTCCCCAAAGCATCAAAGATCTTCTGTTGACTTGCTGAAGCCTGTTTTATAAAACAACACATCTGTCAATAAAGTGAAGCAGTGCAGAAAGAAGCCTGTTTAGAGATTGTCATCTACGCAAGGAGTTAGGAAGAAGAGAGCAGCGCAAGGAGTTTTAACTTAAAAGTGTTTGGAGAAAGCAGCACCATTTTTATGCGAGGATTCTATACACAAAGGAATTATAAATGCAATGTGACTGTACAATGGACTTCGCTAAAACAGTGATTTTCGCAGGACAAGCTAACAAAGAGATATACATCAGTTGTCCAGAACATTGCAATAGAAGAAGACTACTGCTTAAGTACCGATTAGTTAAAATTGTGATATTGTGATTATATTAACTTATGCTGGTTTCATACTACCCTGCCGCTTGCCGCTGAGCGGCGTGGCGCACGCGCATTGCAGACAAACGGACACAATAAAGGCTTGTCATTGGTTGAAACGCCCTGCCGCTTGCCGCAGCGGCAAGCGGCAGGAAAGTATGCTGGAGGCTTTAATCAAACAGTGTATTGTTGTTGTGCATTGGAGTGAATTTGGGTAAATGGTGATTTTGGCCTTGAGTCATTGCGGCTCGTAACAGCAGGTAGTAGAAAATCAGATGTTAATGATCCATTGCCATTGCTGAGCAAGGTGGAAAAATACTCTCTACACTCAGCAAGTAGTTCTTTGTCATTGGACGGGGCTGATCCATCACGCTTCATCGCCGTTGTGTTAGAACTGAGCTATAGGAAAGTGAGACATGGCATATCACCTGGGAATAATACGTTCTGGCTTAACCAACTCTTAACAGAATCAATAGAACATACCAGCTATCTTCTGTAGACAGCAACAACTAAACCTTCTCCCTAGTTTCCTATTGCAAATAAGCACGAGTGCCCTCATGTATTTAGCTAGTATTATATCACTAAGACGCGGGAAGTGTTTGAGGGCACCATATCACTTAAAATTTTCATTTTGGTGAGGCTGGTATCATATTTTAGTCAGGATAGTATCTTAGGTAGCAAAGGCGTGGGCAATATCCCTACATAGGTTGACAAATTAAAAGGACCACATAGCTTACTGAAAAAGTACAAGAAATAGTGCGGGAGCCCAACGAATTTTACACTGAACTAGGTCAACAAATTATTGGATACATTTCGCGTTTTTCTTTGTTTCTCTTTTCCATTTGATAGACGTAATGTTGGTGAAACCCATTCATCAATAATGCTGCCCAAGAGAACAATTACAGCTCCCTGTAATAACATTAAAATTGGTGAACTAGTAGTTATACTCTTTTCGAAAAATTGTGTGGTACTGGCAAGTGACCCACCTGTTCTCCAATGGCCGGTGCCCAATGTCTGCATTACTAGGTTTTGGCCAACATGGAGTCGCCACAGCGATGAGACCCCATTACAAGAAAAATCCTCGCGTCCATCTCAAAGACAAGAGGGAATCGTACTGCACAACAGACTGTGTTTACGAAATCTCCTGTTCAAAATGCAAGCATCTTACGTGGGTGAAATGGAGCAGATTAATATGGCGCCAGTTTCGAATAGGTTGCCATTTCACCGATACCTCTTTATTATAACCAGGGTCAATGAGCCATTGTCCCTGGTTTCATTTTTGCACATGTGCATAATGTTTCTCGGGAGGGGGAAACGTTAAAAACTTCCGTTTTGATATATGATAAGATATCCAATGATATCCAACGTCACGAAATACTCCCAAAACACCTTCAAAGAGGCATTATAATGGAGTGCTCATCTGTATAAGGGTGAAATAAGGCTCCGAAGGTGAATGCGCTGGTGCTCTACCAATGAATTACTTCTCTTGGCCTTAACTCAAGAGCTGCACGGCTTATGTTTTAGTTAAAAGACTAAAACTCGACAAATATGGCTCCTCAGCCTATTGTTTAAGCTTGTTTAGATGCCAACCAATACCGTAAAACCTCGTCTACAAGCATAATGTGTTTTTGATGAAAGCTTAATTAATAAGAAACAGCAGTAATCATGCTAATACACTAAATCGGTCATACAATAATACTTGTTTGTATACGCCTGTTTTGGTAATTTATTTGCTCAAACTCCATAATGTTATGATTTGGTTTATGAAGAGCGTCTGGATTAATTAAGCCGTCATCAAAAACACTCTATATGCTTGTGAGACTATGTCATAGTCGAATTTTGATTTAAATAAAAATATGTTATTTTTAATCATGATGAACGCATCCTGTTGGCACTCAAAATTATACTGATGTGTATTATAATTGATAGTAAAATGGTCATAAAGAGTTTATATAATTAGTGACAGTAAAAGTAAAGTATACTTTAATATGTTATTGAATGCAACATATCTGAGTCAAAGTAAGTAGTCCACTTGGGAAGCTAACAAACAGAGGGAGTACGGTGACTGAAAAGATCAGATGTGAAAATCTATCAATTTCACACAAATTATACAAAATCAGAGTTTTATGCTTAAATGTAATAGCCAGAGTATGCAAAATGGGCAAGTGGACTACGGAGCAGTCTGTTTGTAGACGAGGTTTTACGGTATTCCATAGAATATTTTATTCATTTAAAAGTTTGCTACAATTCTTTAAGGAAACATTTCAAAATGAAACCAGGCCAAGGACGATGCAAGTGTTCATGTTATTAAATGGGGCCAGTTGTGGTTTACCAATGAGCAGGCCTCATGTCCTCTTTCCCAATTGTACAGGAAATATATAACACATGGTCAACGTCTTATTATGTAAAATGTTTTTTCACTCCACTATGCTCCCTGTAGTATTAGGCAAAAAAGTGTATATATGTTTGGCCTCCATCGACTGACCCTAATATTGAGAAGTGGGAAAAGTGTTTTTACTGTACAAAAGAATACCGATCCTAAGTTATTATATTACAGTCTATAGTTTGGCATTCTAATTGACCAAAAATACGTATTTCTAAACAAAATTTATCACTTAAAACCTGTTTTAACATGAAAAGTAAGCACCACAATAGCATAATATTGCACGTTACACATTATTTTAGGTACCTGCAGGTATAATGTTTAAAAAAAAGTAATCGACCGACCCTTTTTTTTCAAACCAAGTGAGGCCAACCATACACTTGTTTGGCCTTATGTAGTGACCAGGTGATGCTTTAATAGGAGATGACAGTGCGCAGTGCCCAATCAAGCCTATCAATGTCAGTCAGTAGCCACTTGCTGATTAGACCCTCCCTCGGGTCCATGGAGAACGACTGGTAATGTAGATTACATAGCATTAAAAATCAACCCAAGACTTTCGCGTTCAATTATAATACGAGTAAATTTCTATTGCTGCATGGTTGACTGTGTGTGTAATCATTGGCGTCGATTTGTGGATGAAGAGGAATGGGTTTTTGACATTGAAGAAAATAAGGGGGGGAGGTTACAGGACTTTTGATTTTTTTTTCATAGGGCATTATATAATTATTTATTGTTACATTATCCAGAGATGAAACTGAACCGAGACTGGGGGCCAGTCTACTTGCTGATAGGCTGGGCATTACCATTTTGATAATGGTCACCAACAGAAACGTATACAAGGAAGAACAGTATACAATGTATATGCGTAGACGCTCAAACCGCGCTAGTGCATATTCTGTGCTGGACTCTGTACGAATAACAGAATACTCTATCATTCAGTGGCGTAACTAGGGGGGGCAAGGGGGCAACGTGCCCCGGGCGCTACACTTAGGGGGTGCCGAATTTACCAATTCAGCATCGATTCCGCGCCGCTCCAAGCGATTAAAGTCAAAATTTTCGCGCGCTTGGCGAGCATTTTAGCACACAATTATTTGAAAAATCAATTTAAGACCGATATTCAACTTCATTATACCAAGATAATTAGTGGTAGGCCCTATTTGTGCAATCCGCGCGCAATTGTTTCAAGAATCGGCCCCGGCGTCATTATGTGTCCTTGAACAAAACTGCATGAATGCAATTTATTTTAATATCATAATGCCGATGCCATTCCCACACCCCGCGTCTAAGATATTCTCGGTTGTGGGGGGTTAGGGGCGCCAATTTTGTTTCTTTCCTCGGTCGCTACTATTGCGCCACTGCTATCATTAGCGTACATACTGACCTTAACACTAGAAACATAGTAAGGAAAATCATTAATATACGAAATAAAAAGACATGTAATTAGCTCTGAGATTGTTTTCTCACCTATCAATTGCCAGGAATTACCAAAAGTATATTTCATTTAGAACAATAATTATTATTCCAAATGTAACATTAACATTATGAAAACGGGACATAGTGGGCGAACAGGACAGGGAGGAGTCGGGCGTCATTGACAAGTTTAGGCGTAATCCTGTCGGTACCTCAGATAACCCAAGTAACCTTCAACAGAATACCCAGAATTGACCTTTGTAGCCACTAGTCACCGCACAGTGTCATCGCCCCGATAACTTCATACCAGAAATTGGCATGATGGTAGGTCGAATCCACAGCCACGAATGGCCATTTTCTTCCGAACTGTTTAATAGTTTTGAGACGCATAATGGGCCGAGGGACATCCGGCTACGGCTATTGACAATAGCCTGGTGGTGACTAACTAGCCTCAGTGAGCACGGTACGTAATCTGCTTTTAGACTGCCTCCACCAGCGGCCTACGCTGCGCTATAGTACCGTGTATCATCCGTGATCCGATTGTTTACGAATAAGGGCAGCTGTCATTTTTTTTTGTTCTGCACATATAAAATCTGACTTTTTGTCAGTTTTTGAGTTCAAAAGCGGTTCTTTGTCAATACACAAGCTAACGACTACATAATTATTCTTTCAACACATATATTCAAGTGCAAGCCTTAAAATTGGCTTTTTTGAAACAAAAAATTACTGGAGATATTCATCATTTTCTACCCGGGTATCCAAAGATTTACCATCTGAATATCAAATCGTGCATAGCAGTTACACGTGTATTGATCTCGGGTATTGATTTAGTTTCCTTGCCTGTAAAAAATAATTATTTCCCTGGCGTCGTCGCTGTGCACCGTATTCAGCGAATAAAATGGTCTTCTATAATGTCAATGGTTGACAATCTTGTGCCCTTCAAGTATGGACTCTCGACCAAATGGAATTAAGACCTCTTTGTTTTATAAATGACATATCTCAACGAAAGCAGCCACACTTTGTAAAATTCCCACGTAATCTATGGCACTCGCCTGTATCACTGATATAATGGTATGAAACCAGTTTCAAAATTTAAGAAAAAAATCACAGATTTTATATTACATATCATTTGACATCCTGTATTTAATGTAGAGAGCAATAAGCCTATCTGAACAAGTTAGCGATCAATTCAACATACATATAACTCAATCGGAAGTGATACTTTGTTGCAAAGTACTGATTTTACTGATAACATACTATGTCACTAATGTAAACTTCATGAATGAGGAAAATTAAATGTATACAAGCAAGGGCTTAGAACCAGAACTGATTATATCCACAATAGTTAGCTTGTACTTGGATATTATACCCGCATGCGAAGCATGAACGGGTATATTGCCATCCTATGGTTGCGTATTGTGAATTTCAATCCATCAAATTGCATAGCTTCACTGTGAATTAGAGAGACTGACAACAGCAACCTAAGTCCTCAGCAAATAAGGACTGTAAGTTTGTGTACACCGATAACATGCGGGTATAGCCGTATTTGTGTACAAATATATAGCCTTCTAGTTATAATACTTTCTCATGTGCCAAAGGTGTCTGTCTTATTTTTTAAGATTAACTCAAGCTTGCAATGTTCATTTTTTTTCCAAAACCAATAACTGTGACCCAATATCTTTCCTGACGAACTTAGACCTGTACATTGCGTAATACTCGTCGTGATGATCGGGTCATAGACATGACTTAGAAAGTGGACAGCCTCGTCTCTGTTCATGATTTGTGGTGTTTTCTTCCTTATCCTGATTGATTTCATTATTTTTCGCGATCTATTGTCACATTACATGCTTGGAATTTTGACCCCTTACCAATCGATGACATGACTTTGCTGGACTGAAATCGGCTCATAACAGACTTGCTGAGTTTGCTTTCAAGTTTGTTTTCTAGTCTAGTGGAGAAACAGCGCTCTATTTCACCCACATAAAATGCTTGCAATTTGAACAGGAGATTTCGTAAACAAAGTCTGTTGTGCAGTCCGATTCCCTTTTGTCTTATGAGAGGGGCGAGCATTTTTCTTGTAATGGGGTCTCATCGCTGTGGCGACTCCATGTTGGCCAAAATCCTGCTGGCCTTCTCCGATAATCCATTGACGTAGGTAAAACAACCAATTATTTGGATTTTTCGGTGTTTTCACTTTTCTTAGATGTTTTCTTAGTTTTTTTGCTTTCAATGTGTTGTTTAACCTTGTTTAAAGACCAATTGAGATAGCCGCAGAGATGTATTGCTTTTTTGATCATTTCTTCTTCCTGTTGTTTATCATCCTTGTCAGACACTGAACCCGGACACTGAACAAGGTCATGACGAAGGTATTTTACCTTGTGTATTAAAATCCGGGCAACTCCCAGTCTGTGATGTGACTTGAAATGAAAGCATAGATATGTGTGCGAATCTTTGCGGTAAATGAGCAATTTCGACTATGAGTGTTTCGAGGAATAAGTTTTCCATCATATTCTTTTTTATATGTGAATTTGATATACCCTCCGTGGGGTTAGATCTGTGATGTTGAGGTGATTAGTGAGGTTGTCAACTTCGGATTTCACAATTTCTAAGTACTTTTTCGACATACGCGATTTACAGAGGCGGACGCGATACATTCTCTACCACCGATGAAATTGGGCTGCTAGTACATAATTATTATGCTACTAACAACGGTGCAAAAAACGACTTTTGATGATTTTTACAATTTTTCGAATGAGCAAATCACTGAATATGCCTTTAATTGTATTGTTATACATCCTGAATACTTACAAATAATGTTCTTGTTTCCTTATCTTGTATAGGCCTATTTTTAAATATTTTTTTTAATGTCAAGCATATCTAGGCATTAACAGTTGAAATCTGGAAGAACGCTGACGAAACTTCGGCCAGGCACAAGTAACCTGGAGGAGGTCGCCATATATAGCTGGTCGGGCATTTTTACGGACAGGCAAGAGTAGCCAACAATCTGGCTTACCCTGATCGGAACCGACTGTAACGAGGTCTTTTATCATGGGTCATCTGCCCCGCCTTTTACCAGATAAGCCACGGGGAGAGCGGAATTAGATTTTTTTTTGTCCCACGGGATCATATTAAATAATGAATATCTGTTAGGCCTACATCTTTTTTTCTTACATATTGTTCATAATGTGTGATTTGCTTCACAGCGACGCCCTCAATTTTACTCGGATTTCTACTTTTTGCATAATTATAATGCCCAGTGGTATACTAAAATACCACGTAAAAGACTAAGCCTGAAGTCCTTTAATAACAGTAAAATTTAACTTTTTGTATTAAAACCGGATCTACCCGGTTTTATTCAGAGTTCAACGATCGAGTACTTGCTAACATGTACCGTGTATGTCAGCTTATATGTACACACGTCGAGCGATACTCCGTGCAGTTACATGTAATACGGTCGGCGAGCGTAGTACACGCATTGTAGACGTTGGAATGAATCACAATTTTCTTCGTTATACCTCATTTGTTTGGCTCGAAATTAAAAGGGGATAATGTGATCAAACATTTAAATAAGAATCTATTCTTTATGCAAATCACACATTATTGCTTTAATACAACTCTTTGCAGCACTTATGCAAATGTTTGGATGGTACAGGGTGTCCCAAAAAAAGTGGCCCCTCATTGCGCCCTCGTTTTCTCCTATTTCTGAAAAGTTGATTAAATATATTTTGGTATGTAAAGAAACCTTTAATCGTTAGCTTTAATAAACCAAAACAATTATTTCAATCGGCTCACAACTTTTGAAGATATGTCCTTTTGAATAAAAGTGCCCATTTTCACTCTGTCCACGGATAGCAAACAGAGTGATTGGGATGGCTCATGCTGTGGAGTGGCCTGCACGATCACCAGACCTCACACCACTTGATTTATTCCTTTGTGGCAAAATCCAAGATCTCTGCAAACGTATTACTGAATGCATTCGCAAGTATCCGGCGCACAAGGATTGTTCGCAACGCAATTGATGCCATGAGGACCAGGGCTGAAACCTGTATTCGCCAAGGAGGCAACCAGGTAGAGGGCAGAGCAGCACAGTAAACTCATTTCAAAAGAACTAAAGACAAACCAAACAACCTTTTAGGTCTCTCTTTTATCCTAAAAAGAGAAATGACTTATGTTGTAAATAAAAAAAGAAAGCAAGAAACAACAAAGTAAGAAAGTAAGAAACATAAAACAAAAAGGCATAAATAACCAAGAAAAAAAAGGTAATTGCAAGTAAAGCAAAAGAAGTCCCATTCGGCATCCATTTTACCCACAAATTAATGATACTATTAACAAAATCCATTGCCCATAAACCCTCCGGTAAAGCCCATTCCATAAATAAAGTTATTTTATAAAGTTATCATTGAGGAATGTTTGATATTCATGCATGGTATGTGTACTCCTTTTTAATCTTTGAAGTAGCCAAACCTTCTCCGTGGACAGAGTGAAAAACGGGTACATTTCTGTAAAAGAGCATATCTTCAAAAGTCGTGAGCTGATTGATATAATTGTTTTGGTTTATTGAAGCTAACGATTCAAGGTTTCTTTACATACCAAAATATATTTGATCAACTTTTCAAAAATGGGAGAAAAGAGGGCGCAATGAGGGGCCTCTTTTTGGGACACCCTGTATTTTGAATCAGTTTCTTGTCTCCTTGCGGTCTCCTGAAGTTATTCCTCTCCACGCAGGTGTCGGCTGCAGACGACAATTTCAAATTTTCTTTAAAGACGCAAACAAATTCAGAATTTTACATTTTCATGACAATATTTGGAAACAGTATGAAAAGAGTATCAAGATGAGTACAAACATGTCTTGAATTGGTTTAGTGGTTCTTGAGATAGTAGCTCTTGATATTTTGATTTTTTTTTTATGTTGTAGTATATGGCATGCAGAGCATTATTGTTTCCTGGGTAGTCATGATGACCTTGGAGACACGGTATTTCCAATATCCGTCACCAGACCAGTAAACGTATTCTTGGATATTTTTCCAAAAGCGCTGCACCCTGTCAACAAGTTTCTGGACAGTTTTATAAGGGTGGGGGTGGGTGGTTCTATCGGGGTTTGGGTAGGGTGGGAGGGGGTTTCTATCGGGGTACAAGTCCTTCACTTTTTCACTTTCTTGACAGTTCCCTCTCCTTCTCAGTAGGCGTACTTTCCTTTGTATTCTTCGCCGCCATTTTAATAATAATAAAAATAAAAATAAATAAATATGTAAATAGTCCTTGAGGTTTTGGGACCTTAAAAGTTCACGTTTAAACTTGATAAGATCTTCGGAGCAAGATAAATCAATTGAATGGATAAAGCCCACTTTCAGATTGTCTACTTTATTCAGGCTGTCACATATACAAGTTCCCCCAGTAAGTTCACAAGTAGGGAACGTGGCACTAATCATGCTCAGGGCGAGATAATACTTATGACACTTATGAAATGGGGTCTAATGAACTATGACCCATCAAACACAACAAATACTTGCAAATTATCTTGCAATTAATCTTCTCCACATTGATTGTATTTAATACTATACAGCAAACCTGACTTACTCAATCGTTATTTATGAGTTATAATCTTCTTAGTCTCATCTCAATTATCTCAGTACATGATTATTTCTAATGGTAGTTATTATTTGATCTAAAAACTATTGGGCTATATTAATTTTTGAATATATACCTGCTAATGTCTGATGCATGGTCTACTCTTTGCTCAGGGAATTTGCTCTCCAGCTCCTTTGGTTTTTCAAATCATGCACTTGACATTGCAAGTTTCAACATTCTTCTGCTTCACATGTTTGTTTTCTTAAATCTTATTTGACTTCACTCAATGTGTTTATAATTATTTATCATAATCTTCTTGATATCATTTCATTATATATTATATTACAAGTGATCTCAGTTTATGATTCTTACTGTATAGTTGTCTTTAATTGATCTAAACATTATTGGGTTATGCTGATTAAAGTCACTTCATTATTCTTGATTAAAATTTGCTATATTTGATGCATGATTTACTCTTTGCTCAGGTATCTTCTCCAACCCTTATATGGGCCATTCATCTTCAATCATGCACTTAATACCTGCAAATAATCTTGCAAATAATCTTCTCCACATTGCTTGCATTACCATACAGTCTATACAGCTTATGGTTGATAATTTTTTTGAAATTATTTTGTCTATATTTGTATCCAAAATGTTTTTCGAGCTAATGGGTTACTATATCAGTCTTACTTACAAAGTTTGCTAATGTTTGATGCATGATTTACTTTTGCTCCGGCAATTTGATCTCCAAATCTTCATGGTTTTTAAATTATGCACTTGACATTGCAAACATTTTCCACTATGCCTAATGGTTGACACTCGACCTACTAAACTCATGGTTTATAATTTATTTAACTGATCTCAGTTATGACTAATTATTACTGACTGGTTGTTATCATGGTTATTATTTGATGGTTTTTCATCTAGTGGTTGCTATGCACAGTGTCGACGCCCTATACGATAAATATATATTTAATACTCCGTTGGTGAGCGACGGGTGAGTGGTATTTCACCGAACGCAAGAAAAGGAATTCTATCTGATTGGCTAGCAATCGATCGCTTATGTCGCTCAGTAGTCAACTACAAACTCAAAATGGAGAATTGTATTCAATTCGATTGAAATCGATTATTCTATTATTGACGTAGATAAAGAAAGTGATAGTGTGTCAATAATATACATTGTATTGCACCTGGGTTTTACATGCTTTCCTTTATATAATTATTTTCTCTAAGAGTTGAATATATCCAAATTTTTACCCGGGATTTCAAATTTTTTACCGCAAAATTGCAGTTAAACATATCCACAGCAAACTACCGGTCCTCACTAATTAGTGCATTTAATTTCCAGTTAGTGCATTTAAAATAAAACCTGTGATTTACCTGACAACAAATAAAATTTTCTTGCAATAGAAATATCATATAGGATACTGATATGGTAGGCCGCAACAGCCACAACGTGGAGCTGCTATACGCGTAGCTGACTTTTTGCTCCGTGGAGCCAAATTGACCAATCATGTTAGAGTTTTTCATTACTCGGAGGTAAAACTGACCAATCAAGTACGACTTACTCATTTATTCATTAAGAATTTGCCAGACGAGCTTCACGTAGTTGCAAGATATCCTCGGTCACGAAAGTTATGATAAAAGTAGTTTATGAAAAGTACGAACCGTTATTATTAAGATGGACATGCACTCATAAGAAACTCATACAGTATTGTACATAACTATAATAGCTAGGCAGAGTGGTGGTAAACCATGCACACAATTCTGCGATCTGCAGTGTATCGCCGGGAGCTAATTTGTACAACTTGCGCGGCGTGGCCTGCGGAATTCGACCTTCAGCAAACCAGTTCGGATTTACTTTATATACTAGTAGTAGGCCATTACATACTGTAGTTACTGTCCGTTTTCCTATACACAATACTCAGTGCGCTCACCACTGACGCGTGACCTCTACAAATAGTGTATGTTAGAAGTATAGGCCATTGCCTAGTTGACGTCACTGTATAAAAAATAACCGGCCAATATTTAAAGTATTCTCTGAAATTCTAGAAAATGTCCTAAATTTTTAGCTAATTTAGGTGTTTGGAAATATTGGTACTTTTGTGTTTTAGGAAGGATATGTAAACGACAGATAACACCAAAAAATATGAAGAAATTATTTCTAAACCGTGTTAAGTCTGCAAACCATTATGCTTCTCATTTTCAAGAACGCTGGTAACAATAAGCAGACTATTGTCTCATTTCGTAAACACTAAGCCCACACAGTATTGTTACCTTGCGTTCGCTTTATAATCGTTCACCCAACTGAAACTATAATACCAGCTCATTGCTCATTGCACAGGTAAAACAGACACAAGTGCAGTGTGTATTTAACCAGAGAAGATCTGATGTAACATAGTTGAGCTGTTTTCATTGAGTGTTATCTTGGTTTAATAGCTTTTAATGGGGTTTAAGTCCTTCAAAGGTCGTGGTGAATTCTACTGTAGACATGACTGCATCATGATTATTTTAAAGTCAACAACATTCAACAATATGATCACCGTGATAGTATGACAGTATCAGTACCGTGGGTGTCAGTGATCCTGGCCTGACACAGTAGACAAACAAACAAACAAACACGCCACACACATGACACATGCATGCAAGGTAACATTGACTATACACTAATCAAACAATGGTATTGGTCCTGTACAACTGGTTGTGGTTTATTTACATTCGATTCATTTAAAATCCCCATAGTAAACATTAATTTTGGCAAGAGTTTTCTCTCTGGAACGAGGATGCATCCACTGGCTCCGCGTAATGAAAAGATCTAACATGATTGGTCAATTTAGCTCCGCGAAGCGAAAAGTAAGCTACGCGTAGCAGCTCCACGTTGTGGCGGTTACGGCCAGCCATATACTGATCATGCGAAAATCGTAAAAACATAGAATAGAAACAGTGTGACAGGCTCTCAAAATCTCAAATTGTATGCTTTGCCTGAGTCGCTCGGGCTATCTCGAATAAAATCACCATGCGTAGCTGTTGAAAAACGTGAGGATTCATCGTACTATCACGGCAATTTTTAACACGAAGATATAGGGACGATAACGGTGTGCTATGTTTCATTATTACTTTTATTTTATGTATGACATGTGTTATCATGCATTTTGTGCAGCTTTGGGCTCTCTGAATTGATTTCTAGATGTTTATGCTCAATTCGACCAACTTTTGATCTCTACTTTGATAATATTACCAGTGCGTAAAGTGTGACTAGGCATACTCTTTTCCGTGTTTATGCTTACAAATCTTGTTTCCGTGACTATATTACTCACAATTCTATCAACTATTAAAACTGCCTAGTAAATAGTTGCATGTAACTTCCTTGTTTTGAAACACTTATGCTTACAAATCTTGTTACTCACACATTATGTCATTTAGGCGTTCAAATTGCTGTACTTAGATGGTTGAGTATCTAATTGTTGATGTGCTCCAAGTACATTATTACTACCACTTATTCCTCTGACAGCTATGTTAGTAGTACTAGTTGTACATGGTCGATTGAACTGGTCTACGTTGCTCCTTCGATACTTCTGTGACGCTCGATCGATCCATGCATGACTACCTGACTACCAGTCTTTTATGTATCACTATTCTTTTGTGTTCCATAATTGCTTTAACTGTTTTGCTCTGATGAACACTACTTTTATGGTTTCTGTACTTGTCAATATTTAGTAAGTTTATTTAATTTGAATTGATCACTTCTTAACTAAGTGATTATTTTTGTATTTTACACAACTTTTTTTTGCTATTGTTGTTAATTGTTTTATGTTCTATATATATGTCCGATTTCATCCCTGATATCAAATTTGATCCATTTTCATTCAACTGTTCACTTAATTCACATAATGATTTTTTTGATGACTCCCAGAATCTTAGCTATGACAAAATCAATAGCTGCAATTATCTAGGTGGTGATGATTTGCCTGACGCAACCGATTTTAGCACCAGTAACCTCTCAATCCTGCATCTTAACACCAGGAGCCTCAATAAACATGCAAATGATTTTTCAAATTATCTCTCCATCTTTGATCATCACTTTGATATTTACGGCTTTAGTGAGACATGGTTTAACGATCAACATGAAGCCGACTTAGTCGACTTGACTAATTATTCATCTGTAAATTGCATGAGGCCAGAAAGACAAGGTGGTGGAACGTCGCTTTATATAAACCCAAACATAAATTTTCGCGAAAGAAATGATCTTAAACTTGAGTGTAGTCATTGCGACTCAGTGTTCGTTGAGATAAATCACAAGTCACAAAACACTATCGTTGGTATCATTTACAAGCCAGAATATGTGATTTTTGACGATTTTAGGAACCAACTTTCTAAAACTTTGGACATTATCGCCAGAGAAAAGAAAAATGTTATCTTTTAGGAGATTTCAACATCGATCTCTTAAAATACGATCAATGCTCAAAATCCAACCAATTTGTCAACTTGATCTTTTCGCATGATTTTTTCCCATGTATTGATCGTCCAACCCGTGTGGTTCGCAATCGGCATGGCGTCATTTCTTACTCATTAATCGACAATATATTTACAAACGATGTCTCAATAAACATAAGTCTGGCATCACTATTACAGACCTCACTGATCACTTCCCAATCTTCACTATCTCAAAGGGCGCCAGGTTCAATTCGCCACCCAAACCAACTGTTAAACGAGTCAGGCAACTCAAGCCTAATAACATCAAATGCCTCAATAACGCCCTTTCTCTAACTAACTGGCATCTTGTGTATGATACTGATGACCCTGAGGTAGCTTACAATATGTTTAATGATAAATTACTTACTTTACTTGATATTCATTGTCCTATAAAAAACACTAAATCTAATAGCCGTAATAATCCAAAAAAAGCCATGGATCACAAAAGGCCTGATACAATCTATTACAACTAAAGATAAATTATACAAAATATTTATATCTAAACCCACTGATGATAATAAAACTAAATATACTAAATATAGGAACCACCTTAATAGTCTCCTCCGAATTGCCAAGAGATCCTTTTTCACCAAAGAAATTGAGCTCCATAATAATAACATGAAAAAGATGTGGTCTACTTTGAACAGTCTACTTGGAAGAAACAAACATTCTAAACTCCCTGATTTTTTCACTGATAGCTCTGGTACCAAAATCACTAAACCACATGAAATTGCCACCAAATTCAATGAGTTCTTCACCAACATTGGAACTAACCTTGCTGATAAAATTCCATCTCCTGACAGGGATTTTCAGGCTCGATCCACGCCTTCCATAATGAACAGCATTTTTCTATCTCCAACAACACCAGATGAACTAACTAAATTATGTGCAAAATTAAACGCTAGTCATAGTTTGGGTGTGGACGGCATCAGCACTATTCTATTAAAATCAATTATTAATAATATCAGCAAGGTCCTCTGTCATATCTTTAACTGTTCAATCAAAAACGGCATTGTTCCTGACAAACTAAAAATTGCCAAAGTAACTCCAATTTTCAAGTCAGGGGACTCCCATAACTTTTCAAATTACAGACCCATCTCAATTCTTCCAGCTATTTCTAAACTACTTGAAAAGGTTACCTATAACCGAATTTATGACTTCATTTCATTTCACAATATCCTTAGTCCCAAACAATTTGGTTTCAGACAAAAACGTTCCACCTACATGGCTATCAATGAACGCTACACCAAAATTACCAATTATCTAGATAATAGGCTCCATACAGTTGGTATTTTCCTAGACCTTAGCAAAGCCTTCGATACACTTAACCATGAAATTC
Source organism: Amphiura filiformis (assembly GCF_039555335.1). Lineage (NCBI taxonomy): Eukaryota > Metazoa > Echinodermata > Ophiuroidea > Amphilepidida > Amphiuridae > Amphiura > Amphiura filiformis. The sequence goes on along the minus strand of NC_092640.1, from coordinate 40,183,258 downwards.
TCTTAAATAAACTTGACACTTATGGTATTAGAGGCACTGCTAATAATTGGATACGCAGCTATCTTAATAACAGAAAACAATATGTAGTTTTCAATCAGATTTCCTCTGATATGACATCTGTCACATGTGGTGTACCACAGGGATCGATATTGGGCCCACTTTTGTTTTTAATTTATATTAATGACCTTCCTCTTTGTTCCAACAATGCGGACTTCGTCATATTTGCCGATGACACCAATATTCTTTTTTCACATAAAGATCAAAACTCCCTTGAAACTCTAGTTAACCATGAACTAGTAACCATTTCGAACTGGTTTAAACTAAATAAACTTTCCTTAAATATCAAAAAAACTAATTTCATGATTTTCAAAAATAAATATAGTAATATTCATAACAAAGATATTAAAATTCTCATAGATAATCATATTTTAGACAAAGTTCACACAACTAAATTTCCAGGCATATTAATTGATGACGATGTTTCATGGAAATCTCACACTTCCAATGTATCCAAAATGGTCTCTAAATATAATGGTATTATCCGTAAGGTTCGCCCCTATCTACCTCAGGAATCATTACATACACTTTACAACACTTTTGCTCTCCCCTACTTATCCTACTGCAACATTATCTGGGCTGACAAAAATAATTCCCATATAAATTCGTTATTCCTTATACAAAAAAGAATTATTCGGACATGCACCAACTCTCTTTGGCTTGCCCATACAGACCCGCTTTTTAAACAACTCAATACTCTCAAGGTGCAAGATATTTATTTCCATCAACTCGGTACATTTATGTTCCAATACCACCACAATCTCCTCCCAAAAGATTTGTCCATTAATGAGCTTTTTAGAACTAACAATTAAGTATTCACCATCACCATACTAGACAAGCCAATGATTTCCACGTTAAAATGTCCAACACCAAATTGGCTGATAATATAATTAGTATTCAAGGAGCCCTTTATTGGAACTCACTTCCCCAGTCTATCAAATCTTGTAGTTCAGTACCATCTTTCAAATCCAACTCTAAAAAAATCCTCATCAGCACATATGTACAACACTGATTAGCCTACACCTGCAGTTGTTGTTTTGGGTTTTTTTTTTCCTTTTCTCATTTGTCAGGATCTACTTTCATAAAATTAATTCAGTATATATTTTCCACATCAAATCGGACCCGTTTGTCTGTCTGTTTGTATTGTTCCAGTCTTTAGTTATTAGTATTATTATTATTTTGTTATATTAAAAATATGCTATTTGATAAATTTTGTCAGCTCGCTTAGCCTTGTATGCAGACTATCACTTTTGCATTTAATTGTTTTTTGCTCTGCAGAACTATACACCATTTACCATGTTAATTTATCATTGCATTAAATATCTTGGTGTAGATTTAATTTACAAAATATTACATTAAGGTTATTAATTATTTTAAACTGTTGTGATTTGGTAGTTCACAGCATCTTACGAATGGTAGTGACCTTTGGCAAAAACTGCATTGCTCAATTCATAGCGAGCGTGTAGAAGAATTAAAATATCACAGATATACTTTTATAGGTGCTGCGGTTCTTGAGTTACGTTGTAAAGAGGGCTGAAACAACAACACTTTTGTAAAACGTACATAACTCATTAACAACAATAAATCAAGCAAGTTTGCAAAGTATACGATTTGTAGAATGAACTTTTGCAAAACATCAAGGTGTTAATTTTCAATAATATATTGATCTAGATAATGCCAATCGATTTTTAGGTTGCTTCGACCAACAATACCTCGTCTACCCTTAAATAGTTACCTGCTATGTAAGTTATAACTTAGCTCATTATTTAGACTCGTTGCAAGTGCACGTGCAATCATGTGCTTATGCTTTCACCCGGGCTAAATACATTTTTGTTATTATTGTACCGTAATACTTATGCCATGCCTGAACTGTTTTATATTATATTGGGATTTTACAACCCCTTTACACCCTCCTGTGTAGGTTTGGTTGTTATTTTCACCATCATTACTCATTGATTTATTTTTTTTTTTTTTTTTTTTTTTTTTTTTTTTTTTTTTTTTTTTCCAGTGTACATTTTACAATCATAGTTTACTCAGATAAATACAGAAATTTTGATTTCTATACACCAGGTATTTTTAAATATTAAACAATACATAAACAGTACCAGCACACACACACTCTCACATACATATTTATATAGCATTTGATTTGTCTAGCTTTTACAATAAGAACAAAATGTTTAGTTGAAAAGTCCCTTCCAAACCTGCCATTTATTTTGATAAACTCGGTATTTTGAATCTTTTAAAAGAATGAATCTTTCCAATTTATGATAATATTCTATTTCCTTCTGAAGAGGGATAAAAGAAAGGGTTGAATTTTGGCATCTTTTTCTGTATATATAAAACTTAGTTAGAATGAGAATTAAATTGATAGCACTATTTAGTTTTCCTAAATCTGTCCCGAAAAGAATATGATTTCGGTTGAATGTGATAGGTATACCGAGTTTTGTAAACACCAGGTTTCGAGCTGAGACCAAATGGGTTTAACCTTTTTACAATCTGATAAAAGATGAATTATCGTTTCGGGTTCCTTGTTGCAAAAAGTACATATATTATCATTTCTTTTGCCAATTTTAAACATAAATGTATTTGTGGTAAGAATTCCATTTAAAATTCTGTACTGAAACCACCGTAATTTTGTATCCATTGTACATTTAAATGGCAACAAAGAATATACCTTCCATTCATCATCTGAAAAGCTACTATTTAATTTTACTTCCCATTTTCGTTTTGCTCTTGGTATCTTTGAGGACATAAGTTGTTTACAGATTGATCTGCAACCTTTTTATCTTTTAAAATAAAACTGAAATGAAATGGGATAAACGGCTTAGGAATTGCAATAAATGTAGCGTTTTCCTGAAATAGATGCTTGAAATTACTCTTAATTGCGCAAATTACACTGTTGTATTCCAAAAAATTTAGCCGTAATCCATAATTTGTTTCAATTTCATGAAGAAAGAGAAAACGGTTTTGGTTAACATGGACAAGGTCAGAGACAAAATCAATACCTGCTGTCCGCCATTTTTTATAATTTATTTCTTTACCACCAATCTTAAACCATTCGTTTTCCCATAAACATGATCTTAACACATCATCAATTGTATTAGGATTGTGTTTTTCTTTACCTTAGACCAAGATAAAGAACTTCTTTCCAAAAAACATTTTGGGAATTTTGTGCTACTTTTAGTGTATAATTTGCGCCCTTTTCAAGATCCTTAATATGTATACCAGTTGAAATAGAAAAAAACATCAATCCTTTAGCATCAATACATCCATTTACAATTCGTCTAATCCATGTACATTTCAGTGCTTCAAAGAATAAATCTACTTTAACCAATCTTAATCCACCTTCAGAATAATCATTTGACAATTGATCTCTACTTATTTTATCTCTTGTACCTTTCCAAATAAAATTATAGATTTTCTTTTGTAAATCTTTTATAAAGTCTTTTGACGGGTTAGGAATTGAAAGAACAAGGTGGTTAAACTTTGGTATCAGTAGGGATTTGACTATAGTTATTCTTCCAAATATGGGGTGATTTTACAATTAATATTTTCAACTGTAATACCACATATATCAGTATTTTTTCGTATGAGACAGCCCAACATTTCAGCACAAATTAGAAAGATATAAGGGGACAAAGGGTCCCCCTGTCTGCAACCTCTACCTAAATTGAATTGTTTTGAGGAATGTCCATTTACCAAAACTGAGGATTGACTTTTATTATAAAAAAGTTTGATCCATTTTGTAAAAGATGGACCGATATTTAGAAAATCTAATGTTTTAAAAATGAATTTATGAGAAACGGAATCAAACGCTTTTTCAAAATCTATAAGCAATAGCATACCTGGTTGGTCATGTAATTTTGTGTATAAAATTAAATCATAAAGTAATCTTATATTTTCTCCAATATACCTTATATAATATTACTCATTGATTTATAATTGAAAGCTTAGCTCTTGTGATAATAAGTTTAATATACCTAACCCACAAGGCATATATCTTGCTATTGTATTTATTATTATTCTAAAATTTTGTTTATCATAATTATTTAATACTAACTTTTGTAAAGGGTGCCACAACAACACGCTCTGCGTTCAGTGGCATCCTCATCATTTTCACCATATTATACGATGTTTGTAAAAGCTTTTTTATATTGTAATTATTTAATGGATGGAATTTGATGAAATAATAAAACTGAACTGAACAAGAAATGTCTTTAAAAAAGACAACGACATGGATGAAGACAATGTTCCATAACTAAAAACGTTTAAAAATTAATATCGGGTTATGTAAAGGATATGTAAAGGGTATAAACCGTTTTTATAATATTAAAACACATTTTTGAGAACTTGCTGCAATTCATTCTATCATAATGTTATGTAAATATTGACAAAATAGTTTACGCGTGTGGGAGTATGTTGTGGTTTAAGTAGGACAGCTCCATGTCCTCTTTCATGCTCTATAGGTCGGAAGTCCACATTTTAGGAATTCAATCGGATACGATGGATATGACATTAACCGGATTAAAGGCTCCGTTTACATCATATATAGCAGGTTCAAGTTCATCTTAGACGAGTATCAATTTGATTCTGAGTTGGGATAGAAGACCAATGACAAAGGTAAGATTTTATTCGCTGTAATTTGTCACTATGTTTGTTTGTTTGTTTTATACTTTTGTTTCTACTTTTTCTTTCCACATTCATGATTGTAACTAAATATTATTGCTATTGCTATCTTAAAAGCACGTGTGCATCTCCCAATTTGCTAATCAATTGGTTCTACACCCACTGTGTTGACATATGCAGTTGCCTGTCGATAGAGCTGAAGCTCTTCAAAGATCGGGAAAAAAGACCTCGTTACAGTTGGTTCCGATCAGAGTAATAAGCCCATTGTTGGCTACACTTGCCTGTCCTGTAAAAATACTCCGACCAGCTACGGCGACCCCTGCACCCGATCACTTGTGTTTAGCCGAAGTTTCCTCAGCGTTATCTCCTAGATTTTAGCTGTTTATGCCTATGCTTGACATAATATAATAAGATCACTGACTGCATCCCTCTCGTTTGCCATACCAAACTTTTCTAAATGAACTAAAGATCGCTTATTGAGGATCCTTCACAAACCTTGACAAAGGATATATCCCCAATTGCCAATGGCCATATGTCTTATATTTGGACCCTTAAAAGGGTGGCGGCGTGACATTTTTCTTGATGATAAAATGATAATTATATTTTCAAAATGAAGATGAATACTACACCCATCATATTGGTCTTGTTTAAAGCTTGGGTCTTTCTTTTGAATTTGACACCAACACCAGAGTTTTTCATTGATGCTAATTAATTTTATAATCAATTAAGCTAACAAGCTTGCAGGGTGGCGGATGTGAGAACACGTTACCATAGAAAGTCTATGGAAAATGTTCATAACAATTTGATGACATAATTTTTGCCTTTTATGTTGAGTTGAAAATAATATCAATGATTATGTAGTACTCACGGTTGTTTGATCGGATCATTTATTAAATTTTCTAACAAAACATTATATAATGTTCAATTATAGACCTGGACAATACCAGTAACTATCACACTAACATTTTCAGGTCTTTTTAACATAGATTTTTGTTTCTTTTCCAAATTATTCATCTTTTTCTGCTTTTTTGTGATATTTTTTATTCTATAAACTGCATATTTGTGAGCAAATTGAGGGCGCTATTTACACATATTTTGAATTGAATTAAGCAAAATAATATAAGTTATTCCAAACATTTTGTTGCTATTTGTTGCTCTTTTTCTGATGTTTTAATGCCATTATATCAATGTCTACCCCTTGTGAAGATGAAAACACGATTTAAGATAAATAGCGCCATCAGTGTTCAACTTTTCTTAAAAATGACGTATTTTTACATGCTATCAAACAACCGTGTACTGATGTCAGTAATTGTGGCAACTAAATAATTATGTACTTTGTTTATTTTCATCTCATTAATTAGACTAACGAGCACATTATACAGACTCGGCAATGCCTTTTTTTTCAACAGCCAATTTTCAGAATTGCACGTAATTAGTCTAAAAGTGAAAAACAAAGAGATGTTGTATTCTGTCTGGTTTGGAATGATATTTATGACTCATAGTAATTATTTAAAAGTTTTTAATCGGCTAATTAGCACTAATTAAACCTTTTGAATAATTAAGTAGGTCTGATAATGAAGGTGAGCCTATTCAAGCTCTGTTTGATTTTGTGGTCCTCAGATTGAGAAAATACTCCTGAAAAGATAAATAGCACTCCCAACCTATATATAACACATGTTCACCGGGGTTCAGGCATGTTCATTAAAAAGTTTATTGTTACACCCTGTATATCTTCTGGTACACCATGAATATTGACTCAGGTTTAGGTCATTATAATCTACGTTGTTTATGCTTTCCAGCAATATATACTTTTACACACCAGTAATTGGTACATAAAAGGTATAACCATTCATCTCAAAGTTGATGTTTTCAGCTATGAAAACGATTTGCCACGAATGTAGGTCTCAACTTGTGACACATGACCCTATCATTGCGTATAATAAGGACTGCAATCGTAAACAATCTGGTTCGCACCTCATATCCTAAGCCACTAGAGACCATTTATCATTAATTTGATCTCATGTGGTAGATTGTAATGTTTGAATGTGTCTATGTTCCAGTGTGAGACTCTTTCTTTGTTTGTGTGATATAGGCTGGCGGGTAATCCCACTCATGCTGGTGTGTTTGTGGGTTGTTTGTGCAGACAGATTACCCATGAGAACTAGACTGAAGACCCTGTTTATCAGGGTGACAGTCTTGTAGCTCAGTGGACAGCATCGGAAGCATAATCCGAAGGTCTGGTGTTCAAGCCACCGCCAGAGTGTTTCTCTGGCTTATCTACCTTTGCATATTACGTTTCTATTGTTTATAATTTCATGTTAAAATGTGCGATGCGTAGTTCTTCTTCTTTCATCTGTATTAAGAATTGCGATTGAGCATCATTACTTTAATCTCTAGTTTTTAATGTTTGAATGTTTCTATGTCCCAGTGTATGATGCGTAAGCTTGTTAATGGAGACTGTTAAAAAACTTTTACTTGCAAGAAGCAATACTTGAAACTTTGTCACGAATGATCATATCTTATGTATTAAAAGAACCCAAGGCTCCTACTCTGTGTAAATTATCACTTAAATTTAATTTCCAGCAATGTAGTTTATCGATTATGCTATTATATGTATTCATATTAGTCACCGGCCGGGCATATGTTAACGAGGGAACATTTCTGCATGCTCGGCGCGGTGTATTTCTGAGACTAATCACATCATTACGGTTTGCAGAAATATTTTGAATGAATACATGCTTATAATGTATATAATTTTGTAGAGACATCTAGAAACGGACCAGAATTTTAACGAAGGTTTATACACCCCTGCTGATACTGATGGATGCGAAAGAAGATTTTGGCGGGAAATCGTCACGAAGTGGCGAGGTTACCGTGACCAACCCAGTGTTTGAGAAGGAACCAGATGAGAAAGAAGCGCATCCTAATAGCAGTCAAGCTGAAGTCGATAACAACTATGATGCCGAAACTCAAGGTAAATAACAGAACTAAAGAATGCGTAATAAAGAGAAACACACGAAAAGCCAATTTAATTACTAAGTTGGTTTTGTTGTTGTTGTTGTTTTTGTTTTCGTTTTTTTTTTATTATTATTATTTGCTTCTTGTTGTTTTCAGGTTGTACATTTATATCATCAATGGAGGGGTTAAACTAATAAACACTTAATTGTAACCATTGAACGTTCTCTCATTTTTAAGGGTGGTAAATGAGCCTTGACACACCAGCAACAGAAATATAACCAACATGTTATTGTTCCACTGTGCACAGATAAAGCTGGAAGAAATTACAACCGTCGTTGGCTTATCATTCTGTTGGTGATAATTGTGGTAGCTATAATTGTGGTAGTGGTTGTATCGACTGCGGTAACTCTATCAAACAGATCAGGTATGCGATCTTTGACGAATGCCAAAAGTTCACCAATATCATCATCAAAGTCCCGGTAACAAAAATGTAAAGCCACAGGCTATAAAATGGCTTTTCCTTTCTACAGTCTATGGTATTATGTTAGGAATATGTTTAAAATGATTAACACTAAAACTGGGTTAAAAAGTGATTGATTGACCATTTGGACATTTACAAAGGCATTTGCGATTGAAACCCAATATACATCACCATCACATAAGTGCCAATCCGCCTTGAAATGTGTGTGGGTGGGGGGGGGGGGGGCAATCGGCTTAAATTGTCAAAAAGTGTCTGGAAAGGAAACAAAATAGGTAATTTTGCCAAAAAGGGAGGCACGTCCCCTGTCCTCCCCGGGATTGACGCCCATGGTGCGTCACACCGTCGAGCACATCGTTTCTACATCACCTACTACGTAGTTCGAAGTGCGCAGTGATGTGCGCATCGATTGCAAAGGACTCGCTGTGTAAATGTTTATGGCTGGTGAAGGTCTTTGCCTTTAGTGCAAGAGGTCGCGGGTTCAAATCTCCGCAGGACCAAAATCTGGAAAAGACGGGCAGATGGCATGATCTTGTTACATTCGGTTCCGATCAGGGTAATACGCTCGATTGTTCGCTAAACTTGCCTGTCCTGTACAAATGCCCCAAATAGCTACGGCGACCCCCTTCACCAGATCACTTGTGCCTGGCCGAAGTTTTGTCAGCTCACAGATATGCTTGACATTAAAAAATGGCAATACCTAGCGTGGACTCACGTTTGTATGTTAACATGCTCCAAATTGCGGCAGCCCATTTGCACATTTATTACTATATATTAGCATATAGATTGTATGTTTTTTTTCAATATGCCAAAACCTGAATGTTGATGAATTTGATGGTGTTTTTGGTTGAAAATCCTTTACAACAGAGTATGGATACGTTTTGACTACGAGTTCATAAGCTTTCATAATTTGATTCTTTTTAGGCCAAACTCAATCCAGACAACAATGGAGTACGTGGAGTGAATGCAGTGTGTCTTGTGGAACTGGGCAGCAGATGCGAACAAGAATGTGTAACAAAGATACTTGTCAAGGAAATACACAAGAAACAAAAATGTGCACTCCAATATGCAGTATGTTTGCTTACGTTATTATTACGTACCTTAGGCATATTAGACAAAAAAGTGAATTTTGACATAATTTTTAATACTATTATAAAACTTATACTAATAGTTCAAAGGATTCTCGATCAAGAATCGCCAGTAGACAACTACTACAATCGGAGCCCGATATAAAAATACTAGTTCGCGTCTGACGTCACCCGTCACCCAAACTCATAAACGGTATGTTTACTATTTGTCGTGGTGATTGAAATTTCTGAAGGCTGTGATATAATAGCGTTCCCTATGGTTAGTTTTTTACTTTCAAATATGCAAACCGTCTCAAAAGATTTGAAGAAGTCAATGCGATATAACAATTAATATTTTCAATCAAGCAGTCTATTCCAAAGATATCCCAGCAAACACAAAACGTTTTCGACATCATTCGCAAAAGGTTATAAAAGGTTGTCAGAAAACGTTTAAATGTCGGGTTATATAAAGGGTATATTAAGAGTATAAAATGTTTTCATAACCTTAAAAAACATTTTATGATAATCTACTGCTCAGCAAACAGGAATGTTTTACAGAAAACGTTTAAATGTCGGGTTATATAAAGGGTATAAAAACGTTTTAATAACATTCCAAAAACATTCTTGAAAACTTGATACAAAACATTCTTACAAAATGTTATTTTGGGGTTGAAAAAATATTTTGCGAAAAATGTTTGCCCAAAATATTTTCAATAACGTTTTAAAAACGTTTTCATGACCTTTATATAACCCGAAATTTAAATGTCATTAAAAGGTTTTGAAAAAAACATTTTAAGAACATTTCTGTGTTTGCTGGGTTCAAATATTTTAACATAATGTTATTTAAGTATTGACACAATATTTGACAAAAATGTTTGCAAAAATAGTTTACAATAACATTTTTTGAAAACATTTCAAAATATTGTTGTAGTTTGTTTTCATATAAAATGGTTTAAAACGTTATCATGACCTTTATATAACCCGACATTTTAATGTTATTAAAACGTTTTTACCTAAACCAAAAGCCAAAATATAACTTATTTAAAACGTTTTTGAAACGTTTTTGTGTTTGCTGGGGTGGTACTGTAGATAAAAAAGGATCTTTGACCACAAGGTCAGAAGTATCCTCATTGATTTTAACAGAATGCGAACGCTCAGATAAATATGAAGAAAATCATTATGCCAATCTTACCCTGGTTTATGTCAAAAATAATCTCACTGTATGTATGTGGGGGTGTGTAACACACACCGTGTGTTCCAAGGGCCTTGATGTGGTCCAAAGGCAAAATAAAAGCAATAAATGATTGTATGTGATTTTATTATAACAGAGATATCTACCATTACTCCACCAACCGTAACTTTGCCTCCAAGAACCACTCCAACCCAAGGTAAGTTTGAAATAAGCTTAATTATGCGGGTGTAGAAAATTTAAAAAACCTTCAACTTAGTTTAATGATGGGAAAAAGACAAAAGAAAACACGCTGTCCGATTCAGGTTTTCAAAACTATTGAAAATTATCAATACGTCGCAACGTGTGTTCGAGAGTCTCTGATTCAGCCTTGATGTTGTCCTTAATGTGTGTGAAATTTTAAAACGTCCACGATAGAGAGGGTTGTATTTTGCGACAAAGTTTGAAAAGTTAAAAAGTGACATCATTCATTCATATCATTCGACTGTAAAGTTTCTCCAAGCACCGCGATCCATAGTTAATGAGGCAATAGCATCTGGTTGTGAATTGTTGTTGATATCCCATTATTCCCTAACAATTTCTGTATAAACATGATAAAGTTAGATAGCGTGTCCTTTGTCGCCCTGGTCTCTTTCTGTCGTGTAATGGAACATACAGAGCATATCTGCTACATGGCTCCTCCACTGGAATAAACAAGTAAATAAGCAAGTCAATAAACGTAAAATATAAGTGAAAAAAAAAAAAAAAAGTAAATAATTATCACAAAACTTTCAAATTCGCATATTAACATTGTCTACAATTCGACATCTGCATTTTGATCAGTAACTGTGTTTGATATCGTTCATTTCATTTGACACCTTTCTCTATTCTAACTCTTTCTCTTTATATAAGATTTTTCTCTGCATTTGACCCATTACAACTTCTTTCAAGTTTTTGTTAGATTTCTTTCTTTTGTGAAGCACGTTAAGTGTTTGACAAAAGCCAACATTAAAAACATTAAGTATTTGCTTTAATCTGTGATTTATAGATGACGATGGAGACATGATCTTAAATTCAATGGATAACTGCCCTGTGGTGTCAAACCCCATGCAGACCGACAGAGATGGCGATGGTGTAGGCGACGCCTGTGACAACTGCCCTTTGGTGGCAAACCTCATGCAGACCGACGGAGATGGCGATGGTGTAGGCGACGCTTGTGACAACTGCCCTGTGGTGGCAAACCCCATGCAGACCGACGGAGATAGCGATGGTGTAGGCGACAATTGTGACAACTGCCCTGTGGTGCCAAATACCGCGCAGACCGACACTGACGGCAACGGTCTTGGCGACGATTGTGACACAGGTAAATAAATAGATAAAGAAATAAATAATTATACAAATAAATGAATAATAAACAAATAAACAATAAATGCATAAACAAGTAAATAAGCAAATCAATAAACGTAAAATATATAAAGTGAATACGTGAATAAATATTATATATTAATACCTAGGTAACGCCTATATGTCAAGTACCATTGAGGCCTATTGACCTTGACCTATTTTGCTGTGATACCTAGGTAACGAAACATCCAAGATGGTGCAATCCTATCCTTATTTGAATTGTTTTTATCAAAAAAAAAGCAATTAGTCACATTTACAAGGAGCATTTACGTGTTCTTTTTACATGAATGTTTGAAAGGGACGACATTTTATGTTATACGTAAGTTTTAAAGAATTCGATTTTCCCAATATATCAGGTCACCTTCCTTTACACGGCTGTTTGATGTGATCATTTATTAGTTTTTTCAAACAAAACATCATGTACAACCCCATTTTAGGCTTTAACAGCTAAAACCGATATCATGCTAATGTATACAGATGCTTTTGAGTCATTATCAACTTTAAATTTTCCCTCTTTTACATAATTATTCATTTTTTAAAGCTTTTCGGATATAAAATGTATCTATTTATGACAAAATTGGTGGCGCTATTTAGTGACTGAAAATTACTCTTTCAAGCTTTTAATACAAACAATTTCTATTATTTTTTGATGAAATGTTTATAAAATTTCTTTGCTCCTTGTTTCACCTATTCCATCTATTTTAAAGGCAGTATTGATCACCTAACCTTGCAAATTAATATAATATGATTTAGGATAAATAGCGCCATCTATAGTTGGAATTTAGTTAATAATGAAGAAAACTCTATATACATCATACAACCGTGTTTAATGGGTCCTTCACACGTGAGCCTATTATACTTAACATGCTCAGTGGCACAACCACGGGATGCTAGAAGCCCTCACTCAGGACTCGAGCACCCCGCCCTCTCCCCCTTTGAACCGTCCATTTGTTTGTTTGATTGGTTACTATTATTGATTGATTGGTGTTTAGAAGCAATTGTATGGGCTTGGACTTCATGGATGAATTGGGGTCAGTGTGACGTAACTTGTGAGCAAGGTGTACGACTACGACAACGAGTTTGCAGCTCCAATGTCGGCGATGAAGATAATTCTCAATGTGTCGGAAGATCTATGGAGACTGAAACATGTTCCGATTGGCCTTGTCCAGGTATTTAATGTAATATTACTAAACGTTATTGTGTGGAAACAACAATAACAACAACAATAACTAAAACAACTACAAATAATGAAAATTGTAAATATTTTGGTATTTTAATTGACAAAACGAAGTTTGTTTTTTTTCACAAAAATATTTCGTCCTTCACATCGGACTGGGGACTTCATCAGATAATACGACTGATATGGTCATCTTTTTCACTTCCCCGGAAACTGGACTTGAAAACAGACTAAGAAGTACCAAGGAACCAGTTTCTCGGGAGAGTAAATCAGACGACAAGATCAGACGACCATTTTCAGTCCCAGAACAACGCCAAATATGGATTAAAAGACCTTTGACCTTGGATGTACAACAGCATGTTATGATCTAATGGGAAACTGTGCACATCAACAAACACCATTTCTATCAAAAAGGCAACAGCCGATATAATTTGAAACCACATTAATTACTAGAGTTGGTTCTTCTCTTGGATTTGGACCAAGCTTTAGAATATCGACTGTTGCGTTTTGAAATAAAACAAACCAGAAATTTATCACCCATTGTAAAAGATATGGCACATGTATCGAATACATGTACATACATTGGCTGACCTTGTGGATTTCCTGGCCCAGCCATGCTAACCACATAAGGAGATTATACGATTAACCTAGTGCAGCTATTGTCATAGCAGGGTATTATTATGTAATACTCCTGATCCATATTTGGCGCTCTCTTGGACTGATTTTAAAGTATTCAATTGTTTTTTTCTTCTTATCTTAGATTGTAACCTGCAATGTAACGTAGGAACCCTAAACCCTGCTTGTGACGCATGTGTATGTGATACCCACACGCTAAATGGTTTTGTACATGATGTTGATAACAGACCTTTAGTGGGCGTCACTATTGCCTACGCGGAAAGACCCTACATCTATCTCGTAAATGAGACAGATAGTACTGGTATGTTTTCGATAGCCGGAATCTGTGCCACTCCAACATACATACTTGCCACCAAGGCGCTTTATGGAGAACAATCGGTATTAACTACTGTGGTTGACTCCATCACTTCTACAGCTGATATCACAATGAATCGAATGGGTGAGCTATTAATTCAAATTATAATATCCGGGTATAATATGGATGAGTGGGATGACCCGAATAACAGACCCACTTAAACATATTTTTTCTTATAGTTCCAGTAAGATTTATGGCTGGTGATAGCGGGATGTGTAGCGGTTCAATACCACTAATTCTCTATAACACAGTTTTCAATGGCAAATAGATCTCATGCATTAAGGTTAAATACAATTGAGTTTCAAGGCTTGATTCCAGAGGGGCGTAAGTTAATAATCGAAACAGCCATGCAGAAAAGAATGAACTCACGCGTACAATCTGAACTAGGGCCACGGACAAACCGCGGCTCGTGAGTCATCCTATATGTTGCAGGGATAGGGAAGGGGCGACCATGATAGGACCATATGGGCTGATGGGGGGGGGGGGGGGGTGATTGTGGGCAGCCGTTTTCGGCAATTTTCCTTTGGATTTTCTAAATTTTCAATTTTTAAAATGATCCTGGATGATATCTGTCGTGAAATAAATCAATGCTTCTATAGGCTATAATAGGCCTAGTATGCCTATTTATACCCTGATTATGCAATATATAGGCCTACAACAATAACTACAACAACAGTAACAAAACCAACAACCAATATTTTGTTAATCTAATTTGTAAAAATATATTCATAGGCCGCGCCTATTAGACTAGTACTGTAGGCCTATAGCCTAAAAATTCCTGAATTATATAATGAAAAAAACGGGCAAAAACAATCAATCGCTGCAGTCAGAAAGAAAGAAACGAACAAGAAAAAAGAATAAAGTGAGAGAAAAATAAAATAAAATAAATGGAATGGACCACATAGGGATTCGAACACGTACCAAAGTTTTCCAGCTCAAAACTATAGTATTAAAATAGTCGAACGTGAGTCCAGCGCGCTAACCGATTGAGCTACTGAGTGATCTGTGAAATCGATTGATCTCAAACTGACTATTATGGAATAGTGCATACCAGGCTCTTATGATAAACAATCTCATCACCGCTGTAAATGTCGGAGGTATCGATGGCGAAAAACCTCGATTTTTGCAAAAGTAGCTTAAATTTGGAGTGAAATTTAAATGGTAAAGGAATCGACATACTTTTGAGAAATAATGTAGGCAGTTAGAAATCAAAATTAATGTTCCACAATCCAGATATCGATTATGTAACATAACAGTGTTTTGTGGTACAAGATTCTCGAAAATTGTTCCCCAAAACGGGCTAATAAAATTTAATCGGTACTGTTTTTGGTTCTTCCCCATGGCAACATTATTTCTTTGGTCGATTTGTAGTACAATACAAAAAAGGAGAAAACAATCACTCGGCGTAGTTTTATACGGAGCGAATATTTGAAAAAAACTGCATGGAACGTGTTTTTGATCATGTGAACATGGTGCGTAAAAATGATATAAACGAAGGATTTTCAAACGGATTCTAAAAATGTGTATAAACACACAAAAATAATGTTAAGATACATCCATGCACCAACATTTGACTCACTGCGATATTTGATTGCTGAGAAAACGCGGTTTTAGAGAACAACTTTATACGTCTTTTATACGTTTTTATACGTTTCTTCGTGTAACCTTAAACTCGCACAGCAAATAAAACATTATCAGTCCAAGAGAGCGCCAAATATGGATCAGGAGTATTACATAATAATACCCTGCTATGACAATAGCTGCACTAGGTTAATCGTATAATCTCCTTATGTGGTTAGCATGGCTGGGCCAGGAAATCCACAAGGTCAGCCAATGTATGTACATGTATTCGGTACATGTGCCATATCTTTTACAATGGGTGATAAATTTCGGGTTTGTTTTATTTCAAAACGCAAC
This sequence comes from Amphiura filiformis, assembly GCF_039555335.1. NCBI lineage: Eukaryota > Metazoa > Echinodermata > Ophiuroidea > Amphilepidida > Amphiuridae > Amphiura > Amphiura filiformis. The sequence goes on along the minus strand of NC_092640.1, from coordinate 40,167,412 downwards.
ATTCGATATTCTAAAGCTTGGTCCAAATCCAGAGAAGAACCAACTCTAGTAATTTATGTGGTTTCAAATTATATCGGCCGTTGCCTTTTTGATAGAAATGGTGTTTGTTGATGTGCACAGTTTCCCATTAGATCATAACATGCTGTTGTACATCCAAGGTCAAAGGTCTTTTAATCCATATTTGGCGTTGTTCTGGGACTGATTATTATCAAGTAAAAGTAGACCGTTGAATCCCCAAATGACTACAATTTCAGCATATTATGACTTGAGATATGTTTTGCCTTAAACCACTGAAGTGTAGAGACCACTTGTAAATGGCCTTCCTTTTTTGGGACCTGAGAGGAAAACATAACCGGTAGGGTGGGACTATCCAGTAGATGTCCAGTGGATGTACATGAAGGAACTTTTCATCAAAACTGTCAAAAAGAATTATTATAGAAAACATGTCTGCCTGTATACTCTGAAATTTGCACATTTTTGGCTATATAGCTTGAAAATATTCAGTGATTTTAAATAGTTCCTCTGAGCACTGCCCAGCTCAGTGGTAGTAACTAGAGAATGTAAGGTTCTTTGAGCTACTGCAATGCATATATTCTTGCTTCTAATATCCAAACCGGTGGACGTGGACCAATTTTATTCAAAAATTGAAACAAGAATGTTTAGGAGATGGGCCTTCATGTAAGGGAGAAAACCACCCGGAACCGGCGGTCAACCAGCGATCGAGTTTGGATTTTATTCCTAAATAAATGAGATCACTCGCTTTTTAATTGCCGCCAAAAGTTATTGCAAAGATAGTATACTAGTCTAACAAAAGGACTTTTGTCGTTACAGAACTGCCAATGATCGTCGACAATCCACGTAGCAAAATGCGAGCTGTTGGTGAGAGTGTTGCGTTTTGCTGCTCAGCTACAGCTAGTCCTCCAATTACACAATACGAATGGTAAGAATAAATAAATATTAGGTATTATTGAGGGGAAAACATTTCAAAAAGGGATGATATTGATTATTCCAGTTTTAGCCACTGCATTTATTTTACTTTCTTAATTTTAACATAAAAAGCACTCGTTTTACTATTTACAAAGGTTCCGAAAGGGTGACATCTTAGAGGGTCCTGGGACAAATACAAGTACCCTTATACTCACAGAACTGGACTTGGACGACAGTGGGGCTTACAGGTGTAGGGTAACCAACAAGGCAGGGTCCGTGTACTCAGATGAAGCTACATTAACAGTAGGTAAGGTAGTAGTTTATTATTATGGTTAGGGATTGTTCAGAAATACTTTGGTGGGGGGCTGGTAAAAAGGGATTAAAGATGATCAGCAACATGCAACATCTGGGTTGGTCTAAGAAACACTGGCACTTTTTATCATAAAATTTTATATATCTTCAAAGTAGGCTACAAATCAGTATGATTATGTACCAATCTGATCAAATACAACTAAATCAAGAAAATATTGCAAATAAATTGGATTTATTTGCACGTAAACTTAACATACTTCAGCATGTTCAGTTTACTATTTCTCATTGCAAAATTATTTTGTACACAAAGGCCCATGGGTAGTTTTACCATAGGCAGAGTGGGCACAGGCCCAGGTACCACGGTCTTTGGGGGCCAAAACTGATACCTGTGTACATTTGCGTGACCAAATTAATCTCATATTTGACCATTTTAGCTTTTTGCATAAATTAGTTCTAATTTTAACAATATTTGACCATTCAAGCTTCAATATGGCCAAATTTTTTGGGCGGTTCACGCGCATTTGTACAGTACTATCATAATAGCCATGGATCCAAATTATGCACCTATGATCCTCCAAATATATCCTCTATTTCATTTATCCCTGTAAAATCAGATAAACACCCTGATTTGGGACAAATCTAAATTAAGTATAAAATGAAAATTACCCTGTGCTTGTATTTCATGCGCAATTGTCCCACCAAGGATTGTTTCGAACATTTTCAAGTATGTTTGTTATACGATAATGGAAGTCAAAAAGTTTAGCGGTCCATCGAGGGGGTCAAAAAGTTTTAGAGTGAAAAATTTGAGGTAGACCAGCCCCCCCTACCAAAGTATTAATGAACACTCCCTTACTAGCGGGTCTCCGCTAGATGAGTAAATGGGAGCGTTCACTATAACAGGAAGAATTACTGAACAGGTAGAATCATTGAAAAGGTACATTTTATTTATCTAAACTTGTCTCTTCTTACATTTTCTTTTTTAGATTCTTCTGCTTAGCATGTGATTTTCCGTTTCCATGTTATTTATTTATTTAACCCCGTTCCCATTATTTTCTAAATCTGTTCTTTCTTACATTTCTTTTTTTATTTGCTGCCTGTGATTTCCCGTTTCCATGTTTTTATTTAATTCTGTTCTCATTATTTTAGCTTCTTATTTTTATTATTATTTATTTCCTGATTAGTTTGTTTCCTTCTTTGTTTCGTTCCCGTTTCATTTAGTTACTTTAACCCGTTGGCCTATTAATTAGGCCTACTCGTACCTTTTTTGTCCTCATTTTAATTTTATTTTCCTTTATAGTACCGCTTTATGTTGTTTATACAACACACATCTTTTTCCCGTATTTATTACGTCCTCTCATAGCATACGCGTGTCTGCGGACGTGTTCACCCGTTATCATAATCCCGTGACCCGTCCATGTATCTTTTTGTCCTTTATTTTTCCTTCTTTCCGTATTATCATGTGACTGGTCTCTGGCTAGCAAGTCTCGTGGCTCTGCGCCGTTTTCGCGCGAATTGGCGTAGTGCGCATGACGCACGCGGCGCCAACGCGCTGCCGGCCAGCTGCAGTGACGCGTAGGCTGGCAACCGATTTTCATAACAAAAACCACGTTTTTACCCATATATTTTCACTGTTTCTGCAGCCAATTCTTGACCGTTTTCAACCAAATTTTCGCATTACCGTCTATATGCCTCGATGTCCCGTATGAATTTGGCGACATTTGGATCGAAACTATTGTAAGATAAGACACCGCCCAGACAAACAAGTACCTAGACCCATGACTTTAATTCGCGCAGTGAAGCCGACACTGCTTAGCAACGACTTTGACAAGGACGCATACCCGGACGCAAGCAAGCAGATATGTTCGCGTCTACGTAACATGTCGCATTTGACGCGAGCGATAATGGCGCAACAATCACGCAAATGAACGCGTCTTTCTCTCAAGACATGAACGCTTATTTCTCCGCATCCGACCACCCGACCTAAATCACCTTGGATACGGGGCTTCACCTCCCGCTGTGGTAAGGGATGGGCAGTCATAGGTCTAGGTGGTATGTCTATGGACACCGCTGCATTTGATTGATGTAAACGCGATATGGTAGACGCAGTACATGTGTCCAGGTGCGTGACTCGCCACTAACCGCGCGTGTTGGACAACGGTTGTATTTGACGCGTTTGTTGTCATGACCTGACCCGCATAAGGTTATTGACCTCAACGGTATAGCACACCGAGGTTATGTTATTTCCATAGTGATTGAATAGTTTTGCAAAAACGAATGTCCGATGGAAAAATGGCAAAAATATGTCTTCGATCAATATACCACTAAATCGAAGTCGAGAGTCAAGGCAATTCGGAGAACACTCGCGCACAAGATGTCGCAATCTTTCTTTTATTTATATAGATTATACACAATTGCAACTTAGACATTTACAAAATATACCTTGTGAATTAAAAAGTGTCGTTATACTGAGAGGAAATCTCAATCTTTTTGCACACGCATATGCGTAACATGGGGAGTGATGGTGATTACACGGGCCATCAAGAATACTACATCCCCCTTCCACCCCGGTATTTTCGTTTGTGACGATAATGGCACCGTTATTTAGTTTCAAAATAAACTTGACTCAAGTTAAATAATGCTAGCCTATTCTTATATTATTAACTAGCTTGCAAAGACCGCCTTGGGGTAGAGGATGGTCGGATAAGTGACGACCAACTAACAGCGTCCACCGAATTTGTTGGGGATGACCCTTCTTTGTACCACGGGGCTAACAATGGTCGTCTGAACCGCGTTGCAGTGCCAGGTACTACTGGAGCATGGAGTGCCCAGACCAATGACGGCAACCAATGGATCCAGGCAGCCCTTGTCGGTCCAACATGGGTTACTGGCGTGTTGATTCAAGGAAGGGAAGATTATATTCCACAACAATGGGTGACCAAGTTCAGGGTTCAATACAGTGATAACGGTGAAGATTGGAATTCTGTTCAGGATGATATGGTAATATTTTTATATCTTCATTAGGGGAGTAAAAACAGAAATTAATGAATATCACGTATCAAGTATTTCCACGGTGCCATGAATGTAGCAAACCATCCATCGAACATGGATAACCCAATGTAACTTCAACAGATTTGTACTCTTTATAAATTTATTTATGGGGGGCACTCGGTACATGTAGTAAAATACCGTAGAATTCCGTCTGCACGCATATGCATCTAAATGAGTGGTTTTATTTATTTGGTTATTTGTTTGTTTTTTATTTGATTTGTATGCAGATTGGTATCTTTTCTTAAGGACGCCCAGTACAATGCAAGCAAAATATACACATCTTTTATATTAGATTATGTCAGCCATTATTTTTTAATGATATTGAAATCATTCCCTACCACAGATATTTGATGGAAACACCAACCCAAATGAGGTTGTCACCAATCTATTCCATACACCAGTTATAACATCTTACATCCGAATAGTACCTACAGAATGGGTGGAACATATCAGCCTGCGTTTTGAACTGCTTGGTTGTGAAGGTAAAACATGCTGTTCTAGCTAGCTCAAAGTGATTTCCCTTTGATCGCGATACCCGAATAGAAAGCAAAGGGATTTCGTAATTTCGCGAGGGCACCGTTCACATGAAAGCAATATTTTAATATTTCCATAAGATATAGAATTGAATTTCATTTCCACAAAATGTTAGTTATTACTGTCAAATTATGTTCCCTTTTAATTTTGAACCGAACAGGCCAAACATAGAAAATCGCTATTAATTCCAGCGCATGTCGCCAATGTTTGTCACTCTGTATATCGTGACTGAAGTCGGCTCTTTTGCTGGCAGTGTTATGACCTTCATCGACACTCTTGGCCATATCGAATGTTTGGTTAAGTTCTCCGTTGTACATGTTGTAAGTTTACATAGAAGCTTTATTCTCCTTCTCGACGTGATGTTATTGCTTTTGTCACAATGGCAAAACGCGTACAAATCGTCGAATACTACTACTGGCTCTTATGTTTTGTTAACTTTTCAGAATTTTTTTTATGTTTTACAGATAATGCGAGAGGATGTAATTCTGAACCAATTCCTAAACTCGTGCAACTTCCACCTGATTGTGTGCAACCGAACAGCGGAGAAGCAACATATGACGTTCGAACGTGTCCCTACACCAGTTGTGGCGGAATGCAAGCAAACCAAACTCAATGTCAGGACCCCACCGAGTATTGCTGTGGTGTAGCTGATATTGAAATGGTTAACATTACGTGTACGAATTATGAGATATCCTTACAAAGAGTTTTGACATGTGGTTGTACAGCCTGCCAGGTATTGCCGATTAGAATATACGGTAGAGCTGTTGCTGCATCTGATGATTCGCCACTTCTTTTAGGCGATATTTTGCTCAACGATGTGCAAGTGGGTAGTACAAATCTCCAGGGATTTTTTGAGGTTCAAATTTTAGAACAAGTGACACGTGTATCATTGACATTCAAAGATTCAATTTTTAACAATCTTGTTGAAACTACCCGAGTGATAAATGTAGTAAGTGGTGCCGACATCTTCGTCCTTGTTAAGATGCAAAATCGCCCAAGTCCCGTTGTAATTTCAAGTAATGTTGAAAATACGATGTCCCTTGGGTCTAGTGATTATGAACCGTTTGCTGAAATTGCGATACCACCAAATTCTTTTTACGATGAAAATGGGGATTTATACACAGGGCAAGTCAACGCATACGTCACTAGTATTGACATGCGTAAAGAGTCTGATCTTGAAACTGCCCCGGGAGATTTCACTGCTGTAGATCCTGAAGGGGAAATGGTAAACTTAGAGTCATTTGGTATGTTTATGATGGATTTTACTACACCTGATGACAATAGCTTATCTGTTGCAGGTTCTGTTCCACTCTATATAGATCCAAGTGTAGTACCAGCTGTGGATAGGAACGTAGGACCTGATGGGGTATCAGATGTTGAAATGTGGGTTCTGAACAAGAATACTGGGGTTTGGGAAGTGATTAGCCAATTGAAATCAACGACAGGAAGACGACGTCGAAAGCAAACTTCCCGATACGTTGGTGAGATAGAACTTAGCCAGTTTCGTACTTACAATATAGATAGAATAAGGCATAGGGGTGAGATTTGCCTTGCTAAAATTATACCATATGCTACAAATGCCTATTCAGATGTACTTGCCAATGTCCAGTTCACATCTGTACTTCAAGATACCACTGGCGTTGATATTCCTTTTGGTTCAATTGGAAGAGGAAACTCTTATTCTAGTTCTGGAGCAGGGGTAGGTTCCTGTATACAAATTGGATGTACTAAATCGGGCTCTCTACAAACCTTCATCTCAGGTGCGCAGAATGGAAACTCACTGTTTCCTGAAAGTGACCCAAACCTTCTCGCGATACCTCCAAGTATTTTGTCAAACTTGAATTTTGCAATAAGCACAGGCGCCAACAATAACATGGCTATAAAGTTGAAATTTCCAAACTCAGTCGTTGCATCGTCCTCTCCACCTGTGTATGCGTATTCGGACTATAGCAGCAAGTCTGACTTAAACAGGTGCCGAGCCGCAACAACTGACATGTACCATTTCAAGTTTTATTTTTCACAAGAGACCCAACTGTCAAAGATGGTGACAAAGGCCAATTCTCAGTCAGCTCAAACATGCCACCTCGGTCAAGACAGACTTGAGACTCCCCTATCTTTCTATCCCCGCGATAGTGCTTATAATTGCCCAGATGATCCGTGCTATCTGAGGTTCTCCGTACAAACAAATCAGAGTAGGCTTCGCGTTGTTGCGAACAGCTTTTCGGGCAAATCAGCCAATGTCTTGTATGGAATCCGCCAAGTCGATGTCAAACCAGATTCTAATGGTGTAGCTCAAGTTTGTATTGAGTATAAATGTCCAGGTTTAGTCTTTGACAAAGTAGCAAATAAGGGACCGGATACAACTAGGGTACAACTGCAAATATGGGATGTGAATAACAACCAATTAAGTTGTAGTGCATGTTCTGCCTCAGGATTCGTGGATAGAATAGCAAATAGTAACCCAAATAACATGATTCCTGCCTGCAATATGGCTACCGTTTCTAAGTCTTCATGGGAGTTTATAATCGATAGTTTTTATGATTCGTCTGTTGGAGTTTATGGGAAAGAGGTCGATATAAATGATAAACAAAAGATGGATAATCATGATCTGAGTAACTGCGAAGAGAGTAGTGGAACTAATGCGGATGCGTTGACTTTAAATTGTTAAAAAGATTGACAGACAAAACAAAGAAAGTAACAAAAGTTAAAAACAACCAGAGCCAAATTAGAACATAAATATGCCAATGGGGAGAGAAGAGAAAATTTTAGGGATATCTGGAAATTGTATCTTGGTGTAGATTATTTATCCAGTAGTCTAAAACTTATTTGGCTACGTTGTGTCCAATACCATCGGAGTTCATCTCACATTTTTTTTATTGCATGTAAAGCTGAGTCATTTTTAAGAAGAGTTGAACAATGATGGCGCTATTTACCTTAAATATTCTTTGCGTCTTTTCAAGTTGTAGACACTAGTTGTATAATTATATAACTCATATCATTTGGCTAATTTGAATTTAAAATATATGTAAATAGTGTCCTCAATTTGCACACAAATGTACAGTTTATAACTGAGACCATAATACCTATTAGGTATTATGGTCTCAGGTTTATAAAATAAAAATTACCACAAAAAGCAGAAAAATGTATTTGATATAGAAACGACAATCTATGTTAAAAATTGCTACAAAATATCTGTGTCTATACAATCTATGTGTTGGTATTATTCAGGTCTAAAATTGAACATAATTTATATAATGTTTTGTTGGAAAAATGAATGAATGATCACATCACATCTGATTGATGATGGTGTGATGTCAGACAGCCAGGAATGTCTTGTACAGACGGGTCCCATGAGTGTGACAATTAGGAGCGGAGTCCCCCTTTCTATTTTTTTTGATTGCTTTTGTAAGAAAGGATGCGTGTCACTGCCGACATAAGATATAACGTACCTCATGTTCAAGTCTAACTGATAATTTCAGAAATAATGTCGTTGTAATATTTGATTCATCCAAGCCTAGTTGTAATATTTGATTCTTCCAAGCCATTTTTTCCTATTACTTGATTACTATATCCTAGATCAACGGAGAGCCAAATACGATTTTCGTATTATAAACTTATACCTCGCTGTGTATTAAATGGCAGATCTGGAGCAATTAAAACTTGCATAAACTTTGGACCAATTTTGGGCGTAAAAATATCTCCAAATCCCACGGGAATGACCCCTTGTCTTGGGTGTATCTCAATTTGGGTCTATAGGTATTGATACTGTATAGTATTACAGACTTGACATTTAATATGGAATATTTTTTCGCAAAATTCCAAGACTGGTCTGGACGCAGACTGCGTAAACCGCACGGGCTAAATATTAATTGGGGTGTGTCGGGAGATGGTATCAAATAGTTGTTGGATAGAAAACGTGCTTTCCATAAGTTTACATTATGGAGCTCTAAATGTAGCGAATTTGCCTAAAATGGCGGATTTAGGGAGGCTGAATTTGAGCTTTGTGGGGGACACAATTTCGGACTTTATGCAACATCCAGTGCTGTTATTATCAAATTTATAGGGGTTTGAGGTGATATTTCTGAAACTTTGTCAGCAATTGGCATGTAGCACAGCTGAAATACGCTTGTAATGTACCAATTTTTTGAACACGGGAGGAGCTTAAAAATAGGGCTCTTAAGAGTGGTACATACTCAGAAAGGTTGAATGGGCCCCTGGGGTCAAATGGTATAAACTTGCGGTACAAAAACAATTACAAGGATTCCTGGTTGTCCAATGAACTCACGATGTTCCTTTGTGTACATTAAGTTTATAACATTTGGCCCCAGGGGACCATTCAAATTCCCTGAGTACGAACCACTTTTAAGAGCCATATTTTTTAAAGCTCCTCCCACTTTCAATACTGGTAGATTACAAGTGTATTTCAGTTCTGACGAACACTTATAGGTATTTACGTTCAGTAAAATCGCCTCAAACCTCAATAAATTTGATAATATCAGAATAATGTTGCTCAAATTCAGAAATTTTACCCCCACAAAAATCAAATCCAGTCTCCCTAAATCCGCCATTTTAGGCTTATTAACTACATTATGAGCGCCATAATGTAAACTAATGGAAAGCACATTTTTTGTCAAACAATATTTTACACCATCTCCCGACAGACCCCAATTAATATTTAGCCCGTGCGGTTTATGCAGATCCCTTCCAAACCAGTCTTGGAAGTTTGCGAAAAATATTCCATATTAAATGTCAAGTCTGTATTATGTCCTGTGATGAGCGATTTTGTGTGCGATATTATTTAACAAATTATTGGAAGATCATAATCTAAAGCAGATTATAATACCGTAGAATTCCATCTACAAACACACAATTTTCCTCGAAATGGGGGTTTGTTTAACGAAAGAGGCAGACATCCTCCACAAAACATTATTTGGAGTTTGACTAACTATACTGATACAGACGACGGTACAAACATGTATTATTGTAAGACCAATCTATTACAATGTCAAAAAAAACCAAAAAACCCCACTCATTTAGATGCATATGCTTGTAGACGGTATTTTACTACATGTACTAGGACCAACGTTAATGGTAATGTGCTATTCCAGTCGAAATCCATACTTACCCTATGGAAGACATGACCTTAATTTTTCACACATGAGAGTGATTTTCAAATGGAATTACCTGAATGGATGACTCCATTTGAAATTCTACACCCCCTGTATGGGAGATTAAGAGCATGTCTTACATAGGTGTATGGATTTCAACTAGAATAGCCCAATTTATAGTATCCAGTGAAAATTATATATTTGGCCGTTTATTTGCACTTAAAAGAAATAAATAGGCAATCAAATCAGCTGTATGAGTTTGTAGACTTTATGAATGTAAAATTATAGTGTGAAACAATATTACTGTGATGTTAAAGATAAGAAAGCAAAATAATAATACAATCCTGACAAAAGGAGTAAATACAAAACAGAATTTGTCAAGTGTCATTTTTTAGTTATTCTATTTTCCCATTACACTTTAATGAAGTCACTGAAATATATCAAATTGTTGGAAGAATTCTACTTTGTGAGGCTATGCCACCCTGTACCAATTATTAGGTTTTAGAAGACTAAATTTTCTCCGTCACTATTCATTTGGGAAAAATATGGGAAACTAAACTCGTTCGTTACATTATTAAGCAACATGACATTTTCGTTTTTCGCGAGCCGCCATTTAGCTCTATTTGTATTATGGAGATTACTACTACTTAATACTGCCGTTGCCCCCAAATGATTCCAAAAAGCTGATTTGCTCCCAGATTTGATGCTTGTATGATCATGCACTAGTAGAAATTTATAATGAGAATTCTTTCAAAGTGATGAGAATTGGACAAAAGTATGAGAATTTAACATTTTCTCATTTCTACGAAACTTTCTCATACAATTAATGAGAAATACTAATTAATGTGTCAACCACCTGTCATATTGTTTTAAATGAGAAAAGGTTGTTGACAAGTTAATTAGTATTTCTTATTCATTTGGATGAGAAAGTTTAATAGAAATGAGAACATTTTCAATTATCATAGTTGTGTTCACTTCTCATCGCTTTGAAATAATTCTCATTTAAGTTTCTACTAGTCTAATATAACGGTATGAAAATATGGAATGATTTTACTTCAAATAGTTATACAAAACTGTTTGTTGTGTCCATTTGAATTTGATAACTTTATTATTCTCAAGATTTTTATACACAAAATGCGGTAATGATCAATTCTAAATATTTCATTTATTTGTATTTTGATTAAAATTCATTGTGCGATTGGTGCCTGGATTTTTGACATGCGGAAAAGTAATTGTCATTTTTATATGAAAAAATAAAATAAATTTGTAATTTTTCAGATACTGTTACCCCACGAATCCATCTTTAGGTCCTCATCCTGCGACGAGATACCAAATCTTACTTTACATTTCTATACAGCATTTATTCTAATCTTTCGAACGAATGCGGTAATGTTAAATGACAACCATGTTAGAAAGAGCTCAAAGAATTGACACTATCTTACCTATAAACCTGGGTCTTTCTTAAAATTCGTAACAATCAACAATTTATGAAGATATATAAAATAAAAAGTCTGCTTTGCGTTTAGTCTTAACCAATGTCTAATATGGGTTACAAGTTTAATATTGAAACAAAATATTAATGACAGTGACAATTTACGGTGCGCACCCGGGGGGGGGGGGGGGCACTCACATTTCCCAGCTATACGGGTATGTGCCGCGGCGACGACCCCCTTTTTCAGAGCCGCTGGCCGTTCCCTAGACCCCATGAATTCATTGATTGCCGCTCTTGATGACTCGATTTTCTTTTCTAGCCGTTCGCTGGACTCACAGAATTCATCATCTCCGCTCTCATTGGCATGTTTTCCGCGCTACGTTTACAAGCCCAAAAGCTATACTTTTGCAAGCCCAAAAGCTTCCTTCAATGGGGATTTTCCATCATTTCTTCCCCATTTAACACATTGTAAGGAATAAGGTGAATTTTGGGCTCCTTTTTAGGCAACACTGGGCCAGTGATTGTTTTCAAAATGTAAACATCACTCGAAACTGAGCGAGCTGTGGGTGTGGTCATCGGACTTTTCGGCTGATGGTGACATGAACATTAATGAATTGAGACCATCATTGCGAATAAAACTGGAAGTAAATATTATGACTATAGTACCTCAAATATGTACACTTCATTGACTGGCCCGAATAGTGAATTTAGAAGTGATTTTCGATCTATCAGCCTGGTGGAAAGACTGTCGAATTCTGCACACTTGACATTCATGGCTCCATTCATTCACATAAAACTAATCATGTTTTTCTTTGCGGCAATATTGAGAAGGAAAAACGTTATAGATGGGTTTGCAGCAAAAATTAAGGTACATCATGAAATCTCGATATCCCCTTATTCCAAATGTGACACGACCTGGTCCATGGTACTATAACTACTACATGTACCTTATACCAACATTGGGCTATACTGAAAACACCAAAGATCTAGCAAACTTGGTTCTAAAGTTTTTTGATGTGTATTTTCTTATGTATTTGCCAAAAATGACTTCTTTGGCCCCATGGAGCAGATTGTGTCACAAATGAAGCAAACTTGTTTACAACGTCAGCTGCATGTGCTACGATCTTGTACACATATTATACACTAGGCATAACTAAGAATAAAGAAAGATAATAATTTTGTGCACAAACTAAACAAGTGACTGCAATGAAAAGTATGTACATAGATATTGCGTGTTTTGTGCCATTCTGTTCATACATATACAGGGTGTCCCATAAAGAAGTGAATAACCGAGTGAATAAAATTGAATGCAAGTCGAGAAATAGAAATCAGAATAGCCTATTTTATTGGGGTCCTCTCGCTATTCCGAAGGTCCGCCATTCCGAAGGTTCACTATTCCGAAGGTTCGCTTTTCCGAACGTGTAATTTTACCATTCGCTATTCCGAATGTAATTAAAGGTTCGCTATTCCGAAAAAACGGTTCTCTATTACGAAGGTTCTCTATTCCGAAAATTCCCAAAACACAAACAGGTTCTCTATTCCGAAAACAGAAAGGTTCTCTATTCCGAATATGTAAAAAGTTCTCTATTCCGATTATTCAAATATGGGTTCTCTATTCCGAAAACGAATAAAGGTTCTTTATTCCGAAACAAGTCACCGTGTTCTCTACTCCGAATATGAAAAAGGTTCTCTATTCCGAATATGTTATAAGCAGTGGAATTCGTAACATCATGGCTAACCGAAAAACTTTACTTGGTTTCTTTTAGGGCCTTTTCCTCCGTCATCAAACACATCATTCTGTCAAGGCTAGCGCTAAAACTAAAAAGGCCCCAGGGCCCATATGTGGTCACTAATGGGCCCTACCCCGTAGATTTATCCTTTGCCCATCTTGGCCCCAGAGGTCAAAGGTCACGTGGCCCAGATTTTGGAATGGAGAACCCTTTTTTGATATTCGGAATAGAGAACCTTTTTTTCATTTTCGGAGTAGAGAACACGGTGGCTTATATCGGAATAAAGAACCTTCTTTCGTTTTCGGAATAGAGAACCCATTTTTTCATATTCGGAATAGAGAACCTTTGTAATAGAGAACCTTTTTAATTTTCGGAATAGTGAACCTTCGGAATAGCGAACCTTTGGAATAGCGAACCTTCGGAGTAGCGAAGTTTGTCATTTTATTGTGCATCACATACGAAAAATTTATTTGATTTGGTTGACTTGTTTCGAAGAAATTAACGATTACATAATGCGCGCATCAATGCAGTTCATTCCAAGTTTGATCAACAGGCGTTTTTTTCATACTCGCTCACCGCTTCCTAAAGTTTGTGTATCTCATTAAATTTAGTCCACATAATCTATTTTATAATCCGACGGTCTTATGTTATTCATGCTTTCACTGAAAATGAACAACAGTTTGTCCAAAAAAACTTTGATTTCTGCAATTGGAAGTTTTCCAACTTTAATTCTTTAGGTTGTGAAAATATGTTATATTTTAACTTTCCAACGAACATTTGAGCCAAGAATGACAAGGATCGAGTGCTTACAGCGTTAAGTTTTAAAAGATTTAAACTTTGCATTACAATTTCTTGGAAATATTCCCAACATTAACAAAAAAGATATTTACAAGTACCGAGCATCATCTTACATGCAAGCTTTCATTTTCAATATCCTGCAGGTTTTCAAATTTGAACAAAACCTAATTAAATGTCTTGCAAGAAACAGATTGTTTAAAAAGAACGAAAAGGATTTCACCAAACAAAATATGATGTCCATTGGCAGTTAACCACTAGTGTGCATTGTGTTGAATGATCTTTCTTTCAAACTTGGAATGAAAGGAATTGACGCATGCGTTATGTAATCGCTCATTTCTTCGCAATCGGTCAACCAATTCCAGTAAAATTAGCGTAAAAAATGCAAAATAAGATGGGTTACACGCTGATTTTTAGATTTTTGGATTCTGATGTCTATTTCTCGACTTACGTTCAAATTCATTAGCCCGGTAATATTTATGGGACACTCTGTATATGGCTGGCTGATAATGGTGTATATGCATCTATGCAGCTTTCCCTACAGTGTAAGTGTTTGGTACTGTTACTGGTCTACATTACGTATAGTGTCCAAAGAGATTAGACCCAAAGAGTACCAACTCAGAATTGACCTGTGCGTGATGGTTAATCCACCATATTGGTTTGTCACACATGGAGACCAAAATAGTATACCTCTGGCAATTGCTATCTAACAATAATTAAAATCTCTAAATTAAATTTAGCATGCATTATAGGCACAGAACACAATACAAAGAAGCATACACATTTCAAATCAAAGTTTACGGAGTGAAATAATATCCATTAGTGAAACTAACACATAAAAAAGGAAGGAAGGTTTTATTTCAAACTCTAATGGTGACCCGCAGGTCAAATTGCTAGAAAAGTACATTAAACACACCTAAACAGACACAATGCAATTTGCAGGCAGCAGCTTAATCAGCGCCAATATTGAAACATTGAAACAAACAAATATACAAACATCCAATCCAACCCAACCCCATCCCCCAGTAGGCAATGAGGATAAAGTGCCTTGCCCAAGGACACAACAAGTTGGCACGAGCGGGGCTCGAACTCACAACCTGGCGGAGTTGGTTCTCTTTGTGTTCAATCCCTTTATGACAGTCACAGAAACTTAATTTATTTGTTGGGCTTGCATAGTAAACCCCTTCAATCACAGCACATATCTTTGAAGTAGTTGCTGTTGGAAACAAGATTATACCAAAGTATGCTTAACTAAATGACACGGCAAAAATTATTATATACCCCTTTCATTCCTCCACCCTATGGTTAATGATTCTAGTAGTAAGGTAGTTACTTGCCACACATGAAGCCTGAGTCATTTACTCTAAATCTACATCTCCTTACAATTACATGTTACATTGGCAACAAGATTATGATTTTTATAACAAAACTCAAGGATTATTAATTGATACCGCTATATCTACATGATAACATCATCACACAAGAGTTATATACTATTATCAATAATTACATAAAATTCTAGTGCCCATTTCTATTCACCGTTATGTATTCTTCTCCCGTGCGTTATAGTTTACGAA
Organism: Amphiura filiformis; assembly: GCF_039555335.1. Taxonomy (NCBI): domain Eukaryota; kingdom Metazoa; phylum Echinodermata; class Ophiuroidea; order Amphilepidida; family Amphiuridae; genus Amphiura; species Amphiura filiformis. The sequence continues at coordinate 40,151,949 of NC_092640.1, read as the reverse complement.
CTGGGTGACCATACATATAACAAGCCACCGTAATTACAAATAGTCATCATTTTACAAATTAAATTAAGTCTAAAAATAATATACATAAAGACAAACAAATGTTTGCGCCATATCATCATGACCATGCTCATATTATAACTGGCCCTAATAAGTCATTGGGAAGTATTCAACTAGAACTAGAATATTAGAACTAGTAATTTCAAACTGTATTTTACAAGTATATAGATTTGAAAGTTCAAATTACAGAACTGTAGGACTATAATGAATTCTAGTTAATATTTTAGAGTCTTTTCTCATAATTCACTGCATACATAGAAGCGTGTACTGTAATAGGTTTTTCCCCCAAATGGATTCAATTCCGCATTGCGTCATAATACTTGAAAAGACAATAAATTATATCAATGCCATTGGTATACAGTAGTTTGGGACAGTATTTAATCGAGTGCCCGCATTCACCGAGTGGTAGTTAACTTATGCAGTGGTGATTTTCCTAACAAGTCACTGTTTTAATTTAAGATATTTAGCGTTTTAATTTAAGATATTTATTTCCTAAATTTTCAAACTAAAATATCAATGCAGCAATTAATTGCCCATTGTTTTATTATATCTGATGTACTCGACAGGTTTATGCAGAATAATTACTTTGCAGAAGTGCATTGGTCAAGATAAACAGTTAGCTAAGACATCCCTGACCTTTCCAGCCTTTCTGCCGAGGTTGGTAACACATTGTAAAACTTGGTTCCTTATTTCATATTTTAGATATATTCCAATGTATCTATAATTTACCAAGGTAGATCATCGGTTAAACCACCAAGCCGTCACTTTGGTCTGCGATGCCCTGAAGTCATCAGCAGCCTTACGTAATGCTGTAGCGTCCTGCAGCTCCCCGACGGTAAGTGGTTCTTTCGATTGCGGGTCAGTTCCATGTGTCTGTAGGTGTAGCTCTATAGCCAATCTTTCATAGGCATAACCACCCGGAGTTTCCACTGGTTCAACGAAAATCTGTCCTGTCAGCGGGCAGATAAGGTGTTTGGGCGGTGGTCGACTTGAATTGTCAGCTGAGGATCCCATAATGTCCTAAGTTGTTGCAAAGAAGAATATCATAAAGCCAAATTATCCAAGAAAATAAGAGAAGATGGTCGAATTAATATTATTTTAGCTGTAAATGGTAATAAACTAATCATAATATGTGTTTTGGCCTGCATTTTCTCTCAAAATGTAAAGACATCGCTTTTTCTCCATTTTCAAGTCAAGCAACTTGAAAAGTTGTCAAAAGCTAAGCAGACTGAATTTTTACCATACTATATAAATGGTTGGAAGCATCAGGAGTTGGGATACTGACATGAAAAGTTTGTGTATAATATGTATGGGTATGTGTGGCAGTCAATTCAATGGTCCGATTCCCTGGCCTATAGGCATGATAGGTGGCAGTTCCAAAGGGATTTAGGGATCATGCTCTTTAGCCCCATTTGCGTAAGACTCCCAAATTTTTTTAGCCATAATGGGAAATTTAGAAAATTTGAATAGCCCCACAACCACTATCTTGGCCCAATTTGAGTTCATTATGAATAGGTCCAAAATATGTGTACATTTCAGTTCAGCATCCCTTATTTTGGCAGAAGTTTTCGGTTCCAAAATTTTGATGCTCAGCACCACACACCCCTACGAAATGGACAGTTGAGTGCCCCTGCGGGCTTCGCCCCCAGATGGTAAATGGCACCCTATCTGGCTCATCCACTATTATTTTACATCAGCAAAAGCTCATGTGAGAAGGGAGACGTCTTTATATTATCCTGTACAAAGAACATGAAAAATTAAAATTTATATTTATATTAAACACAGGAAACCAATCCAGACTAGAAAGATTTCTTGTGGTTTTCTAGACCAAAGATCTCTAGCTTGATGTATGAATGATATTTTTCCTAATTATGATTACCTGTATGCATTCAGCAAGTGGTTTTGCAGCATGTTTTCTTGTCATTTCTTGAGCCTTTGTATTGTACCCTGTTGGATCCATAAGATATTCTTCGGCAACGACCCTGCACAAACACAAAGAAACATTGGTGGTTATTCCATTATTTCCTAATTCGCAAGCTCAATCGGAAATAAATCATTTCCAATTGCGCCTACTTCTCTAGGATCTATCAACCTGCAAAACAAACACACAATGAAACAGTTTATCTTACCAGGGGAATATTGTTCGTCAGCCGCGAACTACGGACGGAAATCGAGACGGTCAGACCTATAACGGGTGTAACTTAGTAAGAAGCTAGAAGACCTACTGATAGGTCTGCGATTCATAAAGAATAGTATAACAAGACCTATATGCTAGGTCCAATTATCCTTCACTATGCTCTGCTCAAGAAATCGTTTCTTCATTGAAGGCCTAATTTAGGCATAGCCTTAAACCATATAACGCCTGTCAACATAGATAATATTTCTATGCATAAAGCAGAAAACATTTACGTCACATGTGTTTATTATAACATAAACTTAAACAAATCAATCTATGCCATGCGAATAAGAATAACAAGGAACCAAAGTCCTAACAATCAGAGGATTCGAATTATCTGAATTCTCAGCATCAAACATTTCCCATCTACCCAAATTACTGGACGGACTGTGACACGGATCAGACACAACCCAAGCTATCACAATTATCATCAAGCAGGTCCCATAGGGCCTAGGCCATACGCCATTGGACATGTTGGACACAATCCAAAAAGAGATAACTGAACACAAGTTTTAATAAGCGTACGGAAAATTAGACGTCCGTAGTCCTCGGTGCTGGCAACAATCAATGCCTTGATCACACCACGCTGTACACAATTCATGCATACCGCTGAATTGACCATTACGTAATCCTCGATCCGCAGGCCTCCAAAGGAAATGTATATTATTTCCTAATTCGCAAGCTCAATCGGAAATAAATCATTTCCAATTGCGCCTACTTGTCTAGGATCTATCAACCTGCAAAACAAACACACAATGATACAGTTTATCTTACCAGGGGAATATTGTTCGTCAGCCGCGAACTACCCCTTATCAAGATATAAAGAACGGGCGGGCAAACGGTCCACACTGAATAATTTCTATGCTGAGCTCAAACTCAAACTAATCTGGAATAATTTATTCCGAGCTACAAAGTCCCTCGATGAATGTGATACTCCTATAGGCCTATATATAGACATTATGCTACTAGTACTTATTTCCCCGCTCGCACCAGCCCTCAAACATTGTCAAAACAAAAACAAATAACATTTCCCCTAGTCCTGATCCCAGGACCTCGGGCCCCCTCGGCCCTGAATCGCCAAATAAATTGCCACCTCAGTACTGAGACTGTAAAACCAATGCTCTTTTGGCTAAAATAAAAGATGCCTATATATATATATATTAACTATATACATGTACATGAAAATCACCAGCGTTTAGTGTAAGGACAGATCTGTGGTGTAAGCATCCAACATATTTATAACATACAACATTGCACTAATGTACAGAGCTTGGACCAATAAAGTCACTTTGACTCTCTGTAAAAATATGTAAATATCTCGTCTAATCAAAGACCCTATGGTCTCATTTAATAAGAACCACTAACGAAGAAACTCAAACACTTCTGCCAAACTGACAATTTCAACAGGTGCATGATCTCCGAACGCCACAGATACTTGTGTAACAGCAGAAGGTCTATAACTCAGTACAAGAAGCTATTGTAGCTTATTACTGCCTTGAGTGTAGTCACAAAGGCAGATGCAACGTCTGATGAATTTTGGCGCATCTCACAAATTTACTTACTGAAATACTAGTTACTGGTGAAACATGAACACATATATGCCTAATATGAAGAGCAGAACCGCAACTAAATATGTGGATATTCAGATCCAAGTGCTTCTATGAATAAAATAAATTCTTCTGACATTTTACTTTCACAAAACACTGCCCTTGTCACATACGATATCCTTAAGATATATATAGAAAAATACCTGTAGACATATATAGTAAACGTAAATCTAGCTCAGTCGTGCATACTACATGTACTATAACTATGCATAAGCAAACAAAAATGGACATCCATGAATAATATAATGAGCATACTCTCCGAAATGCTCACATCTGTCTTCAGGAATAATCCAATTACTGAATCTTGAAAAACAAACCAAAACACCGTACCTATAATGTATTCTTTAAGGAATACGTTAACATCTACTCAGCTGGGAATACCTCGTGAACATGGAGAACGCCTATATAGAAATCTCAAAAAACCAACTTGGTGAGACTGTACATATCATAAATGTCAAAAAACATGAACAGACTCGAATATCCATCTCCAATACACTCACTTATCCCATGCACGAAACTTACGAATTTCTACCTTCCATGATCTTCATGATCTTTGATAATAATAAGCAGAAACCCAGCATGTCTTCGAAGACACACATATTCACTGCTAACAATACAACATGCATGTAAATATCCTAATCATGAAGGTAATGCTGTGGAAATGCGTATCCATATCCCAAATCCATGCCGCTGGTAATACAGTATAATCCATTTCATCCGTTTACCCCTACAAGTGATGCACTTCCAAAATCTTTCATGACGACACAATGATGGTATAGAACACATTGCTATAAATGCTTAGCTTGCTCATCTCCGTCTATTATGATCATGATGAGGTGTACCCAAGACTACCCGCTACGGAGTAAAGTTCATTAAGTCACCAAATATCGAGATATTAGCCCTAGTTTAACCGGCTGAGGGACAAATCAATTGATTTAGTCTATGGTCTATTAGAACCTACATTTACTATTGTCCACGATCCATGTCATGTAAATACTTTTGCATTGCCACGTCCATGGAAAAGCTCCAACAGAGATCTTTCATATCCATGAGACTGTCCTTTATCAATGGAAAGCTCCAGTATAAATCTGAAGGAATGCTTCCTTCTATACTCTATCATCCATTCTGCTCAGAAAAAACCAAACCAACCGGAACTTTAATGGGAATGATCAAATTCCATTAAACACATCCTCTGTGTGTATGAACCCAGATATGCCTATACATCCTCCTTTGCTCCATACACCTCAATAGGAAATTCCATACACATCGATGATACTGCTCCTGTGACACATCCATATGGGAATGCTCCTATAAAATAATGTTATGTTATACGCAACCTTTGGGACCTTGCTCCCATACACATCTACAGCCAGGATCCATGAGAATACTCCCATCCACATCCATGGGAAAAACTCCCATACAAACCCATGTGATGCTCCCATATATGCACCCATGGGATGCTCCCATCCACGAGATACTCGATCCCATACACATTCATCCCAATGCTCCAATACACATTCATGGAAAAACTCCCGTACGCATTATGTAAATGCTCCCATGCACGTTCATGGGAATGCTCCCATACAATGTACTCGTTCATTGGAATGCTCTCCCATAGACTCTCCCATGAGAATGCTCCTATGTATACCAAATTCATGGGAATGCTCCTATAGACATTCATGGAATGTTCCCAGACACATTCATGTGAATTCTCCCATACACTTAATATTCAAAAGCTCCCATATACATTTATAGAAATGCTCACATACACTCTGCGTGATGTTCCAGATAGAGCTTATCAGATGCCAAACCGAGACACCGCACATTCATGATAAACATAAATTGCTCCCAAACTCATTCAAGGGAATGCTCCCATACACAATCATGTGAATGCTCCCATACACGTCCATGGAATGCTCCCATACACCTTCATGGGAATGCTCCCATATACACTCATGTACGTTCATGGAAATCTCCCATATATAATCATGCGTCTGCTACCAAGCATGCACATCCTCACATACATTCCGTGAGAAATCTCCAATACGTCCCTGGGAAGCTGCCTTTACCCATAGTAAGTACTTTACTCATCCACGGGAATGCTCCCAAGATCAGAAAGCTCTAGCCTCTGCAAACCTCAGAAATTATGCGAATCTACATTTTCCTGTAGGAATACTCCCATGGTAATACAAATCCATATATATTCCACATAACAAACATATTCATGCCAAGCTCATTAATTTCTTATTTACTCGAAATTTTTAAGACCACGTTCGTGGTAGGGCGACAATGCTCACGCCCATGGAAAAGCTCCTATATGCCTCAATGAAACCACGTGAGAGGAATGATCTCATAAAGGCCGATATGGAATTCCTCCTAAATAGCCTAACAACACTGGTAATCGTCTATCCTAAGCAAAAACCGAAAATGACGAAAATTTTGAAAACATCCTGAAGCATATAGGCTTAATAAGTACCTACATTCTTATGCGACATTACCATAAGCATATAAATCAGTATGAATTTGCATTCTACTTCTAATTAACATTCTTATATTAAAGTGCCCGCTTTGAGGCCCAAGGCCAACGAAAGGCCAAACTGAACACAGCCATGCAAGCTGACATGATAAAGCAGCGTTCCCTGACATGTGCAGCGTTCTGAATAACGGCCCTTCTTGATCTCAATCTCGCAATCCATCGAGCTTCAAACTGGTATGAAACTAATCAATCGTAAGCCAGGTGTTATTCTGGATCAAATCTTAATTTAGAAATTTTGAAAATTAATACATGCGAAAATCAATACTTGCGCGAGAAAAATATATCGGTGCGTTTCCAACGGCAAAATTAATCATGTAACGTACTAAAAGTATGACAAAAGCTTGCAAGAAATCGAGATGTCAATACCATTAAACCAATCTACAATCTCTATTATGACTACTACTCTATCGCAGTCGAGATTGAAACCTATGTATGATCATGATAAAAGGGGTAACGAGAACAACCTCTCTGCCTGACAGCACAACCGCATTTATGTCATAATATGATATAACAATTATTAGAAGATACCGTATAACAAGAATTTATTAAAAACGTACACAGGTATTATCTATTGTTTTATACTTTATCCATAATGATTTGGAGACCTCGTCAAGCGAGTCGCGTACAATTAGAACCCCGGGTTAGAACCCCAAAATCAAATGAAAGCAAAACCATATGATATTAAGTACCCGCATCGATCACACGATATGATAATGATGCCTATTTATTTATCTGATCAATCAATATACAATCACAATGCTTTCACTAAGCAGTCTTGTACCCAGACTAAATGTAGCCCATCGTAAAGATAACGACAGAAAATCCGGCTGTGATGGAGACCACATAAAACCGTTCATGCCAGAAATTGGCGACCCAGGGATGGCGACAATTACTATACTGATAATAGACATGGTGTATAACCACCATTTATGTTTGATACCATCCTAAATGTTGATATCAACTCCTACAACTCCTATGCAATTCACATCCAATGTACTGGCCATGAGTCATTTCAGTAAGGCCTATCCATAGCCCCATAGGCCTCCAAGGCCTATGTATTATGAGGAATAAATCACCTACCTCCTTACATCTGTTACTTCTTGTCAATCAAAAACATCTTACCAGGTCTCACAAGCAACCGCCATACATACCATAGGTACTTTTCAAACCCCGATTCCAACTTGGCCTACAACAAGCTTGATAGTAATATTTTTACTAGGCTCATATCTGTTTTATCTGAACTAAATACGCCATCCTTATACAATTTGACCAAAAGGTGTACACTAAGTACAGCGCTGGAAATTAGACGTCCGTAGTCCTCGGTGCTGGCAACAATCAATGCCTTGATCACACCACGCTGTACACAATTCATGCATACCGCTGAATTGACCATTACGTAATCCTCGATCCGCAGGCCTCCAAAGGAAATGTATAATCTCTATAACTCGATATAACAAATATTTTTTTATTGACGGACACACAAAAAAGTTTAAAGTAGACACGACTGACAAGGTTGACCAATAAAATAGTAAACAGCGCTCATAGCAAAACGAAAAGGTTTCAGGAAATCTGTCGGAGATCTTCGGGAGACATCCCGAAACCTTAATCTTGTGAAGTATCCCAAAGTCTCCTGTTAGACACTTCTGGATTACTTTGCCCATTTACCGGGCGCTCTCCCACAAAATTGGGCTGAGTATTTCAAAAACAGAAGTCTACAACAATAAAATAATTATGGTTTTGGGAGACAGACAAAAGTATCCTGGAAAGAATAAGGCCTCCCGGATGCAAATGTGACAGGCATGTGATCAGTGAAGGATTTATACAGGACTATCTTGTCACAAAAATTCCACAGATTTGAAAGTGACAGTTATTAAACAACATACTTTGGATACTTCACAAGATTGACAGTACAAATGCTTGAATATTAAATGGGTTTGGCTGTGCCTCGCCCATTATTTACGTGTGCTGCCTAGGACACATTATTTGGGAGTGTCAAGGATAATGCTTAACCCTTTATTTCTTAAATACTGGGACACACGATGCAAGAAATAAAATGTCAAAGAACATGGTTCGCTCTATCAGATTCATGGTTGTTATTTTTCTAAATGCCCTTATAAAGAGTATTTAAAATAATTAACTTTCACAGACATTTCAGAGCACGAAATCATATGTTGAGTTTGACAGACAGCCAAATGCAGATTTGTCTTTTGTTAAATTCATGTTTTGTCATGTTCAGGGTGATAAACGGAAAAGGGCGGCATACAGGGTTAGCTAACGGTGCAGAGCAGTACAGTTGATCACTGTTAAAAAAATGACATGCTGCCCTCTGTAGCTAAAGCATTGATACTTGTTCGCCTTGTTCAATGCATAACATGAATGTAACAAAAGATTAATCGGATTCGGCTGTCAAACTGTGAAACTCATAACGACATATAAGCGGTTTATTGGAGTCTTTTCAACAATTGGGGCATAAATATTTTAAATACAGTTTATCATTGTTATTTCGACCACAATTATAGGCAGAGCAATTAGTATGTATATACTTTCCTAGTTGATAAACCACTCGTTTAATTTTGAGAAACAGCCGAATTATAGAACCTATTTATATAGGCCTCATCTGTTAAAAGCAGGTCAGCTCATAAACACTCAGATTTAATATTCAAGCAACCTATACCTACGTGTCGAGTGGGTCATCCGGTTCTGGAGTCATAAGAAGCCCATAAATGGCACTCAATATCTTGTAGATGTTGATGCCTGAACTGTAATCACGGTCAAATATGCTGTGACAGATCCGACCAACGCTGTTGATATTGCAATGATGAATCTAAATTTTTGTTAAAGATTACGTAACCAAAAACATTAATTGCATCAAGTTCTCACCTCCCATCTTCCAAACATAACAAATTTAACATCTAGGATAAGCAACGCTGACATATAGGTCACTTACTTAAACTAATTAACAGCTTTTCAGTGGCAGCCAGGACTCTTTCAGACTGGGCAAAGTTGGGAAAGGCAACTGTTGGGGGGGGGCAAAATTTGACGAAGATTGTAAAAAAAAAAAAAAGGGCCGTCGAGCCAAGAGGGGCAAAAATTTCAAAGCGTCCCATTGACCCGCTACTAAAATTACTGGGACAAATGCGTGTGAAGCATGCCAAATTTGCAATTTTAATGCTAAAATGGGTCCAAATTAAGATTGTGGACTGAAACCGGGCCAAAGGATCTGCACATTTGGTCATGATTTTGTTCGAGCCAGTGGAAAACTTGTCACTGCCCCCAGTCAGTACATCTCTGTCCTTGAGCTTCACAGACTAAAATAATACCAAAGGATACTGGTGTGATGAAACGTACTACTGGTGGAACTGCTGGATAATTATCAGGAAACTCGGCGAAAAGTGAAAATACACCATTCTCATACGGTGTTCCAGTTGGTCCAGTCATGAATATCCGCCAGAAAAAGGCACTGTTTAAAATGATAAAAAGGTGGGTAATAAAGCAATTGATGTTACATTTAACTTGTTTTTTTCATCATTTGGACATTTATGCCAGTATATAAAAGGCATTGTTTTTCTAAACTGAGAACCAAAATAACTTTACATGTACATGTATAGCTCAATGTTAGCACACTCTCAATTGATATTATAAGACCTATTGATATATCTGAAACAAAAAAATTGAATTATAACATACATTCAGGGTGTCCCGGAAACAAAAATACCGGTTGAATGAATAATGACATAAGTCAAGAAATAGGCATTATAATCCAATAATATTTAAAAAAATGTGTAGCCAATCTTATTCTGAATCTTATACGCTAATTTTATTTGAATCGTTTGACTGATTGCGAAGAAATGAACGATGAGATAACACATGCGTCAATTCACTTCATTCCAAGTTTGAAACATATGAAAAGATTTGGCTACAAAACGATTCTCTTATAAATGCATCTACGCACAGTTTGCACCTCGATACACCCGAGTACACAGGTATTTCCAAGCACAGCATGTCTAGCCTCTACGCAGTCTGTGTTTATACTACACGGTTGAGTGCATAGCATCATAAGAGCTGTGTAAGATCTGGTGGAAAATAGGCATCTGTGATCCGTTTTTGTCAAAACCTCAAGTGTTCCCTTCATCCAATCAGAATTTTTTCTATATCGAACAAAAGCTAACACTTCCCCCTAAAACACTTTTTTTCATTACGTCAACAGATAACGCAATTCAATGTTTATAGCAAGGCGAATGTGGTAAATCTGTTGAAACCGACCTATCCATGCACAATTTTGACCAAAATGTAGGTTTTAAAAGTCACAACCTCAAGTGTTCCTTACAGCATTTTTCAAATGTCATTAAATGAAAGAGCACACTTATATTGTCCATATACTAACTTCATTTCAATGAGGAATAACCAATTCTCTTTAAAAATGCAAATCTTTTGCAAAAAGCTACCATTTTCGCCTGTTTTGTCCAGCTGAGGCACGGTTGTAAATTCAATGAACTATGACTTTGCTAAAGAGCACTTACACATTGATATGGAAATATCACCAAACACAATGCGCACTAATGGTTAACATGTCATTTATATTCTGTTCGGTGAAATACTTTTCGTTCTTTTTAAACAATCTGTTCCTTGTTAGACACTTAATTAGGTTTTGTTCAAATTTGAAAATACTGCACAATATTAAAAATGAAAGGTTGCATGAAGCTGATGTTGGGTAAATATCTTTTTCGTTAATGTTAATATATTTATTGCATAAAGAGTTATCGCATAAAGAATTCCAGCAGGCTAAAAGGTTAAATTTTTCCCACATCTTTGATATTTTTAGAATATTTCCAAAAAATGGTAATGCAAAATTTTAATCTTTTAAAACATCAACATAATGTTGCATGATATAAAAAAAATCACATCTAAAGCTGCAAACACTTGATCATTGTCATCCTTGGTTCAATTGTTCTTTGGAAAGTTAATATAAAATATAATTGCACAGCATAAAGAATAAAAGCAGATTGCAATTGCAGAAACCAACGTTTTCTTTAAAAACTGTTGTTTCAAATATTGTGATACATAATGAGCGCAAAAGTTTTAACTTTAAATAAAAACTTAAAATCATTAAACATAATATCTATTACATTGTATGAAAAATAAGAAGCTCCAAACTCATCACTTAATCACGTATTTCCTATTCGTGGGCTTTTAGCGGGTTCGCCGTTGGACAAGTTTAGAACTGTCAGTAGCGAACCCGCTAAAAAGCCACTAATTGTTATGAATTCCCGTCGTAAAAGCTTATCCCACAATATGTCTTTCCTGGTTGTTTGAAAAGTGCAACATAATTGCATAAAGAATTAAAGCTGATAATGTTATAGCTATCCAATTTCAGGAATCCAAGTCAAGTTTCTTATAATTCAACCACTCTGAATCAAAGTAAAGACAAATCAAAGTTATATTGAGGTTGTTCACCTTCAGCGAAAGCATGAATATATTGAGGTAAATATCTCAATATATGGCTATGTAGGCTCATACGTTCCGGTAGTTAAAATAACCAAGAAAAATTTAAAACTTTCAACGGAAACTGAAGGCAAATAAATAAATATTTACCTGCTAATATTTTCGGTAACTAACTGTTACCATCCTCAGGCAGTAATGACTGGCTGACTGTCTTCTTCACACTTGGATGATTTTGGTGTTTCTAGAAGACAGTCGTAAATTCTCGGAAGATCCCGGCCCCCGTCTCTGAAGTTGAGCTTGACTATGAGAGTGTGTACATCGGTGAGACTGCACGGGCTTTGGGTGATCGTCACGTCACAAAGCAAAAGTGCAGTCAAGAGTTCTGCTGTCGCAGAACATCTTAAGAACACAGGTCACAAATTGGACTCCCCCAATATCAAGATTGTTAAGAAGGAAAGCAAGTTCCTAAATCGCAAGATAAAGGAGTCCATAGCCATCAGACAGGAAAAACAAGTCAAGCTCAACAGAGACGGGGCCGGGATCTTCCGAGAATTTACGACTGTCTTCTAGAAACACCAAAATCATCCAAGTGTGAAGAAGACAGTCAGCCAGTCACTACTGCCTGAGGATGGTAACAGTTAGTTACCGAAAATATTAGCAGGTAAATATTTATTTATTTGCCTTCAGTTTCCGTTGAAAGTTTTAAAATTTTCTTGGTTATCTCAATATATATTTGTGTTGAATGACAGTTCAAATCTAATTTGCTAACTACACATACACATATACATTTGGGAATGAATTCTTACTTGTTTTCTGCAGGCAATATCTTAAATGCTGGATGAGGTTTTCGGTGAATTTTAGTCATCTCTTGCATAACACGATACACCGACGAGCGAGTAGCCATTGCAGATTGACCTTTTTTGGCGGCAACTTGAATAGATCTGCAACATTAATGCATGAATTTACCCAGTTATATATCATGAATATAGGCTTTTCCATTTGAGAGAGAGTCTAGCTCTACTATCTCTGTAGTGGAGACGGGAATAATTAATTCTATGTCCATACCTTCCTGTAAGTGTCAGTAAAAAGGGTATTTGAAATTCTATAGTCATTGAAAACCACAAAAAAGTTGTTGTTTTTACACAATTTCCTCGATTTTGCATGATGAAAACGAGAGGTAAATTTGATTAAAAATTATTGCAAACGGGTCGTCGAAACATTGAGTCATGCGTATGGTTACCCACGTTTGTGTTGAGTCACCTCAGTATATTATGTCCAGTAAAAGGTGGATCATGACCCCTATCATTAACATTTATAATCCAGTCCAAAGTCAAGTCTAAAATTATGGTTCCAAACCTTCAGCTTTTTTAGTAGTCGACACCAAATAGTCATGACTAGTCGACTTGTCAGAAGTCAAATTTTGAGCAAAAATTCAATTTAACTTTCATGCCCAAAATTCACAAATCAACACATGTATCTCGATGGACTGAGGGATTAATCTAACTCTCGACAAATGTGGCAATGCGAATGCAACCGACGATAACGAGACAGGACAAATACAACTGTTGCCTACGAATAAACTTGCCATAAAATATTTCAGTAACATTTGTACGGATGTCAAACACCTCACCTCACCTCACAGGCTGTGTCACCCACTGTCGGATGTAGCCCTCCTCAAGTAGCTTCCATTTACTTCTGTTCTGTGCTTCTCTTGCCCAGGTTGTACCCAAATAGGATGTGAGATCATCACGCCATCTTCGTTTTTGTCTTCTCCTTCTTCTCTTTCCTGTTCTTGGCTGCCATTCCGTTAACCTCTTTGTCCATCTATTGTCGTCTTTACGAGCTATGTGTCCCGCCCATCTCCACTTTGCCTCTTTGATCTTTTCCACGATATCTTTGGCATTTGTTTTGTCCCTAATTTCCACATTTTTTACTTTGTCACGTATGGTGATATGTAGCATTTTCCTCTCCATAGCATGCTGTGCTACCTTGAGTTTTTGTTCTAAAAACTTGGTTGTTGTCCAGGTTTCACAACCATAGGTCATTGTAGGTAATACACACTGGTTGAAGACTCTCGTCCTCAGTCTCATTGGCAATCTTTTGTCACATAGGATTTGTTTGTGTCTGCCAAAGCAACTACAGCCAGCCTTTATTCTTAGCATGACTTCTTCAATCGTGTTGTCTTCCATCTTTACTGTCTGGCCTAGATACATATAACTTTCTACATGTTCTATCTGCTCATTCACTACTTCAATGGACTTGTTTGTCTGGTAATTTGTCATGAATTTGGTCTTCCCCTTGTGTATATCCAGTCCTATCTTCTTACTCTCCTTGTTCAAACTGTTTAGTTGCACCTCCATATCCTCAACTGATGCAGCTGTTAATGCAACATCGTCAGCAAATCTCAGGTCTGTTAGATAATATCCGTCAATGTTGAATCCTCTCGGTTGTAGGTATAAATTCTTGAACACTTCTTCCATGGCGGCTGTGAAGATTTTCGGAGAAATTTGTATCACCCTGTCTTACACCTCTTTTGATGTGTATTGGTTTGGATACATCATTTTCAAGATGAATTATGGCTGTTGCATCTGTGTATATATCCGCCATGATTTGTACATATCATTCGTTTACTCCAATCTTTCTTAAAGCTGTGAATAGGTATATGTGTTCTACCGAGTCAAAGGCTTTTTCGTAGTCTATATACTTCAACTGGTATTCATTTGCCTTTTCTATTAATTGATTTAGTGTATGAAGATGATCTGTAGTTGAGTAGCCCTCTCTGAATCCGGCCTGTTCTCTTGGTTGATTCTCATCCAGTATTCTCTTGATGCGGTTTTGTATTATTCTTATGAAGATTTTGTACGCATGGGACAGTAAACTTATTGGTCTGTAGTTCTTGATATATGCTTTGTCGCCGTTCTTGTGAAGCAGTATAACTTTAGCCTCTTTCCAGGTTTTAGGTATCTTTTTCTGATGTAATATGTTGTTATACAGTCTGACTAGTTGTATGCATATCTCTGCACCGCCTACTTTGAAGATGTCGCTGGTTAGGTCATCAGTGCCTGGAGCTTTGTTGTCTTTCATTTGTTTCACTGCCAATTCCACTTCTCTTACTGTTATACTTGGGAAGTCAGTTTGATCAGTTGATTTACAGTTTGTATCTGTCTTGTCCTGATTTGATTTTGAACTGTACAGATCTTGGTAAAATTCTGCACATACGTCTAGAATTTCTTCTCTATCAGTTGTGATGCTGCCATCCTTTTGTATCATTTTGCTTATTCTGGTTTTCTTGCTGTTCATTTTTGAAAGATGTTTTAATCCTTTTCCGCTCATCAGGATGGTTTCAATTTCTTCATTTCTTAATGTCAAACAATTAATTGCTAAATTCTATGTATTATTATAGTTGTCTTTAATACTATTAAAATGTTTCTTGAGGACACAATAGATAGTTGTCATTAGTCGACTATCACTATTAAGTCATATAGTCGTTACAAGTCGCGACTACCGCTAATAGTCGCAACTACGACTATTGGCGACAACATCATGCACCCCTATCTAATATGTTTCATATGGTGAGCATATTTGCAAAAGCCTCTGAAGAGACGTTTTGAAAGTAGTTTAGGGAAATCCATGCAGTTTGCAATTGTATAATATCTGCACTGTTGCTGGTGTATTGCATTACTTATAATTATAGTCTGGTCCATTTGTGGGAATTATTTTGTCGAACTGCAACTGTTGGTGTTAGAGGGAGCCTAGCAATTCTGGCTCGGTCCAACCCCTTTTGAACTAAATCTGTGAGGGCCAAAGAATGTCCAAATTGGTTCCGTTGCTAAAGAAATGCAAACACAGATTTACCTACTGGTGTTTGCTTGATCTTGTCAATGCTTGACAAATTGACAATTGGCTATTCAGTACACTAATACACCCCAAATAGAAGACATGACCTTAATCTCTCACACAAGGGGAGTATATATTTCAAATGGGAGTCATCCACTCAGGTAGCCCCATCTGAAATTCACACTCATTGTAAATAGAGCTGTTTTATCTAGTTAAATATTTGAATTTCTATGAAAAAGATATTTGTGACCTGCTACCATGAAATAAGTTGGTAGTTTCGAGACATCCTGGCTGCTGAGTTGATGTTCTCTGTTTGCCGAGCACCTGTACAATCCAGAAGTATGTCCTTCATAATGGTCCATTGTGCCCCCATTTGCAAAGGACATACATATATATATATATAAACATATATATATACATATACGAGGGACGGTCAGTAAGAAATGAAAGTTGTCTTGTGACCCCATATATGGATTATTTTCAAGGCATTTCTCTATGATCACATAAACATTGTACCTTTGTCTTTGAAACAACACATGATATCGCGCACTTGATTTATGAAGGGAAATAAGATGCTGAAATGAGGAATTCTTGTATTTTTAAATTTTCTCAGGATTTAAAGTATGGAGAGTGCTGCCTTTTGGAATAGTAGTAGAACACAAACTTCCAGCTCATAAAACCAGCTGTAAATGTTTTAGTTTATTTATAATGTGTGGTCAAATGTGCTATTTTTGACAAAAATGGCTTCTCTTTCTCTGGAAATACATTGTTGGAGGAAACTTATGGTCGCCTGCTCCGCAGCCGAAAAACCATATTCCCCATATGCTTTTTTATTATACATAATTATCTTCCACAAATGGAGCATGTCAAAAGGGTCATTATCAAGTTGTCTATTCTCCCTGTGTGGAAGACTTTAGCTCTAAAAGCTTCCACAGGAGTGTGGATTTCAAATACATATTATACCTTTAATGGCAATGAGAACTACAGACAGCAAATTGAGAATTAAAGTACCAGTTATGTTTACCCCTGTATATCCTAAATATGGCAAAATTAAAACCAGCAGCCAACAGTGGCATAGCCAGGAGGACCGGGGTAAAAATTGCCCCACAGAAATTTTCAGAGGCTAAATGAGGACGGAGGCGAGTAAAGTATAAAAAATATGATTTGGCTTTGCCTCACACCTCCCAAAATAGGACGAAATATTGACAAGTGAAGATGAAAATTTGGCTTCCAAAGGCCAATACCTGTACCCTTTAACTCTGATTTAAAGAAACGCAGATCGAAAACCGAAGGAAATGAAATCAAAAGTTGAAATTTAATGTTATAACCAATGGAAAGCACAGCGCTAGTTCTCTTGTTCAAGAATGATATTGTGTACAATGTACAAATCAATAGGGCAATCTGCCACTTTTGAATTAGCATGTTCCTTCAGATTTTGGACCACTGTGTTTTTATTTCTTGATCGATTTCAACCAATGAGGTCTTGAATCTGAGCTAAAAGATGTATCTACTGGCTAGTCCTAATTTTGATATATATATGTCTTTTTGTTTAGGATATACAGGGTGAAAATAACCGGTACCTGAATGCTTTTGCTGTCTGCATATTATCAACTCACGAATCAGTGCTTGTAACTGGGTCTTTGACTTCAGCTGGCAGTCTACGCTTTGGATGGTCATCATATGGTTTGGTCGACAACCTCTGCAAATCCGACTGAACAGAATCAATGAAAATACACAGAACAGAAAATAAAAGGACAGAATGGTTTTCCATACAAAAAAAATTAAGACTGTTTTACCCTCTCCATGGAATAGCAAATATCCCATATTTAATCCGACATAATTATGCTTACCAAATTTTTGACCTGTTGATGAGATCTTTCTTCCCGAGCTGTCAGTGACAACATCGTCTCCAACTCAAATATCTTGCTTGCTTCGACTATGTTGATGGGGCGGAAACAATATCCACCTGTGGTTTTAATTGAAACAAACAAATAAGTAAAAAACACATGTTAACATACAGGGTAAGCCAAATCTACAACAATCAAATCATCAAAAATTGCAGAAAATGATAAGACTAACATGTTTTCCATTGTACCTTTCAGATTACAAGATCTCAAAATCGACACCTCAAAAAACAAGTTGCACATGGATGTTAAATGGATCAAATCGTACTTTCATTTTATGTGACCTCTTCATAATTATGCAAGTACAAAAATCACCCATACACAACCTGAAAGGGATTTCAGTGTTCATATGAAAATAATCAAGCATCAGAAATTTTAACTTTTCATATCTGAACTGAGTACTACAAAAAAAAGCTGTATTGTAAACCAAGACCATATACAATCTATCCAGACATTAGCAGCAGTTATCTATTTTAAATAAACATCTACGAGATAATAACTCAAAGTCTATGCATCAAACTTTGAAACTGAAATAGCAAAAGAAAACCCAGTATTGTTTTGCCAAGTTTGATGTCTCATTTGTCTTAATAGCCCAAAATTTGTTGTCATGATGACCCGTTGAATTAAAAAAGACCCCTATATATTCAAAAGTTGCACCTAAACCCATTGAAAATGTTGCTTTTGTTGCTAGAGTGCCTGGTCGTCGCTGGTCACCGCGGGTAATCCTTGACCAGTCATGTAGAGAATGAAATGGTACACTGACTTGAGTGGCTTTTTAGTGTAACTTTTTATTTAAGGAGTAACCATGGCTACAAACTTTGATCTATCCAAACAAATGAGGTATCAAAATTTGAGAATTAATCTGTTTTTGCTATTTCAGTTTTTTTAATAATAGATTTTGAGTTTTATCTAGTAATAAAAAGGGGGAGTAAGTACTTTTTGTAGGCGTTTACTAGGTAGTGCTGACAGGTTGTCACCAAGATGTCGATTTGTATATCCTGGTTCCATAAGCCAGCAGAAAAGGGAAGAAATAATATTGTGGGTGGCCAAGTAAAATCTGGGAACTGATCTAAGAGCTTGGAATTCTGATTTGAAGTAACCAATCGGTAAAATTCAAATATAAATATATATTTTTATTCTGAGTGGTCCAAGATGCCAGAAAAGTAAAGTGTAAAGTTGATTCACAGCCATTTTATCTTGAGAAAGGTCTCATTCAATGTTTTCATGAATATCGCTGTAAAAAAACATACCAGAAGCACTGCAGAGGCCCTTTATAGTTTGGACTTGTTTGGTTCCAATATCAACTGCATCGAGAATGATTTTCTGTGACTGAAAGAAAATTTATTTTACAAAAATATCAGTGGTTATATATTAATTCTTGTTTCCTTGTGTGAGTGATACCCAGACGGTGTCCATGGTAACCCGGCCATTTTGAATTTAGCAGCATTGCCATATACCATTATGTTATCTTGCATGCATGCATATAAACTAGCTCTTATTATGAAAGACAGAGATAAAAAGAATATATCGCGTTTGACGTCATCTGTCAATCAAACTCGAGCACGGTTTGTTTACAAGTGTCGTGATGATGACTTGCTGAACGCGGCGGTATAACCGGGCGCCTTATTGTTAATTTTGCACCTTCAAACATGCAAACCATCTCAAAAGTTAGGTCTTTATAGTAGGAAACTTTCATTCGCGAAGGCACCATATTAAAGCTGCTTTTTGCCTTGTAAAAGTACCGTTTTTCGCCATTTGTTGCTATTCCTTTTCTCCGATCAGCACCAGATAGACGCGATAAATTCTTTTTATCTCTGTCCTTAATTATAATCGATGCAGCCGGGGAGCACATTACAATTCAGCCATTATTTGGATGACATAATAATATTGTACTGAACATTGCATTACATTACAACCTAGTGGTTTAATGCAATCAATAATCATGGTTTTTATTTTACTAAATATCAGTAAGACTGCAAATTAAGCTTTGTTGGGACACAATGGTGCAAATTTTATAACTTTTTATCTGTTTTGGTTTTGTTGATTTCCTAAAAAGGATTGCGGAAGGTAATTTGCAAACAAATGCACTTTTTTCTCCAAATATTAATATACCATTTATGGAATTTGAAGAATTTGAATTATTTATGTAGCATTTTGTGTCACTTTTCCCCAGTTATTTTATAAACCATTGCAATATTGCCTTTCTACGATAATGGAGGAGTGATGGTGGTTGCTTATTTATTTAGGTTTCCAACAAATCCATGGAACATGTAACGTATGTATAAATTTGTTCTTATCAAATTCAGAATATAACATTCTGAAAGCTATTTCTTTCATCAGAGTTATATAACCAAGTTTATTATAAATGCTATATGATAAACTAGTTATCTTCTCTCAGAATAGAGTTAGAGTTAATAATTAACATTATTAACACATTAACATAATTGAATATTAATAATTACTTCCTGTGCAATTGATTATGTAAGAAATGTAAGGACAGGAGAGAAGACAAAGTGGCCTTTTGTTTGGTCATAAAATGTTAATTGGAAATAAAACAATAGTAATTATATATGTTTCTTTATCTACTTGTACTATAACAGTACTTCTCCTTAGTATTACTAATACAGAAACATTTTGTTAATTATATTTGGTGCACTTTAGCTTAGTCTCAGGTACAAGAACAAACAGAAAACATTGCCAACATTAATCAAGGGAGATTTTTTTTGTAACAAGTTCATGAGAATCTGACTAGCGTGCTTTGTGTACTTACTTGCAATTTCTTTGCGATTGTCAAAGGAGCTGATGTGGATTTGTTGTCTTCTCCATCTGAGAGGCAAATGATTCGTCTAAAAGCCAGTAAAAACAACATATATTTGAAAAGATTTCTTTTCGAAAAGGGGATGTGGAGTTGTGCAACTTTTGAAAATGCACCAAATTTCATATACTGGTATCAACCTTTGTCAATTTTGAGCATTTGGTATAAAATGCGGTATCAAAATAGAGCTAACAAGATGCTGCATACGACCATGCCAATCAAATTGTCATAACATGAGCAGCTTTAGACGATTATGCAAGTGTGGAGTTTCTTTTTGTGTTATGTTTATATATACCTCAGAAAATTGAAAAAATGGTGGATTTAGTTGTGTGCCCAAAAAATGTAACAGTTATTATATATCAATTTTTGGTGACAAAAGTTTACCAGTTATTTTCTTTTTATTTAATCTCGTTATTTCTGACATAGGAAAAGTGATACATTTCTACATAATTGATATCTTTCTCTATACCTTTTGCAGTCAGGAAAAAGCTTCTTGATTTCCTCAAACTGATCAATGGCAGTACTTATCCCATCATAGAGAGCGGTGTTCCCCGATGCGTCCATTTTTTCAAGCTTTGCCTGCAAATTCAATTCAGAACTATTTTTTAAATCATGCCAGAAGATGTTTAATTTAATTTTCCTCGCCTTTAAACAGACTTGTAAAATGACTCGACTCGAACGATCCGACTCGATATTTTAGTACTCAAGCTAGAGTCGACTCAAGTCTAAAATTTCAGATGACTCGACTCAAGTTTGGTGATCCACCACAAGTCTGCCGTTAACAAAGGGAGTAAAAAAGAACATTAAGATTAAGCAGTAAAATAAAATGCACATCTGGAAACCATGTAAGGAACGTAGATTTGAAACCATGAAGGGTGGTAAACTGGTTAATTATGCTAGCCAAATCCAATACAGAAAAATTATATTTATAAACAGAAAAAAGGGCAAGAACTCACTCAACCGGGACGAGGGCGCATACCTTCTAGATCATGTATTTGACCCACTGCAGTGGACCAGTTCATCTGTGATCGAGCCATCAGCCAAGATGGCGAAAGCTCAGTTCCGTGATTAATATTTATTGGATTTGGCTAGCATAATTAACCAGTTTATGATCTCAACAATCATACTAAATGAATCTCTTTCCTCATGAAGCATGATACTTAATTCAGCCAAAGCAAAATATATGCACATCATTTTAACACCTTATGCCAGAAAATTTGCTCATCAGTTTAGAACAACCCAAAGTTATGAGATGAAATGAGCAATGAAATGAATATATAGTACCTTAAATTCAACAAAGAATTCCGTCAGTTTGCCTGTAACAGAAGGTGTTGAGTTAAATGTTACCAATCCTATAACATGCTGGAAATTATAAGCCATACTCCTATCAGCAAATGTACAAAACATCTGCTGAACGACTGAAAGTCTCGACTGATCGGACCTGAAAATTAAAAACAATGTACATGTATAAAGGGGCTATCGTTTTTTCTTCGGAAGGGGGGTGGTACGGGGAGGGTTTATTTTATTCAAAAAGACCGATTTCAATAGCCTATTTAGGGGGTAAGGGGTATCGGTGGTGGTGGATGGGGGGGCATAAAATTGTTGTTGCCAAAATAGGTGGGGTGGAAATTGTATTGACGTCGACTTTTTGTAAATTTGGGACCCCCCACCCCCTTCCGAAGAAAATGATAACCCTCTAAAATGTCCTAACAATTTGTTTTTAATTCTGGAAGAGGCTCATTCTGGTACATACGGCGTCAACACAAGGTAAATAATACATTGCCAAGCGAATCATGTATAGTTGCCATGACGTCATCATAATCGACTGCGACTCGGAAAGCTGGGGAATCCTTTTTTTATTTGTAGCTTTTATCCACAGTCATTTGCAAGATAATTAATATGCGCACCATTACGTGTCAGGTAAACCTATGAGATTGTGCGTATAGCAGATAAACTCATTATAGATACAACTTCCTATACATGTGATCAATGATATGCCTTCTCTTCAGCATTAATTAACCCAAATCCCGCAGAAACCTACAAAACCCTACAGGCTAGCATGGGGCCTCGCTTGAGTGGGCGGGGGACGGGAAACACCGAGGACACCTCCGACCAAACCCCTCAGAAGTGAGTTAGCATTCAGCAAACATTAAAAACACAAAACAAAAATCATAACAATTGAAATCTTACCTGTCCTGAGATAATCTGAGAAATCTTACCTCCTGAGATAATCTGAGAAATCTTACCTGTTCCTGTAAAGAAAACAATTGAAAAAGAAGAAAATAATAAGTGTCCAGTAGAATGCACAGGAATAAGACAACGGCATATTATTTGATTTATAGCTTTATTATACAGTGGCAAACAATGTTTCAATGACAAAGCAATAACATTAGTTGTGTTTACAAAACAATGAAAGCAGAGAAACAGAAAGAAAGAAAATAGATTCAGAAACAATTTCAGAAAACAATACGAAGAAAGTACGGAGAACGAAAGAGCGAACGAAAGAACAAAGCAAAGAAAGAGCCAAAGAAAGAGCAAATGAATTAAAAAAAAGAGCCAAAGAAACAAAGAGCAAAAACGAGAAACAACGAAAGAGCAAAAGAAAGAGCGAAAGAAAGAGCAAAAGAAAAAAAGAATGATTGAATGAAAGCGAAATTATTACCTGGCAAATGATTTTGACTTCATTGATAAGCTGATATCAACAGCCATCTGAAATATAAATAATTATTATTTAATTTAATTATTACGTAAGGTGTATTGTTATACCTGCATGCAGAGCATACAAACGAGGGTTGTTTTGACGAAAGAGACGAAAGGCAGACACCCTCCACAAAAACATTGTTATTTTGAGCAACTATATGCAGGCGGCTATATAAACATGTACTATTTATATAAGACCGTTCTATTGTCAAGTTTTTGTGGAGGATGTCTGCTTTTCGTCCCTTTCGTCAAAAACACTGGTCTAAAGGTATATGTGATGCGATCAAGCAAGATCAGTCGGAACTCGGAAATATTAAATTTTCAGTTTCTTACAGGATAGTAAAAAGCATTTGCAAAGCTGCATTTTGCAAAAAAACAAACCATTGAAATTGAACAACAAGTTCCAAAGATATGAGAAAACAACAGGAAATAAAAGGAAATATTTCTCATTTCTTTAGAGTAATAAATAATAAGCCTAGTATTATTTCGAAAATTAAATCACGCTTTCAAATGTAGATTGACTTGTTCGTAAATTGCACTGCGAAATTTAAAAACTTCTTTTGTTTACGTTGATCAAGGTAACTTCAATCTGCGGTCACACGATTATGTAACAACTGAAGTAAAAACCAAAACTGTTTTCTACAAATTTCAAGTTTCTAACAAAGGGTACAGACAAAGGTATCGGTAATGACGTCAGTCAAGAGCTTAGGCATGGTAATAGGAAACCACGTGATCAAACCCAAAACCAATACCAAAGCTTGTTATTTAAAACGACCGATTGTGTGACTTCCGGATGCATGCGTGCTGCACAAATTGATCGATACCTCCACACGATGCTACGTTCTGGTATTGTGTTTATATATACTTGGGACACACAATCGTGAATATACAGCTAGGTTTACGCATTAAGGATACGATCCATGATTTACCGACAAGTGACTCATTTCGGAATGCGATCATGAATTTTGAAGAAAAAAAAAGTTTCCACAGGCTTCGTTGGGACTCGAACCAGCGATTCTAAACTTCCTTCGATTACGCGTCTAGCGCTTTACCACTCGGCCACCGTGGCAGGTGAGCGGATGAGTGTAATGATAAAAGATAAATCTCATAATGCCATCTTTAGCCTTTTGTTTACTAAAAAAGACGCGTTTTGTAAAGATAGATTAGCCGTTTTATGCATAAATAGCACGAACGTTTGGGAAAGGTTTCAAACAAATAATAAAGACACTGATATGATAATGAAATTGCGTAAGTCGGGAATTATCTGCGTCGCAATGTTTTGTTTTGGTTTTAGGAATTTGACCTTAAAATTTACGACTTCATGACATTATCATTCGAAATCAACAAAAGATATTTCAACACCATATGTCCTCATTCTTTCTCTAGAATGTTTTGTACATGTATGTGAAATAGCTTCAACAATGGTTCGCTGCATAATGGTAAAAATAGCCTTGACCTAAAAAAAGGGCGAGAAGTACCATATTTACGGATTCAGGCTAAATTTAAAATTGATATAAAACGTTTGTTTTTGATCGATTACAAAAATTAATTTTGTCGTATAAAGAAATTGTATCTGGCGTGAATTACACTACAGTTTTTATTCCTAGGGCTCTTTGACTGCTTCAAATAATATTTTTAGTGAATCCCCTGGCCCTCTATAATTACGCACAAAAGATCGACCCCCTTAAGGTTCATTATGGTGTGTTTTCTGTCTTTGACTGTCAAAATATTGTTTTACTTCTATACCCGATATGTTGGGATTGTGTATATACATGTAATTTCGAAATGGCTACCTCGGTTGCTGGACGGTCCAAGGTACTGACATGCATAAGGGACCGCTCATTATTTACAGGGGGCCGGGGAAAATGTAGGGGGGCTATGTGATTTTCACTTTAACAAACAGGGGGGGTTATGTGATTTTATTTTTCCTGATAGGGGGGTCAGGTGAAATTTAATATTAAATTATTAACTATGATTATGATTCACTACAATATTTACCTCATATTTGGCCATTTTAGCCACAAAAATATCAATTTTTGCGCTCTTCGCGCAAATTTATTTCTGCAGCATATTTGGAGTTTAGCTTCAATATGGCAACAGTTTTGTGCGCTTTGCATGCATTTGTGTCATAAACTTATTCTCTCACCAAAAGGGGCTGGATTCACATAAATACTTCAAGAAATTTTTCCAACAACCTCATGTCAAAAAGAAATCTACGCCACTGTTCATCAGCACATTAGCCATATGGCAGGGTGGCAAGTCAGTCCCCTCCCCTGATCAGTAGACAGATCAATTGTTACAAAACTTATGATTTGCATCTTCCTTTTGGTCTATTTTAGACCCTAAATTAACCCCATTTTTTAGTAGCAAAATGCCAAATTGAAAAAAGAAAAACCATTCTGTGAGTAGATTTGCGTAGAGTTATAATTCCACCCATTCTATAATGTAAATCATAAATATGAGTGCTAGGGCAGCTCCTCTGATGCTTGGAAAAAGCATAAAGCTTGTATACTGGATCAAAATACTGGGTTTAATTAACCAAAAGTTGTGAAAGCCATATGCATCATCCTTTGGAATGATTTTAGGCCACATAATATTATTGTCCTCAATTTTGTTCATTTTAGCTTTTTTTTCTGTGCGCTTCGAGCGCATTTGTCCAGGGAATGTTCTTTTAGTAGCAGATCAGTGGGACGATTTTGATATTTTGCCCCCTGGCTCGGTGACTCCAATACATATCTCTTTGAATTTATATAGCATTGAAATAACATATTTTCTGGGGACAGCTTGGAAAAAAACTTGGATTACAATTGTGGGGAGAGGGGTGTCTTCTATACGAAGAGCCAGAGGTGGCAATCATGTTGCCATGCCCAGGGGCCATCAAAAGGTGAATCCGGCCATGGTATACCAGCAAAATGTATTTCTCGATGTGAGGGGGGGGTTACGTTTTTTTTGTGGCAGCAATAGGGGGGGTTATGTAATTTTAGATGCTGCTAATAGGGGGGGTTGTGTAACTTTATGAACTCAGTTTTGAAACCCCCCTTCCCCCCTCCCCTATAAATAATGAACGATCCCTAAGCATTCAATAGCGGCAAGGTGCACTGTGGCTTCGAGCCGATCCTCTACCAACTAATTTCCGTTTTGAAAATATTACGAGGTCAAACCATTTTTGTTTGCATGATCCACATTAAAACAGCCACCAAAGTATTACACTCACCACGATGGCTTCTTTTGGTGGCCTAGTAAATAGGCAGTCACTACCCGTCACATCATCAGTTGTGCTAAAATACTTCTTTGTACTACAAAGGAGGAAAAAAAACAGACAAACATGAACCAACGCTGGTTTCAAATATCCTCCCCTGGGATTTTTAGTAGTTTACAAATATCGACGAATTATACACAAACACCAACCGAGGACATTGTGTTTTGCTATCTAACCGAGGACGTGTGTATCGTGTTTTCATCACCTAACCGTGAACTAAAATGGCGGATTTTTATGTGTATAATACGTAACGGAATTTTATCCATCAACTGCTGACGGTAGTTTTTACACGTGTGGTCCTCGGTTTAAGGCAAATAGCGCTATAAAGCATTTAGCATGCATTTGAGGTCTTTTGCAGCAGTTTGAGACTGCGGACTATCCTCGGTTGGAAGTAAAGCAGTTTAGGGTGAACAATTGTGTGTGTGTCCTCGTTTGCCGGCAAACACGTACGCACAGCACACATCCCACCACACACATCCGCGCCTCATCCATTTGGATCGCACATATTTTCTTTGACCTGAAAAATATCAAAACAATTCAAAGTTCAAATATCCTTCGTTTGCACTTTGAAAATTACATTTTGCTGTGCATGCATGCATACTATTAAAATGAAAATGATATCTTCCGCGGACCCAGTAAGATATAGGTTCTCGCATCACTCTGAGGCCCTATATCATTTTTAGAGGGTCAAATGGTAACATCCAACTATCTCTAAGGACCGCTATTCCTTTTATAAGGTTCGCTATCACTAATTGCAAAAATGGTCCTATATTCTTATCTTAAGGTTCGATTTACAAATAAGCTTCTTTACTTCTAAGGCACGATATCACTAATTTCAAAAAGGTTAGCTATCTCTATAATTTAAGTAAGGTTCGCTAACTCTAACATATAGTAAGGTTCGCTATTCAAATAAGGTTCTAAAATTAGAGATGTTAATTAATTAGCGATAGCAAACCTTATTTAAAATTAGTGATATTGAACCTGAGAACTAGCGAACCTTATTCCTAATTAGTGATATCCAACCTTAGGAGCCGACGGTTTGTTTTTTATTTCTATTCTTTTGCTGCAAAAATAGTGTGATTTAAAGAGAAAATATCACTTTTTCCCAAATGAATACCTGAATTCAAAACCCACCCAAGTCCATGGGAAGTGATTTTGAGAGAAAAACACGTGTATCATTTTAATTCCTTCAGTTATATTTACCTGGTCAATATGGTAAGTTTTACGTGCAAATGAGTGGGTTAAACTGTATTAAGTATGACGATTAGCATTTCAGGGACTTCGTGGGGTTCATTTTAAATTTTGGACTTGGGTGGTTTTTTTGAATCATATACAAAGACAACAATGTTTGAATGAGATTACCACTAGTAAGATAATACAAAATAAAGCACACAGGTATGTATAATGTTGATAAGCATTCTGCCATGTAATATAAACCACAAACTTTCCTTGATTAAACCCATTTTTTTTTTTCAAAAGTCACTCTCCAGCAATGAATGTGTTACAAGTGGACTTTTATACATACTGGA
This sequence comes from Amphiura filiformis, assembly GCF_039555335.1. Classification (NCBI taxonomy): domain Eukaryota; kingdom Metazoa; phylum Echinodermata; class Ophiuroidea; order Amphilepidida; family Amphiuridae; genus Amphiura; species Amphiura filiformis. The sequence continues at coordinate 40,124,087 of NC_092640.1, read as the reverse complement.
TTTCAATCAATGTGTTACAAGACTCAAATCGTGGACTTGGGTGGTTGTTTCATACATGCTATTTTTAACATTCTCAATAGACACAGAGCCTCAGAGGATGAATTTGAGTTGTTCTTTCATACATATGACAGGCCAATGTATAGCAACAATTTCCCATGCTTAACTCAATTTGGCCAAAGTATGGACTTGGGTGGGTTTTGTATTCATTTATTCAAATACATACATACATACAGGTATAAGCAAGTACGCATATCCTCTAAGCAAGTGACTGCATGTATCGTGGGAATTTTGTACACGTAACCATATTGCTATGCGTAGTATGCGTTAGGGCACTTGACCCATTATGAGAAGGATCATTCACTGAGCAGAGTGCATTTGTCAAGATAATCGCACGAGACCGTATTTTATAGTTATTGCAATCTGCATTTAGCTCGAGAGCCGTTAGGCTTGAGAGCTAAATGCAATTACTCCACGGTCAAGTGCGGTTATCTTGACGAATGCACTTGTTGTCAATGTTTTGTTTTTGTTTTGTCACCTTTCAGCGAGGGTATCCGCATCTTCAGTTTCTGTAGTCTTGGTAACAGGATCATAAAGACGCAGAGGATAGGCGGCCGCAGCAGATTTGCACAAATCAGAGAAGACAACAGGTAGGCCTATAATATAGTTAAAAAGAAAACATGGGAACTTGGTATACTAACCTTAAAGTGGGCCTCAAAGTAGCTTAATTCAGCTCCCCCCAGTTAATGACATGGTTTTATCATATCATATCATATCATTTTATTTTATTTTCCAGTAAAAAACACATACATATAAAATATTGCACAATTTTAATATTACACACAAATATATAAATTACACATGCAATTGCAAAGATATAAAATGTAAACCATGGAAGGTCATAAAGCAAGACATTGAAATTGAACCATGTTGGAGAAAATAGAGAGATGGCATGCCTTAACCAGGAATAAAAACAAAGGACAAAAGAACCCCTGGCAGGGATAGCCAGATAGTGACAAGTCACTTTCAAAGTAGCTAAACCTAAATTGGTTCCCACAGGAACACAGACAAGCAACACAGGGGAACGGGGCAAAGGATGAATATGTCTACATTCTCCAACCTAAGATGAGGCTTGATAATAAGCACAACCTTTAGGTAAAAAGCAATCCCAACTAAAAACTATTTTGAATTCCAGCTAATTGTACTGAAATGTTTTTTAAGATTGTCCAGGAAATTAGAGATACTAAATTAACAAGAATTGGTCTTTGAGAGATGGAGGAAGTTGATCAAAATAAACTGGTAAACGATTGAAGACATGACAGTGTATTTAAAACTATCGGTTCTAGCATAAGAATGGGAGAACTCAAGAGAGTTACTATGACAAGTATTGATGGAAATAATATTCCAAAGGATCAATATCATGCTTGTAGTAAAAACACTTGGCAATAAAGGAAATAGCAAGATAATTGTATCTATTGCACACAGAAATCAGACCTAGTTTTTCCAGGCGTACACCTCACGCTCTCCCCTGGGTGCTGGAATACAGGCACGTGCCAGACGTCCTCGTATTTTTTTCCAAGGATTTTAAGTGTCCACTTTGATGTGGAAGCCAGGCTGGGATCCCATATTCAAGAATTGGACGGCAGAGGGTGGTATATAATTTGACCAAAATATCTGGATCATTACAGCGGACCAGCCGTCTAATAAATCCCAAAACCCGCGAGGTTCTTGAAGTGACTGATTTCAGATTTGAAGAAATCATAATGCCGAGATATTTATAACTATGAACTACACCCAAGGGTTTGTTAAGTAAGGTGTACTGTGGAGTGGATCTATTAACACCAACTATTCTGGACAATCTCATACCTTTGCACTTGTCTGGATTTAAAGACATTTTCTTAAAATTGCACCAGTTAACTATACTGTCAAGATTATTTTGAACAGTGTTGATGTCATCTTCCGCCTGGATGGGTCTGTACAGGAGTGTGTCATCAGCATATTGGGGGGGGTGAACTAACAAAATCTGGCCAAAACAAAGAGATTAAACAACAGAGGCACCAGGACTGAACCCTGAGGGACCCCGGATTCAACAGAAAACAGCAACAAACAAACAAACAATAGAATACCATGTCATAAAATGAGAGAAGACTTAAAGCTACTTAAAAAGATGGGAACCAACACACGAGGAAGATAAGAGGAGCAATCAGGACATCCAAGTTATTAGCTACGAAAATAAGAAAACCAGTGAGAAGAGGACAGGTGGTAGATCCTATTTGAGAGAGGAAGATTCTATGAGCAACAGAATCAAGAATAGAATTACCATTCTGTGGTCTTTGTGTATATTTAACTCACACTTCTTATACACAGCAATTCAGCTGTTGATTTCCCACCGGCTGTTCTGTCTTTGGTCAGTGTATGTTTATGGTGCAAAAAGATTATACTCCACGCTCTGGATATAAAAGTTAAAAGCCTATTTGAAACAAAAAAACATATTTCAAAAATTCCTGTGACTACGAAAAACCCGCCATCTTTCATTACATACTGCAGTTACTGTCCGTTTTCCTATACACAATACACAGTGCTCTTTCCCATTGACGCGTGACCTCTACAAATAGCCCTACGTTATAAGTATGGGGATATGACTAGTTAACGTCGCTGTGTGAAAAATAACCGGCCAATATTAAAAGTACTCTTCTAAAGTTCTAGAAAATATAGTTTTTAACATGTCCTAAATTTTTAGCTAATTTAGATGTTTGGAAATATTCGTACTTTGGTGTTTTAGTTAATGTTATAGGTAATAGTACATTGCCTAGTTAACGTCGCTGTGTGAAAAATAACCGGCCAATATTAAAAGTACTCTTCTAAAATTCTAGACAATATAGTTTTGTAACATGTCCTAAATTTTTAGCTAATTTAGGTGTTTGGAGAGGGTCGTACTTTTGTGTTTTAGGAAGGATATGTAAACGACAGATAATACCAAAAATATGAAGAAATTATTTCCAAACCGTGTTAAGTCAACAATCATTATGTTGCTCATTTTCAAGAATGCTGGTTTACAAAAAGCACGCCATTGTCTCATTTCGTGAACAAAAGTACACATACCATTGTTTCCTTTCGTTTCCTTTATAATCGGTTACCCAACTGAAGCTATAATACGCAAACTGTATTGCGATATCGCACATGAAAACAGTCACATGTGCACAGCCAGAGAAGATCCGATTTAATCAGTTGAGCTGTTTCAATGAGTGTTATCTTGGTTTAATAGCTTTTAATGGGGTTAAGTCCTGCAAAGGTCGAGATGAATTCTACTGTAGACATGACTGCATCATGAAACATTCTTAATCTTGGCTAAATTAAACGTTGGGTTTTCAATGGGAAGTAGCCGAATTGTTGCATGATTCAGAGTAGCTCTTGATCAGAGCCCTCGCAGTAAAATAAACCCAAGCAAGTGAGTAGTATTAGTAACGAAAATGTATATAGGCCAATCACTGCCTGGTTAGACCATTTTGTAAAAAAATATTACCACTCCCAGCAGTGCATGTACAGAGTTTGCCGAAGGCAAGCTTCACTATAGGCAAGCTACATAAGTCACCAACAAGTAAGTAGGACCACTATGCAGTAAAGATCACTGTCTACCCACAGATATTGGTCTACCCCACCCACCAACCGCGAAAGTCCACTCACCGAGGCGCCAGCCGATACCGTCTTCAGACTAGTGTAAGAGGGGACATATGGCATGGTTTTTCATTTTTCTTTCTATTGGATGGAAAATAGGTCGGACCTACGGCCGTCTTCAGACTAGTGTCAGAAGGGATATGGCATGGTTTTTCATTTTTCTTTCTATTGGATGGAAAATAGGTCGGCTTTGGAGCAAAGCTAGGTTCAGAGGGTCTCGTCCGTTTATTCCGTACACAACCAATAAGTCCGTCGCTCTTTGTTCCACGGACGTAACTTGAATATTCATGCTTTCAGGTTTCCGCATTTTATCGATGTGCAGGGGAATTGCAAACAATTGAAATCGATCAGCCATAAGGAGTGAACAATGGGAAGCACAATGGGTTTTCGCATGTTTGCTGAATACAAGGTCGTGCATATTATGGCCAATAACTTCATATGTTGAATTACGTGGGGCAGATGTAGATGATGACAAAGACTTTGCAGCCATTTCCGCTCAAAGTAACACCTGGCTGTTCATACACCCTACCACTACCGTGGCCCCTGGGCATGATCGGAGAGCAGTGGCGTACCGTGGCCGCCCCAAGCCCGGGGGTGAAGCAGGGGCTTTTTTAACGTGCCTCACCGTCACGTTCGTGCAATGAGATAAAAGTGTTGATGAAGTAGAGTGCGTTTCAAAAATTTAAAAAAATGGACATTTTTACCAGAATGTGACCGTAAGAAAGGCTCTACCATTGTCTACTATTAAAGCATATCTACATGGATAGTTAATTGTCACTGCACGAATATTTTATCTCGTCACGTACGTGACAGTGAGGCACGTTAAAATAGCCCCTGGGGTGAAGAAAATTCAATTTTGCCGCCCCTTCCAAAACAGCCCGAAAAGGTTGACCCAATTTTTTTCTCGGTCGTTTGAAAAGTGAAGAGCAAAAAAAAAAAAAAAAAAAAAGGGTTTCAGGCGCTAGCGCCCTAAAAGCAACACATTTTGATGTATAGTACCATTTTTTGCAAAATTTTCTATGCTTGATCAATTTTTCCGCCCTTTTTTATTTACTAATTCTTTTTGCCGCCCCCTTCGTTTTTGCTGCCCCTGTTTTTGCCGTCCCTTCTTCTTCCGCCGCCCCTTCATTTTGGCCGCCCCTGCTTTTCCCCCGGGGGGCTGGCGCCCCCAAATCCCCCCCCCCCCCAATACGCGCATGGAGAGTAGTTTCAAGGAATTTCATCATATTTTACATCATAGAATAGAATTAAGATAAACTACGTATAACAAGTTTCCTATTCAAAACCACGTACCTAATGCATTGAGTGTTACTAGCGGTACGGAAGTGCACCCGCCTTTTAGTTGCAGTGGCGTCTTTATCTTCAGTCTGTCGAATTTGCCCTGAAATCGTCGTAGATCCCCCAAGCTCTTCCTTGGAATGTTCCTCAACCTGGTCATATATTTCAACAAAACACATAAATGATCATCACCATCACTGTCAGCATCATCTTCAACATCATCGCCATTATAATCTTCTTCATCATCATCACCATCATGACTGTCATCTTCAACATCGCCATTATCATCATCAACAGCATAACCATTAATATCATAATCGGCACTTTTGCCCATTTGAACATGTTGAAAGGGAACTCGCTGCTTGATCATTTGCTGTAGCTGATGACTCGAGAGGGTTACTGATTTGTTTTTGATCTTCTCTCGACAGGACGCTTGCCATGTTGCCAAAGCATGATTTCTGACCACCTTTAAAATCTTCATGGAAGAGTATAACAATAGTATTGCTCTTGACATTTATCCAAGGATGTGATGATATCTGCACAACAACTTACCGTGATGTGACATTACTTGGTATATCCCATACAAGACATGACTTGGCCTCAAGTGGGTAACACAATAGCAGTTTCTGTATCTCTAAATCAGCGGAGCATCGGAGGACTTCGTTGTTATCAGATATTCCTGATAATGATTTCAATGGTAATACATTTAAGGTTGGTATATGCAGCTTTGTGTGCGCAACGTGAGGCAGTTTGAAAAAGTAAAAGTTAAGACTACACAAATATGCCAACAAATCATGCAGGTGTGAAAAAAAATAACCAATTTCATGTCATAATATTGTATAATATTACTTTAAGTTGGAACATGTATAAACATCTGAAGCATGCCGAAATCCCGGGCCAAACTCACTTTAAAAGATTATACACTGTGGCTTTAATAGAATAATTGCACTGATTGAAAATAACCAGGCAGCTGGTTAATAATTTGTTTTCAAACGACAATACTAAGTATTTAATACTAAATGAAATCACCGCTCTGTTCTCATAAACACATTTATTTCAAAATAAATCAGTACGTATAAACGTACAAAATATTGAACAAAATAAGTTGTATTGTCTTTTCCAAATATTAATATCGGAAAATCTATGGTTTGTTTTCTATTTTTTTTTTGAATTTTTTTTTTTTAATTTCATATATTTGGTAAAAATTCGCAGGTTTTTACTGATTTTAATTCGTAATGCACAGATCATCATTGTTTTCTTAAGTATTTTGCGTTTTTTAATATCGTCTGTAGCAATTTTGTTTTAAAGGACCGATCAACGCCAAGAGCTTTTAGGCGCAATACATTGTTTTTTGCAGGTAGTGAAGTCTTATGGTGAAAATCTACCTTTATTTTGAAAAAAAAAATCATTTAAAATCCACTTGTTTTTCGTCTGACTCAAAAGTTATTATTTAAAAAAAACCTATCAACTCACCAACTGAGTCATTCATCTCAAAGTCATGGACGCACATAACCTCTTCAGGTTGCAGCCCTGGCACGATAACAGGTAAGAACAAACGTGTGTAGCAGTGGGAGCAGTTAAAGCTAATTTCTTTGAATTCTTTGCTAGAATTACTTTCCTTCGGCTGCAATATATGGAAATATTAACAAAACGTAATGAACACAACAGAAAATACAGAGTGTCCCTGTATCGTCAGAAACTCAATTGTTTGGGTATTTTAACGCCACAACTAAATATAGGTAAATATTTGGTGTGGTTAAGGAATTAATCAGCATCACATACTTTTTGAATTTTGACAATTGACCATACCGTTCTTGAAATATAAGAATTTTACGAAACTCCTTCATTTCAAGCCTTTCCGCGGATTCAAATATCAATCGATGATCTATATAGGCTATTATATATTCAGAGTGTTAAGGCCATCTTGATTTAATAATTCGTCTCATATTGGTTCGCGTCATGTGCCTGTCAATAGACCCCTTTTTTGAGGCAAATCTGCCACCCAATGATCCCCTTTTTCATCAGCTTACACCCAATGACCCATTTTTTTTTCTTCAAATATGCCACCAAATGACCCTCTGTTTTCATCAGCTTTACACCAAATCTGCACATTTTTGCGCGCTTTGCTCGCATTTTGAACAACTTTTACATTTTTGTAGCCATTAACTGCAAAATTGCAGTTTTTGGCAAATTTTTGCCCAGAAAGTTACTTTTTCACGGTCAATGACGCCAAATTTTTAGTGTTTGCTGGGATATTTGTTTTTCTTTAAAAATATTTCTACATTCTCAACATCAAACAAGAAGCAAAAAATAAAGTTATATATAAAAATACACGAAAAAAAAGTACAATGGCGGCCAGAAGTGGGGTTAAAGGGAGTCTCCGGCAATCATAACATTATGTAAGAACAATAATTATCAAGCACGAATCACGTGGTTTTATTTAAAACAAAATCAGAGTGACCATAAAAACGAATAAAAACATCCGTCTCTCAACACGCGATATTCAAAATTCCCGGGCGCCATAATTGCACAAGTTGACATTCTCAGGCAGGACAGACTTCTCATTAGACGTGGTGTTAACATCATGTTGAGAAGAGCTGAAATCTGCATACAGAAGAATTGTGGGCATGTGGAAGACTAAGACTAAAACTGTCAATAACTGTAAACAGTAAAGAAAGTGGTGAGACTTTTTTGTGATTTGTATGTTGTTTTGATTTTAATTGACTTCGCGCAACTGCTTTTTGTACTCGGTTCACAAAAGTAGCCACCAAATCCTTATCATTGATCACAGGCCAGTGATTTTTCAGCCATAGGAGGACAAGATGTTGATTAAGTTATCAACTAGAGAATGTTGACCACAGACCTCATACTTTTTAATCTAGCGGCATTTTTCAAACTGTATACTTAATTTTGATACACCCTGTATATCAAAATAAAACACTAATTGCACATGTACATGTAATTTGATATTCGATAATATAAAGCGTTTTCTTTTGTAACAGATCAGATGTCCGAAACTATTTCGCCATGTACCATTTCTAAATGATATGCTAAAGTGTTCAACACATTGAGGCCAGTAGCGTAGAAAAAATAAAGAAAAAGGTGCCCCTGTGACAAAAAAATTGCACGCTACTCACGCACATTGTCACAATAAAACCCTTTTCATCCAAATCATGGGCGAAAATAGTGTAAAATACAAATATTTTCACAAAACCGGTATATGTATGGGTAGTAAGTATGCCTTTAGAGACATCTACTTCCAGTTACGTCAAAGCAGTAAAAATAACGTTGGCTAAACAATTTTTTTGAAATTTTTTTTTGGGGAAATTTCTTTTTTGAAATTTTTTTTTTTTTTTTTTTTTTTTTGAAATTTATTTTGTGGAATTATTTTTGGAATTTTTTTTTTTTTTCTCGATTCAAAATGGCGGCATTTCCGGTTGACCTTTCAAAATGGCGTTATTTCCGGTTGACCTTTGACCACTTCCGGTTGACATTTGACCTCGTAACCTGGAACCGGAAGTAGATGTCTCTAAAGGCATACTTACTACTTGTATGTATGACATGTGCCCCAAAAATTTGTTTTGCCTCTCCTGACCAAGAAAGCTGGCTACGCCCTGATTGAGGCGATAGCTCTGGGCTCTATTTCGACATTTTTATCACCATAGATATATTAATTATCTTACCTTTTCTTTGAGCAGGTATGCCCAGCAAAGAGCCGAATGTTCAAACACTTTGTTATCTTGCACTTCATCTGTTTGAAAATTAACAAACCTTTCTTAGAAAAATGCAGGAACATTGAAACTGTCATATTCAGGCTAGTAACCAGTAACCAAATAGGCTCACTTTTAATGGTACAATGGTACAAATTACAAATGGACCATTTTTTGCATGTTAACTACAGCATGTTCAAAATAATAAGTAGCATGTAAGTAAGTTGGTAGATTTTGTTTGGGGGGGTCCACATTTTGGAAATTATGAACCCCCTGTAACACGATTCTATTGACATTTAATCAATTTAAGGCTATCCCTTGGTTGTGAGTGCTGTATACATCTTGTAAATGGCTCCTATTTTCCTGGTGAATTTCTACTATTGTCTCTCTTTCGGTTTGGGGAAATGAAGCATCTATATGGATATGTTCCTCCAGGGGGAAAAAGCACAAACCTCTTTAAATACACGACCACTAAATTGCTCATTCCTCTCATTTCTGGTTTTCCAGGCAACTTTCAATCAGATAACCAAGAAAGATCCTTTACTTTGACCATTTTATTAGCAGCGCCTTTTACCGGACACCGTCAGCTCTCAAAGACCCAACATCTCCAATTCGTGCATGGGGAAATTGTCTTTTTGACGATGTGCCTCAACCCTACAGCTTTGAATTGTTTGGTTAATTAAATAGATATTTTCAAAATAAATTTACGTGAGATTGAAACAATAGAAAAGGTACCTTAACAACAGTAATGGTAAAACTTACTGGATGGGAGAATCCTTCTGAACAAGAAGTAGAGTCCTTCAACAATTGCAACCTGTATGAAATATCAGCACTGTATAAGCAAAACACTAGGTATGCATGTGTAAGGGGAAGCTTTGTCCCTCAAACCCAAACATGCATATTAGTATGTAAAAGGCCATCGTAGCGGATATCCCAATGCGATGGGCATTTTTAGCAGTTTTGTTTTTTTCTCTTTTTTTTTTTTTTAAAAAAAACAAAGCAAAAAACAACAAGAAAAAGGTGGGCTAAAAACACACACACACACATAAAAACACACATACATACAAATAAGCATAGCACATAGCTTTATTGCAAAATGTTTTAAAGACAAACCTTTTCTGTTTTTGCTTAAAGATTAAGAGCATTATAAGGTACTATTGCTAAATCATTTACCAACTGAACAGAAAATAACGTTTTATCTACACAAAGAGGCCATATCGGATGACACAAGATGCAAGTTGTTACGAAATGGATTAAAAACATGTCATCTTCTCCTTCTTTCTGGTTCCACAAGCCAAAGTTTTCCCCGCAACAGTCAACAGAAGTTACACCCGGCAGTTTACAAACCGACAGTCACACCTTAATAATAGTACACATACAGAGCTCTCTATGACACATGCTGGTGTAGAGCTCCATCGGTACAATTCACTCAATTCAATTAACATTGTTTTAATTAATGTTTGATAATTACTGGGGATCACTTACCTGCTCGCAAAATATTATGGTGCGTTTATCTGCAAGTTTCTTGAGGGCTACTAACAGCGGAGGCCAGTTAGTGAGTTCACGAATCAATCGAAGACAGCTTGTATCAAGCCTCTCAAACATCTGATTGTTTAATAAAATGAATGTAAAAATCGTGGCATTAAAATTCAAAGGTTTAATGGTTTAAGAAATGTTACCCACAATCTTGTGAGAAAATCGTTGGGACAGATGATGTTTTATAGATCAAATTCCTGTGAATTGAACATAAGGCTGAAAATGCATGATACGTTTCATAGCTCACGTTATGTACTTGCTTACTCCCCCTCCCCTCCCCTGGAAACAATGTTGGAGCAGACATTGGGCGCAACCACTTTTTACTTTTTTTTAGCATTCAACATTGAATAAGGGGAGCGGGTATGCGTAAAATAAACAAACTGTCCCAAGCTTTTCGCGCGGGATTGCAGATTCGGCCCATCGACCAAAATTAGGTAAACACCTTTATAAACAATACCGCGTGACGTGACAATATAAACGAGTAAACGCACGTGATTTTGTTGCAACATATAGCGCGCCGTTCAACTGCGTTCAGTGCAATACTCGCGCGCAGTTAGACACTGGCTCGAGCGAACATTCTCATTTATTGTTGTCGCATGGCTTCCCGTTTGTTGGTATTTTTTTCGTGTTGTAAAATACCCTTTTCATCTCGACAGGTTTTTGTCTTAACCAACCAAAATAGAGGCCGTCAACGTGACGTCATATGCCGCCATCTTGTGGGTACACGCTGCGATGGTCGTTCGATTTCCATGCGTGAACAGCAAAATCACCGTGTCGATGCGTGATAACAGCTTCATGGCAAGCTACGCCCTGCGCGTAGTGTCTGACACATAAACGCGCATATCATTTGTACCCACAAGATGGCGAAAGGCTGATGGCCTCTATTCATGACAAAATGAATGTTTATGTGCCTATATCATTTTCTTTTCAAGGTATTTTGTGAACATAAAAGTTTTCCTGCAGGCATTTATAAAATATATAGCTATTAGGAGTTGTGGAGAGAAATTTGGAAGCTTTTAAAACTACATATCAAGCAAATGTGAATTTTCGCTGTGTGCATTCATTGTGTACACTTTATTAATAGCGCGCAAAGTTGAATGGCCCTCCGCCTGGTACGATCAATATACAAATATGAAAAAGTACATTAATTAAATGGCTAAAAATGTGGCTCCCGCGGCCATCGTACAACACAAGTATACAGGTTTGAAATACTAATCAATCATTAAACTCGTGATGCCATAAGGACTTTTCCTTCGGACGACCTAAAATCCAGATACTACTCACAACATATAGGAAACAAGCAAATGTTGACATTCCCATAGGCGTCTGCTGAACATGCGGCTTCACGTCACAGTTGAAAGTTTCGCGCCATCCTTTATCAGTTGTGCTCTGATCGATTGATTGGATATCAATCAATATGGTATCTCCTTGTTTGATTCCGTTGTTTTGGAGAGTGTTGTTGCAGTTCATTGCAAAGGACGAAGCACCAGGAAGTCTGTTTTCATAATAATATTTCTAGTTACCACAATATTTGGAATGATGCATCATGAAATTTAAGTTTTGTTGAAATCAATTAATAAATATAAAAAAAACGAATTAAACAAACAAGGAAAACATTTACATATATTGCCAATGTCTTATAATCATATTGAAGTCAGTGCGATACTGTTTTTATTTCAGTCCCGAGCCGAGTAATGCTAACTACTTGATCTAAATATCGTAACCATTGTTCAATGAGAGCTAATGAGATAGGACCCTGGCAAACCAGATATTCCATTCCAACTCATCCCCTCCCCCCTACAACCAAGGAAAACCTTGTAGCACGTTCTTGCATCTGTGGTGTTCTATACGTGAAAAATAGGGTCTTGCTAGTCGGGCACTTGCTAACCATTAACAAGAAGCGTTCCACTTTCGAAAGGATTGCTAAAACATCAAGCATGAACCTTTAACTTCATTTACATAATTAAAAAACAGATTAAATACATTATACCCTTATATAATAAATATTTTTCTGAAACACTTATAATGGTCATGAAGCTAAGTAGTCCGAGTAGCGTTATATTGCAATATAATTAGGATAAGACGTTACCTGAGATGCTGGACACAGTCCGGAATTGACGCCTGACAAGTTATCTTCTTCTTTACGTCCTATAGGTAGTATAATGTCATATGAAAAGGCAATATAGTTATTATTGAAATAGCTTCTAGATGATATCAGTATTTACCTAGTCGTAACAAGGCTTGGCCGGGAGGCTAGGTCTTGAAATCCAACTGCAGTTTCTTTCTTCTTCTTTCTTTGGCAACAGGTCCACTGCGCCTTCACGTAAAGGCCGATTTTGACCAAACTAGGTCACAAGCATAACTGTCCAAGATGTAACATGTTATTTGAACAGTTCCGGGTCAAATATCACGCAAGGGTCACAGGGTTCAAAAACGTGATTTCAGCTTAAAGCATTAAAATGCTACTCCTTCCACAAATCTCATAGCTCAAGAGTTGGGACTTGCACACATGCATTAACCAAAATGCTACTTCTCACACAAATTAAGTAGTACAGAGTTGGTACTTACGCACATGCATTGACCTTAGCTGGTGAATAATCTCCGATTTGGGGTCATAGGTCAATAAGGGATCACTTCCGGTCATTTACGATATAGCTTTAAAATGCTGCTTCTGTTACAAATTAAGTAGTACAGAGAGGGGATTTGCACACATTTATTGACCTTAGCTGATGCACAGCATTTAAAATCCGATTTGGGTCAAAGGTCAATTAGGGGTCATTTCTGGTCTGTTGCAGGGACAGGTAAAATAGTAGTGTTCATTGCATTCTTATGAAAGGAAATGATAAAGGCATATCCAACAATGTTATATGTGTGTACATGATATCATGGGATTAGTGTGATGAGTTGATCCTCTTACAAGAAAGTTGTCTTGAAGATCCAACTTTCTTTCTTTATGAGGGGAGATGTTATGGAGGTGCATAATGATCAAATCTGTTTGAAAGACAACGGTGCAGTGCTTATGTGATCATAGAGAAATGCCACAAAAATAATCCATATATGGGGTTACAAGTCAACTCTCATTACATACTGACCGACCCGCGTACAAGGCCAATGTTTTCTGCCAGTCTTTTGCGGAGAAATGCTAAGTATACCAAATACCAGCCACCAACCTCCAGATATCACCCAATTTTCCACTACCTTGTTAGAGACAATTATCATCAAGTCTAAAAAACCAGATAAAGCATCCAGTCCTGGCCAGATCATGCAACCAGCAACTGAGCAGAGACCTTTACGCCATCTCTTCCGCAGGTACTCCTTCTGGGGTGCCATTTCCAAACCAATTTATAAAGAGGCAATGGAAGCAGGAATCCATGAACTACAAAATTACCTGCTCCAGAACAACTTGATCTCAGGCAGACAGTGTGGCTCCAGATCAGATCATAGCACCGTCAATCTTTTCACCATCCTAGCTCAGATGTTGAACACCTTCCTTTACAATTAAGGGATAATAGGTTTGTATCATAACTCTAGAAATCAAGCACTAGGAGACAAAAATCTGTGTTTTTCAACCAGTCACATATTTTTCACAGAAAAATGTCTCCCAGTGAAGGGAGGTTTAGACAAAGTCTGCCACGATTCTGTGCTAACATGAAATCCAACATTTATTTATCTGGTACAGAGCTTAATCCATTTTTAACGTGCTAATCAATGGAAGCACGGCGCTAGCTCCCTTGTTCGCTTGTTTGTGAACAAATTAATAGCGCATGCAATGGAGGAAACTGCAACTTTTAAATTGGCACCTTCCTTGGGATTTTGGATCGTCGTATTTTTATTTCTTGAACAGTTTCAACGAACGAGGTCTTAAATTCGAGCTAAAAGATGCAGCTATTGGCTGCTGGTTCCACTTATGACATATCGGTCATTGTTTAGGATATACAAGGGTAAACGTAACTGGTACCTTAATTTTTGGCTTACTGTAGTCCATTTGGCTTCCTGCTGCACGGTGAGCTGCAGTTCATGCAGTATTAAATCATGTATATTGACTCAAATAATTGGCATGTTTACACACTTGATAAAAAGGCGGCACATCTGTACATGAGCAAAGTAAACTCCTACACTGACGTCACTCTCTCGAGGAAATCAAATGAACTATCATTCATTCATTCATTTTATTCAGTACTCACATAAAAAATATTACAGCACATTTGATATACATTATAAATACATACAAGATGTGGTCAATTGCATGAAATACCAGATATAGCAACGAAATAATGGATTATGGAGTAAACACCAGACGAGTACCAAGGATAGCCCAAAAAGCCTCAATAAAATTGAGGCTTATTTCCATTGGGGTCCTTAAAGAAAAAGAAATGGGGAAACAAGCAGATCAGGCGACAGAACCAAATAAATAAATAAATATTTCCCAAACCCAAAATATTACACATAAAAAATAAATAAATAACACCCAAAGTATTGCACAAAATAAATAAATCCCATATATTGCACATAAAAGTACGACCAAAAGGAAAAAGATCAAACCCCATCAATACCTAATGAAAGAACTCTGCTCAGTTCTTATGGCTTGAGCAATCAGATGCATTTTGACGGTATTTTTAAATTGGGTCAAATTGGTGATCTATAATCATTTTTTTTGTTTGGGGGGCACCCTATACACTTACCTCTGGTGTGTCTTTCTCCAGATTAACCTGAACTTTATAAGACTTCCCATGACTTGTCTCACAATAGATGTATTCTACGCCCTGGTCTGGTCGCATGGTATCATCCCACATCCTGTAACCTTGACTATGACCGATGTTTGGATCTCGCAGAATCACGCAGATCATCGAGTTGGTTTTGATGCAACGTTGATTCAAGCTCCCTTGACATATATCAAAAACAGTTAATTTATAACATTTAAGATATAATTATGTTTGTGGGGAAAATAATGCAAGGTCGATAACAAAGAGTATAATTTTAATATTTCCCTAGAGGAGTCCATATCAGAGGGCTGGAGCTGCTTTTGATATACTCTTCCTAGAAGACACTCACTTCAGTATGTAAAGATCAGCCCTCTGATATAAACAAGGTACAATTCTACTCATCATTCGTTGTTTGTCACATTTTCATATCTTCTTACTGATTTGAAGTGGGATGTCGACCGAAGGGCAGACGGGGGAATGTTCAATCTTCTGGCTCAAAATATAAAACTGACCAAAATTTGTGATGCATACTTTAATCCCTGTTTGTTTGTTTTTTCTTTGTTTTTGTTTGTTTTTGTGGGTTTTTTTGTTGTTGTTGTTTTTTTGCCTAATAATTTTGACTTTCATCATTTAAACCGAACGCCAAAATTGATTGATTTATGTAGTTCTGATCATACACAACTGGGTCCATTTGGTTCCCCTTCAACACGTACAGCACCTGTACGTGCTCACGTGACCTACGCACCTGCCTATTCGCTGTCGTAGTGCATTTTAGAATATGGCCGTTACTAGGTCAACTGGATCACGCTTTCTTTGTTTCGAACCACTGATCGAAATGATCACAAAACAAAGCCTATGGCGTATCAAATTTAGGAACATGTGTATTCAGCGAATAGCCACTGATGATTTGCTTGTATTATTCTAGTATTATGATTATTATTAAATACGTTCTTACTAACATGATTCAGAAGATTATTGTGGTACTTTTTAAAATAAAAACAATCCAATTTTTTTTACTCACACGTTGCCATGTAAGGATCATTGCTGAGTGGTACTCCAGTATTTGTAAATAACTCGCATGTTATCAGAGACCTCTGTAGTTTTTCTTTGGTTAGAATCGTCTCCTTCAGTGCCTCAATGGTGGTTATATCTGGATCTAGATTAGGAATTGACTTCACTTGAATGCAATCGATATGTTGGAGAACTATGTAGTTTAAAGTGTAGTCCGAAGCCTAGAAATAAAAAACAAGACTCCGAGGATAAAAACTGAACGCCTTTGGAATGAAAATGATCTTGACAAAATTCATAGTGCAGTTATACTACACAGCAAACATGATTCGACATTTGCAGTACTTAATCCTGGTTAACAGGAAACTACTCCAGCAAAATCAATCGATAAAGTATAGTCTATCATCCACATTGAATGGTGGAATGCACGTATGCCCAAATATGGCACTTGCCAATCAATAATCACCTACTTGAAATCCCTTGACTCGCTGCACTGACCAAAGTTATGGACAGATATGGGAGCTGTTTTTGCTGTCATCTGTCATTTACATTTCAGGGAGGTACGAACATTTGCAGATGCCCCACATACTCAGTTTTTAGTATACATAATGTATACATTATTCTTGATTGACACCAAGTACAAAAAAAATCACTCAAGTGGTTTAGCTTCAATGCCCTTCGGAATAGAGCGGTGTACAAGTGAGTGAAAGTTGCATTCGATTTACACAGGGATTTTGCAAGCCATGCCGTGCCCTATTTACTAAAACACCAAAGTGCGAATATTTCCAAATATCTAAAAATTTAGGACATGTTACAAAACAGTATTTCCTAGAATTTCAGAGAGTACAAACAATATTGGTCGGTTATTTTTCACACAATGACGTTAACTAGGAAATGCCTTATCTAACATACACTGTTTGTAGAGGTCACACCTCAATGGTGAGAGCATTGTGTATTGTGTATAGGAAACTGAACAGTAACTGCATTATGTTCAAGAAATTATGCCCAGGATAGAGGAAAAAGTAGATTTCTGACATGATTTTGTCGGCAAATAGCTCTTGTTGTTGTTGGCAGATCATGTGTTCATCTGCAAATTGGAATGTGTCGCAGCAATGTCAAATGTGCGTTCCTGGTTACAGGAGACATTTGATTGAAATAGCAATGGGATACTCAAAAATTATATCTCAACCTCACTCCACTCGGGCGAAAAGGAATTGGGGTAATTTTGGTTAGCAAAAAATGCAATACCCTCTTTCCAACTGGTCTATCGACAACCCTGGTGGAGACTCAAATCATATTTTATCAGTCAACTTGCTAAAGTTGTTTTTAGAAATATATACAAATCTTGCAGTGACTACAAATGTCCGAAAAATTTAACCAGATATGAAAATTTTAGAATTAGTTTAACAAAATTTTAACAATTTCAGATTTTGACCCTGGAAGTTTGACAAGCAAGTAAATTTTATCTCCCCTTTCGGAAGATATCCCGCGCGATGTAGCACTTTGATCATGACATAGGCCTTCTGTAGCGTTACGTTTTTCCAAGATTGTATGCCGGAATCACTTTCATATTTTGTTCTTCGTCTTCTTCTATAGCCATATGGCCATGTGTCCTGAACTCCCCACCCTTAGCGTTACATCACAAATATTATGAATTTTTACACCAATCGAGTTTGAAATTAGAATATCTCCACAATTATCAATCCTAAACGAGCAAAAATATACATTTTTTGGAAAGCTGAAGGCAATTCAAATACATGTTTCATATCCCCGGGAATGATTCATATCCCGAGAATGATTCATATCCCCGGGATTTATGTATACATAATTTTTCATGGGTACTTGATTTAAGAGAAGAAACTTGAATAATGACCTGTAAATTATATTGAATTATTATTCATTAAAGGTACACTCAGGAATTCTAAATTGAGTTACGATGATAAAAA
Organism: Amphiura filiformis; assembly: GCF_039555335.1. NCBI lineage: Eukaryota > Metazoa > Echinodermata > Ophiuroidea > Amphilepidida > Amphiuridae > Amphiura > Amphiura filiformis. Next base: position 40,106,234 of record NC_092640.1, on the reverse strand, counting down.
TATTTTTGCATATTTTGCAATCATTAAAGTTTCAAAATTCATAACCATACATTTTGGCCAAGGATTATAGACTTTAGCAAACATGTAAACATATGAATTAATTTAGATAGTTTCCAAAATTAATTTAGACAAAATAGGTAGCAAATTAAATTATTGTAAATGATTTTAATAGAGCACTTTGAAAATAAAAATGTACAGCCCATGCAGTTTTTCATTGTTTATTTCTAGCCCGGTGTGTTAAAAAGGTGACCTACCCCTGCTTTAGATGGATGAGGATGACACTCTCAACATATAAACTTGACAGATAAATAAATACTTAAACATCATTCGCAGTCATATAATAAACCAACAACAGAGATATTTGCCTCTTATTTCCTGCGTGTTAATTACTATGTGTAGAATGAAAATGTTAATCTATTTAACAGCGGTATTTAAAGTCATGTATATTAAAGTTTAAATATAGAAAACTGAGTCGTATATTGCCATTAACCAAATTATGGCTAATTAAACCATATGGAATTTTCGCCATTTCACATTTACGTTAATAAAGGATATGTTAAAAGGTACCCTAAATACAAAAACGGCTATTAAAAAGATCTTATTTGTTGAAATTGGTTTGGAATTAAAGAAACGGTGATCTAAAACCTAATGAAAAAATGAAATCAAAAGTTGCACTTTTGTGTAATCAATGAAAGCACGACGCACACCGACATCGCCTGGTTAAAAATATATAAGTTATATTGTACAGCAGAGACACTAAAATGAATACACAGGATCGATACACGTGAATGTGCTATGCACGATTGGATATTCAGGCGATAAATCTTTGGATACCGGGGTAGAAAATGATGAATATCTCCCGTATTTTTTTTGTTCTAAAGAAGCCATATTTATTTCCTTGCACTTGAACATATGTGTTGAAAGGATATGATAGTCGTTAGCTTGCGTATTGAGAAAGAAGCGTGCATCTTGAGCTCAAAAACTGACCAAAATTCTGATTTTATATGTGCCGAACTATAGCGCAGCGTAGGATAGCTGCACTCACTCGTGGATGCAGTCTAAAAGTAGATGACCCCGTGGCGTATACATGCTCACTCACACACAGAGAGGTCAATTACCAGGCTATTGTCAGTAGCCTTAGTCGGATGTCCCTCGGCTCATTATGCGTCTCAAAACTAATAAACAGGTCGGAACAAAATGGCCATGCGTGGCTGTGGATTCAACCTACCATGGCGATTTCTGCCATGAAGATATCGGGGCGATGACACTGTGCGACGCTAGTTTTAACATGCTAATCAATGGAAGCACGGCGCTATAAGTTATCTTGTTCGCGAACGCTTTGTGTACAATAGGGCATGAGATGGAGCAAGCTGTAACTTTTAAATTGGCATCTTCCTTGGGTTCAGGCAAAAAAGTGCCGGAGCACCGTCTTACAATAAAAGTAGGATAAAGACTACACATTGTAAAGTAGTGCAATAATATCACAGAAGAAAAATCACAATATAAATCACATAAAGGTATATGGTCGAATCCAACCAAAAGTGTCCACGGGCCAAAAATAAAAGTCCGAAATAAAAATGTCTCGACAATTTTTTCCTTTTGCCCATTGATTGATGAAATATTGGCCTTATAGGAACCAAAAGTGCCATTACTAATCTTGAAAAATAAATCCAGGACGTGTGATAGTAAATGTGATATCAAAACCCAATGTTACCTACGAATACCACTAGGATGCTTTCACTATCGCAATTTTTATCAACCTAAAACAAATGGAATATTCCCATTAGTGCTTGTTTCGTGTAATTTTGTAGACCACAAGGTGTCAGGAAAATGCTCGCTCAACCAGAAACTATTTGTTTTTATTTTTATAACGCGATCAATATGATCTTAGTCAATTTATGCTAGTTTATTTTTGAAAATGAAGTTTAGGTCAGTTTCTGTATTTTATTTATCAAATGAGTATGAATCAATTTACACATTGTATAAGAACGAGTAGGATATATGTTTTCAAGAATAGTAGGAATTATACGCATACACCTAACGCTTTATACAATGAAAAGGTGAAGAAACCCGGGTATTCGTAGGTAACATGAGCGATTTAACAATATCTATATTGAGTTTAGAGGTTTAAACTTTGCTATTATGGTAATGAATTAATAAAATGGTAGTTTTTAGATCTCTTTCAGATGGTACGTCCAAATGAATAAATGCTATTACCTTAGATCAAAACAATTTTGATGCTTTTAGCAAGATTTTGACCACTTCATTTTGATATACAAGTAGTTAATCAGCAATTTTACATAATAAATAATTGTTGAATGAATCCGTATATGGATAATAATAGTGTCCTGGGGTACCGCTTAAAGTTTTGACAATTAATTTCCATTGGTAGGGACACTTCATTACACATGTCATGTATTATGCTGTATTCGTAAGTAACATTTCAGTATTTGTAGGTAAGAATTAGACTTTTGGTGGATATCGCAATAAAAACTTCATTTTATAAAGCACTTTGTGTCTTATTTTCTTTATGTGGGTTTATTGATACTTTAGACCCTATCATGTATTAAAAATGTCGGTTCACAGCGGTTGAAAGAGGATTGAAGTAAGAAACAAAGGCACTAAAGTGACTTTAATTTGCTTAATTGCACACAAATCGCTTAAAACCGTTATTGCAGACTTGTGAAGTCCATCTTGGAGTCAGTTACGTCTTGTGGCCTTTCGTTTGAGGGCAACTACAATTAGCTTTATACCAGGGTCCATCACTGTGTTGTCTAGATCATGAGACAATGAGGACAGTCGTTTTTTCCCATGGTATTCGTAGGTAACCTTAGCGAAAACGTCAAAAGTTACCTTCGAATAAATCAATTTGGACATAAATTACTCAAAAACCAGAAGGTCGGTAAACATTTAAAACGAAGCACACATAACAGTTGACAAATCCAAGTATTTATCCCCTTCTAATCTTCTTTGAATCTAATTTTTCTTTCAAATGAGCAGACCGTCGTCTATTTCAGTACATATTTTTCACCAATTAAGCCGTATTCAGTTTTGCATGGTGGGCATGTATGTGAATTCGCAACTTTCATTGACATATGATTTGATATCAAACATACAGGCCTTCGTTATGTACCAATATGGGCATTGGCATGAATGGCGGTGTTTCACAATACTGTCATGATGTCAAATTGTATTCGTAGGTAACATTCGGTTACCGAAATTTACCTACGAATACTTGCTTTTATTGTTGACATCTCAGAAATATTTAAACGCAGGCTATTGAAACTTGGTAGAAATAAAGAGTGTATTACCCTGCACCTATTGCTTAACTATTGCTTACTATTCTCTCACTTTGTGGAAATGACACAGCTTTTAACATGTATTCGGAGGTAATGCATATTTTTTACCAAACCTACCTTTGTGCCATTTAGAATTTCTGGCAGCTAAACACAATAATTAAGATGTCCGAATGCAATGCATTTCAGTATTGGACATATCAAAGCTTGTATCAATTGCGCATTTATTAGTGATTTCTATTTTTTAAAGATATATCTTGTGCTATGAAAAATTGTATTCGTACTCTCTAAATTCCAGGGACTTATTAGAAGGACAAAACCTTGAAAAGACTTAAAATTCAAATCTAATGGATTTAAATTTTACTCTAATAAAGATTTGAATTTTAAGTCTCTGAAAGGTTTTGTCATTCTAACAAGTCTCTTAGACTTATTTTTAAATCTTAGGAATTTAGAGAGTAGGTAATGTAAAAAATACCACTCAAAAAATTATCACAAAAATTCATAATTATGTACAAATATGTGAAAAATTGAACAGGCAATCTTTGAATACACACCTTTCAGGAAATCAATTTAGATTCAATCCAATGACTTCTTTTCATAACTGATTTAGATGTTTTTAAAAATACTTTAAGAAATATTTTGAAAAACTGGGTAAAAATAGCATGTTTTGGGGCCTCTGTGTCTAAGTTTTTCACAGAAGGGGGTCTTATTATATATGGCGCGAAGCGTATGATCAAGGCGAATAAACACAATACAAAAACGAATGTCAATTGATTAATACTTTTAAGTTATGGCCCTGAACATGCCGTGTACACTTTTCGTTGGATTCGACCATATATCAGAACTATCACTTACTTTAATTTTTATTTTATTGGGGTGACCCAAAAGGTGATTAATCTGCCAAACTATTTTTACATAAAGGTCAAAATTATGTAAGCAAAAGATAAAAAATGATAACATGCAACCACGGGTTGAGTTTTGAAATAACAGGTATGCTACAAATCGCACTTCTGGAATTGTTAAGGCAGGCTGTCAGATGTGCTATTAAATTGTACTTGGTAAGAGGTTAAGGAATTGACGTGTGCTATAAATCGCACTCGGACAGCCGAGTTGAGGTGTGTGATCGAACTCACGCGCCTTAAAACTCAATCCCTGAATGCAATAATGTACAAAGATAGTGACGTACCTGTAAACAGAATCTGGGACGTTCTCGAGGAAGAGATGACCCTGATGGTTGCAACAGTCTTCCAGGAAGATATGACGCCGATGGTTGCAACAGTCTTTGAGGAAGAAATGACCCTGATGGTTCCATCAAAGAACTAACACTGGCCATTGACTCAGTTGAATCCCATCGCCGAAGCCCAAGTGACGTCACCATCTTCCTAAATCGATTCTTCTGAATCTGCGACATTCCTTTACATTTGAGTTAGAAAAATCAAAATGTGTGAATGACATATTGACTATATGATAGAATTGATTCAAACATATTTAGGGCTGGGGTAAGGGCAAACTTAAAATACAGGTAACTGGAGAGGGGAAGCGACGAGGAATCCCAAATCACAGCGCCAGGTAATGACCGGGCCACCGAGTGCGAATGTGCATTTAATTTGGAAGGTTCATGTTTGTTCTAAATTTTGGGGCGTTTTTTCCCAAATTTGATATTTTGGTGATATTTCAAGAGAGCGACATGCCAAAGACAAATCTTTGGGCACATACTATGTTATGTTAATAAAACTCTTTTCTGCATACCTACGTTACAATTTGTTTTGGTGATAGTAATATTATGAATTTTGTGACTGCATTTTAGCGTTTTTAATGCGTTTTAAGCTTACCGTGGAATTAACGCTGATATCTGGTCCTGCTACTTTTATAATTTCTGTCTGATCGTCGGCTTTTGCAAATAACAGAATGTAGATTGGTTCTGAATAAGTATCGTATTCCTCTCGGTGGGTCTTTTCATGATATAATTACTTTCATTGTAACAACCAAACATTTACTTCTGAATTCAGGGTTCAAGGCTGCTTTGGGAAAAGCTGTAGTCTTCGGTGCTCTATTAATATCTCAAAAAAGTGCACGAGTGGCGACCACGTTTTATACTTCCCGCATTAATGATGATGAAAGCACTTTTTCCTTTGGGCTCTCCAGTCTCCCCAACATTGATTGAGGGGAATGGGTAGGGAAGGGTAAAGGAGAAGGTATGTACTTCTCATCAAACATAGTTATACTAATTTCACTGAACTATCAGAGCGGCGATAAAGAGTTCCAACATATTGCCAAGGTGTGTCAACTATTAATTTCGTTGATTGTAGAATTTCGCGGTTCTCGACTTGCGCGTTTCTCGACGCAAAGCGTCCGCAGCTATTATACCTCGACCTTGCCACCAAATATTCATGGCATGACCATAAAACGAGTATATGTAAATTTAGGGATTCAATCATGTTTCACCGTTGTTCATCACCGATTAACAACGATGCGTCCGGGTCGTCTGCGTGGTTTACTTCGCTCAGGCAGCGAAAGCTGGAAAAGGTTTGTAAACTACACCACAGCAAACAAAACACATTTTACAGAAACGTTTAAATGTCGGGTTACAGAAAGGTGGTAACATGCAAAAACTTGTTTGAAAACTAGCTGCAAAATATTGGGACATTATGTTATTTAAATGCTGACAAAATATTTTGCAAAACCGTTTGCCACAGAAATGTGTAGGCTACATACAATATTTTGATAATATTTTTCAAAATGCTGTTGTAGTGTTTTTTATAAAACATTTTTAAAACGTTTTCATGACCTTTAGATAACGCAGCATTTAAATATTATTGTTTTTGACCAAAAGTAAAATACGGAAAACACGTTTTAAATACATTTTTGTGTTTGCTGGGTGTCTCATTTCTTTTCAATTTGGTCCTTAAACTTTTTATGGCTAAAATTGGTAAAATAAAAGTAAAAAATGCTTATTTTGACCTATTGTTGGTCCATATTTTGAAATTTAAAAAAAATATTGTACATTTCTAAAAAGTTTTACATTGTATGTTGGTCATTGAACGGATTTTTTTAATTTTGTGTGAATAATATGCCTTATTGCAATTACTCATTCTGACTCTAGATATAAAAGTAACAGTCTATAATTAATCGCTATAATCAAACAAAATTACATTTATGCTTGTGACCCATTATGTACACTCTAAATTACAAGGATTTAAAAATAAATCCTTAAGGTTGTAATTAGAGACCAATCCATTTTAGAGTTAAATTAATCTTATAGATTTGAACTTTAAATCTTAAAGATTTAATTTTAAATCTGTAAGATTGAAATTTAAATATAATACTTGATTGGTCCCTAATCACAGTCCGTAGGATTCATTTTAAATCAAGAAATTTAGAGTGTAACATGCCAAATTTATCCCTATTGAAATGTACATGTAGCCTACATTTGTAGAGGGTCAATAAAACAAAATTTGTGCGAATAAATTAAACTCAAAATCTTGGAATTTCCCTTAAATTTCCCTCAAAGTGTCTTAACACACATACTCTGTCACCACCATGATTACAAGCACAGCTTTTACTTGACATTTTCCAGATTTTTACTTGGCTCTTTGAAGCATAGTTAGTTGTAATGAATTGATATTACCAATGTTAACGTACATAAACAAAACAATGTGACCCAGAGTCGAACCATAATTAAGTTTTGTCGTGCGTCACCCATTGTTACAGGTTCAACATATGGCAGAAGTATGCCTCGCTGAACAACCTTTATTGAATTCTTAGGGGTGGTGCAATAATTATGTGTACCCCTGGGGGGGGGGGTGAATTCTCAAAATGGTCTGCCAAAAAACGCTTGCCCCCCCCCCCTTTGGCCATGCCAAAAAATCTTTGCCCCCCCTTTCGACGTGCCAAAAACCTTTCCCCCCTTTTGATGTGCCAAAAATTCTTTGCCCCCCTTACACATGCAAGATTTTGGGGAACCCGAATGTAAAACCTTAAATTGTCTTATCATATAATGCGAGCGCAGCGAGCAGGAAATTGTGCATATTTGAATGTGTTCCTAACGTTTTCCTATGCCTTTTAGGGCGTAATGTAGAAACGGTACCCAAAATATCTGTGCCAAAAATTGCTTGCCCCCCCTTTCGACCTGCCAAAAATCGCTTGCCCCCCTTTTGACCTGCCAAAAAATGTTTGCCCCCCCTTCTGGCCTGCCAAAAATCTTTGCCCCCCTATAATTCACCCCCCTCGGGGTACACATAATTATTGCACCACCCCTTATTTGCATAGCAATGTGTGAGAAATCTATCATGTCTGAATTTGTGTGAAATTTTAGTCAACACAACTCTCTAAAATTACAATTGCAGTTATCTGGAAAGTGAAATACTCCCGGGAAATACTTAATGTGCTTACCCATTTCCGTAAGATTTTGCGACTCTACATTTTCAAGATCTACTCTGCAAGTTACACCGATACGAATAAACTTCTCAGTAAACTCTTGAAGGCGGTGTTGTGTCAGGAGCTGCTTCAACTCCTCCTCCTCAGCAGCCATTTTTGCTTTAAAATGAATAAACTGGCTCAATCCAGGCCACTGATACCGACGATCCACACAGTAGGTTATAACTATATCGTGTCGTCGTGGATAGTATAGACCTATTGTATTTAGTATGGCTCATGCAATGGCTACTCATGCAATGGCTACTCATGCAATCTGATCGACCATGAGGGGCTCGCTCGCTTCAATATGAACCAGGGCCTGATATGAACCATGTGAACAGCGCAATGAATGGTTTATAGATAAATAGCGTTTGGCTAAGGTCCTTTTTCTGTCAGATTCTTTCTTCTGTCAATCGTATTATAATGAGCCATCGTAACCATATCATCATGCAGTTATTGTTAACTACATGTATGCACACAACACAGGGGCACTCACAATAGGCAATTGAACCATACTGGTAGCGCCGTGTTGTAGCTATTGAGGACGAACTAGTTAGTATCATATATCAAAAAGTTTAACAGCTATGATATTATTACTTTTTATCTGTTTCAAATACTTATTTTTTTCCAAATATCTGAATCTTCAACCCGGTACAAGCTTTAATAACGGGGGAACATACATTTTTATTAAAACGAAATCCTACCATCTATCCAAACTCGCCGTGTTATTCCAATGCACATTTTACTTCACCGGGCAGCCATTTTTTGATCGTATTTTGAATATTGGCGTCATAAAACCGTCATAGGTACAAATGTAGTACTTTCTGTCAATCAATAATAGCTTATTCTATGTCAATCTTTAAATAATTGGCATAGTCCTTATAATAACGGTACTCCGCCTTGATGAGTAAATGACAGCAAATAGCTGCAAACCAGTGAAAAATATCCCAAAACTCGATCAGTGGGGCTCCGTTCGTACATGTCAATAGAGTCATTATCGATTGGATTAGTCGTCGGTATCGGACAATTCGGTCGCTCATTGGATCAATATTATCAGGTGGTAATACATTTGCATTAGACAATAGATTACTATATAATGGTTTAGTACTGCATATATCGGTTTAATCTTCAATAAGCGGGTTTATGGCTGGAAAGGTCACGGTGAATTCGCCGTGGACGTAAGTGCACTATGTGCCTTTGCCAAATTTGGTTATTAAGACCATTGGGGGGGGGGGGGTGCCACAAATGTCACGTGAAAATGACTGGCGTAAAGGTCATATGCATGTCAAGGTCATTATGGCCAAAAACGTGTTTTGCACTTAAAATGCTTCTCCTTCCTCATATTATATAGCAGTGTGACGTCACCTGCACACATGCATCGTCTATAGCCAGTGTCTAAAAGTTGTACACAGAATTGGGGTCAAAGGTCATTTAGGGGTTATTTTCTACATGTTCTATATCTATGTTTTTACTATCCCCCTAGATGACCTTTGACCTCGAGGTGGCTCTTCGGTCAACATGCTTTTCCCGTTACCTATCCATATCCAAAATTTCGGCTCGATGCGTGGAAGCGCGGCGAAACGCATAGCCGGATAGACAGACAGACAGACAGACAGAGCTCATGATTATTATAGTATATCATTCTGTTTAGTGAGTCAGTGGTCAGTTATTACAATTGTCAGTTGAAAAACCTTCTCAATGGAAAGTAATGTTGTATCCTCATCCAGTGTAACAATAGAATAGCCTTGGAGCTATGTACAAACACATACAAACATATTCTTTGGTGTCAAAAGGTCACTTTGGGGTCATTTCTGGTATGTAACCAAATACATTTAAAATGCTGCTGCTCCCGCAAATTACATAGTACAATGTTGTCATCACCATGAACATGATGAATCATAGGCTGATGGTACAAATATCACATGAACAACTTATTATATGTGACCGTACAGCACGAATGAGCCGTAAATGTCCTCAATTGTATTCTGAGTTACAGTGTAAAATGGGCATGAAGGTCGTATTCATAGGTACCTCAATTGGGTGCTACGTGTACCTCATTTAATGAGATACACGTAGCACCAAATTGAAATACCTATGAATATGACCTTCATGCCCATTTTACACTGTAACTCAGAATACAATTGAGGACATTTACGGCTCATTCGTGCTGTACGGTCACATATATATAGGTCATAAAGATATCAACTTCACTGGCTAAGGGCCGTGCTCTGTGAGCACAATGTCTAGTTGTTCTATTGTGTTCATAAGGGCAATGTCGGGGACTAAAGGTCATAGTCGATGCGAAGAGATAAGGGCGTAAACCACCAAATAACTTCTCCATTGAAAAGCACGTAAAAATCACCTTTTTTAAACGGCGTTTTCTACTAGGCGTGACAATATTTTTCACTTTTTAACGTCATCCCTGTATTAATTAAGTGAGCACAATGTCTAGTTGTTCTATTGTGTTCATAAGGGCAATGTCGGGGACTAAAGGTCATAGTCGATGCGAAGAGATAAGGGCGTAAACCACCAAATAACTTCTCCATTGAAAAGCACGTCGTTTTCTACTAGGCGTGACAATATTTTTCACTTTTTAACGTCATCCCTGTATTAATTAAGGACTGAAATTTCATTTAAGCTTCAATTTTGGGGAACTTTACAGGTTCAGTTTTTATTAAAAATGTTGAAAAGCGACGCCGCTATTTCAACGCCAAAACTAGCATTAAAACTTCTTCCGTTAGCAGTAATTTGGACAGGGCCTACTTTTCTTGTGAAATCGATTTGTATAATTTCATATCTATTGTAGTCATTAATAGGTTTATAGCATCTTTCATTTAAATCAGAACATGCCAACCTCACGAAGAACATGGTCCCTAAGGACACCACATTGTCTCATGCAGCCATATATTTTCGTTTTGGTAAGTTATATAGATTTTTTACATAAAACCTTGAGATGTGCGGTTGGGTGCTAATCTAGACAAAAGAAGAGTCTAAATTTTACGGTCCTAAATTCGCGGTAAATTGTACGGCTTCAATTGACTTGTGTTGGGTGTATATGCACTTACGCCTAGACGTAAGGGGTGGTGCAATAATTATGTGTACCCCGGGGTGAATTATAGGGGGGGCAAAGATTTTTGGCAGGCCAAAGGGGGGCACAGATATTTTGGGCACCATTTCTATATTACGCCCTATAAAAAAGGCGTAGGAAAACGTTAGAAACACGTTCAAATATGCAAAATTTCCTGCGAATTTTCACGTCGAAAGGGGGGGGGGCAAAGATTTTTTGGCACGGCCAAAGGGGGGGGCAAGCGATTTTTGGCAGACCATTTTGAGAATTCACCCCCCGCATGATGCAGTCATGTCTACAGTAGAATTCATCTCGACCTTTGCAGGACTTAACCCCATTAAAAGCTATTAAACCAAGATAACACTCATTGAAACAGCTCAACTGATTAAATCGGATCTTCTCTGGTTGTGCACAAGTGACTGTTTTCATGTGCGATATCGCAATAAAGCTGGTATTCATAGCTTCAGTTGGGTAACCGAATATAAAAGAAACGAAAGGAAACAATGTTATGTGTGGCTTTGTTCACGAAATCAGACAATGTCGTGCTTTTTGTAAACCAGCATTCTTGAAAATGAGCAACATAATGATTTTTGACTTAACACGGTTTAGAAATAATTTCTTCATATTTTTGGTGTTATCTGTCGTTTACATGTCCTTCCTAAAACACAAAAGTACGACCCTCTCCAAACACCTAAATTAGCTAAAAATTTAGGACATGTTACAAAACTATATTGTCTAGAATTTTAGAAGAGTACTTTTAATATTGGCCGGTTATTTTTCACACAGCGACGTTAACTAGGCAATGTACTATTACCTATAACATTAACTAAAACACCAAAGTACGAATATTTCCAAACATCTAAATTAGCTAAAATTTAGGACATGTTAAAAACTATATTTTCTAGAACTTTAGAAGAGTACTTTTAATATTGGCCGGTTATTTTTCACACAGCGACGTTAACTAGTCATATCCCCATACTGTTAACGTAGGGCTATTTGTAAAGGTCACGCGTCAATGGGAAAGAGCACTGTGTATTGTGTATAGGAAAACGGACAGTAACTGCAGTATGGGGGGTACACATAATTATTGCACCACCCCTAAGTGGCTCGTAAAAATTGTCTTGCATTGAAATATATACTAACCATTTGCCAAGTTATAAGCAAAAGTTTTTCATATTGGCGATGAAACGAGCGTCTAAAATAGTCAAATATCTCCCAATGAGGCGCGTACAAGTGGTCATTTGGTAATCATGTTTTATATTGAAATACAACAAAAGAATTGCATTGGAGCAAAGATAATGTATTCTATTCATTCGTACCACTGGCAAGCTAATCTGATAATTGGTTGGGTCTATATGCAAGGCTCGGGTTTATTTTAAATGTTTATTTTTGCAGAGCTTATTTTCAGTCATGGATCATACTGATAAATTTCGCAAGGGACGGAGAGGGAGGGAGGGAGAGAGGGAAATACTTGAGACTGAACAAGTGATAGTGGGAGGGGTGAGGAAGAAAGAGAGGAGAGTGAGAGACTGAAAGACTAGAAAGAGAAGAACTCGAGAGAAGAGAGTAGGGACTGGGGAGGGAGGTGGGAGACTGATCATGGGGGGGGGGGCAAGAGGAAGCAAAATAGGGAGATAGACATTGATGGAAGGGCGCCACTGTGGCCATGCACACGTGCTTTGGGGTTCGACAGGCTCATAAGCGGACCTTTTGTGATTTTAGGGCTTATTTGCAACGTTTTTACAGAAAAAAGTGGACTTTGTCATTCGGATTGGCATGCATTTTGTCAAATTAATATAGATTTACCAATGTTAAAGACGAGAGGGCGCTAGGCCATTAAAAACACTGGTGTTAACATAATCTGTTCTCTCCCGATTTTATTGACATAAGCAATCACCTCTATTGAAATAAGCTGATTGGTACTTCAGAGTTAACAATGAAGTCAGCTTACAGTAACTTACTGAATCCCTTGCGTTTTCGTATCTGAACAAAAGACTTACGGAAACTGAAGAGATAAAAAGACCCTTTGTATCTCAATAAGGTCCAATCAGAAAAATGGCGTCCGATGAATGAGGACACGGTAACATCGAGCTCCCACAAATATGGGAATAACATACGCAAAATTTGATTTTAATGTGTGGTAATCCACATCAGGATCACTATTGGATTACTGGCATCATCTGGAACGTTTTAAGGACTAAATTTCATGTGTATCCTATGAAATTTTGACCACCAAAGTGTATCGCCGATGAGTGGAGTCGTATACACAAGTGGCGGGGCATTTAAACTGAAGGTGTGTGCACGACACGTATACATGCATAGTGCAACACTGAACATTGATCATCACCTGCATGCAGTATAGAACTATTCAACGACAGCATACGTGTTGAAACTACCAAGCGTTGTGACCCTGTACTGGTGACCGGTCAACGTGTGAATCTATACAATACACAATCCATTTAATGGAAACAGATGGGATGAAGAAAATACATCTTTAGGCTGGGTCCTAACAAAAGCACGATATTCGTCAGATTTCTAAGGTGAGATCGTTACCTAGCCGGGTCTCTCCCGGCTAGGGTTTGTTTTCCTAATCGGTCACCAAATTCTGGCAACAAAATATACATTTTTTGCTCCAGCTCAGACATGCTTCGACCGATTTTGACCTAACCTGGTCACAACCATCATTGACCACGACCATACATGTCACGTGACTTTGAATGGGTTAAAGGTTACAGAGGGGTCAAATAGGCCATAAATGTGATTTGAGCTAAAAGTGCTTTTCCTCCTACATGCAACATCCTACAATGATGTCACTTGCACATAAGCATCTGCTATATCCACTGTTTATAGGGTGCACACAAAATTGGGGTCAAAGGTCATTAAGGGGGCGTTACCGGTATAAAACCAAATACCTGTAAAATGCTTCTTGTGCCACAAATTACATAGTACAATATATTACTTCCACATATAGCATCGGCTAAACCCAGTGTCTAAAGGTTGCACACAGAATTGGGGTTAAAGTTCATTAAGGGGTCATTTCCGGTACAAGTCTAAAAAAGCTTCAAAAATTTATATCTGCTACATGCAGCATAGTACGTTGATGTCATTTGCACTGATGCATGGCCCATTGACCAGTGTTTGGGGAGAAATGTTAATTTTTTTAATAGCCACTCGTTAAAGTGCATATTTGAAGTAATTAAGCCATTTTTTGCTAACATTTAGACACCTCAGGACACCTTGTAGATATGAAGCACAGCTGGCTATTGCTGGAGATCATCCCTGACACCTGTATACTTGGGTAATCACAGCCACAAAGTGCAATTTAAGGTGTGTTCAGACATGGGGTATAGTATTCAACTCGAGCAAATGGGCAGGCCTATTTACCTTGAGTAGAGTGCCCAGTTGGGGTAAACTTGTGATGAATGTTGAGTTTGTGCATGTCTGGACATATTTAGCTTCCCTTTGCAATTCCAAAGCTGACTGGGGCAAAATTTGAGGATTTCTACATGTAGGCCCCCCTAGTACTGTGGACATAGGAATAAGGAATCACAATTCTCAAGGATTCTATCCTGTCTGAACATGATTGGATTGGGTGTCGGTGAGTGGGTAATAATTCATTTCTGGATACACAGGTAGTACATTTTTTGGCCACATCGATATATTTATATGTTTCTTTGGCAAAAAAGATATAATGATCTGTTTCCCATTATAATATGAATACGGAAAAATAAGTTGGTGGTGGTGTGGTGGTGGTGGTGGTGGGGGGGGGGGTGATGACCCTGCTTGGTAGTATGAAGCCAATGAAGGTCATCTGAGGTAAAAGGTCAGGTCAAATTCAAGCTTGCTCCAATGGGGCTGTAACTCGGGGGAAATGAAACATGACACTTCACATGCCCCCTCCTGTAAGAATGGACTGACATTGTTTCCATAAGGCATGTCTGTGACATAGTATAGATCTCAATTCTTTGAAAGATTAAACATGCATAATAACAGTATATCAATGTCAATATATTATTGATGAACATATCAATATACTAGTAAGTGCAAATGCGGTGGTAGTATGAACGGACCTTTAAAGTTGTCTTGTTTTTGTTCAACTCATCATTTTCCACTGGTACAAAGTTCTGGAAAAGATGAAAGTTCTTCTACCCTGGAACTTAGGGTGCTGGAAGCAATGTTCAGCATCTTCTTCCTAAAATTTACAAATCAGCTTCAGCTGTAGTTCTCACTGCAATCTTTAAGGAAGTTGGATATGGTCCCTGGTGAAGTGTAGCGATAGTCAGCTCTTATTTCAAACACAATTATTATATCATTGGAAAAGTTATAATTCATATGTGTTGCCCTAACAACGAAGAAATGTTCTTAGTAACCTTTGCCCTTGGTGTACAAAGTGATTGTAACAGTTATTGTATGACAGGATTTTCGACTTGAGTGTAAGATATAGTATGGAATATCACTGGATATATAGTTCATGTTGTGCTCTGGTTTTGCTTGCTGAGATTCCGAGGACATGAAGTAATTAAGCAGTCATATTTTAAAAGCAGCATACACATAATAGTTCAGGTAATGGTATTAAAGTCAGCAGTTCTTACTCTCTAAATGTAAAAAGAGTGAATTTCCACTCTTTCAAGGAGTTGAATGAAGGACAACCCATTTTTGAGCATGTGAGTGGAAAACACTCTAAAATTAAATAAAGTACATTTTCTTTAGGCAATATTCACAATTTTGAGAGCATATAGACTACTTTTTCAATCCTTTTAGAGTGAATTTTTGCACTCAAGGGGTTGTCCTCCATTTCACTCATTTTCCACTCTTTCCACTCGGTGTACATTTAGAGAGAACTGGAGCTTAAAGTAAAGGTATCTTGTTCAAATCAGATACATAATTGTCTCTGTTTTTATGCATGTCATCTCATGCCTTTATATACGTAAAGCGACATGGTTTCAGAATTACTTTCTTCACCCATAAGCTATTCTGTCTTACAATGAAATAAGCATATACGTTTCAATCAAATACTCACTTTTGAGTAACATAACTTGAATTTCACATATTTCACATGTATATTCTTTAATTTTCCAGTTTATTTGTATAGGCAATATTGATAGCCTAAATGTTGCTTATAGTTTCATTCATGATTTCTTGTTTGCAATTATACACTTGTTTCCTTGTTTCTTTGAAACATAATCTTGAGGTTCAATAAACCAAATTCTAAATCAAAACAATATTACAGTTTCTTTAGTTTTGTTAAAATAATCGAAGTCAGTCTGTAATGTTAGTTTGTTTTTATTACTTTTCATTTGAACACTATACTGGAAGTAGTTAGATTTTCCATGAGATCAAATTAACTTCAAATTTTGCAAACTTCTAGTGTATTGGTCATTAATAGTGCTAATGTATTTTTTAATAGTGTCAACGCATTCTTTGTTTTGAGATAGCGCATGTATCTCTCTATGTCACAAAAGGTCATCAGAGGTCAAAGGTCAGAACAAATTTAAAGTTGCTCCAACCAGATTGTAACTTGCAGACAATGATCCCTGACACTAGGGGAGTATTAAACCATAAAGGTCATCCGAGGTCGAAGGTCAGGTCAAATTTAAAGTTGCTCGGACTGGGCTGTAACTTTTGGAAAATGATCCCTGACATATGGGGAGTATGAAACTGCAAAGGTCATCTGATGTCAAAGGTCAGGTCAAATTCAAAGTTTCTCCGATTGGGCTGTAACTCAGTGAAAATGATCCTTGACACTTGGGAAATATGAAACCGCAAAGGTCATTCAAGGTCAAAGGTCAGATCAAATTGTAAGTTACTCCAACTGTGCTGTAATTTGGGGAAAACAATCCTGGCACTTCGGGAGTATGAAACCGCAAAGGTCATTGGAGGTTAAATTTAAAATTGTTCCGATTGGACTAACTGGTGGAAAATGATCCTTGACCCTTGGTGAGTATGGAACCGCAAATGTCATCAGAGGTCAAAGGTCAGAACAAATTTAAAGTTGCTCCAACCAGGCTGTAACTCCCAGACAAGGTTCCCTGACACTTGGGGAGTATAAAACTGTAAAGATCATCCAAGGTCAAAGGTCAGGAGAAATTTAAAGTTGCTCCAACTGGGCCGTAACTTGCAGACAACGATCCCTGACGCTTGGGGAGTATGAGACCATAATGGTCATCCAAAGTCATCAGGTCAGGTCAAATAATTAAAGTTACTCCGACCGGGTCGTACCTTGCGGAAGTAATACCTGACATTGGGGCGTATAGCTCCAAAATACCAACACGCCCCCGGCTAGGTTTGTGGTCTATGACCACCATTTGCCACTAGTTTCAATTCTTTCTTTACGTAAACAATCATGGGCGGGATCATGAAGTTGGTACACTACTCAAGCATTGCATTGATACTGCTGATAGCTGCTGATGATGCTGATGGATAAACATCTAGTAACTTCAAATAACTCAAGTGAAAACAGCGAACTTAACGGAATTGAAGATGACTATAATAAACTGGACTCACATAACGAAAATCATGAACCATACATCAATAACTTTCCCTGCTCTCAAAACTGTATGAGGGAAATTAAGTATTACACAATAGGCCTATGCCTACATGCAAATTTCTCAGTAAATCATTCCCTTCTACCATCAAAATTACAAGACTGGAACATGTTCAGTCCACCGTGGATCAAAAGCAAACCCTCTTTATGTGTGGCATCCTTTGCTATACCAAGGGTAAACGCTAAGTTGAAGGTTAATTGGGAAGTAGGACCCTGTAACACCAAAAGCTCAGCAAAGAGAGCCCTCTTCCTTTTACTACTAATCCTTAGTGGTGATATCCACAGTCATCCTGGTCCAAATACACCGATATGCACAATCTGTGATTATGAGATCAACTCCAACCATCCATCCCTTAGGTGTAGTGAGTGTGACAGATGGTCTCATAATAATTGTGAGAACCCAAACGAGCAATTACCTGGTTTTGGCAAATGGATTTTCTGGGAATGTCCCAGTTGCTGTTTACCAAATGTATGTAATTCCCTATTTTCTGCCTCTGATCTTGAAATATCCAATGAATTCTCCATGTTGGAGTCTCTAGACATACTAGATGACTCATTTGCATTTATGGCTAACATGGATGATGTTATAACATCCAGTCCCAAACCAACTAGTAACCAAGGTAATAGGGATGAGAATGTTATACCCTCAAAAAAGAGACCCCAAAACATCAAAGTTAACTGCCGTGGTCTCAAGAGTGACAGGAAGCAACATGATCTTTTAGACTTGAAAGAAACCCATAAACCTGACATCATCTGTGGTCAAGAATCACATCTTGATAACTCCTTTGCAACGACAGAGGTATTCCGTCCGAGTATAACATTTCTCGTAAGGACAGGAACATTCATGGCGGTGGTGTATTTGTAGCTGTAACAAAGAGGTATGTATCCACCACTGAATATTCCCTAGACACTCAATCTGAAATAGTGTGGTGCAAGATTGAAATTGCAGGTACCAAACCTCTACACATAGGATCGTTTTATAGACCCACTGATAACAAAGCTGAACCTATCCAACAATTAAATATTTCCTTAAGCAAGATAACACAGAATGGTACGTTACCTAATGTCATCCTGGGTGGTGATTTTAATTGTCCAGATGTCGAATGGGTAACCAACACCATTAAGCCAAATCCTCAGTATGGCTACAAAGTCAACAGAGCTTTATTGGATACCGTTGAAGAACATGGTTTAATCCAACAAGTAAAGGAACCAACCGCTTGAATAACATCCTAGACCTCTTATTAACCACCAACCCAGATCTGGTGGAGCAGGTCGATGTTTGCCCTGGAATGAGCGATCATAGGATAGTAATTGCTGTGATCAATGTTAAAGCTAAGCGTATTACAAAACCTCCACGTAAAGTGTTTGTTTACACGAAAATGAACAAGGAAGGTTTTAAGAATGATGCGCTTGCTTTCCAAAAAGTATTTCTTACGAGCAATGAGCGTTCTACCAGTGAAAACTGGTCGCACTTCACCAATGAAATCGGTGGGATGGTAGAGAAGCATGTCCCTCAAAAAATATCAGGGAGCGTTGGGATGTACCCTGGCTATCGCCCGAAATAAAAAGGCTCATCCGTAAAAAACAACGGGTTTATAATGCATTTAAGAAATACAAGTCTGATGTTCTATGGGAACATTTCAGAAAAATTAGAAAAACTGTTCATAGAGAAATGACCAAATCCAAAAATGATTATCTGAGGGGTCTGATAGATGAATCGCCCAACACAGGAGTACAACTGTTGGGAAAAGATTCTGGTCCCACGTCAAAACAATCCGGCGTGAGAGTTGTGGAGTTGCAACACTTAATGTGGATGGAGTTGAAATATCCAGCAGCAAAAGTAAGGCAGAAGCCCTCAGTTACCAGTATTCGAGTGTCTTTACAATTGAAGACACCACGGAAATACCCAAAATGGAAGGTGATCCTTTCCCCACTATCAATAATTTGACAATAGATACAGAAGGAGTGAGAAAACTCCTTGAGGACATAAATCCAAAGAAAGCCTCCGGACCTGATGGAGTATCTTCATATATACTGAAAGAGTTCAATCAGGAACTATATTACGGCAATTTTTAAAAAGGGCCGAAAAACAATCCGGCCAATTACAGGCCAGTGTCCCTCACGTCAGTCACATGCAAAATCATGGAGCACATTCTCTTTCGTCATATAATGTCTCATTTAGAAAAATACAATATTCTTTCTGACTTTCAACATGGATTTAGATCAAACCATAGCTGTGAATCTCAATTGATAATTACCATAGAAGACCTTGCACGAAATCTTGATAATAGCTTGCAAACAGATCTACAAATTCTCGATTTTCAAAAGGCCTTCGACACCGTCCCGCATCAACGACTGCTTAAGAAGCTAGACCATTATGGTATAAGGGGTTCAATCTGGAAATGGATACAAAATTGGTTAATGAATAGAACGCAGAAAGTTGTCGTTGATGGCGAATCAGCCCAACCGGCCCAAGTTCTCTCTGGTGTCCCGCAGGGTACGGTGTTAGGCCCTTTGATGTTTTTGGTTTACATAAATGACATTGCCTCCCACATAGACAGTTCAACCCGTATTCGTCTTTTTGCAGATGATTGCCTCCTTTATAGGGTTATCAGAACACCTAATGATAACGACATCCTGCAAACTGACCTTACATCACTGTACAAATGGTCAAACAAATGGCAAATGAGTTTCAATATCTCCAAATGTAAAACACTTAGAGTCACCACAAAGCGTCATCCAATTGTATGTACTTATAGTATGGGAAATGAAATTCTTGAAGGTGTGACGCATCATGCATACTTGGGCGTCGAAATATCTCATAATTTAAAATGGTCACTGCATATAAATAATATTGTCGCCAAGGCGAACAGAGCCCTATGGTTTATACGTAGAAATTTACACCGTTGTCCCAAGTCCATCAAACAACAAATGTACATAGCTCTTGTTCGTCCTCATTTAGAATTTGCCTGCGCTGTATGGGATCCATATACAACATCTGATATCAAAAAATAGAAATGGTGCAGCGCAGAGCGGCTAGGTTTGTGGTTAATAACATAACGTTAACAATATTAACATAACGCAACCATAGCTTTGGTCTATAATCTAAGGGTGCCGTAGCGATCGCCTCCTGTTCAAAAGCTTCCATGAATATGTCAGCTGCAATCGGAGATACCGGGCTGCCCATCGCAGTACCAAACAGCTGGTGGTAAATTTTACCTCTAAAGGTAAAATATGTGGTAGTTAGTATGAACTCAAGAAGTTCTACCACATCCTCACTTGTTAACTTAAACCCTGTCTCTTTGTAGTCTCCAGTCTACTTTGAACAATGTCTAACACTTGGTCGATGGGTGTGTTGGTGAATAAACTCACCACATCATGGGAGTTGAGAATATCTTCCTCATCTATAACCACTTTCGCAAGATCTTCCGACAATTGCTTATCATGGTGTTGAGTATTGCCAACCAAGGCACCTAAAATATCGGCGAGCCATCTCGAAGTATATAGTCAACAATTGGACGCAAGGGGGTGTTAAGCTTATGGATTTTCGGCGTACAATATAATCTGGGCACATTTTAAACTGTTTGTACTTCAATTCGGTGATCTTACCTTCCTTCTTGAGACCTGTCGACTTGGTAACCAATTACCGTTTGTACCTCTGTGTCGGGTCTACCAGTAGTTCCTCGTACGTCTTTCTGTCTCCAAGCATGGTAGTAACTTTCTCTTCATATTCAGCTTATACAACGGTCGATTTGCCTTTATCTGCAGGTAGTATTATGATATCCTCCACTTTCTTCAAGTCTTTAATAGCTTTCCTTTCGTCTTTTGTGATGTTTTGTTCTGGTACTTTCGATGATTTCAACGTGCTTGCTATTTTACCTCGAAGTTGGATTCTATCGTCCTGCGGTAGGTGGGTGCACGCCAATTCGGTTGCTAACACAAATTTCTCCGCGCATATTTCTGGGGGTGAAATAGCAAAATTGAGACCTTTTGACAACACACTGGTTTGTGCCGGATTTAATTTGTATTTCGAGAGATTGATGACCCATTTTTTGAGTTGAGAACCCGACAAATCGATGTTAGAAGCCAGGGACTTTTTGTTTCTCGCGGCGGCTTTCTCACTCAGAATCTCTAACTTCTGTAGGTGACGTCGTTTAGTATCCTGATAAGTAGTCTCAGCGACGGTCGTTAGGTGACGCTCAATCCTTTGTCCAAACTCCGATTTCGCGGGAATTATGTTGTTTACATCTTCTTTCAACTGATCTTTCTTGGCTTTTAAGTTCTTGATTTTATAATTTACCACACGAATTCTCTCTCTGATAAGTCCTTTTTCCGCGCGTTTGATGATCTCCTTGGCTTTGTTGGTATTTAGCGGACACCGTTACAAAGAACTTTGTTAACCAGTTTACTATACCGATCCTGATGAATCTGATGTTCAATCAAGTGTTGCATTCTATCCTTATGTTTGGCAGATCAGTGTAGAATGCAACACTGATGTAGTGCCCATACATCAGCGTTGCATTGTTTCAAGAATGGCCAATGCACTTATGACATTCAAATTAGTAAGTTATTTATTTAATTACAACATTAAACAGCATTTACATGATTAGTATTATTGAAGTGGAGCACGGTGGCCGAGCGGAACGGGCTCCGACTCATAATCGAAAGGTTGCTGGTTCGAGCCCCAGCGACGCCATCGTGTTGTGCCCTTGAGTAAGGCACTTTATCTCGATTTATACTCCACTCCACCCAGGTGTATAAATGGGTACCGGCATTCTTAAATGCTGGGAAGGAAACAGACTCGCTATGGAGGAGGTGTAGCAATCCCCATATAGCAATATTACATGGAGGAGTCTGGTCCAATCGCCAATGAAAGAGAGATGGGCATTCCGATCACTGTTTATACAGGTCGTCTCCTTTACCTTACCTTACTTTTATTATTAAAGTAAAATATCTTTTTTAATTCAAGTGATTTTCAGAATAGAAATAAATTAGTAAAACAGATATTTGTTTCTCCTGTAAAGTTATGCTATAAAGTGCACTTACGTCAGTGCAGTGTTGAGTTCTACCGACGATATTCGCTGTAGAAGTGATGTAATAATCGGGTTAACTCAACATGATTTTCACGCCTTTGCTCGGACGAGAGGTTATACGGAAATTCGTGTTTTGCACTTTGTCTTAATCTTTACTCAACTTATTACTCAACACGCTTTACTCCCCACACTGCGTAAAATAAATTTAAGAGTGTAGCAATAGGTTCAAACAATTTTTGAATATATCGCGCTGCACTACAAACAGGTTGCACTCATCACATGTGTATGTCTGCAATCATAGATTGAATACAATACCGGTTTTTTAAAGATACTAATCTTACAGGTGCGAGTGATCAACATGATATGAATGTTCTATAGAATTACGATCCAGGTATTTATCCCTGCTTTTTAACATTTATGGTTCAATGCAGAGGTACCGCATGAATGTACTAGTGCAGGGCGCCATATTCCAAAAGTGTTTGAAACTATGGTAGTTCATCACTTCACTATTTCATCACTTCTACAAAGAATATAATAATCAAAACTATAATAGGTATTTGAATGTATAAACATCTGGCGTATCGTGGCAGCTCCTACCCCCGGGGCTATAGAAAATGTAAATTGTGCCATCCCCTGCAGCAACAGCTCGAAAAGGTTGACCCAATGTGTTTCCATCCAGGATGACCTCAAGAATCTAAAAAGTGGGGTGGGGTGGGATTTGGGTTTGTTTTGGGTTTTTTTTTGGGGGGTTGGATAAAAATTTCTCAACATTTTTTAATATCACAGAATTAGAGGTATTGCACCACATATTTGCTGGCGACCAAAAAGGTATAGTTACATTAGTTTTCCATAAATTCCGTCCTTTTTCATTAATAATTCTTCTTGCCGCCCCTTGCCGCCCGAAAGCCCCCCCAAAAAAATACGCGCATGATCTTAGTTTTTATGAATTTGTGTTTATTTGAGAGAAACGTTTGAAGTGATCTTATTTACGGACTGCATTCCCTTAACCATGTTAACCATGTTAACATGCTAAATGTTAAAAAATGAGTGAATTCAGTCGCTCCAAAAGAGTGAATTTCCTCCAATGAAGTGAATTTTACTCCCAAAGAGTGAATTTCCCTCCAAAAGAGTAAAATGTCCACTCTTTAACATGTTTCAGGACCCATCATAAGGGACAACTCTTTTTAGGGGGAGGGGGTCCTTTAAATGGTAACTTGAAAGAATGAAATTTCACTCTTTGGGAGTAAAATTTACTCTTTTAGGAGTGATTTGCACCCGTTTTGGAGTACACAAGTACTCACTCTTTTGGTCTAACTCTTATCTATTGGTACGCTGTTTGAAATATTTCCTTTCAGCAAATTGCTGGACGCTCCTGTCTTTTTACAGCATGAATAACTGAATTTTTCTTGGGGTTTTTTTCCCAAACTTTTCACAAAATTGCCCTTAAAATGGAGAAACATATTTTTTTTTTTCCAAACAAAAAAGGGCAAAACTTTTTTTTACAGAACGTTTATTTTTTCACTGAATTTTGCGTTTTAAAACGGAGAAACACTATTTAAAATTGGACATTTTATAAAATGTGCCATTCATTTCTTGATGTCACAAAAGTTATACAAATTAAGATATGAATAAGACATGAGACGGTGTCCCTATAGACGAATCCAATTTCACGCATTCCTACACCTCAATGCCAGCCATAGCTGGGTTCCGTCGGATATATCCCATCTAAAATATGAAATGATGCGTCCTCGGCGGGGATTTTAAACTGCATTTCATCACCCGTGTTACACGTAGACAATAGAATCATGAAAGTTTACAACACAATACAACATAACACATATTTTAAGCGGCTTTAATCAACCCAATTGGGCAGTCACAACACCAGGTTGGTGCTCCGGGGACCCAGTCATGGCCAACACAATTCTGACCATCACTTGGCTCGTTGGATTCGTCTATAACTAATGTGTTCAAGGCCTCTTTCCTCACGGAGAGACTATAGCCCCCTCATTAGCTTCAAAGTAAAAATAGACCTAAATAGGTCTAAACGTAAGCTTAATGCAACAGAGTTCATCACTGTCTTTCAATCCTAATAAACTGACCATATTTATAGGTAGGCCTACATGTAGTTTTGTATAATTTTAACCCTAGAACTTCTTAGCCATACCGTATTTTTTAACACGGACTACGAAGGGGGGTGCCGGGTGCACCCCTAATTTTTAATTATAAACGTCATATACCGTTATATTTGTTACCAGTGTATAGCTATGGGTCTCCTCTATCCAGTGATACCAAAATAAGTACAAACATTCTCCACAAAATTGGGGAAATTCTGGCTATGTACAATAATATAAGGCAAAAATTGATTTCGGCAAAATTTCATCCAATTTTCTCTTCAATATAAAAGGAAATGACAATTTCAACCTAGCCTAACTAACAAGTAAAAATTCACTAGCTCTTAAGAAAAGCAGGCTACACTGCAAGGGGTTTTTTTTCAGTTAAATGGCTAAAACTTGACTAAAATGTGACTCCGAAATAAAAAGCATTGATTTTTCTGTAGAAACAAATGGCGTGCCTCACCTGAACCTCCCCTCTCCCCTTCTATGGCCATCTTTGATGGCCGGTCCTGTCCCAGGTAAGGTGCTGGAGTAAAAATCTTATAAATTGAGCGCAAAGGATGGATATACGATCAGCTTTGGTCGTTTGGGCGTAAATGCGTGCGTTTTTTTATGACGAGTAAAATATCTTGGGGGTGGTACAAGTTCTAGGGTTAAATCCATGTGGCCATGCCTCCATGGCCTTTCTGATCTGAGGCCGAATCTAGGTCTTGACCTTCCCTCGTATTTAGTTGCCATTCTGAATAAAAATTAATCAAAGAATGTGTATAAGAATTGAAAATCAAAGACTTATGAGTCAAGTATGAAAGAATAAAATCAAATGTGAAAAAGACTTTGTAATGTTTCAAAGAATCAAAGACGTTTGTATATTAACACTGTGTCAAGTTTCCTTCTTGCCCTGACCTTCTTGTTATAGGTTGACATCTGCATTCCGATGCCATGACAAGGAGGCCCTTGAAATCGGGCTTGTGGCCGTCATTATTAGGTCCTCCATCATCTACAGTTTTATATTATCTGCAGCAAGTCTATTATGATCCATGCTAAAATAGTCTTGGTTGCCAGTCTGAGAGTACACTTTGGCAAAGGTCCTTCTTGTTATTAAAAAGAGGTAGGTCCGATAACTAGGAAGGATGGCATCGGCTGTGCATCACCGCCTTAGAGTTTAAGGTTGGTCATGCGCAGTATCAGGAAGAGTTGTCCCACCGACTTCGATACCCGAGACTTCGGGGGAACTTGAATCGTCAAGATCTGCGTGTTGGAAAATGATATCAAAATGATATTAAATATGCTATAATTTTATGGTAATAAAGATAATACACTTTAATCGGTTTATGTTTTTGTTGGCGGATATTTTTATGCTTTGAAAATAAAATAGAAATAATTTAAACATGGAACTTGTAACAACCGTTAACCGTAGGAATATTTGGCAACACTAATTCTGTCCTAGAGTAGCCCCTGTAATTCCTAATAGCGATTTCTCTACATTTGCATCGAATTATCTTTATAGAACATTAATATTATTACCCAGTGAGCCGAAATATTTCTCACAATGTCATAAGGTTCGGACAGGGTTTTGGGATCACTATTATTTTACGACCCATAATTAATATAAATGCTGTGGGGTGTTTTTTTTCACATTTTTGAAAGTGTAGGCCCTATTGACAAAACAATGTTTGAATCTCCAATTAGCCTACAATAGGGCCTAGGCATACTGCACTTTATGTCAAAATGAGCTATATTTTATATCAATAAGTGATGTATGTATTGATTTATAATGGGAAATAATGCACAAAGGAAAAAGTACGTTTTTCGTTTCTGGATTTAAAAACTGATGCGAAGTAGTTATCCGTCATATACTTCGTGATTTGTATAAAGAGATCTGAATCAGCTGTGAATAACTTACATATTAAGATAACGGCTATTACTGAGATGGTCACAAGAGCTACTAGTACAATTCCAACTATAAGAGAGACAGACTGGCAGTCACATGGCGTCCTTTCAATACCTGCAACATAAAGGATTTGATCATTACAAGATTATAAACTGAAAACAGTAATTATTTTGCAAGCGGGGACTTTTGGTAGTGTTGTTCCTCTCTTGCTATAGTACTATCTTGGTCTATGCTTGTTTGTTGGGAATTTGTTTTTGTTTCGTTGAATAAGTTCATCAGGTTTGTTGATTAAATAAACAAGAAGACATTTTTGCGTGACAAAACCAAGTGAATTTTTACTCACTACAATATTTCGTCCTTCACTTCGGAGGACTTCATCAGGTATGACCGATATGGTCATCTGATCCACATGTCATACCTGATGAAGTCCTTCGAAGTGAAGGACGAAATATTGTAGTGAGTAAAAATTCACTTGGTTTTGTCACGCAAAAATGTCTTCTTGTTGTTTTTGTTTGTTTTTTCCTTTCTTGCAAACCGAGACCGATTGGGTCCACGATTTGATATTAAAAATGTCTGTCCTCTTTTACCGATTTTTTGTCCCCGGTCATACACGTAAGTGGGGTGTTTGTGTACCTTTTCTTTTATGTTGTTGTACTTCTACTACAATTGGATCACGTGATTTGTTTAAATTAACGTCTCCTTCTGATACTGCAGGTGACAGACCACTTCCATTCCCTTCGTCCGTCTGTATGGGATAAAGAATAATATCACATTAGCTCATGAATTATGCAACTATGCAAATTAGATGACGGCTAGCCAAGATATTACACGAACACGTTACAAACACTCTCATGACTTTAACCAAGTTTTAAGGCAAAATTCTGGAAACTAAAATTACGCTTGTTTTAATCTCGAGATATGTTTAATTAACAACGAAAGGGTAATATCACAGCAAATTGAACAGAACAAACGGCATTTGAGAGCTAAAACTACGCACTTGACGTTGATGTATGCATCATGTCACAACGGTATTTTCTAATTGGGCGCTTTTCACTTGCACAACTTTTTTTTGAGACAGGCTGTAGGCCTATACGCACTAAAAAGGTGTAGAAGAAAACGTTATAGGAAAACGTTCAGATGCGGAAAATTGACTGCTAGCTAGATGCTCGCATCACAGTTCAGATAAGACAAATTTTAAAGTTTAGAATTTGGTTTCCCAAAAATATGGTATGTGTCAAGGGGGGGGGGGCAAAGATTTTTTTGGCCAACGGGAGGGGAGACGGGCAAGCGATTTGCAGATCATCCCCAGGGGTACACATAATTATTGCACAGCCCCTAAGAGCTAAGTTAACATTATCGTAAATGAAGCCGATGTTTAACATGCGATGACATTTCGACGGTAAGGCTTGCTGAGTCGGCTTATATCATGTATTATTATCCCTCCAATAATAATTGCTTCCGAATAATTGGGATAATCAAGATACTTTGGAACTGATTGCAATATCACCATGATCACTATTATCTGTTCCAATTCCAGTGACACACCATGTATATTGTCCTGGGTAGGATTAGGTCTATGTTTATGGAGGAGCACGCACTACTGTACAGCCCTGTTATTATTGATTTTCAAAAAGTAAAATGCTAATACCTATTTCAGTACATCCAAGGTCCTGAGAAATTAATGAGGTGTCACTGGAGCTGGATTAGATTATAGGATCTCTAGCATCACCTTCAAGGACACAGTTAACTAACCCCAATCGCTTGTAAATGCATAGAATGACCTTTGAGTATGTTGGGTACACAAACTCATGCTTTTCAACTTGAGGTCAAATTTGGCGCTATGATTGAAGGTTATACCACTGAAAAGGAACCATTTTGGTTTATACACTTTTGTGTTTACGTTCTAGAAAACGGGGATCCCGAAAACGGGGACCCCAAAACGGGGACCCCTTAAAATTACCCCATAAAGCTACTCACAAATTTCTAGGGGGTCCCCGTTTTACAGATTGACCTGAGTAATCTGTAAACCTGGGACCCCCAAAACGGTGACCCCTTAAAATTACCCCACAAAGCTACTAACAAATTTCTAGGGGGTTACCGTTTTTGGGATCCCCGTTTTAAAAATTGACACAGGGTAATCTGTAAAACGGGAACCCGAAAAACGGGAACAGAACACCAACGTTTTGTATGTTGGACAATTATATAAGAAGCTAAAATTGATGTAATCATGACGCCATGGTGAATATATTGGCGAGATTTGGACACTCATCGGTCTTTATAATAAGATAGAGAGAAAAAAAAGGGTCCTTGCTATCTACTGAAGATAGCATTAAACTTAATATTTGTCATCTACTGAAGATAGCATTAAACATAATATTTGCCATCTACTAAGTCGTAACTTCACAGTGTGATTATTTCAAAACTCAGAATGATATTGTCAGGTTTTTATTTTTGATTTGTGATGTTTAGGAGTAGTTCTCAAAATAGCAATCGTTTCCTAAAACTATGAAAAACAAATATTTTCAGTTATTCCTAAACACTTTAATATGTTTGAAACGTGTTTATATGTTTAAAAAACGCTACAGCTGTATAAAACGGGGACCCTAAAACGGGGGCCCCAAAAACGGGGACCCTTAAAATCACCCCATGGTGTTTAGCCTGAGGTTGATATTTAATATTTAAACACAACCCTTAGCAAAACGGTAGCAATAAGAGTGTTTAGGACGAGGTATAAGTGTTTAGGATGCGTTCCGCGTTTAGATACAAATTCCAAATGCGATAACTTTAAAACCAAACGAACGGTGTTGATTTTATTTTAGATTTGAGAAGTGTAAAAGAATAGGTTTTAAAATATGAAACATTAATTTTTTCTGAAAAGGTACATGTAGAAAATAACAACAATTTGGCTACACGCTTAAGGGCTGGGGTATGAACGTTTGGACAGTATTTATTTTGGGACATTAGAGCACATCAGACATATCGAATTGCATTCTGAATACGAAGAATGTCATTCTGATATCAAATAATTTTGATTTTTAAAATTCGCAATTTAATACACATTTTATGGCAAATAATAAAAAATTGATATTTTTAATATTTTACAGTACTTGAAGTAAACTTTATAAATCTCATGATTTATACTTAAAGTGTATGTAGGTGGGATGAAAAGCCGACGATCAATTGAAAATTTTGACCTTTCGTATTGAAGATATGGATTTTTTTCCCAAAACACCAAAAAAATTAGGTCTTTTGGGGAAAAAATCCATATCTTCAATATGAAAGGTCAAAATTTTCAATTGACCGTCGGCTTTTCCTGCCTGCTACATACACTTTAAGAATATATCATTAGATTTATATAATTTACTTCGAGGACTGTTATATATCAAAAATTTGAAAAATATCAAATTTTTATAATTTGTCATAAAATTTGTATTATATTGTGATTTTCAAAAAATGAAAATTATTTGATATCAAAAAGACATGCTTCGTATTCAGAATGCAATTCGATAGGTCTGAGGTGCTCTCATGTCCCACAAAAAATACTGTCGAAACGCAATAAACGCTCATTTTAGATCCCTTAACGTGTTTAGAAAGTGTTATAGTTAGTGTTAGAGCTAGGGATTTAGGCTACAGGGTTTTTTTGTTTTGTTTTGTTTTTTTGTTTTGTTTTTATGCTTCATTTGCACATAAGTCCCAACACAGTTACGATTTGAACATGAACAAATTATAAACATCTCGTTTGAAAGGTCGAGTTCCAACTGTTATGTTTCTATTTTCAGCTGCCGCTGAGAATACATGACACGCGCGGGATTTTTACTTATCCCGTTTAGGGAGCGATCGTTATTTATGGCTGGGGGTATGGTAAATTTTATGGGGGAACACGAAATTTTTGGGGGGTCTTGAGGGGAAACCTGGAACTTAGTTGAACCAGGGGGGGTTGTTAAGTTTTAAATGGACAAAATTTGGAAAACAAGGGGGAACGCGAAAAGTTTGAGCGGACGCAAGGGGGAACGCAAAAATTTGTGTCGATATTTTTTCCAAAACGCCCATTACCCCCCCCCCCCCGCCGTAAATAACGATCTGTCCCTTAAATAGGACCTTCGCTTTCTCAGAGACTACTTTACTAGGCCTAGCTCTTTAAATTCCTAAGATTAAAAAGTTAATCTATTCGATTGCGATGAGGGACAAATCCAAGTTTGTATATTAAAGATTAAAATTGAACTAATCTATAATAAAAATTCCCTTTAAAAGGGAAAGCCAGCCTCAATGTAGAAGAGGTCTTGTAATTAGTTTTGGTAAAAAAGATTACCATTTACTAATCTTATAGATTGAAATTAAAATCCGTAAGATCCCGGGCATAAGATTGACTTTTTAATCTTAGTATGGATTTAGCTTGGATTAAAATAGACACACAATTCTAGAAAAAGAGGGGGTCATTGGGTAGTCGCACCTAAAAAAGGGGTCATCAGGTATGACATTTTGAAAAAAAAGGGGTCATAAGGCTAGGGGCGGAATATTGACAGGCACATACCGTTACTTCTAAAGTTGAGTGCCCCCGGGGGTACGGGGATGTGGGGCAGTGAGAGATGGGATGCCTTTTTTTTGGTATAACTTTAGGTCGTATAATATTCAGAAAACTGCTTCAGAGATGAGGTGTTTTTCACAATTGTCATGAAAAGTGCAGATTCTTAATTGGGACTCTTTTTTGGTAAAATTTGGTAAATTTTTAGGGTATTAAGTAGGTCTACCCCGCAAATATTTAAAATAAGAGTAAACCTATTAAGTCATCATCCACCAAAAAATGTTGATAACGTAAAGAAAGTAGCAAGTTTTTACTGAAGGGGAAAATTTATTACTTGAACCGTGAGGGAGGAATGTTAAGTGTTAAATGGAGAAAAAGGGGAATCGGAAAATTTAGAGCGGAATTTGGCCCAAATGGCAATTGCACTCAATTATACGGACAAAAAGGAACAAATAAAAATGGACGAAGTAAAATCATGAAAATGGTGTGGACGAAGTAAATTTAGTATAAATAGGCCTACCCCAATACGTTGCATCATACCCGCATTTCCCGATTCAAAGGCATGCAATCGACAGTTTTAGGTGTGGTGTGATATCTTTGGCCCGGCTTTATCTCCTCAAACCCCTTATATTATAAAGTTTAACCTTTCTTGTGAACCCTTTCATAAAATGTCAGATGTCATCTTTGTTTTCAAATCCACTAAATTCTTGATCTTTACCAGCATGACAAGATTGTGAAAGTTTGAATAAATAACCAATAATTCCTCAAACTTTTGTGATAATTTGAACAATGAAAATAAGTTCGCGAAAACGGTGCGCAATTTATAATGCTCCTACTCCAATAAATCCTCTAGCCTGAACGAGAACTATTTTGAATATTTATGTTAAAGCAATTTTACTGTCGCATTATTCTTTCTTATCATGTTTATTTTTCAAGAAACAGAAACATTTTAGGACCAATATTTTCTGCCACCTGAAGAGTAATTCCCACCTGATGGAACTATATAGGTCCAATTCAATGTTTGTCTTATTTACTGACAGCCTATGGGCATACAGGTGAAACCTTTAAAGATTCTTGTACCATAGATCATTTTGCTTGTACAGAGGAAGAAGTATACAAGTGAAAAAATTAGGTTAAACAAAAACTGTCTTTAAAAAAGACAATGCGACGGATAAAGATCGTGTTTCATATATAATGTTACTATTGCTTGTAAATAACATATATGAGAAAATAATCTTTGAAAAATGAAAAAAATTATCATCATATTTTGCTTGACTAAAAAAAAAGAAAACGAAAACGAAAAAGAAATGCGATTGCTCCTGAATGCGATTGCTCCTGAAACCGTGAATAAGCTGTGGATCAGAAACTTCAATCTTCTTGTTTGAAAATTGTGGTAGTATAACAGGTCTTGTGTCATTGTATGCATACACTCAAAAAAATTGTTGATGTTATACTTAATTAATTGAAGTAACTTGTTGCCTGAAACAAAACACTTCGTATTAATACTTCAAAGCCACCCGCGTGCTCACTATATGACCATAGATTTATGCCTTGCGTTTCATAAACTTTCTTTGTTTACTATGCTAATGTTACAATTGTTTTAAAGAAGTAAGTGTTACCCAAACGGTTACATTTCAACTTGTTATTTCAGCACATCACATCAAAGTTCCCATTGTTAGGCTAGCTCATATCACACACTATAGGTGGCGCTATTCGTCCATAGGGAAGTGGAATGTGCATGTACGGTCCAAAAATGGCTTTACTGTGGGGCTCAATGGAGAAAATCACTAAAAATTAATTTTGACAACCAAAACCTAAGTGATGTTGACTTATGTAGAAACTGGCATGATACTGGATTCATAAACTATCACATAGTGCAATCCATGTTCCACCAAGTGGACACTCGATTTAGCTCAAAAGCAATTTGTGTGTAAATCAAGACCATCCAAAACAGCTTTCTTACAGTAAAGAATAGGAGGTCATCTGGAGTCACATACAGTAGTGTACATTGTACATGTGCCTGCTGTCACAATTTCACACACAAAATTTTGGGCAATTTGATGACACTATTTTTGTCTGTAACTTCAAAAGTATATGCACTAGAAACATGACTGACCCCTTATTGTTTAGGTAATTTAATTCTCTTTCAAATGAAAGAACTTTCAGCTAAAAATATTGAACTTCAAAATTTTATGAACAACCCTACCATTGTACGCCCGTTCCTTTTAAAAGGATTTTTTTTATCGAGTAAAAACTCGGGAAATTTAGCTGAATAATGTCGCATGTAAAGCCTATTATACAATGCGCCCACTGCCTGATCAGGAAATACTGTCGAATCAGGCAGCATGTTGCCGAGTCAGGCAGCATGGTATCCCACAATGCAATGCTCTATTTCAAATATACCGTTATTTCTTGGTTTAGAATAAAGAAGTAGGTAAAATATATAAAATTATCAATGGATGTACAATTAGTAGTATTTTTTCATCAATTTTAGTTAAAATAAAGTTAATTTGCATATTTGAATCAAATTTTTAAAAAACCGTTAGAAATTGTTTTGTTATTCAAATTATTTTCCCCGGTGGGTTTTTTTTCGCCCGGTGAAAAATTGTCAACTTACATGTGTGTCAAAGTAAAATTTCCACCAATCTTTTATAAAATCACCATGAACAATTTAGTCCTTAGTCTGTCAAATTTGGAAGGGTAACCAAAGCCCGTGTTGCCTGACTCGGCAACATGCTGCCTGATTCGGCAGTACTTCCGGACTGCTCAATATTTACTCTAGGGGATGTGACAAATGAAAACAAAAATTGACACAAAAATCGTGTTCTCCCCTTACTTGAGCCCGCTCACAATTTTCGGATTTATACCTCCTGCTTTCCCAATTGTCTCCATTTAAAACTTAAGGGATCTAAAATGAGCGTTTATTGGGTTTCGACAGTATTTTTTTTGGGACATTAGAGCACCTCAGACCTATCGAATTGCATTCTGAATACGAAGCATGTCTTTCTGATATCAAATAATTTTCATTTTTGAAAATCACAATATAATACAAA
Organism: Amphiura filiformis; assembly: GCF_039555335.1. Lineage (NCBI taxonomy): Eukaryota > Metazoa > Echinodermata > Ophiuroidea > Amphilepidida > Amphiuridae > Amphiura > Amphiura filiformis. Next base: position 40,072,298 of record NC_092640.1, on the reverse strand, counting down.
TTTTATGACAAATTATAAAAATTTGATATTTTTCAAATTTTTGATATATAACAGTCCTCGAAGTAAATTATATAAATCTAATGACATATTCTTAAAGTGTAGTAGGGAGGAAAAGCCGACGGTCAATTGAAAATTTTGACCTTTCATATTGAAGATATGGATTTTTTTCCCAAAAAGACTTAATTTTTTTTCGTGTTTGGGAAAAAAATCCATATCTTCAATACGAAAGGTCAAAATTTTCAATTGATCGTCGGCTTTTCATCCCACCTACATACACTTTAAGTATAAATCATCAGATTTATAAAGTTTACTTCAAGTACTGTTAAATATCAAAAATATCAATTTTTAATGATTTGCCATAAAATGTGTATTGAATTGCGAATTTCAAAAAATCAAAATTATTTGATATCAGAATGACATTCTTCGTATTCAGAATGCAATTCGATATGTCTGATGTGCTCTAATATCCCACAATAAATACTGTCCAAACGTTCATACCCCAGCCCTTAAGGGTGGTCTTAACTCTAGAATTATAGAAACTTTAGGGCCTCATAACTGCTAAATTGTTGGTCTAAAGAATATAAAAGTATACATTTTTAGAATGGCAAAGACTTGATGAATTCATCTGTAAGGTCAAATTTGGGCCAAAATGCTCATTTTGGAGACAATTAAAAAAAATTTGCCCTGATTTTTTTCGGTCAACGTAACAAAAAATTTCTTATTAATTTTTAAAAACTATATACGACCGCTTTTTTTTTCATTTAATTTTAATTTTGACCAACTTTAAGAAATTTGCACCAAATAAAAAAATGTTCAATTTTAAACAAACAAAAATTAAAAATCGGTACCAATAAACAATTCGGAATTTCGGATTCCCCCATAAGACCCCCAAAGTTTTCCGATCCCCCGTGTAAATATTGAACAGTCCCTTAAAGCTATACAATTTTAAAAATGTAAGGAATCTTAAGCCTATAGATGTTGACGGAGTATAGGGTTAACATAACATGACCCTATACTGGATTAAAATGATCAAGTTCAAGATCACATTTTCGTTTGTAAATCGAGTTCAGTGGCCATTGTAAGCTATTGTACTAGGTTTGCCTATATACATGTAGGGCTCCTATATAGCTAATAACTGCTAATAGTACTATAGTTGAGGTTTATAATATTATTATATATTATTATTTTCTATGTCCAATCCCGGCATCCAATGATGATTGGGCTATTCCAGAAATTAAAGGCACCCCCCAAAGAAGACATGGGATTCAAAAAATTTTCCACCATTTTTGCTCTGAGAATCCCCGCCCCCCCCCCTCCAAAAAAAAAAAAAAATGTCAATAGTTTCACAACCCTAAAAGAGACATGGGAATTCCGAAGAAAAAGACACCTTTTTATTTTAGGAATTCCCAAAACTTTTGGCAATTTTTTAATCATTTATTTGTCAAAATGGGAATTCTCATTTTATTTTTTGGGTGGGGGGGGGGTTAAATTTTGTTATGGGAATTCTAAAACAATTATGGTACAAAATACAAACTTACATGTCTTCTTTAGCAATTAATTTCTGGAATAGCACATTATAGACTGTCATAGCAATATAATAAATTGTGTTGCGCTGTGTGCAATTGCCGGGTGCATCGACAGCATCGGGATATAAAAAGGGCGATATAAAACTGAGTTTTATGATCTTTTTTATTGTCAGGCAATTTTTAATTCATATTTAATCATCAACATTATGAGAAGCCATAGTGTCACCACTATCTATGGTGAAACGTAGTTTTTGGAATAACAGTAGGCCTATAATATATGCATATGTCAGGCAAAATTAATATTTCTTCAAAATGTTATGATCCGGTATACATGTAGAGGCTTAATGGTAAACAAGCTATGCTCCAGGAGCACCTCTTGTGCCATGCATGTGGAAGATACCTCAAAATGTTGCGCATAGAAGCCTAGGCCAATATAATTTCACATGTTGAATAAAATGATGTCATAATAATCAAATAGGGCATATAAATAAACCAGGAATATAATCGACATAATTATATTCATTATATGTTTACAAGACAACAATAATTATGTTTTTTTGTGATTAAAAATTTGTTCTATATTAGGCCTATACCCTACTCGCACATAGCACAAGTAGTGTATACACTTTATCACCGTGTTTTTTTTATCATTTACTGCATGCACAAACCGTAAAAATTTACGGTATTACCGTAAACTGAATTACTATTTCTCTACAAATAGGCATGTTACTTATAGCCTATAGTATCGTTAAATTTGATTGTTTTGTAATGTGTTGTATCGTTCACATTTTTCAAATATGAAATAGCCGTATTTGTCTTGACAGATTGTGTTTAAAGACTACTTCATATAATTTATCGTGTATATTTACGGCGCTACTGTAATTTTAACTAAAAAACCATTGGTAATACTATAGAACCCGGGAAAATCGGGTAGCCTATACCGTAAAAATTACGGGCATTCTGCCGTATATTTTACGGCAATATATCGTAAATATAATAATTTTACGTTAAAATATCATCGGTTTTACAGGAAAAGGTTGATAATAGAACTGCCAGGTATTTTACATTAACATATTACGGAATATTTCTAACAGTGTAGGCCTGCGCTAAATATCATGAACACTGCCAGGCCTATTTTATATGTTTTTCATACTTTTTTGGTTGGGAACCGCCAATATTTAATTTTATTTTTTAATTAAAGACATTTTTAAGAAATTTAAGAAAATGCGTTCCCCCTCGCGTCAACTCAAAGTTTTCAGCTTCCCTTTGTTTTCCCTATTTTCTCAATTTAAAACTTAACATTCCTCCTCATGATTCACATTTAAAAAATAGATTCCCCTCAAAACCCGGGTCAACCCCCCCTACCCCCCCCATTTCTTTTGGATTCCACCATGGAGCAAATATTGAACGGTCCCTTATTGGCGTTTTGCCTGTAAAACGCACGCAATACATAACATCAAGATTGGTAAACTGTATGCCGGTTCTGTTCTGAAGCACAGCATTTGATACAATTTGAGCGCATCATTTATACCAATGACCGTGAAATGGGAAAAGTTCCATAGCATACCAGGTCAATAAATCAGCAAGTTTTAGTCAAAAAATAAGAGATGAATTTTACTAAAAAGAAAATGATTAATAGAAGCGCAGAGTTCATTGTCATGCTATATCATGTTTGTAGAAAACGTTGACTTTACCTGGCCCAATATTTTATTAAAGCTTCAAAAACAAAGTTTGGTTGAACTTGGGGCCTAGGTCAAAAATTGTTGAAATTAAATGCCAGCCAATTTCGTCCTAACGCGCAATGTAAATAAACAAGATAACTATGATAACTGAACTTTAAATTAGTCTGGGAAAAGGTCTAAAATCGTAATCGTTTGAGGCAAAATTGTAAAAATATTTCTGATTTTCTAGATTCCTAAATAACCATAACAAAACCTGATGATAACAAAAGGAACTGTTAAGGGCTGGGGTATGAACGTTTGGACAGTATTTATTTTGGGACATCAGAGCATTATCAGACATATCGAATTGCATTCTGAATACGAAGAATGTCATTCTGATATCAAATAATTTTGATTTTTGAAATTCGCAATTTAATACACATTTATGGCAAATCATTAAAAATTGATATTTTTGATATTTAACAGTACTTGAAGTAAACTTTAGAAATCTGATGATTTATACTTAAAGTGTATGTAGGTGGGATGAAAAGCCGACGATCAATTGAAAATTTTGACCTTTCGTATTGAAGATATGGATTTTTTTCCCAAAACACCAAAAAAAATTAGGTCTTTGGGGAAAAAATCCATATCTTCAATATGAAAGGTCAAAATTTTCAATTGACCGTCGGCTTTTCCTCTCTGCTACATACATTTTAAGAATATAACATTAGATTTATATAATTTACTTCGAGGACTGTTATATATCAAAAATTTGAAAAATATCACATTTTTATAATTTGTCATAAAATTTGTATTATATTGTGATTTTCAAAAAATGAAAATTATTTGATATCAGAAAGACATGCTTCGTATTCAGAATGCAATCCGATAGGTCTGAGGTGCTCTCATGTCCCACAAAAAATACTGTCGAAACGCAATAAACGCTCATTTTAGATCCCTTAAGGACGGGTTAAAGTGCTCTTGGAATTGGCATGGCGATTGATGACTCTATTGAACCTTACATTCTCACAACAATTACTTTAAATACGTGACGACATCAACTGTCATCATAATCATGATAATTGGTCTTGAAATTCTTCTTAAAATTTTCAAAGTTGTCAGTGCACTTATCATGCTTAGGCCTATACCATTCCTATAATATAATTGACACTTTCCAGTCAGTCAGCGATTGGTGAACATCATTAATAGTTATTTTATGATACTGATATTGATGTTCATCCCAGCAACTGCATGAAAGTGCCAATTGTAGAAATGGTCTATCAGCATTGTGTCCCTATAAGAACTGTTTCGTCGGAAACTTTTTGGGTTTTAAATATATATATTTTGATGCTCGAACCAAACAGAACTAAATGGTTGATGTAGTTGAGGATGAGGCATAAAACAGCTATTATACATTTTGAATTTTGACAATTAATTGACCACTCCGTTCTGTGAAATAAGAATTTTACGAAATACTACGTCGTTTTCAAACCGTGGGTTCAAATATCAGTCTGTATCTGGATGCAGATGGTTTTCAAATGGGAAGATAAATTTATATAAAGTCAGTATTTGTATTTAAACAAGCAAATGAAAAAAAAATCGGCTGATATATTAAGCATATCATTAGCCATAATATTAGTCCTCCTATTTTTTCTCAAACAAAATTCCTTTAGTAATTACATAATATTTAGTAATATATAATAGGGTATAATATTTGCCTATATGTCTAGGATAGGCCTACTATTCAAACACCGTCGAGTATGTTATACATACAGAGTCAGGGGTCATAACTGAACTATTATAGCTTATTATTATAGGCCTATGTTTATACACCACCAAATGATCGAACGGTCGGTCGGTCAGCATTTTTGACAGGTTGGGGAGGGGATTTTTTTGATGCGAGTCAAGGAGCTTTTGGAAAATCGACATCAGGGTGGGGTGAGCAATCGATCGTTTTGGCTGACATTTTTGAAAAAAATCAGCCCCGTACACATAATTATTGCATAGCCCCTTACACGCCTGCTAAAAGACTGATTTGAGGCTATTTGATAATATAATTATTGAAATACGCAATGTCATTGTCAACTCTGAAACTCAGCTTTTAAGCTCAAAAGTTGCAGTTTTTTAACCTCTAAAATAGGACATTAAATTGCCCTATTTCAGTATATTAAACTACTAGTATAACGTTTTTAGCAGATTGAAATTGCAATATTATTTTTCTAAAAACAAGATACGCATGTTAAATTCGTTATTTTTCTATTTTTTGTTATTGAAATTTTGATATTTTGTTCAAGAATTCAAGAATCTATGTGCGCTATATCTCAATATAAATGTTTTATAAGGAATTAGTTTAGTACTTAGCATGCTAAGGAAAGTTATAGAAAAGTTCCTTATCATGTTAGAAGATAGTTAAAGGAGCGTTTTGTGATCCACAGCCTCATCCGATAGGTCCACTTTCTAAAAAATTTGCTTGCCAAAAATAATCGTCAAATTTAGGCCCCTATATTTATGTTCTACTATTATTTACAGAGAAAATACAACACAGTCCCAGCAAACACAAAACGTTTTCGACATCATTCGCAAAAGGTTATAAAAGGTTGTCAGAAAACGTTTAAATGTCGGGTTATATAAAGGGTATATTAAGGGTTTAAAACGTTTTCATAACATTAAAAAACATTTCAAAGTTTTTCATAGTATAATTCCAAGAAAAAAACTCACTTTTTTCCATACATTTTTTGATAATCTACTGCTCATCAAACAAAAAATGTTTTAGAGAAAACGTTTAAATGTCGGGTTATATACAGGGTATAAAACGTTTTAATAACATTCCAAAAACATTTTTGAAAACTTGGTACAAAACATTCTAAACAGAATGTTATTTTGGGATTGAAAAAATATTTTGCGAAAAATGTTTGCCCAAAATATTTGCAATAACGTTTTAAAAACGTTTTCATGACCGTTATATAACCCGACATTTAAATGTTATTAAAACGTTTTGAAAAAACATTTTAAGAACATTTCTGTGTTTGCTGAGTGCAAATATTTTAACATAATGTTTTTTATGTTTTGACAAAATATTTGGCAAAAAATGTTTGCAAAAATAGTTTACAATAACATTTTTGAAAACATTTTAAAAATATTGTTGTAGTGTGTTTTCATACAAAACGTTTTCATGACCTTTTCATGACCTGTATATAACCCGACATTTTAATGTTATTAAAACGTTTTTATGTAAACCAAAAGCCAAAATATAACTTATTAAAAACGTTTTTGTGTTTGCTGGGGTGGCCTATGGAACTTATGACAACATAATGCATAACACGCAAAGCAAAATAGGAAACAACTTTGACATTTTGGGAATACGCTTTTTTCGTGGATATACTAGTGAAACATGAAAAGCATGCTGGAATCACGAAATACTCCTGCCGTAGTCATAAATAATTGCACATTATAATAATTACCGTTATGTTCTGCAACAATTGAACGAAGTTATCAGGCAGACGTGGTCGTTTTATTTTTATACTCAAACAAAACAAAACACACATTTGGAAAAACAAGAAAGGAGCACAACACCCTTAAGCATGTTAAGCAAGCATGGTAAATGATACAGTAAACTAAATGCCCTTACCTTTGTAACGCTTTCTAACTCAGCCATTATAATATTACTGGAAACGATATGCTATCAAAATAGTATTCACAAAATTACGTCCGAGAAAAATGTATATGCTGAAATTTTATACCAGTTATATCGAACCGCTGGTTATCCAATTGCTGACAATGTCAAACTCATCTTCTGATAATTTGGAATGACAAAAATTGTTGCCGCATATCTGCCAAATCCTGCTGTGTTGAATGTAGGTCTGTCCTCTTGCCTATACCAAACAGGTTCCTATACCAGTAGTGCAACAGGAGTACGTGCGATCGCTGCCATAAATGAAGAAACCGACATAATCGATTTCTGATATCGAAATCAACATAATTTATTTATGGCAATTCCATCCAATTCCATCCAATTCCTAATTTGCCTGTAGGCCCTAAGTATAAGCTTGTTTCCATTAAACTGACCAGTGGGGGCACCAGATTTCCAGAAAGGGGGGGGGGGTGAATTTCGGGTGATTGGAAATCATGAAATTGGTGAAATTGCCGCGAAATTGCCGCGAAAATTGTAAATATTTGATTTTGCCGACATTTGTTGATGAAGGAAATAATTGTACATTATTTACGAAGCTGCAGTCGAAGTTAGAAGTATCGATTGGTGGTGGAACATTTTCGCTCTTCTGATTAAAATAAATACAATTCCCTTCGTTTAAAATTAACATAAATTTATTATAAATGGAGTATCAAAAATATTAGGGTAGGTCGGTCGGTATTTTATTTTACACATTTTAAGCTGTAAATTGCGTATGATAAAGGCGGTGGAACTTTTTTGTTTAATTTCTTTTTTTATAATTGGAAATTTAAATTTATGATCTCAACACAAAATTAAGACGTACCTCAAATTTTCGGTCACAACTTTGACCTTCATCTGGAGACTGGCAACCCAAGTTTGGGATCAGTGACCTTTTGGACACTTGACCCCAAAACCCGGTCGTACACTCTGGGTAACTTGTATCGGCCCCCGTAGCGGTTGAGAGATGGTTGGTTGACTCTGATGTAAATTGACTCCTTCACACCCCTTTCAAAGTATCTAGCGTCCCGGTCGAGGATTTTGACATCATCTAAATCAACTTGGTGGCCGGGGGATTCAATGTGGATGTGCTTTTTTTATCTTCTTTTTTTAAGTACCCGCCAATCAAACATTTTTTTGACCTAATTACCGTTTCTGTGATCATTTATTGAATACTAGATAGGGGCCTACTATACACTTGTGATAAACATCTGTATAATTTCGAGTTCATCATGATTAAGACCTAATAACATATTTTTGAATTTATCACAAATCGACTATGGCCTATAGTCTAGCCTATGCCAGGATTAAAATTTAGGGAAGAATTTGAATTTTAAACTTCATATATTTGCTATTTGTTTTCAATATTTTTTTTAATGAAAGGAAAACCTGGTAACTACTATATAGTTTTACCAACGTGTTTTGTCATAATTTGCCTCTTTCCATGGCTGTATTTCCTCAAGTCAACACGGCTTTCATTTCAAAAGAATGATCGAACAGATGTCGATTTCTAAATTGACGTCGCTCGACACAGGTTTTGAATAATAGACATATGTCCACTCCATTGTGTTGGTTTTATGGAAATTGACTTACTCAGTTGGTAGCCAGGGTTTAAGGGTGAAGCTGCCCTCCCCACGTGGGATGATGACCGCCGGAGGTTTAAGGTTTGATGGCATTTTCTGTACTTTTTAGTCCATTTTGACCATTTTGGTCAAAGTTTGCCCCCCCCCCCCTTGAAAGATGCCTCCCTCTGTCTACCCTCTGACAAAGTGATGGCCACGCCATTGGGCTTGCGCTCAGTCAATTCTGTTTAAGAAATCGACTGTACACAGCGTCATCATCCAGATATCTTCCAGTCAAAAATTGCCATGATAGTAGGGTGAATCCACTATTTCTTCAACAGTCACGAAATGGCGAGTTTGTTCGAGATAGGCCGATCGACTCAGTCTAAGTACACCACCGGTTACCATAAAAATACACGCTTCTTCCCAATTACTAATGCCATTTATCATATTCTTCCAACACATATATTTAACTGCAAGTCTTACAAATGTTTTGTACAAAAAGCAAAAATAACGGTATATATTAAAAGGTTTGAGAATATAATCACTTCAAAAGAATCTACACTATCATATCACAACATGTAGTCTATTGTCATTATAGGAATAAAATCAATTCATCTCAATATGCAACAGAGGAATGTGATCTTATTGTCCCCGAGTTTACTATAGATTTAGCCTGTTTATTTTGAAAGAAAACTCATAGCTGAATCATAATTACATCGCTGAGCTATTAGCGATTGGTGTTTAGCCAATGCTTGGTTTTCAACCAATTGCATGCTCGCTGAGCGCGGAGTACAAGTATAAGCTCATTTTGTAATAGAAGTTACTCTCAACTCGGTGAGCAGTTTATAAGGACACGTGCTTTGATGCCTATACAAAATAATTCTTTATCTTGCGTGGACGCAGTGCTGTGTATATTTATGGCAGCGATCGCACGCCATAGACGTGTGAGGCATGTTTGCCTCTACTCCTATCTAGTCGGAACGCCACCAAGTGGTTATTTATTACCGTATACTACTGAAATGTGCTAGTGCGCGATGCGTAATTCTTCTGTCCCCTGTAGGCCTATATTGATATAAAGTCTGTACAAAGAGTAACGCAGCTGCTACAAATACGCATATAGCTTCGGAACTAATAAATGTTTCCACAAAATTTCTACATAGAAAGAATGCTGATTTATTTACGCGCATTTTAATACCCCATTTGTCAAATCTCGTTTAATATTAACAACACAGTAGTGCTTTTAAAGAAAAATACCCGAATTTAAAATTTGCAGTTTTCAGCAATCAATGGTTATTACGCAAGCAGTGCACGTAAAAGCCTCCATTATCTTCGCGCTGACTTCAAATCAATACAAATAGCTGCAACTTTTAAATTCGGGCATTTTTCTTTAAAAACAGTGCTGTGTTGTCAATATTAAACGAAATTGGACAAATGGGGTGTCAAAATGCACGTAAATATATCATCCTTCTTTCTATGTTGAAATATTATGAACACAATTGTTAGTTCTGAAGCTATAGACGTATCAGCTGCGTTACTTTTTGTGCAGTCTTTATTAATTAATTATGAATATTAATTATGAATAACGATTAAGCATCATTAATTTGATCTCGTACGCTAGTTTGCAATGTTCGAATGTGTCCATGTTCCAGTGTATACGATGCGTAAGCCCCTTGTTTGTATAATTATATTAGGCTGACGGGTAAGCATCATTAATTGATCTCGTACACTGGTATGTAAGGTGTTGTTTGTATAACAGGAACGGCACTGAAATGGTATGAGTCATATCTTCAAAACAGATCTCAGTCGGTTGTCATCAACGGAGAATTATCGGACAGTCTCGACCTTAATGACGGGGTCCCTCAAGGCTCGGTCAATGGTCCCCTTTGTTTACTCTGTTCTCAGCCCCCATCGGTGATGTTATCAACGCCCATAACATCAACTTCATGACATATGCTGATGATACGCAGCTGTACATGCTTCTTCACCCAAGTGAACGCAATTTCGCCATCCCGAGACTAGAACTCTGTCTTCGCGACATCAAAGCATGGTCAATCAGAAACAGGCTTGTCTTGAATGACTCAAAAACTGAGGTTGTTCACATAAGTTCAAAATTTGTGAAAACTCCATCCTTTCCCAAAATCACCATTGATACATCTGAAATTGAGGTATCACGGGTCGCAAGGAATCTCGGCGTCATCTTCGATTCATCTATGGACATGAAAGACCATGTTAAGAGTGTTGTCCGTGCAGCCTCTTTTGCAATCTACCGTATTGGAAAGCTGCGTCGCTATCTTGACAAGTCATCTGTGGAGAGGTTGGTACATGCATTTGTATCCTCGCGTTTAGACTCATGTAATGCTGTTTTGTACGGACTTCAAGACAATGAAATCGCGAAGTTACAGAGAGTGCAGAACACCGCGGCGCGCCTCGTTACCAAGTGCAGAAAGGATGAGCACATGAAGCCTGTTCTTAGAGTCCTCCATTGGCTTCCCGTGCAACAGCGGATTGTGTACAAGATCGCATTGCTTACCTATAAGGCACTGCACGGGTTGGCTCCTAGATATATTAGCGATCTTATTGAGGAGTATAAGCCACAGCGGACTCTACGATCGGCTTCACAAGCTCTCCTTTGTACACGAGCACCAAAGAACTGTAAAACCAAGTTCTACGGCGAAAGATCATTTGCCGCAGCTGCACCAAAGGTGTGGAATAACTTGCCTTTCAAGCTTCGTTCAATTTCAAACATAAACTCTTTCAAAAAAGGACTCAAAACTCATCTATTCAATGCATCTTGTTAGACAATATGATCGTCATCTCATTTCAGTTGTGCAATTTCATTTTCTGCAAGGTCTTGAATTATATTGTTTTTAGAAGTGTGAAATAAGGTGGCATGTGGTTTGTGCAAATACTGCCTTTTTAAAGCGTTTTTAATCTTATTCATTTTGCTACTTTTTAAACATATGTCTCCAGAGTTTAGACTAAATTTATACCGGTAGTTTGCTGGTCAAGCTTACGGTATTTTATTGATTGTGTAACGTGTACATTATTTTATGTTTTAGTATATTAAGGTGTGTTTAATGAGCTTTATCATGATTATTTTTCATGTATACTATTTTGTTCAACATGTAGGCCCTAGTTGATTTTGTATTAGTGTATGTAGTTTTAAGATTCTGTGCAGCGCCTTGAGGCTGTTTTTACATCGTAGGGCGCTTTATAAATCCCATGTATTATTATTATTATTATTACTGTTTACCCTGACTGCTTATGATTCCTGTTTATCAGGGACAGTCTATGTAGCTCAACCTGGTTAGAGCGCTCGCCCGACAAGCGAGAGGTCTGGGGTTCAAGTCCCCGCACAGATAGATAGATAGATAGATAGATAACAATCTTTATTCAGGATAATTCATTCAGTTTACAAAAACTGGTCTCCCATGAGACCCTGATATAATTATTAATACATTGTAGTATTTGAATAATATAAGATTTTAACATGTTTTACATATCAAGAGATTAATTACATGATACAAAAGAAAAACAAAATTAAAATCAAGGTAATATTTACAAAGCAAGATGATAAAATATAAAACATGTATCATAACATACAGGTAGTGCAATTTAGTACTGCACTACTACTACAGAGGTGGAAAGGTATGATTTATAATTATGCTTATGATTGATTTTAACATATTCACATTCATTGAAGTAAGATTACTGCGGACATCAGAAGACAGTCCGTTCCACACTGAGGCACCTCTGTAAGAAAAAGTTCGTTTTATTATTCCAAGAAGGCAAGACAAGGGTATTACAAGATTGACTTCTGGTACATTTTGAATGAATTGAAGAAGTAAAAATAAATTGCCATGAGAGGTAAGATGGAGCATCATGATTAAGACATTTAAAAACAATTACAAGAAGCTGTTTCTCCCATCTTTTGTTTAATCTGTCCCAAGAAAGTGTATTCATCATATCAGAAATGGGTGTTCTAATGTCCGCGGACAAAAGAACACGAGCAAGTTTGTTTTGAAGAATTTGGAGAGAATTACAATGCTCAGAAATGCAGTTTGACCAAACAGGACTGCAATAATCAAAATGTGGGAAAACCAATGCATTGGCTATTAAATTTAGTGTGGCTGGAGGAAGATAAAACTTAACTCTGCGAATGACACCAATACGTTTAGAGATAACAGAAGAAATATAATCAATATGATCATTCCAAGTTAAGATTGGATCAAAAATGACCCCCAACTATTTAAATTTATCAACCCTTTCGATAGTCTCATTACCATAGATAAGTGAAATGTCATCAAAAATGTTCAAAGTATGATTTGTTCTAAAAAGCATGTACTTAGTTTTCTTAATGTTAAGAGTAAGCTTGTTGATTTCAAACCACCGAGCAATTTTTAACAAGCAATCATTCATTTGAGACTGAAGAGCATTTGGGTCTGATGATTCAAAAAGCAAAGTTGTATCATCAGCATACATAAACATTTACAATCAATACATTCAGGAAGAGAATTAACATAAATTATAAACAACAGTGGATCTAACATCGAACCCTGCGGAATGCCGATGTTAACATTCTTAAAATCAGAGAGTGTAGAGTTAACATTGACTGATTGTATTCTACCACTTAAGTACGAGTTATACCAATTTAAAGTGTAACCAGTGACACCATAGCTATGAAGCTTTTGAAGAAGAATTTCGTGATTTACAGTATCAAAAGCTTTTTTGAGGTCCAGGAACAATGCTCCTGTGACGGCACTATGATTCATATTATTTAAAATGTAGTCGGAAACATCAATAAGAGTAGTAGCAGTAGAGTGATTACGTCTGAAGCCAGACTGACAAGGATTTAAAATGCTATTTTCAGTGAAGAAATTGTAAAGTTGATCGCTCAGGCAGGTATGTCCGGAGTTTTTACTCTAGTATATCTACATATGCATGTCATGTTTCCATTTGTAAATTCATGTTTAATTGTGCTAGTGTACGATGCATAATTCTTTTTACTGTATATATTATGAATAACGATAAAGCTTGTCGTGCGCTAGTTTGTAATGTTTGAATGTTTCCATATTCCAGTGATGCGTAAGCCTCTTCTAAGGTACCCTGTTTGTATGATTATATCAGGCTAGCGGGTAGGCCTAAGTATCATTAATTGATCTCGTTCACTGGTATGTAATGTGTTATTTGCACTGTTTACCCCATGGAGCTATTAAAGATGGAGAGGCAATAGATTATGTAACGCATTGTTCCCTTATGCTGATTTGAAATCTGACAAGCTATTCATCGAAAGGTACCTTTTGTTTGGGACAAAGGGCTTCCGCCATTAAATCGGTAAGCTGACCCGACAGTGTATTAACGCTTTACCTAGCAGGCTACTGTCAATAAGTGATCAAACGAAAGTCGCGTGAAAGCGCTTACTGGAACGAAAAGTACCCTTTGTTGTCATACCACCCAAGGGTGTGATTGAGTAGCTGTAAGCACAAAAGGCACACATTAGCCGCTGATGCAGTTCGTTGTCACCCCACTGACTGTAGGTGCTTCATTTAAATAAATTGAATGCGTTTGCTAAATGATTACACATCAAGGCTGCCATGTCTGCATGTCTAGTACTGTATAATGGTAATAGCTACGTATACATGTAACATGTAATAAGTATACCGGTATAGGCCTATATAAAAGTTGTTTCACAAATTGACATTTTATTTTATTTTAAGAAGGAGAATGTCATAAACAGTGGCGTACTGAAGGGGGGGCAGCTCTTTTGTGAGAGGTCTTGGGAGGGGATGAGGGAGGAAGAGGTGGAGGAGGGGACATGAAGAATGAGAGGGGGGCTGGAGGAAGAGAGAAAGAGGGACAAAAAGTATGAGGGGATGGAGAAGGGAAGGGAGATAAGAAGAGGGAGTGATACTTTAGCAAGGAAAGAATAAGTACATAGGAAGGAAAAGAAAGGAATGACAAATAAATGTAGGACTTATAATTATAGAAACTAAACACAGCCACCCCCCCCCCACATAGGCCTAACACTAACAGCACTATAGGCCATTCGATGATGTCAATGCCTTTATGCGTTACGTATTTAAAACGCCCAGTCAGATGTATTTTACACCTGCCAAGCACAAGTCACCCAATTTCGAAAATTGGACGTTGAATATACACTCTCATGAATATTGATTGGCAACATTTTCCAATATGTCAGCGCTCAAATCGGACACAATAGAACAATAGACCATTCAGTGCGCTGGTTTACCCTGACTGCTCATATCCATAAGTACCAGACTTGAGATCAGGGACAGTAGCTAGGTGGTTAGAGCACTCGCCCGACAAGCGAGCGGTCTGGGGTTCAAGTCCCAGCACAGGCAGGTATGTCCGGGTTTTTTTTGTACTCTGGTATATCTGCCTATCCATGTCATGTTTCCATTTGTAAATTCATGTTTACTTGTGCTATGCGTAATTCTTCTTTACCCTGTATATTGATATATATATAATAAGAGTAACGATTAAGGGATCTGGAATGAGCGCTTTGAGCGTTTCGACAGTATTTTTTGTGGGACATGAGAGCACATCAGACATATCGAATTGCATTTTGAATACGAAGAATGTCTTTCTAATATCAAATAATTTTAATTTTTTGAAATTTACGATGTAATACAAATTTTATGACAAATTATTAAAATTTGGTATTTTTCACATTTTTCATATATAACAGTCCTCGAAGTAAATTTTATAAATCTAATGATATATTCTTAAAGTGTGTGTAGCTGTGAGGAAAAGCCGACGATCAATTGAAAATTTTGACATTTCATATTGAAGATGTGGATTTTTCCCAAAAAGACCTATTTTGTTTTGGTGTTTTTGGAAAAAAAATTCATATCTTCAATACGAAAGGTCAAAATTTTCAATTGATCGTCGGCTTTTCCTCCCACCTACATACACTTTAAGTATAAATAATCAGATTTATAAAGTTTACTTCGAGTACTGTTAAATATCAAAAATATCAATTTTTAATGATTTGCCATAAAATGTGTATAACATTACGAATTTCAAAAAATCAAAATTATTTGATATCAGAAGGACATTCTTCGTATTCAGAATGCAATTCGATATGTCTGATGTGCTCTAATGTCCCATATAAATACTGTCCAAACGTTCATACCCCATCCCTTAAGCATCACTAATTATTTTGATCTCGTACGCTAGTTTGTAATGTTTGAATGTTAAATGTTCCAGTGTATGATACATACATAAAGGTGATTTAAGGCGCTTATGCAAAACATTGATCTAAACGCACAAAACTACATTACCAACAACAAACAAAACCAGCCAGTGGAAAACAAGAAAAGTCAATGTAAAGACAAAATGAAAAATACTAAAATTTGTACAAGTGAGTTTTCAGCAGCTTTTTGAATTGTGTGAGAGAAGAAGCTTCCCGTATGTTCTGTGGCAGGCTCTTCCAGATGGACGGTCCAGCAGCTGTAAATGACTTATCACCACAGGTTAACTTGCACATGGGAATGTTTAGGAGAGTTCTGTCCAGGGCAGATCTTGTAACAGGGCCACTGGAAGGTTTTGGCTTAAGACTAATTGAATCGATGAGGTATCGCGGAGCAGAGTCAGTCAGGCACTTATAAATCAGAAGACAGAGTTTGAATTGGATGCGGTTGCTAATCGGAAGCCAATGAAGATTGTTCATGAGAGGTTTTGGATCAGTACGTCTAGGGACGGAGAAAAGTAGCTTGGATGCTTTATGTTGAAGGGATTGAAGGCGGCGCGGCGAAGATCTTGAGACTTGAGTCCATAGAGAAGGCTGTTACCATTATAGTCCAAACGCGAAAGTACTATATAAGGGCCCGGACAACATGATGTTTAGTGTCCGTATCCAAATGATGCAGTATTCTTCTGATGTTGCGAAGCTGGACGTTGACAGAGGAAACGATGGAGTTCACCTGTTTTGTCATAGACATAGGACTGTCAAAAATCACCCCGGGGTTACGAGCATTTGGAGATGCGTAAGCCTCGTCCCTTGTTTGTTTAAGTTTATTCATCACACCAATATTTCTAGCAATAGTTTTGGACACAATTAATGTGATTTTTTTTATCATGCAAGGCAATCGTCAATTCGAACACCTAGGAATTTGGTATGTTTAACTCTCTCCAAACGGGTATTGTCTAAAATTACATTCATATCATATTTATCAATTTTGATGCCATATGTGGTGTTCCAAGAATCATATAGTTCGTTTTGCTACATTTAACTGATAATTAGCTTTGAACCAATATCGTTTTAGTACTTCATTTATAAGATTGATTTGATTTTTAATGTTGGGATGGGAGTACAGAATAGTTGTGTCATCAGCAAACAGGATAAAATCGAGTAAAATTTGAAGTGTTTAGTACTATCATTTACATAAAGTATAAAAAGTAGAGGGCCTAGTATCGACCCTTGTGAAACACCGCAGATAATATCGTTGTTCAGAATCACATGAATTATAGGAAACATATTGTTTCCTATTACATAGAAAGAGTACAAAATTATTTGGATACCAAACATGATACATTTTCCTTTGTTCATACGACATACATGACTAATCAACAATACACCTCAGGCCTCAAATGCGACATGTCGATACTGGTATCAAAAATGTGCGTTTCTTGTTGGGAATTGTGAAATCGAATGTTAAACTTAACTCTTCACTTTTACTAAGTGAGATTTTGACGAATCCCCCATCTCATTCTGTTATGATATTGTAGATGGTAATACCGTATTAAAAAGCAGATGCATCAGTAGGATTGTAGATAATATTGGTTAGATTTCTGTTTATCAAATCCAATAAATATATACCCACTGACTTGCGCTTTCGCCATCCAGGCTGATGGCTTGATCACAAGTGGTCCACTGCATTTTCCGCGGTGTTTGGATGCAATTTCACTCATCGGGATCAAAGTTTCTTTTAGCAAGTAGATCATATACGTGAGGGGTGGTGCAATAATTATGTGTACCCCCGAGGTGGTGAATTCTCAAAATGGTCTGCCAAAATCGCTTGCTCCCCCCCTGGCCGTGCCAAAAATATTTGCCCCCCTTTGACGTGCCATAAAACCTTTGCCCCCCCCTTGATGTGCCAAAAATCTTCCCCCTTAGGCCTACACATGCAAGATTTTTGGGAACCTGAATTTAAAACCTTAAATTGTCTTATCATATAATGCGAGCGCAGCGAGCAGGAAATTTGACATATTTGAACATGTTCTTAACGTTTTCCTACATCTTTTTAGGGCGTAATATAGAAACAGTGCCCAAAATATCTGTGCCAAAAATCGCTTGCCCCCTTTCGACCTGCCAAAAATCGCTTGACCCCCCTTTCGACCTGCCAAAAATGCTTGCCCCCCTTTTGGCCTGGCAAAAATCTTTGCCCCCCCTATAATTCACCACCCGGGGTACACATAATTATTGCACCACCCCTGACTCAGAGAGAAAGAGCCGTCGTCGGGGTTGATTGATTTGGCCCTCTTCTTGCAGATCTGAATTGATTCTCTGCATGATTCTTCTTGATACAGCATTTGAGTCTTTGTCTATTATGCTGGTCCCCTCCCACTTGATGACATGCTATTCTTGGGCGACGTGATCCGTGGACGTGATCGCCGACTAATGTTGTTCGGATGTTGACGCTTTTGTGTCTTTTACCGTTTGCGAGTCATTTTGATGTACTTTTAGACAGACGCCGAATTGCCTTCCAGCCTTTGCAGGGGATTTCGTATACTGCGTCACTGGTTACTAAGATGTCTTTCTTGTCTTTACGTTGCACAAGAATGCTTTTGAGTGTGTTTGTAGGTCTCATGGCTGTTGAGATTTTATGTTTTTGAAAAAAATTATTTTGGAGTTGTTCAGATAGACCTTCGACATAGGGGATAACCACCATACCTTTTGAAGGAGTTTCGTCGGATTTCGTCAGATTCACATTTAAAAAAAGGTCATGTTCTCACCCAATGACTCCATATTTTTTACATTTTGCTCTCACCGAATGCCAAAAATCATGCTCTCACCCAATGACCCCATATTTTTCACATTTTGCTCTCACCGAATGCCTCTTGGTGCGAAAGTGCCAGCCCTACACCTATATCCATTTCAAATTGAAGTGTCCCCCCCGGGTCTCGGACTAATAGGCTAACTGTCCCCGCCCGATCCCCACAACCCTAACTTACTCATTCGCTCGCTCATATTCAATTAAGTAACAAAATGGACAAAAAACAAATTCATAACGTGTTTTTAAGAACCTTTTTGTGTCGCCGCATGCTAAATCGGTAATCTGTACACACTTTGATGTACAACTTAGAGTATAAACACGTGTATAACTGTACTTGATCTAATCGTCCCGGCTGGAAGATATTGGGGAAGATTCTATACTATACATCACACTCACGCGTTATAGGACGATTTGACGTACATTTCACGTATGTGATGCATGGTTTATTCGGCCAGTGTGGCAAGTTAGATCGTCGTCATACACAATATTGTCGTGGTATTATTATATTGTATATTGAGTCGGTTTGGTTCAAACAGCTTATAAAGTTGAATTTTTACACGGAAGGGGCCTGTGCAAAAAAGGGGGTTGGATTTCGCCCAGCCGAAAGGGGGAACAAATAATATTTATAAAATAAGTACATAAGTAAATAATAAGTAATTAAATAATAAGTAAGTAATAAATCCCTCAATGGTCGTCATTTCAGTGATTGACAGCGAGTTTCAATTATGTAATGCAAATGTGGCACTGGCCATGTCACGTGCGCATTTATAAAAGCGCATTCACAAATATACCCGAAGTAGGGCCTACACTGTATGAGGGGTATAAAGTGCATGAGGAGATATCTTACCTATCCCAGAATCCTTTGCAACATTTAACACCTCATTTCATCACTTTCCTTTCCTGTTGAAAATATACTGGCTAAACATAGGTCGAGAGTCATGAAATAAACATATTTTGCAAGGGTACACCCCGTCAGTCCGAAACCCCGTCAGTCCGAACCATCGCTAGTCTGAATTTTAAGTTTACCTAACGCTAACCCTAGCCCTAAACTTAACCCTAACCGTACCATAACCCAAACCCTATAACGATAACCCTAGGCCTAACCACTAGCGGTGGTTCGGACTGACGGTGTTTCGGACTGATGGGGAGACCCCTTTTGCAAGATCTGGATGTGTTCTGTTGATTTGATGTACAGTACAGAAAATAGAAATGGGAGAAATGCATTATGGGACGTGTGAGATATCTTCTCTGATAAAGTGCAGTCTGAGTAATTAGTTGCAACTTCTATGAAATAAAAAACAACAAAATTTTTATTCCCAAGTTTATTAAAGTTTGACATTTTCATAATTATGATCTATGTCACACAAACCCACCACCTCGGTGAAAGTTGTCCAACTATAATATTTTGTAGTAAACCTTTGACGAGAGCGTATTTTAACTCTCTTCACGCGGGTGTCGACAGACGACAAGTTTGAAATTATTTTTTAAAGTCAAAAATTTCAGAAATGTGAATTTTCATGACCATATTTGGAATCAGCATGAAAAATGCATTAAAATGAGTACAAACAAGCCTAGTATTGGTTCAGTGGTTCTTAAGATAGCTCTTGATATTTTGAGAAAATATCTCCAAACTTGGGACTTCTTATGTTGAAGCCTATATGGCTAGCATGCAGAGCATTAAGCGTACATCGCTTATTTGCTGCGTTGAAAGGCACATGTCTCTTGATCAGTAGTAGTAGTAGTATAGTAGTAGTAGTACACTTGGATCAGCTCGCAATCGGCGGGAAATTAGGCTTTTACCACCACACCGAAAAGTAGGCCCACGTTAAGAGTGATAGTTGATCTGCCTTGACTACATTTTGCGTGTTAAAGAAATTAGACGAAGTTTAGGACTACAATTAATAATTTGTAATACTTCTGGCGAGATGGCACAAGGCCAATTCTCCAAATAAAATATATTGATATCAATTCGCGATGTTATAAGGCCCGCCGATTATGAGCTGATAGTAGTAGTAGTAGTTTTTTGTAGTAGTAGTGGTAGTAGTAGTTAGCAGTTAGTGGTTAGTAGATAAATACAATGAATACGATGAATATTTGGAATGTATCACCCTGCACTACAAGCAAGTTGCGCGCACTCACCACCTGTGTATGTCTGTAATCATAGATTGAATACAGGTGCAAGTGATCAGTATGCTGTAAATATTCTATAGAATTATGATCCAGGTCTTTATCCCTGTTCTTTAATATCTATGGTTCAATGCAGATGTATCGTATCGCGTGAACGTACTAGTGCAGTGCGATATATTCAAAAATTGTTCACACCTATTGCTATGCATGGTAGTTAATTCTGTTACATCATCACGTCTACGGCGAATTGGAGTATGGTGAACTATATGTGACGTGATCAAGGGCATGGGTCATCACATGTCGGCAATTTCCAATTAGAGTTTTTACATCATTTTCTGGCAGTTTACGAATGCTACATTTTGATGTAAACCCCATCAAAATTGGACATCGGGTTACTGGGTTATGAGCAATTTATCAATGGCTGAAACAATAAAACAAAAGAATTTGAAGACTGTTTTTGGCAATATCTCAAAAACAATATTAGCGACATCCGACTCATTCCCCTTGATCATGTCACATAATGTAATGGTTTACTCCACATGAACATCTGAAGAAGAAGAAAATGAGCTCGGACCAACATGGAAAGTCTGATCGTATCCATAAAAGTCCACATCAGCCACAAGTCCCAGGTCAATATTCTTCCAAACAGTAGCAACGAAGATGAGGTTGAGACGATCTCCAGGGTTAAGAACGCGATTGGCGAACGTCTGGTAAATAACCCACTTCTTCCATTTATCATCACCACAGTCGGGGATGTGCAGGCAAGGTTCGTTAGCCACTTGAAATTGCCCACCCTATATATAAAGGGAACATGAATTGTATATATCAATTGATATTATAACGTATGAATACCAATTTCACATAGGGGTGGGTTAAAGACAGACAGTTTTTTCTCTCCAGTTTTTACTTATATACAGGCCAGTCCAATTAGCGTCAAAAACCTCGAAAAGGTCAAAACAATTACAACAACAATTCTGTTTTTACAATGCATTTCTATAGGATCCACAACTTATTAGTTCCCTCTAACGCATTTAGAGGCCGTTTTAAAAAGCTTTAAAAGTTGCACCCGAGTCCGACATTCCTTAAGCATGTTAAGAAACACATGAATAGGCCTGGCCTACTGAATTGTTTGAGAGTTGACTCCTATGGAATCAGATGCAACTTTAAAAAAAACGGCTTCCGTTTTACATAATTAATCCAGATGTACGTGTGATTACATTATATTCGTAAAATATTTTTTCCATTTATGTTAGGGGGATATTTTTAAGGTGTGGATCCTATCTTTAGGTCCCTGCACAGCGTCATCATTCCTATATCTTCGTGTCAGAAATTGCTATGACAGTAGGGCGAATTCACTAGTTCTTCGACAGCCACGCATGGCGATTTTGTTCCGCCGTGTTTAATAGTTATCAACCGCGATGAAGGGACATATTCACTAAAGTTAATCATGTATATGACCAGCTATTACAAAGAACTACACCCTCAGGAGATGAGAGTATGAGTGTTCCTGGTTCATCGCATTAAGCCTACTGCTGAAGTATGTCGATCGGAAGATGAAACGTCTAAAAACGTGAGTCGAGTAAACTAGTAATATTCTGGTTACTTTTCTTCTAAAAATAAAATAAAAAACACAGAAACATAACAAAAATGCTTTGTAATTTCGGTTCGTTTTTCAAATCCTACCCGGTACATTTTCTGCCAAATCAAAACCCGTGCAACAGGAGTGATTTGTACACCCCTATCAAAAACAATATCTTCCACACAAGGAGTGTGGATTTCAAATTGGGTTACTGAATGGGTTAACTCCATTTGAAATCTACACCCACTGTGTGGGAGATGTGTGAATTTCAACCATAGATTTTTTTAATTCTGTGATTTCAACTGTAATAGCCCAAATCAAAGAAATATAACGCATTTTTCCACTAGTTCGACAGCCAGTCAACAACAAAGACTGTGTACATACGGAATGTCATCTAACGAGCAATTTAATTGGGTTATGAATCAACAAGAAAGACGGAATATATACTTTCAAAGGGGTTCGGGTTGACCACAGGTGCAAACGGAGGGTTACTAAATACCTAGTCTCCACGGCAGCCAGTTTGGTTCCGCACAAACAGTCTGCCAATATAATGATAACGAACGAGGTCTTTTTGATTGGCTAGCCGTTTCCCATGACGTCATCCAGCACGTGCTGCTCGCGTATCTGATTATTCAGCCAGGAGTTCAACCCACGGGCAATCAAGTTCCCGGATGCAGCACTGCTGTTCGGTTCTCATTGACTTTGCATTGCCACCCTCTTAGCTAATCAGAAACGCCGTATACGTGGTCATTGGCAGACTGTTTGTGTGGAGGGAGCGTAACCAAACTGGCTGCGTAGGAGACTACTAAATACCATAAACCATGCACAGACTTACAACGAGTTTGAACACCTGTCGACGGAATGTGAGAACGATCTTCCAAGAAGTGTAATAGTCTGAGATTGGTATATCGATCCTGCCTACGAATCCACCGCGCCATTTGTGTACAACCGTGCTTTTAAACGCCAAAGGAGCTGGTGCAGCTGAAATGATACGATAATAATTATATTAGGTTAATAATAAATGCGAGTATCGCATGTTACTTGAGAAAATACACGCGCTCTTATTGTGGGTAAGCCGGGGGATTGGGAGATACGGGGGGAAGCTGCACTTTTTACCAAAGTAATTGACATTATGGGGCTACACAAAAACGCCTGATAGTAACTAAACCGGATTTTCAAACTTGCTCAAATTGTGTTACATTCCAATGTATTCCTTTAGTCTTAAGGATGCAGAAAATGTATAGTTTGATTTACCTAGGACGTATCGTTCTTGAGTTATTACTAAAAAGGTCAAAGGTGGCGTTTTTTGGCTCGTTGGGGTCAAAAACATCAAAATGCTCCAATTTTGACAAATGAGGTGTCAAAAATGTTCGTTTTGGAATATCAATTCAAGTAAACATGTATCAATTTATTATTACAGGTTAATTTTAGGCCAAAGAAACAATCTCTTGCAACATTTTTGGTTAAAAAACATTTACAGGTTTACCAAATGAATTTAGAAATGCAAGTCTTGATGGAGCCGACAATCATTCATAGCCATAGTTTCGAGACAGAAGTGCCTCCAAAACTGCTTTCACTGCTTATAGGGCATCAGTAACACTGATTTCATGTATATATCGAGATCAAAATGAGGTTTTACTGCGAGGTCAAACAAACGTGATAAAATATGCAATGTGTGTATGCGTTCGTCGAAGAGAGACTAATAGAGAGTTTGCGAAGTGAAGTTTGAAAATTTGCTTCGACTGAAACGGCACTTCAGAAATATCGATTGGGTTTCTTGCTCAAATTTACTGGAACGCGAACGTCTCATTGGTTACTTCACCAACAGCGTCTTGTCGCTTAAACTGGGGACATGTGCATCAATGGGCGTTCAAAAGAAGGGCATGTGTAAGAGCCTGTAACTGATTGCAGGGCAAAATGTCTCTTTTGTTTGGTCAAGTGGTTATTAGTCCCACTTCAAGACAAAAGACTCTACATTTGGAGCTACGTTGGAGTAAACATGAATGAACTCGTGATACCACTCAACATGGATTATGTCGGGACCCAGCGTTAATCTCCTTATCATATTATTTTGACACTAGCTATACGCTGGCGAAGTTACGTAATAATCGGATTAACTACCATAGCAATAGGTGAAAACAATTTTTGAATATACTGCGCTGCACTGATACTTTGTGCCGATTTGAAAAGGTGCTTCATTTAAATAAATTGAATGCGCTTGCTGATGATTACACATCAAAGCTGCCATGTCTGCATGTCTGTATATTGTATAATGGTAATAGCTACGTAGGCCTATACATGTAACATATAGTATACCGGTATAGGCCTATATAAAAGTTGTTTCACAAATTGACATTTTATTTTATTTTAAGAAGGACTGAGAATGTCATAAACAGTGGCGTACTGAAGGGGGCAGTTCTTCTGTGAGAGGTCTTGGTAGGGGATGAGGGTGGAAGAGGGGGTATGAAGAATGAGAGGGGACTGGAGGAAGAGAGAAAGAGGAAGAAATAGAGAGAAATAAATAAATAGACGTAAATAAATAGAAAGGTAAGGAAAATGATATGAGAGGGGACAAAACGTAAGAGGGGATGGAGAAGGAAGGGAGATAAGAAGAGGGAGTGATACTTTATCAAGGAAAGAATAAGTACAGAGAAAGGAAAAGAAAGGAATGACAAATGAATGTAGGCCTTATAATAATTATTATAGAAACTAAACATAGCCCCCCCCCACACATACACTAACACTAACAGCACTATAGGCAGCCATTCGATGATGTCAATGCCTTTATGCGTTACGTATTTAAAACGCCCAGTCAGATGTATTTTACACCTGCCAAGCACAAGTCACCCAATTTCGAAAATTGGACGTTGAATGTACACTCTCATGAATATTGATTGGCAACATTCTCCAATATGTCAGCGCTCAAATCGGACACAATAGAACAATAGACCATTCAGTGCGTTGATTGCAGACATACACATGTGATTAGTTCAACCTGCTTGTAGTGCAGCGCGATATGTTCAAAATTGTTTTCACCTATTGCTATGGTAGTCATGGTAGTTAATCCGATTTATTACGTAACTTCGCCAGCGTATACGCCGTAGAAGTGACGTAGTTAATCGGATTAACTACCATAGCAATAGATGAATACAATTGAATACCTGAGTGGAAGAAGGGCCCAACTCCATCAAAACTGTTTTTGATATATTAAGAAAAAACTTAATATTTGGAAAAGTTTTATAGACAGAATGTTTGCATCTTCAAGGGACCTTTAATACATGAACATACAATATTACATACATTCGAAATTATATATGATGTTTCCATGGCAACGGTACAGGTCTTAATACGAGCTGGAGTTGGGCCCTTCTTCCACTAATATACTTGCAAGTGCCAGTTCCGTAAGCAGATGTGTTATAAATAGCTACAGAAATTAGGTAATTATCCATTAATTGCACAAGTAGAAGCATGTAATATGTTAACAAGAAAGTTTATTGTAGTGAAAAGCAGATTTCATGGATGAACAAAATTCCTCTTTAATCCAATATTTGTGGAAGTAGGGCCCAACTCCATGGAGTTGGGCCTTTCTTCCATGAAAATCATGATTAAGTTTACGTGGAAGACTATTTAGAGAGTGAATTTTGGCTCATCTTTCACACCCAAGGAAGAACAGTCTGCTGGCAATAAAATGCTGGGTCTAACTCATTTTTGTAAAAAATTGGAGTTGGGCCCTTCTTCCACTCAGGTATTCAATTTTGACTATACCGCTCTGCACTACAACGTTCACGCGGTACCGATGCATTGAACCATAGATGTCAAAGAAAGGCTGATCACATGTTTCATGTACATAGCACAAGGATGTCACTTGCACATGCATCAGCAACAGCCAGCCTGAACATGCTGAAAGTTATTATTCAACATTGAGGTAAAGGTCATTTAGGGGTAACTTCCTGCTTAGTCTCCAAAGCAGCCACTTTCGTTCCACTCCCTCCACACAAACAGTCTACCAATGATAACGAATGAGTTCTTTTTGATTGGCTAACACTTTTCCCATGACGTCATCCACCACATGCTGCTCGCCATGATTCAGCCACGGGAGTTCAACTCACTGGCAATCCAGTTCCCGGATGTATCGTTTATTACATTCTAATAGACTTTGCATTGTCGCCCTCTTAGCCAACCAGAAACGCCGTATACGTGGTCATTGGCAGACTGTTTGTGTGGAGGGACCGTAACCAAACTGGCTACGGAGGAGAGTCAGGAGACTACTTCCTGCAATGAATATAACCAAATACCTTCAAAATGTTGCTACTTCCGCCAATTAATAGTACAACCATAGGCGTCGATCCGGGGGGGGGGGGGAGATAAATCCACCAATATTTTGCCAGGGGGTGCTCCATACAATTACCCCCCCAAATGTTGACGCCTGAATATGGGTTTCCGACCAAATTAACCTCATATTTGCCCATTTTAGCCCCAAAAGTGCACATTTTCGCGCATTTATACCACTTCTGCACCATATTTCATCAGTTTAGCTTCAAAATAGCAAATTTTTTGCGCGCATTTGCACCGTGAACTTATTCTGTCGCCAAAAGGTGCTGGATTATCTATACTTTAAGATTTGTTTCCAACCCCATCCCCCTCGATGTCGAAGAAATCTACGCCACTGAGTACAACGATGTCACTGGCTGGTGGTGACGGGGTCTCCCCGTCAGTCCGAAACGCCGTCAGTCCGAACCACTGCTAGTCAGAATTTTTAGGGTTAGGGCTAGGTTTAGGGTTAGGTTTATGGTTATGGTTAGGGTTAGGTTTATGGTTAGCGTTAGGTAAGCTTAAAATTCGGACTAGCGGTGGTTCGGACTGACGGGGTTCGGACTGACGGGTGTACCCGGTGGTGACAATCGTATCCAATTCCTGTATTAAAAGTGATGTTATTTCGCTGGCAGTTTTATTGACAATTGCTAGGCAGTGAGTGCGTTTAGCCTAAAATTTACGTACGTGTGCACGACGGACAGTGGCGTAGATTTCTTTTCGCCATTGGGGGGATGGGGTTAGAAAAAATTTCTTGAAGTCAGCACCTTTTGGCGACAAAATAAGGTTATGGTACAAATGCGCGCGAAAAATTTTGCAATATTAAAAGCTAAACTGGTGAAATATTGTACAAAAGTGGAATAAATTCGCGCGGAGCGCGAAAAATTTAGCACTTTTTAGGTTGAAATGGCCAAATATGGGGTTAACTTGATTGGAAACCCATATACAGGCGTCAACATTTGGGGGATGATTGTATGGATCATCCCCCCCCCTGGCAAAATATTGGGGGGATAAATCCCCCCCCTCCATCCCCCCGGGATCTACGCCTATGACGACGGATACGCGTACTGCACTGCTTCATTAGGGGAAATTAAAGGGCTTATCCCGTATGATTGACAGCCATTGGGCATTTGAGTGCGTTATTATTCTTTAGTTCTAGAGCTGCAAGTTACAGTTACGATTATAACGCAATTTGAAAGTAGTACTACGTTTATTACCCCTTTTCATCAAATTTGGTTTTACTTCAGAAAATATTAGACCCATTTTCCTTGGTTTATTGTGTTTTGAGCTAATTTATGAAGGAAAAATGTAGACCGCTACGCTGCAAACGACACTCAGTCAACTTTAACATCAAGGCTAATCTCCCCAATATTGAACGACTGTCGAGGAAGTCTATTTCCAGCTACGACAAAATATGCACCACCTCTTCCACAAGTCAATCTCTTACACACAACATACCACCACTAGCTTGATTGCGCATTGAGTATGTGGAACATATCACACATTATGGCTTTTAATCGAAAAGTCTATCCTCAATGCAGGCCACTGATATTAAACCGACGATGGATATCCACACAGTAAAATATCGTGTCGTCGTGGATAGATTTCTCGATCAATAAGTAGGCCTATGGCTTTAATGTAAAATGTACGTACTTACGTCTAATAATCAGATGAAGATGAGTGCCAGTATAACTAGATACGTCCGGATCTACATTTGAATCGAGATCAACCCCCGCGCATGCGAGTTGTTTGTTATGGTCTTCCAAACGAGCTGTGTACCGAATCGTTGATATCACCCTTTGGGCGTCAGCTTCATACCAGGGTTCAATAACATATTGGATGTTATACTTCTCCAAATTTCTTTCTGCAGGAAATACATCAGGATCAACAGGATAATTCCCAATTTGGTCATCAGTAGCGGCCAAGGTCCACTTCACTCCAACACCTTTAGCAGGCCCAAAGACTGCGGGATATTTGGACCTGCAAGTGATGTCTACTATAGCACCTTCTTGGAGTATCATTTGCTCGTTCTGCATTGGTACATCACTTCTAGTCCGCATTTCACCGTCGTTAAGAATAAAGTGGTTAAATCCAACATTAATGCCCCGTGCAGATCCTGAAATGATTTAATATTGATAACAACATTAAGGTGGCACGCAGGATCACTCAAAGTAGGAAATTTTAGACATTGTTTTGTATTGTATCTTTAAAAGTAATGATGATAAGTACATAAAAGTATACATTTTCAGAAAGGAAATGATGCAAGGAATCCATCTAGCACGGCAGATTTCTACACACAAAAAATAGAGAAAAGCGCCAAAATTGATTTTCCATGCCATTTTTTTTTCGGTCCGCAGTAACAACTTACCCTAAATATCAAAATTGACAAAAATGGCATATCTGTGTTCTAAAGACACAAATCTAGAAAGTGTTTTTCTCAAATTTTTTATTTTCTTCTTTATATCATCATTACTTTTAAAGATACAATACAAAATAATGTTTAAAATTTCCGCCTTTTGAGTGATCTTGCGTGCCCCCTTAACACATGATATGAATCGGGACCCATATAAATCTATGAATACAGGGGTGAAAAAA
Source organism: Amphiura filiformis (assembly GCF_039555335.1). Classification (NCBI taxonomy): domain Eukaryota; kingdom Metazoa; phylum Echinodermata; class Ophiuroidea; order Amphilepidida; family Amphiuridae; genus Amphiura; species Amphiura filiformis. The sequence goes on along the minus strand of NC_092640.1, from coordinate 40,043,248 downwards.
TAAAGTTGCTCCGATTTTCATAAAAATGGATACAAACTCTTCCTCAATTTCAAAGGATTCTGCGATGTGAAGTTCAGAAGATAGATGATGATAAATAAATACAAATTCCATTGAATCCTATGGAATCCCACATATCTTTTGACTCTTTGCTGTGTAACATGCTAACTAGACATCGCAGATAGTGCAAACTATTCTTTTTCCGAAACCTCTAAACTAGGGGAATAATTTGCCTCAACTTTTGACCCATACACAACAAGTAAATCGACCTGTGACCTTTTCTGCCTCATAACGTCTTAAGGGAAGGGGTATGAACGTTTGCACAGTATTTATTTTGGGACATTAGAGCACATCAGGCATATCGAATTGCATTCTGAATACGAAGAATGTCCTGATGATATCAAATAATTTTGATTTTTTGAAATTAGCAATATAATACACATTTTATGGCAAATCATTAAAAATGGATATTTTTGATATTTAACAGTACTCGAAGTAAACTTTACAAATCTGATGATTTATACTTAAAGTGTATGTAGGTGGGATGAAAAGCCGACGATCAATTGAAAATTTTGACCTTTCGTATTGGAGATATGGATTTTTTTTCCCAAAACGCCAAAAAAAAATTAGGTCTTTTTGGGAAAAAAATCCATATCTTCAATATTAAAGGTCAAAATTTTCAATTGACCGTCGGCTTTTCCCCCCAGCTGCATACACTTTAAGAATATATCATTAGATTTATATAATTTACTTCGAGGACTGTTATATATCAAAAACTTGAAAAATATCAAATTTTTATAATTTGTCATAAAATTTGTATTAGCCTATATTGTGATTTTCAAAAAATGAAAATTATTTGATATCAGAAAGACATGCTTCGTATTCAGAATGCAATTCGATAGGTCTGTGATGCTCTCATGTCCCACAAAAAATACTGTCGAAACGCAATAAACGCTCATTCTAGATCCCTTAACGATACGGCCGTACACACACAAACATTACATTTTTGGCGAACCGAAAAGGGGGGCAAGCAATTTTTGGCAAGCCGAGGGGGGGGGAAAGCGATTTTTGGCACGCATTCACGGGGCGCCTTTTTAATAAAACGCTCTAAAAAGGCTTAGGAAAACGGTACGGAAACGCTTAAATATGCAAATTTTCCTGCTCGCTGCGCTCGCAACATACATCTTGACCATTTAAAGTTTGGAATTTGGGATCCCAAAATTTGGCATGTTCAAGGGTGAGGGGGGCTGATAATTATTGCACAGCCCCTTATTATCATTCATAATCATTGTTTATTACGGTGTACCAGTTTTTGCAAACTTCAATCAGTTTTTGCAAACTTCAATCAGTTTTTGCAAACTTCAATCAGTTTTTGCAAACTTCAATCAGTTTTTGCAAACTTCAATCAGTTTTTGCAAACTTCAATCAGTTTTGCAAACTTCAATCAGTTTTTGCAAACTTCAATCAGTTTTTGCAAACTTCAATCAGTTTTTGCAAACTTCAATCAGTTTTTGCAAACTTCAATCAGTTTTTGCCATCTTCAATCAGTTTTGCCATCTTCAATCAGTTTTTGCAAACTTCAATCAGTTTTTGCCATCTTCAATCAGTTTTGGCAAACTTCAATTGTTTTTGCTAACTTCAAACACTTTTATATGTATATGTTTGTGGCCACCACAGAACTTTAAGCTACCCAGCATGTCTCATGGGACCTATCAGTTTTTGTAAACTTCAATCAGTTTTGCAAACTTCAACCAGTTTTGCAAACTTCAACCAGTTTTTGCCAACTTCAACCAGTTTTTGCCAACTTCAACCAGTTTTTGCCAACTTCAACCAGTTTTTGCCAACTTCAACCAGTTTTTGCCAACTTCAACCAGTTTTTGCCAACTTCAACCAGTTTTTGCCAACTTCAACCAGTTTTTGCCAACTTCAACCAGTTTTTGCCAACTTCAACCAGTTTTTGCCAACTTCAACCAGTTTTTGCCAACTTCAACCAGTTTTTGCCAACTTCAACCAGTTTTTGCCAACTTCAACCAGTTTTTGCCAACTTCAACCAGTTTTTGCCAACTTCAACCAGTTTTTGCCAACTTCAACCAGTTTTTGCCAACTTCAACCAGTTTTTGCAAACTTCAACCAGTTTTTGCAAACTTCAACCAGTTTTTGCAAACTTCAACCAGTTTTTGCAAACTTCAACCAGTTTTTGCAAACTTCAACCAGTTTTTGCAAACTTCAACCAGTTTTTGCAAACTTCAACCAGTTTTGCAAACTTCAACCAGTTTTGCAAACTTCAACCAGTTTTTGCAAACTTCAACCAGTTTTTGCAAACTTCAACCAGTTTTTGCAAACTTCAACCAGTTTTTGCAAACTTCAACCAGTTTTTGCAAACTTTTTTGTAAACTTCAACCAGTTTTTGCAAACTTCAACCAGTGTTTGCAAACTTCAATCACTTTTTGCAAACTTCAAACAGTTTTTGCAAACTTCAATCAGTTTTTGCAAACTTCAATCAGTTTTTTCAATCAGTTTTTGCAAACTTCAATCAGTTTTTGCAAACTTCAATCAGTTTTTGCAAACTTCAATCAGTTTTTGCAAACTTCAATCAGTTTTTGCAAACTTCAATCAGTTTTTGCAAACTTCAATCAGTTTTTGCCATCTTCAATCAGTTTTTGCAAATCAATCAGTTTTAGCAAACTTCAATTGTTTTTGCTAACTTCAAACACTTTTATATGTATATGTTTGTGGCCACCACAGAACTTTAAGCTACCCAGCATGTCTCATGGGACCTATCAGTTTTTGTAAACTTAAATCAGTTTTTGCAAACTTCGATCAGTTTTTGCAAACTTCAACCAGTTTTTGCAAACTTCAACCAGTTTTTGCAAACTTCAACCAGTGTTTGCAAACTTCAATCACTTTATGCAAACTTCAAACCCTTTTTTCGCTAACTTCAAACCCTGTTTATGCTAACTTCAAACCCTGTTTTTGTTAACTTCAAACCCTTTAGGAGACAAACGGTACAGTGTACCACGAGGGACATGCAAACTTCTGTATAAAACCCCAGTAAAGTTTTCGCCGGGAATTTTCGTTGACATGATACTAGGTAAGTGGTGCCAGTGGCGGCGCCATGAATTTTGTTCGGGGGGGGTATATGGGGGGGGGGCGAAATCAACAAATTTTGCGCAAAATTGCAGTAAAAGTGCAAATTTTCGTAATTTTGGGTTTTTATTGGACAACAGGGGCAAAAGTTCTGACTGGGGGCATCCCCCCGTGGCGCCGCAACTGAGTGGCGCGCGTAGGGGGGGCTGGGTCAGGGGGTATTTATCCTCTAATCAGTAGCCATACCCCGAACTGAAACTAGGTAAAGTTTCTGTCCTTACGGAAGTTACGGTGCTCTCCCCCAGATCCGTAACCAGGATTGATTGGGGGGGCTGATTTTGAAAAAGTGGACATTTTTTTTCTTCAAAATTTGGACCTTTTTGGAATAGGGGCAGATGTTGAAAAAGTGGAATTTTTTTCCAAAATGTTGATCTTTTTTGGACCAAAGAGGCATAAAAAACTCCTATCTGGGACTTTTTGGGTCAAAAAGGGGGCTTTTGGGGGCAATTGGGGGGTGCGTCCGTCCACCACCCTGGTTGTGGGCCTTCCCCCACACCACCCTGCCCCCTTCCTACGCCACTGCCCCCAGAAGCCATGCCCCCTGAAGTAAGTAACTATGTAGTTTCCACCCCATCCATGTCAGTGACTCCTGCCACTGCATGCCCCCCCCATGAAAATGTCTGGTTACGCCATCGAGAACCCCCGGGGGGCACTCACATACCCTCAGATTCCCAACCCTAAACACCGACCTTTATTGTGTGAAAAAATGTACCCTTATTACTGTCCTTGGAGCAAAATAGGAACCCTTTTTACTGATCAATTCAAAATATACACCCTTTTCACTGATACAATAAAGTAGACTTAATACTCGGGCTCCCGTACGGGCTTTAATATTTATTGCTGTGTATGTAGAATACCAGTTGGAAATACCATGAAAATCACTACCCTTAATGCCGACTTATAAGTGGCTAAAAAGGCTACCCTTTTTTTGTGCAAAAACCCTACTCTTTTCGGCATTTTTCTGCTCAAGGATGACTTCAATTAAGTTTGATTTGAGTGCCCCCCGGTAAGAATCGGTAGGCATTGACCCCTAGAATAAAGTGTAAAGTTCCACCACATGCACGAATGTCCCATTCTTATATACTTACAGGTTTTATGGTTTTTGAGTCATGTAGTACCTCCCCCCCCCCAAAAAAAAAATAATAATAACTGAAGTTAGTGAAAGGTGCTAACTTAGCGACAGCGATTGAAGTTAGCAAAACGTGTTTAAAGTAAGTAAAAGTGATTGAAGTTAGCAAAAACATTCGAAGTTAGCAAAAACTGATTGAAGTTACCAAAATCAATTGAAGTAAGTGTTTGAAGTTAGCAAAAACAATTGAAGTAAGTGTTTGAAGTTAGCAAAAACAATTGAAGTTTGCGAAAAGTGTTTGATTTTAGCAAAAACAATTGAAGATAGCAAAAACTGATTGAAGTTACCAAAAACAATTGAAGTTATCGAAAAGTGTTTGAAGTTAGCGAAAACAATTGGAGTTAGTAAAAACTGATTGAAGTTAGCAAAAACAATTGAAGTTTGCGAAAAGTGTTTGAAGTTAGCGAAAACAATTGGAGTTAGCAAAAACTGATTGAAGTTAGCAAAAACAATTGTAGTTTGCGAAAAGTGTTTGAAGTTTGCAAAAACTGATTGAAGTTTGCCGAAACTGATTGAAGTTTGCAAGAACTGATTTAAGTTTGCAAAAACTGATTGAAGTTTGCAAAAACCTGATTGAAGTTTGCAAAAACTGATTGAAGTTTGCAAAACCCGATTGAAGTTTTCATGTCCCTCATGGTACACCGTAGTTTATATATTTTAAGCTTTATTCATAAAACATGGATTTATAAATATTACAACACGGAAAATGGATTTTAGAAAACGGTAAACTTCGGACTCTATATAGGCAAAAACCCACAACTTCCTCAGACCTCAGCACTCACTTCGCTCACCAATTAAACAGTCACCATATGGTAAGTTCATTTTGTCGATGCACTCACTAAACAATGCTAAATAGTACAACCATCTTCTCTGGTACAATATTGCTTGCCCCACCAATACCAAATTCCTACGCTACTGATAAACTTACCTATGAGTAATATGAATGTTAGGAGGGAAAGACAACCCCACAGAATGCAACCTCTCATCATCTTGAAAGTCTTGTGGTCTTTGATTGAATGAAGTACTTTCCGCTAATTCAGGATCCAGAGCAGAGAGTCCAGAGTCTCTGGAGTAAACCAATTATATTCATCGGTTCACGGCTCATGAAAATTACATGCAATTCATTGTGACCCTGTAATGCTATTCAAATTCATTTTTATCCCGGATTTTTATACAGTAAAATAAAATAAGTAGTGCACAGATTATTCATGAAATGCTTTATATCATACTAAGTATTGTGCTCATTGCTGGAAAACGGTTGTTTTTCAAGAACTGGAAAATTGACTCTAAGGTCATAATGTATTTTATTTAAAATCGAGGCATTCAAGCGTTGCTTATCTTCTCGCAGCTAAGGCCAAAAAAAACAACAACAACAAACAAGTTTGTTTCCTGTAGCGCGCATTTCGTTTTTGACGGCTTATTGTGCGCATTTGAATTTTTTCACTTATAAAGAAAAAAAACCTGGAAAATCTCAAAAAAAATAATATAAAACACTACGGGAGTAAACATTTACACATTAGGCAGTATAAAATTAATGTTTTGGTTCTCGTCCCCTCCCTCCTCAATTTCTGGGATTTGTCAGATTTTTTTTAATTTTTTTAGATTTTTCAATTATTTTAAACTTTGGAATGATTTATGAATTTTTCATACATATAAATAAGTTTATTAGAGAACAAGGATCACTTCAAGTCTTTTTGTGGTACTCTAGGGGGTTTATCCCTCAGAATCTCACATTTGAAAAAAAAAAAGTGCCTCATCGTTTCCTCAAGCACTGTTGGAGAAGACCGAAAACTACTGACAATGCTGATTTTACATTGAAAAAAACAAAACAAAAAAAACACCTCCCTCCCTCATCAATTCATGAAAATCCTCTGGACGAGAACCAAAATATTAATTTTATATGGCCTTACACAACAAACGAGCATAGTGAAAACTACTGCAGGTTGAAAGGGGGTCATAAATATTCTTGAATATGATTTTTTTTTGTCGGAGAAACTCACTGTTCCCATTCCAATTTGCAGCGAAAAGGATATTTTTTTCCATTTCAAGACATGGAAAAAAAACGCATTTCGCATTTGACTTTTTGTACCTGCTACAGGAAACAAACATGTTTTTTTTTTTTGGGTGGGGGGGGCCTAACATGATCAAATCTAAAACATAAAATCTTTTAATATTATTTTTTATCGATAAAATTCCTCTGATGTGTTGAGGTAGACAATTGTCCGCCCAAAGGGATATACCGTACAATAATTAATAACCTTTGACATCTATACTAATAAAATAATAAGCTCTGTGTGTCTGTCTGTCCGACAATGCGTTTCGCCGCGCTTCGACGCATCGCTCCGATATTTCGGATATAGATAGATATCGGGCATTCCACGTTTATGGGGTAGTTTGAAAGGTCATCGGAGGTCAAGGTCAAAGGTCAAAATTTCAACTTTGTCCGATCGGGCCCAAACTTGGTAGGTGGAATCCTTGATATAAGGCGAATAATTATATGCCCGAAATAAAATTGAGGTCAACCGAGGTCAAAGGTCATTACGGAGGGGTCAAATTTCAAACTTTGTCCGATCGGGCTCAAACTTGGTGGGTGGAATCCTTGATACGAGGGGAATATATGCCCGAAATAAAATCTAGGTCCACTGAGGTCAAAGGTCATTACGGAGGGGTCAAATTTCAAACTTTGTGCGATCGGCTTCAAACTTGGTGGGTAGAATCCTTGATACGAGGGGAATAAATGCCCGAAATAAAATTGAGGTCAACCGAGGTCAAAGGTCATTACGGAGGGGTCAAATTTCAAACTTTGTCTGATCGGGCTCAAACTTGGTGGGTGGAATCCTTGCTGCGAGGGGAATATATGCGCGAAATAACATTGAGGTCAACCATGGTCAAAGGTCATTATGGAGGGGTCAAATTTCAAACTTTGTCCGATCGGGCTCAGACTTGGTGGGTGGAATCCTTGATACGAGGACTTAAACATGGTATAACGAATTCTCAATATGACGGGAACAGGAAGGTTTCACAACTCCCTGCGAGCATCGCAATGTCTTCTCAGCATTCATAGCTGAAAATGATTTCTAAATTTCAAACGGATGTATTAAATAAAACTGAGGTCATCAAGCCAAGGTCATCTAGGGTCAGAGGTCATATGGGGTCATTGGGGGATCAGACAGCATCCCTATCATACTGATGGTGCTCTCATGTACAGCTACAGTGCCCTCACAGCTGCAGGTACTCTAGTGTTTAAAAAAAATGTTTGCACAAAGTTCCATTTTGAAGATTTCAGAACGACATTTTCCGAAAAAAAACTCATTTTGAAAATTTTTATTCAGTGATTCCAGTGCAAATGTAAATTATTCATGTGGGGGGGGGGGGGAGGTCATAGTCAATTTTAGTAAAATGTATGTTTTTGGCCGTAAGTGGATGATCATGTGACATCTGTGGCACCACCAAATGACCAACACAGCAGAGCATGTGGCTACGATGGCCGATTTAAGGTATTTGGTTACATACCAGAAATAACCTCTGAATGACCTTTGACCCCAATTCTGTGTACAACTTTTAGACACTGGATAGACGATGCATATCATGTGTGCAAGTGACGTCACGCTGCTATTTAATATGAGGAAGGAGAAGCATTTTTTTAGTGAAAAACCCGATTTTAGCCATAATGACCTTGACATGACCTTTGCGCCAGCCATTTTCACGTGACATTTGTGGCATCCTCCAATGGTCCTAGTAACCAAACAAAAAATTGACAAAGGCATATGGTTACGATGGCTCATTATACGATTGATAGAAGAAAGAACCTGACAGAAAAAGGACCTTAGCCAAACACTATTTGTCTAAAGTAAAAAATCATGCGTAGGCCTACGGCCTGCCCAAATATCTAAAAAGGTAGTGTTACTCTCTGTAAACATGGTAACCAGTCAAACATTATTCAAAGAAAGAGATTTCGACCCGCTGTTTCACCCAAAGTTGCCTATTTTGTTTCACCTTATTGTCTCTATAAAATACAGTCAAAACATTCAGCGCACATCATCACACGCTTAATAAACTTTTTTGGTCAGTCGGTGAAAGCTGAAATTCCGTGAAAAATGCAAGTGAAGCGAACATTATATAAAAGCTTTAAAAAAATTATGACAGAAATTATGCTTAGGCCTCTGACCTATTGTTATGAAAAATAGCCTGTTTCACATTTTCAAGTCATCTTTAAGGGAAGGGGTATGAACGTTTGGACAGTATTTATTGTGGGACATGAGAGCACATCAGACATATCGAATTGCATTCTGAATACGAAGAATGTCCTTCTGATATCAAATAATTTTGATTTTTGAAATTCGCAATGTAATACACATTTGATGGCAAATCATTAAAATTGATATTTTGATATTTAACAGTACTCGAAGTAAAATTTATAAATCTGATGATTTATACTTAAAGTGTATGTAGGTGGGATGAAAAGCCGACGATCAATTGAAAATTTTTTTTATTGAAGATATGAAAATTTTTCCCCAAAACAAAAAAAAAAATCCATATCTTCAATATAAAAGGTCAAAATTTTCAATTGATCGTCGGCTTTTCCTCCCAGCTACATACACTTTAAGAATATATCATTAGATTTATAAAATTATCTTCGAGGACTGTTATATATCAAAAATTTGAAAAATATCAAATTTTGATAATTTGTCATAAAATTTGTATTATATCGTGAATTTCAAAAAATGAAAATTATTTGATATCAGAAAGACATGCTTCGTATTCAGAATGCAATTCGATACGTCTGAGGTGCTCTCATGTCCCACAAAAAATACTGTCGAAACGCCATAAACGCTCATTCTAGATCCTTAAGAGGCCGGTCGAGTGCAGATCCGTCGGAACACGCTTTTCAATACGGAATAAAGGCTAACTTCATCGTGACATCATCCAAGCATCAAAGTTCATTTCCCATTGAAAAAGCGTTATCCGACGGATCTGCAGTCGACCATTCTGTTAATCTACTTTCATGGGTTTTATTTATAAGGTATGCGAATCCATGGGATTATGAGAGTACTATACCTCTATTCAAAAATGCAAGTGAAGCGAACATTAAATTAAGCTTTAAAAATATTTTATGACAGAAATCATAGGCTTATTCAAGGGTGTCAAGGGGGGCACAAATTTTGTTGAATTTGACCACGAAGCAGGCCTCTTGTCGCGCTCGCGTGACGCAGGGGATGTGCCCTCTCAGTCGTTGGACAATTTTACAAAATGGGCGCCAAATGAAGGCATTTGGTGGACACTAGTACTTTTTACACTAATATTGGTAAAATGTTAGTTAGAAAAAAATTGAAAAATATTCAATATGAAGGCTCAATTGAAGCAGTTTGCAGTTGATTTCTAGTGGCGTGCCTGGACTTTATGTCGAGAGAGGGGGGGCGCAAAGAAAACAAAATTACCCATCAGTGAGCATTATTCCGGCACGATTTTGCTGGGATATAATTATACAAACGCAGCGGGAAAGTTGATATAGGCCTAGGCCTACCGGTAGGCCTACATTGGGTTACACAAAAATTTGCATTTTTACACTATTTTATACTCAAATTAAGGTGTTTCATGTCGAATTTTTTTTAACCCCCCTCTTCGTAAACCCAAAACTTTTTGACCCCCCTTCTTGATGGACCTAAAACATTTTTGATCCCCCTCATTATTAGGTTCAAAACTATTTTGACCCCCCCCCTCATTATAATACCATTCTACATCAAAGGACAGAGGAAATATATTAATGATTTGTATTCATGTGCAATGTAATTGTACATCCATGTCATGGTTATAAAATATGTGAAATTGTGGAAATGTTTTATCATTTTGTTAAGGGAAGTGTAATCAGCGTGAACCTGGTTTGGATTCCAGAGGGAGTGTGCCTGTAACAGACACAGCCACCAGAAAAGGACCAGCTCAGATCGCGCGCCAAATAAGTTTGCAGTTCAGAAATTGTATTTTTTTTTCTCAGCTGCTATTTAATATGAGGAAGGAGAAGCATTTTTAGTGAAAAACATGTTTTTGGCCATAATGACCTTGACATGATCTTTGCGCCAGCCATTTTCACGTGACATTTGTGACACCCCCTAATGGTCCTAGTAACCAAATTTGGATTGATAGAAAGAATCTGACAAAAAAAGGACCTTAGCCAAATGCTATTTGGCTAAGGTAATTACAAAAATATTGGAGAAAATCCAGACATCCTTGGATTTTCTGGTTTAACGAAAATCATTAAAGCAATAATGTGGGATTTACATAAAGAATAGATTCTTATTTAAATGTTTGTTTTCACTGATCACATTATCCCCTTTTAATTTCGAGCCAAACAAATGAGGTGTAGGCCTATATAACGAAGAAAATTGCGATTTCATCCAACGCCTACATGCGTGTACTATACGCTCGTCGATCGTATTACATGTAACTGAACGGAGCATCGCGCTCGACGTGTGTACATACAAGCTGACATCCACGGTACATGTTAGCAAGCACTCGATCGTTGAACTCTGAATAAAACCGGGTCAACCCGGTTTTAATACATAATGTTACATTTTACTGTTATTAAAGCACTTCAGGCTTAGTCTTTTACGTGGTATTTTAGTATACCACTGGGCAATATAATTATGCAAAAAGTAGAAATCCGAGTAAAATTGAGGCCATCGCTATAAAGCAAATCACACATTATGGCTTTAAATAAGTCCAGTTGAATAGAATTATAATTTAGTCAACTATTTAGTCAACTAGAAAATCATTAAACACATAAAAGAACTTGTTTTGCGGAACCAACCCCGCGCTGTTTTACATTCTAAAGTCGTGTTCACACGGTCGGACTTGAGTCCCTTAATACCGGTCACTATTACCGGTTATAAATCGCTTATTACCGGTAATAACTCACTTATATCCGACTGTGTGAACACGACTTAAGATAATAAAATGGTAGTAATAAAGAATACCTGAAGGTTGTTTTACTTGAATAATTTTACATTTTAAAGAAAATATGTCAAGAAAATTTATAACGACAACCTTGAAAGAATTGAATATGCTCGGTTCTAACATCTTCTCTGATCAAGCTGATTATATATGACCCAATTATACCACAGACCATAGATAGTGAAGATGCACAGACCCTAGAAAAAGACTCCAGGGTCTGTGATTAAAGACCCATTCAGTGATCCCAGCACAAAGTGTAAAAAATTAAAATGGTTTATCATTGCTTAAAAGAGAAGGATAGGTCATTCAAATTGTCGTTTGGTATCATAAAATGAAAAATCTGGCAAAAAAACAAACAAAGAAAACAGCAATATTGACGAAGTTGAAGCCCCATTCAAATATATGGATAGCTAATTTATATACCGTCAGTATATAAATTTATACAGATTTGTGTAAAATGCCTTATTTCGTCTTAAATACACGGCTTTCGGCTGAACCACTAACAGGCTATGTTAGCACATCTATATGACAATGACAAAGGTACCAAAAGCTGAATTTTGATGATTTTTACGATCGTCCGGATGAGCAAATCACTAAATGGGTTTTAAATATACAAGGTGTCCCAAAAGTCCCTTTACCATTTTGTAGGCCTACGTTCATAACTCTAGTATTCTACAACCGACAGCAAACATGAAGGTATTTTGTAAAGGGGGTCATTAAAGTACTTTGATTTTATTTTATTCGGTATCTCCATATTGCACATACAATGATACAACAATACAAGGTAAATAGATATAAAATGCATTAAGATAGATAACATATTATAATACACATAAACAACAATGCAATGAGATATCACAGGATAGCCCTTTAAGCCCAAAAGGCTTATTTCCGAAGGGGTCCTTTTATATATTCGCCGTATCAATACCATAGCAATAGTATAGGGTAAAACAATTTTTGAATATATCGCGCTGCACTACAAGCAGGTTGCACTTATCACCTGTGTGTGTCTGCAATCATAGATCTTACATGTGCAAGTGATCTGTATGATATAGTTCAATTTAGAGGTACCGCATGAACGTACTAGTGAAGTGCGATATATTCAAATCTTGTTTTACCCATATTGCTATGATAGTTAATCCGATTATTACATCACTTCTACGGCGAATACCGTCTGGATTGAAAGTTTATCTCCTCAAGTGAGGTAAACGTTTCTGATACGTAGTTCCGTTACGTTTTTTGCAAACGTTTTTAAGTCTGGTCTAACATTGCACCAACGTCTGGATTAAAACCTTATCTCCTCACGTGAGGAAAACGTTGCTGATACGTCAATGTGTAACGTTTTTTGAAAGTATTATTCAAACCTTGTTACCAGGTCTGGTCAACCATAACATTAAGATCTGGATCCTTATCTCCTCACGTAAAGAAACTTCTGAACGTATTATTCAAACGTTGTTACAAGGTCTGGCCAAACATGGCATCAACGTCTGTGTGATTATCTCATCACGTGAACGTGTTACAACGTTAGACAGGACTTAATAGAGACGTTTGAATAATACGTTCGCAACTTGACATATATCAACGTCTGATGCAAAGTAATGACGTCATCTCATGAATATACACATGTTTGACGTCATCTTATGAATATGCACATTTTTGACGTTATCTTATGAACATGCAAATTTGTGACGTCAATATGCACATTGATGACGTCATCTCATGAATATGCAAATTTTTGACGTCATCTAAATTTCTAATGAATGCGCAAATTTGTGATGTCATCTCATGAATATTCAAATTGACTTCATCTTATTAATATGAAAATTTGTCATCTCATGAATATGCAAATTGATGACGTCATCTCATGAATATATAAATTGACGTCATCTCATGAATATGCAAATTGATATAGTCATCTAATGAATATGCACATTTTTGACGTCATCTTATGAATATGCAAATTTTTGACGTCATCTTATGAATATGGAAATTTGTGACGTCATCGCATGAATATGCAAATTGATCAAGTCATCTCATTAATATGGAAATTGTTGACGTCATCTCATGAATATGCAAATTGGTGACGTCAAATTGGTGACGTCATCCCATGAATATGCAAATTGGCGACGTCATCTCATGAATATTTAATTTGGTGACGTCATCTCATGAATATGCAAATTATTGACGTCATCTCATGAATATGCAAATTTGTGACGTCATCTTATGAATATGCAAATTGATGACGTCATCTCATGAATATGCAAATTGATGAAGTCATCTCATGAATATGCAAATTGATGACGTCATCTCATGAATATGCAAATTGACGTCATCTCATGAATATGCACACGTCATCTCATGAATATGCAAATTGGTGACGTCATCTCATGAATATACAAATTGGTGACGTCATCTCATGAATATGCAAGTTGGTGACGTCATCTCATGAATATGTAAATTGGTGACGTCATCTCATGAATATGTAAATTGGTGACGTCATCTCATGAATATGCAAATTGATGACGTCATCTCATGAATATGCAAATTGACGTCATCTCATGAATATGCACACGTCATCTCATGAATATGCAAATTGGTGACGTCATCTCATGAATATGCAAATTGATGACGTCATCTCATGAATATGCAAATTGACGTCATCTCATGAATATGCACACGTCATCTCATGAATATGCAAATTGGTGACGTCATCTCATGAATATACAAATTGGTGACGTCATCTCATGAATATGCAAGTTGGTGACGTCATCTCATGAATATGTAAATTGGTGACGTCATCTCATGAATATGCAAATTGATGACATCATCTCATGAATATGCAAATTGACGTCATCTCATGAATATGCACACGTCATCTCATGAATATGCAAATTGGTGACGTCATCTCATGAATATACAAATTGGTGACGTCATCTCATGAATATGCAAGTTGGTGACGTCATCTCATGAATATGTAAATTGGTGACGTCATCTCATGAATATGTAAATTGGTGACGTCATCTCATGAATATGCAAATTGATGACGTCATCTCATGAATATGCAAATTGATGACGTCATCTCATGAATATGCAAATTGACGTCATCTCATGAATATGCAAATTAGCGACGTCATCTCATGAATATGCAAAATAATGACGTCATCTCATGAATATGCACACGTCATCTCATGAATATGCAAATTGGTGACGTCATCTCATGAATATGCAAGTTGGTGACTTCATCTCATGAATATGCAAGTTGGTGACGTCATCTCATGAATATGCAAATTGATCGTCATCTTATGGATATGCAAATTTGTGACGTCATCTAATGGATATGCAAATTTGTGACGTCATCTCATAAATATGCAAATTTTTGACGTCATCTTTGAATATGGAAATTGGTGACGTCATCTCATGAATATGCAAATTGGTGACGTCATCTCATGAATATTCATATTGGTGACGTCATCTCATGAATATGCAAATTGATGACTTCATCTCATGAATATGCAAATTGGTGACGTCATCTCATGAATATTCAAATTGGTGACGTCATCTCATGAATATTCAAATTGGTGACGTCATCTCATGAATATGCAAATTGATGACGTCATCTCATGAATATGCAAATTGATGACGTCATCTCATGAATATGCAAATTTGTGGCGTCATCTCATGAATATGCAAATTGGTGACGTCATCTCATGAATATACAAATTGATGACGTCATCTCATGAATATGAAAATTGATGACGTCATCTCATGAATATGCAAATTGTTGACGTCATCTCATGAATATGCAAATTGATGACATCATCTCATGGATATGCAAATTGATGACGTCATCTCATGAATATGCAAATTGTTGACGTCATCTCATGAATATGCAAATTGTTGACGTCATCTCATGAGTATACAAATTGATGACGTCATCTCATGAATATGCAAATTGGTGACGTCATCTCATGAATATGCAAATTGATGACGTCATCTAATGGATATGCAAATTTTTGACGTCATCTCATGAATATGGAAATTGGATATGCAAATTTGTGACGTCATCTCATAAATATGCAAATTTTTGACGTCATCTCATGAATATGAAAATTGGTGACGTCATCTCATGAATATGCAAATTGGTGACGTCATCTCATGAATATTCATATTGGTGACGTCATCTCTTGAATATGCAAATTGATGACTTCATCTCAGGAATATGCAAATTGGTGACGTCATCTCATGAATATTTAAATTGGTGACGTCATCTCATGAATATTCAAATTGGTGACGTCATCTCATGAATATTCAAATTGGTGACGTCATCTCATGAATATTCAAATTGGTGACGTCATCTGATGAATATGCAAATTGATGACGTCATCTCATGAGTATGCAAATTGATGACGTCATCTCATGAGTATGCAAATTGGTGACGTCATCTCATGAATATGCAAATTGGTGACGTCATCTCATGAATATTCAAGTTGGTGACGTCATCTCATGAATATGCAAGTTGGTGACGTCATCTCATGAATATATAATATATTCTCATTACGTTATGAACATTCAAGACAAAAAGACTCGGAGTCATATAAACCACGCAACTCTCATACATCATACACCACTCCAAAGACTGAATTGCGTGGTTTACTCACTGATAAAATTTATTTTATTATTAAGATTTTCTATACACATTTCGAACCTTATCGATTCATTTCACTCATGTAAGTGCACAAAATTTAGCCATGCTGATGACGATTAAAATTCCGACACATGTAACATCTCCTATAGCGCATTACAAACATGTTCTCAATGCGCGTTACAAATTATACATAAAAGCATGGCAACAATATACAGAAAATACAAGCCAACATTTTAAAATGCAAAAAAAAAGATCTACAGTATATGTAAGGTAACAAAAGATGTTCATGTATATTGCATAGTTACAAAGATGTGTGAAAATAAAAAATAAAAAAGCACACGCAATTGCACCAAAATTGGAAATGTGTATAGGCATACCAGTGCAAGACACAAGAATTGAAAATTCACACAGAAATGGGGTGCTTTAAACACTCTTTGATGAGAAGAGCTAACGTGGAATATGCATGGTAGTGATTTTACAGAGAAAATGCTATATATAGGTCTATACAAAAAAGCTACACAATCATCATTAAAATAATTTACTTGCAAGTAATAGTATACATAAAAACATGGCAACACAAGATAGTGTTAATAGTGTGCTCTTTAACACTATCTCGTGTTAAAAAACAAACATCTTTATATTTTTTTATGTGTTTATAAATTAACACCCCTATACATTCACTGTACAACCCTTAGCCATTAAAGTGTTGCTCTGCTGCTTTTGCAGTGCAGAATTAAAATGCAAACCAACATTACAAAACGCCTGTGCAAAACAAAAATGACAGGTAAAAAAGTTACAGCCTATATCAGTTCGGGGGCACTGCTAATTCAAAGACGCCTCTGATATCAAAGACGGGTCAATGATTTCACATACGGGGGTCTGTGATATCACATACGTCGTGCTTTTTTGACAGTTCGGCGCTAGATGCAGCACATCGGCACGAAGGTGAATGTATCAGAACATGCTTTCCTACACACTAAAAACTACGGGGTTATATTTTCCGTGGTCATTTTGAATTGACCACGTTTGGGGTTGTTTTGACCCTTCAAGGGGGTTGTACTGTTTTAATTTGACCACATTCACGAGGTCATTTTAGCCACGACGAACGTGGTCAAAAACTTAGTGGTCATTTTGCCGATACCGTCGCGCATTGATATCAGTTTCAATCTTCCGCTTTGAAAATCTCAATTCATAAATGAGTTTAAACATGAGCTGCAATTAATGTTTGTTGATTAATAAATAAAACTAATTTTTTGACCGAAGTTACACAATTTGTCAACTTTATAATGACTTGCATTTCGGAACTATTTGCACACACGGTGTGCATCGGCTCACGTGGTCACATCAGCGCCATATTTGTTCTGATTGTGCAGCTCAGCGGATTGTCGTGTGTGCTTGTCTGCATGATGGAATATGAAAAGTTAGTTGAAAAGTGAGACTGCAAGGATGCATAGACCCTTGTCTATGCACGCAGATTCATTCAATTTCATGCTGTCGTGGCTGGTGTCTTGGCTGCAGTTGTTATAAGCTTATATCATGTAAGCTTATAATACGTGAACTGTCATAGGCGATGACTGACTGTGTGAGTGTGATACACAGATGCATTTTGCAGTTTGCTGTTTATGTAATGCTTTCTCTGTGCAGAAACACACTTATGTCCTGGTAGGACCAGCATGACCATAGGCCTACTAAAAAAATCCCTAAACAACCCCTAAATGTGGTTATTGAGTAACCCTATAAAACAACCCTTTCAAATGGGTCATTTCATTTGACCCCGAAATGAGGTCATTAAGTAACCCAATAAGGCAACCCTTTTGAAGGGGTCATTTCATTTGACCCCGAAATGTGGTAATATTTTGACCCCAATGGGGTTACTATTTGACCCAAATACGTAGTCATTGCAATGACCCCGACCAATGGGGTCAAAAGGACCCCGTTAGTGGTATGGTGTTTAGTTGATAACTATGCTGGGGTCAAAAATGACCCCGTTTGGGTCATTTTTGACCCCGTAGTTTTAAGTGTGTATGTTTAGGAAATATCTATCTGTGCAAACATCATATCTATATGTGCAAATTCTGACAAATGGTCTCAGAAAATACTTAGATTGCAAAATCGAGCCATTTACGGCCCAATTCCAACGTTTTGAAGTAAAAAAATCCCATTTCATGGGGGGGTGAATAATTTGGCAAGGCAAAATTTGAGGGACAAGGAATTGTTTGCCAGTCAACGAGGGGAAGGGAGCGATTTTTGGCACGCATTGTGGCGGCATGCTGGCGGCACCTTTTCAAAAATATGTTCAAAAATTACTTGGGGAAAAATGGTAGGCCCCTACGGAAACGTTCAGGCCTAACCTCGTGGCCTGACTACTCTTGTACACATGCATGGGATGAATTTGGATAAAATATGGACACTTGTATTTTATTAATAAGGGTGGGGTTATGTTATGATCAGGTGGCTCAAAATAGATCAACAAATTACGGTAAACCAGGCGCGTACCCAGGGGGTGAGGCTTTGGGGCCTGCAGCCCCGGGTCTTAAAAAAGAGGGAGACAGAGAGAGAAGGGAGAGTGAAGAGAGGGGGGGGGGGAGGAAGGGGAGTGACAGAGCAGTGGCATAGCCAGGCCCGTACGCATTATTTCTTTTAGGGGGGGTTGATTTTAAAAGGTGGACCTTTTTCCAGGGGGTGGTGCGATTTTGTAAAAAGTGGACCTTCTACCTAAAAATTTGGACTTTTTTGACTAAAAAAGCATAAAAAAAACTATTTTTTTCCTTTTGCCACACTGCACGCCCCCCCCCCTGCGTACGGGCCTGGGCAAAGCCAGTGGGGCAGTAAGGTATACAGACAGTGCCCCTAAAAATCGAAGGAGGGAAAAGGAAAAGGCCTACTTTTTCGGTCTAATTTCCCAAAAATTGAAAGAAAGAAATATCCCGAAAACTGAAAACAAATATAAAATAATACCAATACCGGGACGAAAATGTTACAAAAATCGGCACAAAATATTAGCAAAACTGGGATGAAAATTTTGTTTTGCCACAGCCACCCAGCCTCATTTCAATGTCCGGGCATTTTTAGGCAAAAGAAAGGCAGAAAAGTGGAAAGAAAACAAGGAAGAAAAGAAGAAGAGTATACGTTCTGAGTTATTGCGCATCATAATGTTCATGCTTGAAATTTGTGACACGGAAATCGCATCCACTGGAAATCCGTTCTAAAATACATATTATGCATTAGCATGACATGATTATAATGGCCTATAGGCTATGCTTAATCATGATGGTCGGAAAAATAAGATAATAATAGGGGCCTAATGCAAAATGTTGCACCAAATGGCTTTTAGTTTGAGGATAATACGCCCCCCCCCTCACAACTCGGGTCCGTTGAAATCTATTATGCCGAAAATAATACCAATAAATAAGTGTAAACTTTTACACAAAATGACTTTATTGTGCCTTTCATTAATTTTTTGAAAAGTTCCCCAACTTCTGAGAGAGCACATCCCCCTCAGGTACCCTTCTCCGTCAAAAAGAAAAGGCTAACTTGCAAGTATCAATATAGGCCTAATTGAGCAGGTTCATACCCATAACATTTGCGGCCCAGAAGTCAGGTCCGCAGGAAATTTGTTATGAATTACAGGCCTATCTTTCATAGATATATGCCTATAGGCCTATTATAGCAGATCCCCCTCAAGCACCCCTTGCGTTAAATCAAAAAAAGGCTACACTTAGGCTGAATTGTAGGAGTTATTTGGAAATCTGTAAAAAGTATATGCTCCGAAAATAACCAATAAACATGTTGCACCAAATGGCTCCATTGGGGCCTTCACATTGAAAAAAATGTCTAATTCGGAGGGGTGAGGGGGCACATCGCCCCTCAGACAACCCTAGCGGCGCTGCCACGCCGATGTTCAACATTTTGAAATTTTGTTCAGTTCAGCCCCCGGCGGTCTCGAAATCTAGAAACGCCCTGTAAATAATAACGATGATAATAATTTTGGGAAATAAAAATGTTTTAATGAAATAGTGAATAAAAATGTTTCTAGTTTCTTCTTGGTATTGGTTGAAATTGTTTCCATGAGTCGGGGCCTGAACTATTAATTTACTACTCCCCATATAATGTTGCAGTTCAAGTATAAATACTCTATGACATATTAATGTAAAAGTTTTGGTGCATTCATCACCACATGTTGAGTTTTGATGTGTACGGAGAAATGAAAGTCTGCAAAATGTCGTCGAGGAAGCACAGTTATTCTGCAGCATTTAAGCTCAAAGTTATGATAAAGAGCAACAAAATTTCTTTTAGCATTCCCCGATTTCTCACGTTTAATATAAAGAGTGTACCCCGAGCCTGCGCTTTAATTTATGAATTGGATAGTAAAATTAGCAGGCACTCAACTTGGGCTAGCTACAACCCTGATTAGGCCAGGCCTACCCGAACTGACATAGCAAACCTTTCTCATTTTACTTTACTGAGGTATCCTGGCCCCTAACTATTATATCAGTTCGGGGGCACTGCTAATTCAAAGACGTCTCTGATATTAAAGACTCTTCAGTGCCGAGACACCTGACAGTATCATAATTCAGAGACGTCTCATAAATCACATACTCCCTAGTCTCAAAACCCAGCCGCAAACGATATTAGTAAATGTTGGTGAACGTGAACCGGCGCAGCGGGAATTATTTTGCGAGTAGGCCTAATCAGGGTTGTAGCTAGCCCAAGTTGAGTGCCTGCTAATTTTACTATCCAATTCATGAATTAAAGCGCAGGCTCGGGGTACACTCTTTATAGTAAACGTTAGAAATCGGGGAATTCTTTAAAAAAAAAATTGTTGTTGCTCTTTTTCATAACTTTGAGCTCAAATGCTGCAAAATAACTTTGCTTCCTCGACGACATTTTGCAGACTTTTAATTCTCCGTACACATCAAAACTCAACATGTGGTGATGAATGCACGAAAACTTTTACATTAATATTTCATGGAGTATTAGGCCTATACATGAACTGCAACATTATATGGGGAGTAGTAAATTAATTGTTCAGGCCCCGACTCATGGAAACAATTTCAACCAATACCAAGAAGAAACTAGAAACATTTTTATTTTCTATTTCATTAAAACCTTTTTTATTTCCTAAAATTATTATCATCGTTATTATTTACAGGGCCTTTCTAGATTCCGAGACCGCCGGGCAGGGTTTTCTTTAACGCACAAAACACGCGTATTTACGCGTTCAGGCACTTTTCTGACTCCTTCAAATCCCAAGTTCGAAAGTCCAATGCGTACAAAATCTTGAAAACGTACGCGTTCAGATATTGCAAGAATTGAATAGAGAAACACCTGATGTTGTGTATTTATTCTCGGCTTTTGGCATTTAGGACCTATACTCCCGATATGTAGGACAACGAAAGGCTTTATGGACCGGCATTCACAATTTTCAGCTTTTCAACTGTTCAAATTTAGATTTTACACAGTAATAGTGCCAAAATGGTCCACCAAATCGCTTCAATTAGGTCTTCATTTTGCAAAATTTTCCAAGTTCTAAGGGGGGAACATCACCCTGCGTAGTTGATAAACAAATGGCCACTTTTACTTCTGCTTTCGACATTTGCCAATTTATGTTTAACACAATTTATAGGCCTACCATAATAGTGAAAACTTGCCGTCCACGAAAAACTCCATGGACTGCTCATTTCACAAATGTTCGGCTTTTTTAAACTAAACTTTTACACATTAATATTGCCAAAATGATCCACCAAATTGCTTCAATTAGGTCTTCATTTTGCAAAAGTTTCTTACTTCTCAGAGGGCATTTTTAAATATTAATATTTTCTTCTAAAATTGCTCCCACCCCCTTCTGACTGCTCTAGATCCGCCACTGCTCCAAACAGTGGCGTAGATTTCTTTTGACTCGGGGGGGTGTCTTGAAAGTATAGTGAATACAGCACCTTTTGGAGAAAGAATAAGTTTATGGTACAATAAATTTTGCCATTTTGAAGCTTAACTGTTGAAATATGGTGCAAAAGTGGAATAAATTCGCGAGAAGCCCCCCCCCACCACCACCCCAATCCGGATCTACGCCTATGGCTCCAAAAACACACATATTGTTAAAAATGTCTTCAAAAATAATATTATAAAAATACCCCTTGGGCAATGTTTTTGACTCCTTCAGAGGAAAAATTCACAATTGAAAGGGTCAACAATTTTTGAAAATACCCCTTCAGCAAAATGCTTAAAGAAAACCCTGCCGCCGGGGTGAACTGAACAAAATTTCAAAATGTTGAAATCGGCGCGGCAGCGCCGTTAGGGTTGTCTGAGGGGCGACGTGCCCCCTCACCACTCCAAATTAGACAATTTTTTTTCAATGTGAAGGCCCCAATGGAGCCATTTGGTGCAACATGTTTATTGGTTATTTTCGGAGCATATACTTTTTACAGTTTTCAATGAATACTTGTGCTCAATAACTCCTACAATTCAGCCTGAGTGTAGCCTTTTTGTTTTAACGCAAGGGGTGCTTGAGGGAGATCTGCTATAATAGGCATATATCTATGAAAGTTAGGCCTGTAATTCATAACAAATTTCCTGCGGACCTGACTTCTGGGCCGCAAATGTTATGGGTATGAACTGAGACGAATATACCTAAAGGGATAGGAAGCAGGCACTTTTGTGTGTGCCATGTCTGTTATGGCAAAAATTTGCCCTTTTTTGTGTCTCAATTCATAAAAATGTGGTATACTTTAGAGATTTTTAAATTAAAACTTGACCTGGAGACACATTTAAACAAGGTCAAGTTTGCATTTTAAAATCTTTTTTTTAAGCTTCGCGCAAATTAATTCCAGTTTTGTACTATATTTCACCAGTTTAGCTTCAATATGGCAAATTTTGTTTGCCCGCTTCGCGCGCATTTGTACCATAAACTTATTTTGTCGGCAAAAGGTGCTGGATTCATTGGACTTCAAGAAATGACCCCAATGTCAAAAATAAATCTATGCCACTGTTAATAATGATGTATATTTTTGGTTTCTTTTTAGGACATGAAGGGGGGGCAAAACATATATAGACCATAAAAAGGGGATAAAAAAATTCACCCTTTTTAGGGGGATCAAAAGAATGTTGTCGTCCGAGGTTCCAACTTTTCCAACCCCCCACCAAAGTATTTATGAACACTCCCTGCGCAAAAATATCATGTAGGGTAAATTGGGGTAAATGGAACGTTGGGGTAAATGGAACGCTGAGAATACAATTTCCTCAATCAAGAACAAAATTGGGCAACATCATTTACACCAACGCCATACGCTCCGCTTTTGTTTCATATCCCAAACTTGGGTTTAATTGGAGTGAAAGAAATCTCCAAGGTTGTCACTGACCATGAATTGGTGCTACGGTTCAGTGAACAATACTAATTAAGGGTATTGATTCCTAAATATTTGAATATATTATATTGTGCTGAGAGTTGTCATGGTTGTCATACAATATTGGCAATATGTTTGTTACCTACAATAACATAAATGTTTTAAACAAAACAACAACAAAAACCAAAAAAAAAACCAACAACAACAAAAACCCAGCAGATTTTAATAATGAAATTATGTAAATTAGCTAATTAATTAGTTTGGTTTGTTGTTATTCTTTTGTTTAGTCACAAACAAAATATATATTAAATAAAAATGTTTGACGCCTTTCCAGTGTAAATATCGCTATGTGTGCTATGAATGTATAGGCTCCTTTCAAGTAATGCCACTTGTTCCAGTTCCCAATATTGGGGTATTCCAGTTTAAAAACTGGAACGCCATATATTTTGACCAAGTACAAGAAACAAAGCATAAAATGGGAGTTAATCTGTTCAAACAAGTTGTAAAAACATACTATCTTCTTAGTGAAACAAAAAAAATATAATATATGGATAGATACCCTCCCGACCACAAAATATTGCTTAAAGAGGAAGCCCCGCTTGGCCAGTTCTTCTGTGAAGAACTGACTTACACCTGTTACTTTGATGATAGACAGAACAGAATTTACATGGATACATTTTAACCTTGACTATAAAGAAACTTAGACCAAAGTGGGATTTCATCTTTAAGCGCTCCATTTACCCCCAATTTACCCTAATTGTAACTTTCTACCAATCACGGTGCTTCATTTGGATGGTTTACACTTCCTCTCAACGAGCCCACAACATGCATACAGAAGAAATCGGGAACCCAAATAATTGATTGATTGAAGTTGTTCCGGTGTACAGGTCATGAAGTGTGTCAACAAAATCGACCGCGATCGACCCTAGAAACCGAAGACAACTTGCCTACCAACAAACTGATGAACGTGGTCGAAATAATGCCGGGATGCCAGTGTCGGGCCAGTGTTATTACTAATTATTAGGCAGCGAACGTATTTGGAATGAAAAACCCGAGTTTAGGATTAAAGACGTTTCTACTAGTACTAATCTATTGACTCGCATTCAGCCGCTCAGTCTCTAGCTGCACTGCAAAAAGTTCAACTTTAAGTTGGTAAATATCGGTAAGCTTAATTAAAAAATCATAATAATTAATAATTAACATCATCATGTCATGTAAGATTCATCATGGACGTACTAAGTACGTCCATGGATTCATAGACCTGCCTGCACGGTTCGGTCCTATCCTTTAACATACTGACATTTACTATAATGCCATGAATCATTGAATGTCATAATGTTAAATAAAGCATCAATTGTAAAGATGATACCAAGTCATCATGGTCATGGGCATGGCTTCATGCTTAAATAATTTGACTACTGTACTACTTGTTAAAGTTAATTTTTATTACTTCAGTGGTCCGAGATGCAGCGCTGGTGAATTGCGATCGCAGAAGTGACAAGGTCGCCTACTACGTGCCGCGCCGACGACCAATGGTTAGGTATGCTAGGTGAATTCAACTTTGCCATCAAACTGCATCATTTTATATATCAAATTAAAGCTCTTGAGTAAACAAAGCCAAAACTGAAAATCTTTTTTTTTTTGCACTTTCCGTAGCAAAGTTACATCTTGTCAAAGATTGACTTTCATCAAAAAGATTCAGCTATCAAAATTCCCCAAAACGGCATTTCGGTGGTGTTTCTAGATCTTAGTCTCATTATGATAGCAGCTTTTTTTTAATGGAACTGCTATCAAAATCCTCTAAAATTCCATGTGCGATTGTCTTATCACCATAAAAATCATATATTTGGGTCAAGTGAAGTATAGAAAACATATTTATGTAGGTTTCCTTCTTCGCCAGTTGTTTTAAATTTCTATGTAAATATGCATTGACATTGTCGGCGAATTTGGCTGACTAGCAAATGTGTTAACTAAGGTTTGCCTGGGATACCTACAATGGTTCAACCGGCTTGTTGTCAAGTGTGTTGATCAGCCAATCAGCGTGATTGTTTATTTCTTCTGTGTGTATGCTTGTCTACGCTTGGCGCACAGCTCGGACCACGGAAGTAACAAAAAATTTACTTTAGTATATTACCAAATAATAAGACCATGTCAAAACAGTGATCAGTGCTCTAATCATCTTTACCCAGTTCTGCATATAATTGAATGTGTTCGATCAGTGTTCGATTTATTAGATAAAAGTTACGGTACTTGTATTTGTGCTGTAATCGTGCAGGTAACATACATTTGTAACATAGAAAATCAATCTGCACAAAGTGAAAGTAACTTGCACACAATTTATTTAACCATATGAAACTAATCATCTTTTTTACAGATGAAAAGTAAAAAATTGGTGTCATATTTCGTAAGGAATATTTATTACGGTACTTCTTTGATTTTTAGTAATTTAGAGGCACATTGTATGTTTCTGATTTCTGTGTAATTTACCGTTCGACTAAAATTCTACATGCACTTGTGCATTCCAATAATTGGAACTCACGGCTCCGACCGTGAGTTCCAAGGAGCTATGTGTATGTGTCGCTGCGATTTAGCGTGCATTCATTACCATATGTGACACGATCAAGGGAAATGAGTCGGATGTCGCTAATATTGATTTTGAGATATTGGCAAAAAAAGTGTTAAAATTCTTTTGTTTTATATTGTTTTCAGCGATTGATAAATTGACGTAACTTCACAAAGAAAAGTCGTATCAACATGGGGTTTTCAGTTTCTGAAAGCTTTAAATGTGCTTTAGCAACATGTGTAAAACTCATTTTCGACCAGGGCCGACATGTGACTCATTCCCCTTGTCATGTCACATACCGGTATTCACATTTTTAATATTTCTGACTTTGGACAAAAGCTGATGCATAGAATAAATTGAGCATTCACAGATGACATACATCAGTGACACAAGTTTCTAAAGTGAGTATTTTACTAGATATACTAATGCAAACTTGCCAAAATAAAACCCTGGAGGCACCCTACAGGAGTATCTACAACTTGAGAACAAGTCCTCAAAAGTTCGAAATTTGTAGTCACTACAACTACTTGTGCGGAGTACATTTGAAAAATTACCTGCACAGAATCAAAGTCACAGTCTGCATATGTGCAGGTGGTAAATCGAACACTGAATGTTAATGTTCATTGTGTTGCACTTGCAGACATTTTCATTTTGCGACAGATTTGATTTTGAGCGTTTTTTAAAATGAAAATACTCAATTTGCAATTCTTGTAATTACCGGACATGCACTCAATCTGTCTGTTACACTGAGCACTCTGTATTTTTACCCGGTATTACCTGGTAACCCACAATCCGATTCAGGCAACACCATCCACGTTTCTACTGATGCTTAAAATAAAGGTTGTGGTGTGTACCGGAAGTACTGAAAATATTTTCCTGACCCCAAGGTCACGATGTGATATCTACATCAAAATGTACAAAAGAAGTTCAACTGTTAACCGTTGGCGTTGTGTTTCCACTGACAGAAATACCGGGTGTCACACCACATGGTCTACCATGTCATAAATATCTTTATGTACACCACGTATACATGTATATATGTATGAAGCTGAATTTATACTCAAGTGATTGCAATGTACTGCTTTTTGAAATGCCACAAAATACATTTTTAGAACATCCATTTTCTTCTTCTTCCTTATAAGTGCAATAATTATGCAAGTACCCGAGGTGGTGAATTAATTACATGTACATGTATGGGGGGGGGCAAAGATTTTTTGTCAAGCATCATAAATGTTCATTAATGTCTTAAATATTTTCAACCAATTACTGTGCATTTTATGTCATTTCAGCAACCACCAGCAGGCAAGATGAGTGTGTACCCTCCTCCACCATTGTCAAGGGATCAGGAGAAAGCAGAGCTTCAACACTTGGGAGATAGGGTTCAGAATTACATTGGCAAAAATCGCAAAGTGCGAGAAGGTGCCAATAATGTAAGTTTAAATGTAGAACTATCTAGCTCCATTTGCAAACCGTAATGTCCTCGAAATAGCCCGAGAAAACGGAAACCGGGTGCCCCTTGAATGGCTCAAGCAAAACGAGCTATTATTGGGATATTGACATCTAATATAGGTATACATGTATGATCAGAGTTCCAGCACAGAGCCTGTGTCAACTAGTTTTTATTACTTTGCCAATCTGGCGTGTGAATTATTTTCATCAAAAAATTCAAAATACATACATTCAATGTACCTCTAGCTGCACCTAGATCCATTTTGGAGCATAGCAGAGAACCTGTTGTATGCCTACGAAGTACTAGAAAAAGAAATAAAAATGAAAATAAGAAAAAAAATGGCAACTGCTAGTATTTTTTTGTCAAAATTAGTTTTTCCCTGCAAATAGATGTTTATGAATTAGGTTGGGTTTGTGTTGAGACAGTTGAGATATTTAGGAACTCTACAGGCTTGGTTAACAAGACAAAAAATAGTGAGGTTTTTGAACAGCAAAAGTTAACTATACTTTTCAAAAAAGTAGAGTTCAGTTGAGTTGGAAACTGGAGCTATACTACCAACCAAGAGTTAAAACACACTGCTACCTACAAATTTATTCTGTCATGCATGCAATATTGGGATTTTTTGCAAGGAGACAGTTTCAGGCATTTTTATGGATTAGGTTCTTGGAGAGATTTTTAGAAACTCTGAAGTTGAATGAATTTCTGATAGGTCATCAGTATGAATTTTTTTTTCTTAAATTGATTCATATTATGTCCAGATTGACTCATCCGCGCTTCTTAACGCCATCAACGTCTTGGAAGATGAGGTCCAAAGTATCAAAAATACTTATGATAAAGAACTACAGAATAAGAGGAGAGATTTGGATGATATAGCAGCAGTAAGGAACCAGGCTGAGGTACAAGCAAGCAGGAATGGACAGCTCGCTGCAGATTTACAAGATAGGTAAATGTAATAGAAGCCCAGGGGGTACTTAGTACAAAATCTAGCCAAAATTGTGAAATTTTCTGAAAAAAATTGGGAAAATTTGTAAAAACTAAGAAATTTGGGTTAAATTTGACCGAAAATTTAGACTTTTGGTATATCAATGGGTCCAAATTTCTTGAAAAATTGGTATATTTATTGGTCCACTTTCAAATTCTCAGCAGCACGTCCCAACCAAAATCAAACTTGAGTACCCCGGAGTAGAAGATGATCTGTGAAGCTAAATTTATACTTTTACAGAAAGCTGATTGAACGATACCCATCACTTTTGTAAACATGATGACAGTGCTTTGAAAGTAACTTTGCTGAGTGTTAAGCACATTGTTGTCTGCCTGAAACAAGTTGAGATTAGTGTTGATTAACCATACATATATGATGATATAGTCCAGATAGTATTTTTTTAACTTTTGCTGCAGGGATTTGAATTCTGCGAGAATCGATTCTCGCCTTTCACAATGATATTCTTCACAATTTCGTTTATGAGATTCAGATTTGTTCTCCTGAAAATCAAGCACGCAATAAGATCCTTTATTCTCGCGAGATGAGTTTGTGGGAATCAATTATGATTCCCATATTGTGTGCTTTAATTGCACCTCTGTCTGTACCGTGTTTAGCTTAAAATCATGGATAGAAACCTTGGTCGACCCATTATGTAATATTTTGTCTAAAAAGCCCAAGCTAATCCTGACCCTAATCCTAATGCTTATCCTAATCTTTAACCGTAACCCTAACTCTAACACTAACCATGTACAGTGTTTGGCATAAAATGGATATAGAAACCTTGGTCGATCCTTGTTTTGTGTAAGAAAGCCCAAGCTAATCCTGACCCTAACAAGATTATTAACCCTAATCTAACCTAACCCTGTAAAGTGTTTGGCATAAAATGGATAGAAACTTGGTTGATCCTTCTTGTAATATTTTGTGTAAGAAAGCCTATTGCTAATCCTAAACCCCAGTCCCTTACCCTCACCCTAATCCTAACCCTAACACTAAATTTTGTGTATAATTACATGAAGGAGTACAACCAAAACATTCTTAAAAGTCCCGTTTCTAAAGTATTGCTAATATTATTTTATCAGTTTTGACTAATTGTAAAAGAATAATACAATTTAAAAGCTTGACATAATCATAATAATAAGGCTTTTTAAATTTCTAGATTGACAGTTGAGAATCAGCGAAATCGTGGTTTGACAAATGAGGTAGCCGGTCTTCAGCAGATGTGTGCTCAGAAAGAAGGTGATCTCCAACAAGCCAAGGCGGAAGGAGAAGATCTGAAGAGGAAGGTCAGAGACTTGGAGGATGACTGCGCTGCATTGCAGAGGAGATGTGATGATACGGAAAGAAGGTTAGCAAAATTAAAAGTGTTTTCATCATCTTTCCCTGTGGGATAGGCTTTTATGACAGGGGTTCATAACAATTAGTAAGTTTTTAGTGGGTTCGCTGTCGGATA
This sequence comes from Amphiura filiformis, assembly GCF_039555335.1. Taxonomy (NCBI): domain Eukaryota; kingdom Metazoa; phylum Echinodermata; class Ophiuroidea; order Amphilepidida; family Amphiuridae; genus Amphiura; species Amphiura filiformis. The sequence goes on along the minus strand of NC_092640.1, from coordinate 40,013,597 downwards.
GTACTGTCAAGCTTTCGTCAGGAGTAGCTCTGACTTCTTCAGGAATCTTCTATAGTGCCCTGATGACTTTATACTCATTTTGTGGGAGCAGCTTAGTGTTTACAATGTATCAAATACATTTGGTGCGGTGGTACAACAAATTAATAGAGGCACAGAAACAAAACAGGTGTTAGAAATATTATTTTCTTCCTGGAAACATGGAATGCTGTATTGAACATTTTAAGTGCAAAGCAAAAACACAAAATATTCTCACCCAATGAAACACTGGCTGGCTGGATACAAAACAATTTGTATTTGCGACCCCTGAAATTAAATGTTGTTATTTATGAGGGAGAAATCTACATTGTTCAATTTTCAGACAGTTGAAATTTTTGTATAATATGTGTGTACATTTGTTGTGGGATAGGCTTTTTCAAGTTCTGCTTGTTCTCTGTTGACAAGGGGCAGGCTTCAGTGAACGGCTCTTTTCAGAGCCATCAGTAGGCAAGGGGCAGCCTACATGTCTCATTCTTAGGTACCTTGTCCTGAAGAAGTCAGAGCTACTCCTGACGAAAGCTTGACAGTTCTAAACTTGTCCGACGCCGAACCCGCTAAAACCCCACTAATTGTGTACATTTTTATCATTTTCAGGTTAGACCAAGAGACGGCATTGAAGCACCAGGCACAGGATGAGAAGCAAGCATTACAAAATAAAGCAGACTTTCAGCAACAGGTTCATGATCAGGTAAGTATACTGGGCTATTCCATTTAAAATCCACACTACCCCTGTGGAAGATTTTGGAAATATCTTCCACAGAGGGAGTATGCTTTTCAAATGTAATTGGTCAGGGTTAATCATTTTAAAACCCATACTCCCCCTATATTATGGCTTTACATGTTTCTTCCACAAATGGAGTGAGTATTTCAAATGGAAGTTACCCAATTGTCTATTCTATTCAAAACTAATACTCCCTATGTGGAAGACTTTAGATAGATAAATCTTCCACACGGGCTTACACAGGGGTAGTGTGGATTTTAAATGGAATAGCACATTGTGTTTCCATGGTAATTTGAACCCTGAAGAACCCCCCCCTCCTTTTCTACGGGTCAGAGTAACCAAGATTTTGAATTTTGGAGAATTTTTTTTAAAGCTGTATTCAAGTAATTAAAGGAAATCTGTACCATAAACTAATCAATGGCTATATAGTTGCAGTAATAATAAAAACGACAAACAGTAAAAGTCCCAAGCTTATATACATCCAAATAAAGGAGAAATTCTTAATTCCTTACGACGATCAACGGTCATTTTGCAATCCATGGCGGCGGCCATATTGATACCCGATGTATTTTATTATGCTGTAACGGTACCCCGATTTTGAAACCAGCGAAATCCGTGCCACCAGCACTCGCGCTCGTGAACTTTGGTGACACGAAGCGAATACGACCAAAGTTCAGATTCAACATTCGTTCAAAAGAAAACGCGACAATTTTACCCATAAAACTACAGAAGAACATAAAAAAATGTATTTTAAGTAATATTTATGATCAACAATGTCTTTTGAGAACGAAAAGTAAAAACAGCACTAAAAACCAAAATTTGCTGTGGGGTCGCGAATGCCATAGCAACACACGCTCGCTGCGGGTCTGTGTGAAAGGTTACACTGTACCGCTTGTGGCAGAAAGGAGCTATCATGGCGGCTTCCATGAATCGCAGAAACGAAGGATTAAAAGTGCTTTTTCTTTGTTAGGAATCCGAAATTCATATAGACCGTCTGGTATGTTTAATTTAGGGGTATATAACTATATTAGCCATTGATTAGTTTATGGTACAGATTTCCTTTAAGCATTTTTTGTTGTTGCTGAAGTGGATTGATTCTGACTGAATGTTTTTGAAAAAAATTATTTTTTTATGGTTATTTAGTCTGTTCCAAAAAAATGACCTGACCAACTGATCCTACTTGGAAACAGGTTTCTTTTTTTCATCGCTTAAGGGATCTAAAATGAGCATTTATTGCGTTTCGACAGCATGTTTTGTGGGACATGAGAGCACCTCAGACCTATCGAATCGCATTCTGAATACTGAAGCATGTCTTTCTGATATCAAATAATTTTCATTTTTGAAAATCACAATATAATACAAATTTTATGACAAATTATAAAAATTTGATATTTTTCAAATTTTGATATATAACAGTCCTCAAAGTAAATTATATAAATCTAATGATATATTCTTAAAGTGTATGTAGCAGGGAGGAAAAGCCGACGGTCAATTGAAAATTTTGACCTTTCATATTGAAGATATGGATTTTTTTCCCAAAAAGACCTAATTTTTTTGGGTGTTTTGGAAAAAAATCCATATCTTCAATAATGAAAAGGTCAAAATTTTCAATTGATCGTCGGCTTTTCATCCCACCTACATACACTTTAAGTATAAATCATCAGATTTATAAAGTTTACTTCAAGTACTGTTAAATATCAAAAATATCAATTTTAATGATTTGCCATAAAATGTGTATTAAATTGCTAATTTCAAAAATCAAAATTATTTGATATCAGAATGACATTCTTCGTATTCAGAATGCAATTCGATATGTCTGATGTGCTCTAATGTCCCAAAATAAATACTGTCCAAACGTTCATACCCCAGCCCTTAATATGAAAATAAATTCCATACACTGAGGTTTAATATTAGTAAAAATATTAAGTCACAAACATTTTGCAGCATAAATTGACTGTATCTGCCAGGCAGATGGTAAATCTCTTTGTTTTTTACTGACATTGGTTTTACTGTTTTTATTTAGTATCGTAAATTATATTAATATGATCTGATTGTGTACAAGGTTTGAATATATGTCAAAATACTATAAATTACTAGGATAATGCTTGAGAAATTGTTCAGATTTGAGCATGACACATAGCATGCTTTTTTATGTTGTTAATAAATGCAGATCCTATATGGTGTATCAGGGGTGTGAGAGGCCTCAGACCAAAAAAGCTGAGAATTGCTAAAAAAAGCTGAAAAACAGCGTAAAAGCAGGGTAAAAACGTCAAATATGGGCTGAAAATAAAAAAAACATGTAAATGTTAGCAATAAAAAAAGCTGAAATCAGCTTAAAAGCTGAAATTTCACACCCCTGGGTGTATGTATCAGAGGGAAATGGTTATTTGACTAGTAATACAATTATAATGTTGAGATTTAGTGACTCAATGGATTAAAAGTTCCATCTTATCTCCCCAGCCTACTCCAAAAAAGTTGAAATTTTTATATGTACCATCAGAAACCTATAGGACTACATAATCTGTGTGCATCCAATCAGGGGTAGCATTAAGGCCTGAAAGTCGGGGGTTGTTTTCCCGTGTTTTTCACTCCAGAGCTTGCAGAAAATCCAAATACTTGGGGTGAAAATTAAATCTTGGGGGTGAAAAATATTTTGCAGTGTAGTCAGGGGTAGGAGACTGGGTATAAGGTCCAAAAGTAGAGGGTCAGAGTTCACCCCCGAGCTTGCACATATTCCCAATATAGAGGGTAAAAAATTAATATTTTTTAAATTTGTGGGGTCATTCACCCCGATCGGGGGTTAACGCTACCCCTGCATCCAATTTGTATTTTCAAGCTATCAACTGCCCAAAATTACAACACAGTGGGCTACGGGGCATGGCAAACCTACACTACAATTATGTGTAACTCACAAATTTAATCGTCCAAATCAAATGAAATTTTGGAAATAAGCTTTTTTCATGGATATCTGTAGAATAGTATCAAGAGAAGATGCTAGAATCACAAAATGTGACGTGTCATGTCAAAAGGAGACACTTTTGGGCAGGATCGTAAATGGAGAAATAGCCAAAAATCTGCTGGTGGGTGATTTTTTCACAATTTGGGTTTGTTGCTAATTTGTGATGTTATTAATGTTAAAAATATTGTCTGATAGTTTCAGACCGGAATGTAACTGGCATCTTGTATTTTTTGAGACATTTTTCAAGTTAATTCCACTCTCAACATTGTCAATAATATTTTTAAAGGCCGATATCTCAATTTCCAATTTTATAATACCATAACTTCGAACTCAATATCTTTGCTTAGGAATGTCCAAATTCATTTTGGAAAACGGCGTTGTGGAGCAAAATATCTCTATATTTAAGATATGTAAAAACCTCAAAATTCATAACCTGCCCAAAAGTGTCTCCTTTTGACATGACACGTCACAAATACTAATAATGAAAACAGTGATTTGGGAAGTTTAAAAGTAGAAATTGAAAACAGTTTGTTTGTTCGTGTGTAGTATTGTTTACATTATAACTTTTATTCTTTTTCAATTGATTGCATTTGTTTACACAGGAAACCAAAGAAAACAAGAATCGTTTAGAGGACAAAACTAACCTCATCCTAGCGTTGGAAGCCAAGATACGTGAATTGAGCAAACCGGACAACACACTCCATGACATGCTGAACAATGTGCGCGAAGCCGCCGCTGCCGAATTACAGAAATTTAAAGACGAAGCCGAGGAAGCCTATCATAATAATGTAAGAGTCTTACATTTAGTCCTAAAAAAATTGTTTGATTGGCGTAACCCGACCAACCCTAAAAATAGGCCCGACCCTAGACTTTTTTTCTTATTTTTGCAAAAAATGAATAAAAAAATCAAAAAAAGATTAAAATTTAAAAAAAGAGAAAAAATTCGTGATTTTCAGCTTAAAATGCGTGTAAAAATTTAAAAAAAAAAAAAAAAAATTGCCGACCGACCTACCCTAATTTTTTTTTTTTTCATGTTACACCAATCAAACAATTTTCTTTTTTAGACCTTATTTCATGCTTGCTTTTTAAACTGGGCATCCCAACTCTGTGATCAACTTGCCTAATGGCTATACCAGTTGAAATCCATACACCTACTACATGTATGGAAGACATGACCTTTAAAATCTCCCACACAGGCAGTGTAGATTTCAAACAGACTTACCCATTCAGGTAACCCCATTTGAAATCCACACTCCCTGTGTGAAAGATTAAGGTCATGTCTACAATGGGTATGGAATTTTATTACATTTCACAACCTGAAGAGAATTGATCAAAAATTTAATTCCCTCCTGAGGTTTAGAATTGAACATTATATAATGTTTTGTTAGAAAATTCAATACATCTAACAACCGTGGTCTTGCCCTACTCACTTCAAAAGAGAAGATGGACACTCTTTCCTGACAAACTGAGACATAGGCATGAAGGTTCACCTTTATCTAACTTAACTCTCTTCACACGGGTGTCGACTGCAGATGACAAGTTTCAACAAAAATTTAAAAATTCAACAATCTCAGAAATGTAAATTTTCATGACCATATTTGGAATCGGCATGAAAAATGCATTAAAATGAGTACAAACAAGCCTAGTATTGATTCAGTAGTTCTTAAGATAGCTCTTGATATTTTAAGAAAATATTTCAAAACTTGAACTTTTTCCATTGAAGCGCATGGCTAGCACGCAGAGCATTAAATGATACATTCTTTTAACTTATTTTAGCTGGAAGAATTACGTAATCAGATGGACATAGACGCTGCTAACTTTGCTAAACTTTCTGATGAGAACAAGAGGCTTGGAGCAGCTATTGAAGATTTAGAGAGAGAAAACCATTCCTTACAAACAAAGGTTAGTGATGACAATACATAATGGTTCTAACTACACTGGCTGCTTTGTATACTTATAGTGCAGGAAAGTTGAGAAATCTCAGCTTCCCTGCTTTGTAGTAAGAACTAATTGAATACCTGAGTGGAAGAAGGGCCCAACTCTATCAACACTTTTTTTGAGATATTAACAAAAAACACAATATTTGGAAAAGTTTTAAGAAACAGACTGTTTTCATCTTCAGGGGACCTTTAGTACGGGTACAGAACATACATTATAACATGCATGTGAAATGATATATGTTACAATGGCAACGGTATAGGTCTTTTAAAATATGATAAACTCATTTTTGTAAAATGGAGTTGGGCCCTTCTTCCACTCAGGTATTCAATTACACTTGGAGCAACTATTGCATTCAAATTCAATGCATTTTGATATCATAATAATAGAGTATAACATGAATACAAATTATCAATTTTCATATTAAAAACACAAAACATCATGCAATTTTTTTTTAGGTCAACCATGAATGATCCTAGGTCCAGGGACACTCCAAAACCGAAAAAATTAATAACTTAAAAAAAAAGGGAAAAAAAGAAATTCGAATATAATCCCACCCCCCAATTTTGACAATTTTTCACCAAAAAAAGTGTATATTATTATTAAAAAAAACGGGTGGGACTATACTCGGACGAATACGGTAGTTATTGAAAGCTCACATCAGCACTTGGTCCATGTTGTGCAATTGAATACCTTAGAAGTGGAAGAAAGGCCCAACTCCAATTTTTTTTACAAAAATGAGTTAGACCCAGCATTTTATTGACAGCAGACTGTTCTTCCTTGTGTGTGAAAAATGAGCCAAAATCCACTCTCTAAATAGTCTTCCAAGTACACTTAATCATGATTTTCAAGAAAGGCCCAACTCCAAGACCCAAAGAGGAATTTTGTTCATCCATGAAATCTGCTTTTCACTACAATAAACTTTCTTGCTAACATATTACATGCTTCTACATGCAATTACCGTACTGACGCGAGTATAGTCCCACCTTCGAGTAAAGTCCCACCCCCAAATTTTCGAAAAATATCAGAAATTAAAAAATTTTTTTTTTTTTTTTTTTAAAGTTATTTATTTTTTCGGCTTTGGAGTGTCCCAGGACCTAGACCTAAATGCTAGGATCATTCATGGTTGACCTAAAAAGTTATTTATTTTTTCGGCTTTGGAGTGTCCCAGGACCTAGACCTAAATGCTAGGATCATTCATGGTTGACCTAAAAAAAAAAATTAAAAAAATTTCAAGATGTTTTGTATTTTTAATATGAAAATTGATAATTTGTATTCATGTCATACTCTATTAATGATTTCAAAATGCATTCAAATTCAATTTTTTTTTTTTTGGAAATTCGAGTATAGTCCCACCCCCCAATTTTGAAAAATGTTCACCCGAAAACGGGGTGGGACTATACTCGCGTCAGTACTGTAATATATAATTACCAAATTTCTGTATTTATAACACATCTGCTTACGGAACTGGCACTTGCAGTAGTGGAATAAGGGCCCAACTCCAGCTCAAATTAAGACCTGTACCGTTGCCATTGAAACATCATATCTAATTTCAAATGTATGTAATACTGTATGTGCATGTATTAAAGGTCCCCTGAAGATGAAAACATTCTGTCTATAAAACTTTTCCAAATATTCTTAATATCTCAAAAACAGTTTTGATGGAGTTGTACCCTTATTCCACTCAGGTATTTAATTTAATCAAACAATGTATGCCAAGCTGGCAACCCCTTTCAACATTGCAACATCTCAGATCAAGTTGGCTATGTATTTTAACTGTTAGTCCTTACTAAAAGTTTTGTATTTGTGTTACTAACAATGTCAATGTCAAAATTGAGGATATCTTGGCTGCCACTGCCTGCATTTCAAGAAACGTATATGCAATACTGCCCTCTATATATAATTCAATATGAAGGGCTTAACCTTAATAAGCTCTAGAGGGAGTTTTTTTTTGCTATTTAGTTAGTTCATCAGGTGAGGGATGCTACCCACGCTCAAGTCATCGGGAGGCTCGTAAAAATTATAAGAAATCAACTGACACTTGCAGTGTCAAAGCGCTTTAGCACTTTGGTCATGCACTTTCCATGTGCCAAATTGAAGGTACTGAGAAGCATCATTTATATATCAGACCTCAAAGAATATTGTTATGGGGTTATCTTATCAATTGTTTAAAAGGTACCCCATGAATGTGTGCCAAAAATGGCTTTCCCCCTCTTTTGTCCTACCAAAAATTGCTTTCCCCCTTTTTTTGGCTTGCCAACCCCCCCCCCCTAATATTACCCTTCCCCAGTGCTCATAATTATTGCATATCTCCTTACTTATATTTCATACTATTTTCTCCCACTTTCAGCTTGCAACATCCGAGCATCAAAACCGCAATCTGACAAGCAGTCTCGGTCAGGAACGTGAGCGTACATCTGCACACATACGAGCATTGGAAGACAAACTGCGGGACATGCAGGACAGTCTTGTCCAGAAGATGAGGGACATATCATATGCGGTTAACTCTAAGCAGCCAGTCAGGGCTGAGTTGGAAGCTATGAAGGCTATGCTGCAAGAGGAGGAAAAGAAGTAAGTTTTATATCATTTTGTTTATCCCCTGGCAACAATTGGATATGGGTTAGTGTGTTCAATTTGAATACTGTTATTGTCAACAAGATTTGTGGTATACACCAGGGGGGTGCTCCGACTCAATGTGTTACACAAGCAGATATTCACGTAAAAGGGTCCCTATTTCGGGCCATTTTACTACAAAGGGTAGGCATATGGCACACTACAAGTACAAGTCAGCATTTAGGGTAGGAATTTCAAGGCTATTAAAATCTGTTTTTTAACTGGCCATTTCAATCTATCTTTCCCTTTATTTTAGACCAAGACAAAAGATCATGCAAAAAGCTCATGCAATGGCAAACCTGGTGGATTTTAAATTCTCATTTGCTCTTTTGCAATTTTTTTCATGGTTGCCTATTTAATTGTGAAAAGTGTAACCCCCCCCCCCCCATTGAAAATAGCAGTTGGGTCATACTCCTCTAGTTATATATCTTGTGTAACAGTGCTATAAGGTCCACTAGCCCTCTGCTCAACACATCTGTTAACTTTTACAATCCCATTTATACACCTGGGTGGAGAGCAGCAATTTGAGGTTAATGCAAACCTGAACCGGAAGTCTTAGTTATGATAACCAGTCTATGCTCTACTGCTATTCTGCTCTACAGTATGACAAGTCCTATTAAAGTCTTTGTGTAAGTCTATGTAACCATGATCTACTGCCAATTATTACAACTTGCATGTATTTTCACACAATTAACTGATATGTGAATTAACATATCGTCAGCCTCATAACAAAATTGACATTTTTCCATGTTACTTTTTGGAATTTTGACCCTGTTGAGTAATAAACCAATAAATTGTTCATCTTGGATGTGTTAATACAATGAAGTATAACATCAAAAATTAATGAATTGCAAATGAGAAACATGTAAAAATGAATTAGGCAATTTTGTTATGCGGGTGATGACCGGGGGTGATGATAATGTTTTTTGTTTTTACTTTGTTTTTCAGACTTGTCCATATTCCAGGACCACCCATACCAAGCTCTCCTAGTCCTGTACCAAGTCCTGTTAACAGCAGACGTAGTGTGTCACCAATCCGTCCCCTGCCTTCACGGTCATCCATGTCATCGCCTATAAGACCTTACGAGAACACAACAGGATTATCATCCAGTATGACAAGTCCTAAGCCTTTATGTAAGTCTATGTAACTGGTCGGTAGCCATGTTGATAAAGGATGCTTCACTTAAATTGCAAAACTTATCTTCAGTTAAGATGTTCCCTTTCTAGTACTTAAAGGTCCGTGACCCGATTGACAGCCTCATCACCCATTATTCTTCATCAAAACTGAAATTTTGAAATCAGAAGAAAACTCATACTTTTCTCATTACACCAGGGAAATATCACAACCGCTGGAACAATACAACTCAAAATTTATAAACTTATTGTTTTGGTGGTAGGCCTCTATCTAAGATTGAAAACAGAGCATGAAAAATCGGACCACTCCTCTTTAAGGTAACTTCATTATTAAACCTTAAAAATAGCCACTGATTTTGTCACATGCCACTGATTTTACACTTGTGAGAGGCCAAGATGTTGATTCAGCTATTAACTAAAGCTAAAGCATTTTAACCAAATGCCTCATTCTTTTAGTTGCATTTTTCGAACTATATACTTTATTTTCATACACCCTGTACAGCGACCAAGAGACCAGCTTCTGTACCTGTAGGAACCATGGGCCAAGGGAAGGACTACTTTGATTCCATATTTGGCGATCTACAGAAGCATACTGCCATCTACCCAAGACTTCATCCTAAGTCTAGTCCTCCTGGACCCAGGTTATCATCAACATCACATGATTACACCACCTGCACATCAAGGTATGGTTTGGCAGTTAATTAATCTCTAGGTGATTGAGACAAATTGGTATAATTAAGGGGAAAACTTAGGATATGCTTTCAAGAGTTTCTCACTACTTGTTTCCTTTTCATCTGGTGCCGCCTTTGGAGAAAAGAAATCACAGAAGATGTTAGTACTTTTACAAGGCAAAAAGTAACTTTTCTAGGAATTATTGACACGGTGCCTTCGGAAAGAAAGTTTCCTAATTCGCCCATTGCATGGTTCTGCCATGTGTGAGGAGAGCCTCGATCTGGCAGCATGCATGAATGGGAATTGAACCAGTCATAAGTTGCATGAAGTTTTTTAATTCTTCCTTTCATGTCATGCCAGTTCGAGGCTCTCCTGGCGGAACCATGCAATAGGCGAATAGAACCAAACTTTTCAGACGGTTTGTACATTTGAAGATGAAAACTAACCAAAAACACTTTTCCACTTTGTTCAGATGAGATATTCAATCATAAGGACAAATCGTAAAAACCATATCTGAGTTTGATTGACAGATGATGTCAGATGCAAATTAGTTTCTTTATCTCTCGCTGACTTATTATAGGCAGTGGTGTTTGCCAAGGGAGGGAGGGGTGTGTAAGCATCAATGCAGAATATATTTTCAAAGTAAAATCATGACGAAAATTTAATTCGGGCCTTTTCGACAAGTGCACTGACTGGGACAAACTTTGTTAGAATTGACTTAATTTCCTTGGGCTATGTACTGGGCCTGTTAGGCTATAAAAAAAAAAGAAGTTTGTTTCATATAGGCTGCACATATTGTTTTGAAGCAATTTTGCCATATTTTTTTATTTGAGAAACCCAGAAAAAAATACATTTCTCTTACAGTTTGTTTTACAAGTAAATATGAAATCAATAAATCCTATTCAAATCAGTCTGTAATTTTCCTAAAACTCATAATAATTGTCATATCTAACCTACTCTGCACTGATTTGACATTAAATATTTGTGATTTGAGGAATATGTTACCATAAATCTCTAAACTGTAGAAAGTAAAAACAACTACATAAGCCTACCGCAGTTCGGTTTTCAGACCACCTACGGGGAACATACTTGCTGTTATTTTTTTAGCTTAAAGCCATATTATAACATTTGCTAAGAAGAACGTCCTCAAAAAAAAATTTAATTCAGGTTTTTACACAATTGTAATGTACTTTAGTAAACAAAGATTCTCTGCAAAAATCAAGACTTTAGGTGCTGTAGTCAAAATCTGTGATTTTGAATAAACCGATGGAACCGTCGTTTTATTAATACGATAGAAATATTAGTCGAACACGTATGTGTTGTTCATAACACAGTACTGCTTACACGGCGTGTAGGACACACCCACACGTCAGAGGATCGTGACGGTATTACAACCGCCGGAGTTAGCGGAGTAACATGCATTGGCGCTATAGTAAATTCCAATTTTCTTTGCTTTACCTCACTTGTTAAATTAAAAGGGGACATATCTGACAGTAAAAGCTAACATTTTATGGGCAATAAATACTAATCTATTTTAAAAAGAAATGTTATAATATGGCTTTAAGGATGGGGAAGATATACTTGTAAATATGATATGTACCAAATATGTCTCCAAACAACAAACATGTTGTTACTCACAGCTTCCCAAACAATACAGATTTTGTCTATTGTTGGTAAAAATAACTTCCCAAACAATGCACATGTATGTTATCTGTGGCTTGGCTATTCTATTTGAAATCCATCCACCCCCTGTGGAAGACATGAACTTATACTCTCCCACACAGGGGGTGTAGATTTCAAATGGAGTCACCCAGTCAGGTAGTCCCATTTGCAATTTACACCCCTGTGTGGGATATTAAGGTCATTTGTTCCACAGGGGGTGTATGGATTTCAACTGGAATAGTCCGTTGGTAATACTTACCAAATACTGTAAAAGTGGAAATTTTCGTGTGATTAATTTTTCGCCCTTTGCCAATTTTTAACTGTTTCCCTTGTTTTTAAATTCATGATTCTAAGTTTCCTTACATTGACCTAAACACAAAAGGAATATATTCGCGCATTGTTATTTTCACGCTAGCAGCTTGGAACACGAAAAGCGCGAAAATAAATGTAGCGCAAAAATTTCTACTTTTACAGTAATTTCCCAAACAATACATGTTGTTGTCTGTGGTTGGTACTGTTCCTATACATGTATTTAATGCTCAGACACATGTACATTTGAAAGTAACAACTAAGTGAATGATGCTGTAAACTATACGCACACTAAAAATAATGCTATGTCTCAAAGCCCATGCCAGTTTTAAAAAGGAATGTAATTATGAGGGTTTTTTTAAAGATTTTTATTTTTTAAAAGATTTTTTTAAAACTTAATTTTGAATTAAGATATCATTTTCCGAGTGTTCAAAAGGACACTGCTTAAAATTGTGGTTGATTTACACAAGTGAAGTACAAATATTAACTTGTTTAATACCCAAACAAATGCAAGTATCGAATCCAGTAACTTTGCTTCCAAATTTGTCACAGAATTTCATGATTTTATGGCAATTCTATAAAAAAAGGAGATAAAAAATGAATTTTCTGTTTCAGCTGACATGGACGTGCAAAGAAAAATGAACGCGCATGTGGGCTTTGAGACATAACAATTTTTTTGCTTAGCCTTAACCAATTACATTACAAAATGTTGTCACCAATTAGTAGCGGGTCCTTAAAAAGGCCTAAGAAATAGTTTGATTGGCATAAATAGGCTGTTTTATTTTATTTATTGATATTTTTTTGTCAAAGACTAAATCTGATCTGTATTCGAACTAAAAGACGGTGATACACGCATGATTTTTTGTTAACTTCAAAACGGCCACTTGGTTCCATTTTAGAGCATTTATTATAAAATATTAAATTTAAATGACTTTTTTCCCTCCCTCAAAATAAAAATATTCAGAGCCAGCAACATGTTTAGAGTAGGTTGGGTTACGTCAATCAAACATTTTGTTAAAGCCTAAGTATGAATGTGATGCCAGGCACGTACACATAATTAAATCTAGCAAGTGTAGTACTTGCCAAATAACTTCCCACAGAATAAACATTTTGTCTGTGGATGTGGTGCAAGATAAATTTCATTTGTTAAAAAAATGTTGATAATGTTGAAACTTTCCAAACAAGACAAAGCTATTTTTTAAAGAACTTTACTTTATACATAAGGGAGGTACCATTATTTACGCCATATGCCATTATTTTAGGAGGACACAACATTTTTTGATTGACTTGACTTGAGCATGAAACTTTGACCTTAATATTGGGAGGGGGACATGAAATTATATGCAAGGAATGGAGGATTCAAGGGGAGGGGGGACGTGAAATTTTTCCTTCATATGACGGCGCTGCGAAATTTTTGCGAAAATATATGAAAATCCTCCATTCCCCCCTGGCGTAAATAATGATCCCTCCCTAATAGAACAAAAATCTCATGTCATAACTTTGATTGTTGAATCTTATTCCCAGGGGGGGCCACTCATATAAAAAGTTGTAAGCATGCATGTGAACAAAAACGCGGAATATGGGTGGTTTTTTCTACTGCAACACGGGCCCGTGTTAAGGGTCTCAAAATCATTGATTATAGCAAATAAGGGTGTCATTTTTGACACCATGTGTCCATGCTAAGGGTAGTTAAATCTAATCACATTCCTACCCCTACAATCGTCATAATAAGATATACTGCCCTAATAATGCAGGCGATAATTATGTTGAATAATGATAACTGAGTAGGCCTAAGCCTATACCAAATCCAGTTAGGAAGTATCCAATTAGAGTATAATAATAAAGGAAATAAGAAACCTTGAAAGCCCGTTTGAAAGTTGATGTCTTTTACTTTTTTCTTCAAAATTGATCATGCATCCTTGCTAAGGGTTGGATTTAATCCACTTGTAACTTTGTCCTTGTTAAGGGTATGGTTAACAAACCATTATCCTTGTTAAGGGTCATTTTGAAGACACAATGATTGTCCTTGGTAAGGGTGCTTTTCTGAAGTGCATTCACACGCATGCTTACAACTTTTATATATGAGTGGCCCCCCTGGGATCTTATTGAAAATGTGGTCAGACTACTGCCAGGATTCCCAGGGTCCTTGAAAGTCCTTGAATTTGCACAAGGTCCTTGAAAGTACTTGAAAATTGGAATTTGACCAAGAGTATAATTTTGACAGTCCTTGAATTTTAAAGGCGTCAAGGAGCAGGAACCCTGTGAAACTGCATTTTAAACATTTGCTTTCTTTATGCTGTATATTTTAATTTCAATTGTTATTTTTCTTTCTACAGCACCACGGGTGACATTAAAATCCTTGAAGTTAATGAAGATGGAAAGTTTATACGTTTGTTTAATACTTCCTCCACTAATGATGTAGAGGTCGGAGGTTACATGATTCAGCAGAATATAGGAGGTCATCCAGTTGCTGTGTATAGATTCGCACCCAGGACAAGGTTTAGGGCCGGCTCAACAATTACTGTAAGTCCTGAAACATTTGCAGTTCAGACGCAAAAGTCGATAACGCCATTTTCGAACTTTTTGAGTTAAGGGATGTGGAATGAGCGTTTCAACAGTATTTTTTGTGGGACATGAGAGCACATCAGATATATCGAATTGCATTCTGAATACGAAGAATGTCTTTCTGATATCAAATAATTTTCATTTTTTGAAATTCACTATATAATACAAATTTTATGACAAATTATTATAATTTGATATTTTTCACATTTTTGATATATAAGAGTCCTCGAAGTAAATTTTATAAATCTAATGATATATTCTTAAAGTGTATGTAGCTGGGAGCAAATGGCGACGATCAATTGAAAATTTTGACCTTTCATATTGAAGATATGGATTTATTTCGCAAAAAGTCCTAATTTTTTTTTTTTTTTTTGGTGTTTTGGGAAAAAAATCTATATAGGCAATTCCACGGTAACTCGTGCTACACTTTATGGCGTCCTTTTACATACTTTATGCTCCAGCTTTTAAATTGATTTGATTGGAATCTGTATTTTTTGTATTTTAATACCCAACATTCAAGGCTAGATCATCATAGTATTGCTAATTCAGGATATCAACTTTTGTATGTATGGGACAGCTGTAAAATTCGTTAACTCGTACTACGAGCAGAGGACATGCTTAAAAATCACTCATTTTTATTTTGATTGTGTGCTAAAACAAAAAACACTAAAGCCTTATTGATTATATGATAAGTAATTGCTATAATAAGGTTTGTTTTGGTATATCTTAAAAAGTTGTGCCCCTCATAGTTTTACATTGACTGGCAAAAAACATGGTAACTCGTGCTACGGTAACTCGTGCTACAGTTTGTCCGGCCATATATAAAATGGTATTGTTCATCTAAATGTCAATTTTTTTTTGATAACAATTCCTCAACAACTGGTGTAATGATCAAATAACTCAATCTATGTACAAATAACCCCCAAATAACCCATCTATGTACAAATAACACTATTCAGTGTATGTACCAGCATACAATGTACACACACATTACATACAAACATCCCAGCCTTACATACGCCTTGCTTGATCCTGTTTGGATATTTTATTCTAGGGCTTAAATTTAAACAGTTAAATTGAACAGTCAACAATTGATAAAACTTTTACTTCCATGTTATTTGACTCTAAATTCCCTCACAAAACTTGTAATGTTCATGGTTATTTGCTCTGTAAGTTTTTTAAAATTGCTTTCTGAGTTATAGAATGTTTGGTCATCTTTTGGTTGAGACCATTTCCTGCTTGGTGCAAATACTCTAGTTTGCCCGATTTCAATCACTTCACTAAGCTGGAAAATGAGCCTCATTACACTCAACAACAAACCAATTTCAATACAAATCTCAGAACCACACACATCTCAGTATCACCAATGTCACTGTGGCTGTTAATCTCAGGATTTCCAGTATCTATTTTGTTTGTTTGTTTTATTTCTTCTTTTGCCTCGGTTACTCATTCAGTGGATGTTTTTTGGTATCCTCTGTTCTTCCATGAGGCCCATATTAATTGATTGGTTCTTAGGCTAGATCCTAGGGGTGGAGGGCTAAAAATTTTGGTTGCATCATTTTGACCAGGTATTGATAGTGGGATATATGCTAAATAGCATGTTTTTTTAGAGAGACTGTACAATGTAAAGTCTTTGAGCTTTTTTTTAAAAAAAAGGACTTTATTGGTGTGTGCAAAATTTTGGTATAAATAAATTTACACTATTTTGGCACATGATCGGGGTGGAAACTGGCTCCTTGAATCTTATCTCTATCTTTGCCTTCCATATTTTTACTTTAATTTTCCTGCGACAGGAGGTCACTTTTCTCTTTAATTTTTGGCCCCACACATGTGTGGTTGCCTGGTTGTTTGTTTGTTTCTTTCTTTGTTTGTCTTTCCGGGCGGAAGCAAATTCATTAATCCACTGTACAGCTCCAACACAATAACTACAAACTTGGTACCGGTATGGTGATAGAATAATGGTGGCTTGATGTGCTGTGTAGTTTTGTGTTATGTTATTTGCATATTTATGAATATTAATGAGCTTATTTACAAATTTTGCCTACATTTTCATTAATCCACTTTGCAGCATTATAAACACAATAACCAATCAACTTCAAACTTGGTTTGGTTGGATATGGTGGCATGATGTGCTGTATAATTTTGTGTCATGTTATTTGCATATTTATGAATATTAATGAGCTTATTTGCATATTGCATATTATTTTTTATTTACAAACCTTTGTTATTTACACACTTTTGTGTGTGTGTGTATAGGCACCTTAATTACTGAACTGCATAATTCTAGTTTGTCATGGGGCAGGCTGCCCCTTCCCCACACACTGGCTACACTGCTGCTAGAAAGCTGTTACCAATATCATGGTCACATATAAATGCATATTCATGTAGTTGGGAGATCCTCTATCGCTGCCAAGTGGTAGATTTTGCATTACCTTTGCTGGTACAGGGGAAGTGGGCTATGGTAACTTTCAGTACTACATCGGTAACTTTCGTGCTACTGGTAACTCGTGCTACAGTTTTAAATGGGTCATTATTATGTGATGGATAGTGTTTTGTATATTAATTTCTTATTTTTACTCAAGGCACTACTAGTAGAAGGAAAATAATAAGTGGCATCAATTAAATTGCCAACATTTTGAAAATATATAAAAAATGCATCTTTCGTAACTCGTGCTCGCCATATTTAGTGCTATGAAAAGCATAATGAAAGAAAAAAATAGTTACCAATACCATGGTCACATATAAATGCATATTCATGTAGTTGGGAGATCCTCTATTGCTGCCAAGTGGTAGATTTTGCATTACCTTTGCTGGTACAGGGGAAGTGGGCTATGGTAACTTTCGTGCTACATCGGTAACTCGTGCTACTGGTAACTCGTGCTACAGTTTTTAATGGGTCATTATTATGTGATGGATAGTGTTTTGTATATTAATTTCTTATTTTTACTCAAGGCACTACTATTAGAAGGAAAATAATAAGTGGCATCAATTACATTGCCAACATTTTGAAAATACATAAAAAAATGCATCTTTTCGGTAACTCGTGCTACGCCATATTTAGTGCTATGAAAATGCAATGAAAGAAAAAAAAAAATTAGTGGGGGATTATTTAAAATGTGTTGGATGTTTCTTGAAGAACATATTTCAGAGATATAAAATGTATCAAATTTAAAAGAAAAGTGCCCATGTTTAATAAAATAGGCCCACTTGGAAAATATCTAAGTTGAACAGGAGTTTTTCACTTAAAATACACTCTCCAAAGAAACTTTTAAAAAAAACCAAAATGTTAGAAAAATGAAAAAAAAAGTTTATAACTTGAACCTTACATCTGTTTGGAATAATATAAAAGTTAAAAGAAATATATATTGGCAATTTCATTTTTTTGAGTCATGTCCACTTTTGCTTGGAATTGCCCATATCTTCAATACGAAAGGTCAAAATTGTCAATTGATCGTCAGCTTTTCATCCCACCTACATACACTTTAAGTATAAATCATCAGATTTATAAAGTTTACTTCGAGTACTGTTAAATAGAAAAAAATATCAATTTTTAATGATTTGCAATAAAATGTGTATTACATTGCAAATTTCAAAAAATCAAAATTATTTGATATCAGAATGATATTCTTCGTATTCAGAATGCAGTTCGATATGTCTGATGTGCTCTAATGTCCCACAATAAATACTGTCCAAACGTTCATACCCCAGCCCTTAAAGCACATCTGCCCATAAATGATGCTTGCTTTGATGAACCCTACAGTGAACATCCCATGATAATTTTGTTAATTTATGAATAAAAGTAGCACAAATCATTTGTAAAATTTTCTGACTAGTTATATTTGTCTATATCTCAAATCTAGAATAGTTTCTGCATCTGAACTTTCATTTGTCATGTATGCTGTACATTAACATTTGTTTGGCTTAAAAGTATTCAGTTTTTGTTACTACGCTCATTAATAAAGTTAGAACTTACGCTTGCATAAATTCACATAAACATGCGCCAGTGACACACATTTTAAGTGCTACACCCAACTGCGTGTGTGCCTTTCTATATCGATACACGAGTGTTATGAGTCTTAATTTTTTTCGCTTACTATAAGCTGAACAAACTTTAGCAAATGTCATGATTGACTTTGCAATAATGCCCAAAGATTATCATTAATTGATTTGACGGGTGCTATCATTAGGCATGATTCTAAATTTGCATAATTTCAGGGCACTACATATTGTTTCAGGCCCAATTTAACATATTTCTCGAAAAAACACATGTTTATTATTTACTACTAAAACAGACAATAAACTCAACCACACACACTGAGAAACATGTCCGTTCCTGCATGTTTCCGTCTGCAGGAAACGGAAACACATTTGGTGCAAACTTCCAGGAATATACTTTCATAGTATAAGGTGAATTTTCAGAGCATCAGATTTTTGGAATCATGCCATCAATATGGATGTGGCCAACTATGCAAATACTGAATGTTATGGTGAGAATATTTGCATGAGGTGAAATATGGATTGTGCCATTCAACAAAGCTTTGCCAAGTTGAATGGAACAGTTTATATTTCAATGAATGAAAATGATTTTTACATTGAACAAATAAAAACATTCAATTTATTTTGTATAACTCATATATAAATTCATTTTCTTCCACTTAATTTTATAAATAACAAAATAAAAGTATCTTCATATAATAAAGTATTTTAAGGTAAAACCAAGTCAATGAATATGCCAGTTTGTGGGTACAAATCAATCTGCACATATATGTGTTGGACACTATGCGTTAAACGCAGCGCATCACATAATAATGTTCTTGTGCGATGGCACAGTGTTTTGCGTTTGTGCCTGAAGGATAAAAAGCTGAAGGCACCAATTAAAGGCCTGTATGTACAACATGGCAGACATGTGACATAACCTCTACTGAATAAGTGCTATGTATAGAGTGCACAACTTATAAGTTACCCCTAATACTTTTTGAAATAAATCTAAAATTGTTTAACGAAATTTAAAATTGTAAAAAGATATGAATAACCTTATTTGTTTTACAAATCTGGACCAATTTGTAGTTTCACACATGATTGCGTTCGGTCACAATGGTTCATTATGTAAAAAAATAGGCAGTTTTAAAAGTTGCACCTGAGTCCATTTGGAGTCAAATTTCAAACAATACAGTATGTCAGGCCTGTTCATGAGTTTGTAATGGAAATAAAACTTAACGTCTAAGATGTGCAGTAGGAAATGTGTCCTCCTACACTGTTAACAAGTGCATTACAACGTCAGCGCATGCTGTCTACGAAAGTCCGGATCGGGTCAGCCAGATTTACTATTGATATCTTCTGGCGAACAGGCGTGACACGTCAGCGAGGTGCTCTCGGCTGATTTTTTACTTCTCCTGTCACCTGAAATTTTGTTTTAAATTTTCGAATTGCATTAGGCACACCTCCCATACGACGAGGAATTTCTTTCACTGGTACATTTTTATCCAGCAAACATATTGCTCGACCGCGAAGGAAATCGGACAAACGTTGCATGATTAAAATGTGACTTTTCTTAAGTGATGAACTGGCGATGTATGGTCTTTTCTCACTGCAGTACATATTCTGCCTAATTCAGCCATTTATCATTTAAAAAGAAAAGATTTAAACAACTGCTTTGCTTTTGAAAACCAAATATTGAGTTTTTCTTAAACAAACACATGAATATTCCTGGCCTACTGTATTGTTTGAGAGTTGACTCCTATGGACTCCGATACTGTTTTAACCAACGCACTGAAGGGTCTATTGTTCTATTGTGTCCGATTTGAGCGCTGACATATTGGAAAATGTTGCCAATCAATATTCATGAGAGTGTACATTCAACGTCCAGTTATCGAAATTGGGTGACATGTGTTTGGCCAGATGTGAAATATATCTGACTGGGTGTTTTAATTACGTAATCTATTAAGGTTTTGGCATCATTAAATGGCTGCCTAGTGCTGTTATATGCTTAGATTCTGTAATAATAATTATTATTTTCCTTATTCATTCCTTTCTTTTCCTTTCTCTGCACTTATTCTTTCCTATGCACACACTTAAGCAGTGGCGTAGATTTATTTTTGACATGGGGGGGGGGGTAAGTACCCAGTACAATGAACCTTATGGTACAAATGCACGGGAAAATTTTAGCTTAGGCCTATTGAAACTAAACTGGTGAAATATGGGACAAACGTGGAATTAATTCGCGCGAATTAATTTTGACAGAAACCAATACACAGGTGTCAATATTGGGGGGTGATTATATCGACCCCCCTGGCAAAATATTGGGGGGATTTATCCCCCCCCCACCTCCCCTCTCCCCGATCTACGCCTATGTAATTTAGAGCCCTGTGATTGCATCGCTCTCCTTCTACCTCTCTCTCCTTCTCCCCCTTTTCCTTTCTTTTTTTGCGCTAAAATGGATTTACCCCCCCCCAACTCCCCCTCCTCCGATCTACGCCTATGTACTAGAGCCATGTGACTGCATCGCTCTCCTTCTCCCCCTCTTCCTTTCTTTTTTTGTCTTCCGCCCCTCCCCTACAATCTCGATCACCCATCCGCTTCTCCTCTTTTCATCTCTCGACCCTCCTTCACTACCTCAATTGAATACCTGAGTGGAAGAAGGGCCCAACTCCAATTTTTTACCAAAATGAGTTCGACCCAGCATTTTATTGCCAGCAGACTGTTCTTCCTTGTGTGTGAAAGATGAGCCAAAATTCACTCTCTAAATAGTACACTTTATCATGGTTTTCATGGAAGAAAGGCCCAACTCCATGTAGTTGGGCCCTTCTTTCACAAATATTGGATTAAAGAGGAATTTTGTTCATCCATGAAATCTGCTTTTCACTACAATAAACTTTCTTGCTATTATGTACATGCTTCCTCTTGTGCAATTAATGGATAATTACCAAATTTCTGTAGCTATTTATAACACATTTGCTTACGGAACTGGCACTTTCAGTATATTAGTGGAAGAAGGGCCCAACTCCAACTCGTATTAAGACCTGTACCGTTGCTATGGAAACATCATATATACTTTTGAATGTATGTAATATTGTATGTTCATGTATTAAAGGTCCCCTGAAGATGAAAACATTCTGTCTATAAAACTTTTCCAAATATTAAGTTTTTTCTTAATATCTCAAAAACAGATTTGATGGAGTTGGGCCCTTCTTCCACTCAGGTATTCAATTGGACCTGGCTTTTAAAATGGATATTCGTGATATTAAGAAATCCATTTGATTTTATTGAACAGGCCTATATAACCAAATATATAACCATGATAACAATATAATAGCTGCGAAGTAGTTAATTATAGAAAGTGAGACCTATATACCTGGCAGCAATGACACGTTGTTACGGGTAATCGATCAGCAACTCTATTGAATTTATTTAAATGAGGCGCCTAAATTAAGATGGGCGGTCAATAATTCTATGTCGACGGTAAAGTGTGTTTTTGGGTGTATGTGACAACTCGAGCACACCCTTGTGTGGTATTATAACAAAAGGTACCTCTCGTCGATGTAGACGCTTTCACGTGACTTTCATTTGATCACTTAATGACAGTGGCCTGCCTATATAGCGTTAATACGCTGTCAGGTCAGTTACCGATTTAATGGCGGAAGCACTTTGTCCCAAACAAAAGGTACCTCTCGATGAATAGCTTGGCGGAAACTCTAATAGGCACAAAGGAACAATATGCGTTATGTAATCTATTTCCCCTCCTTTCTATATGTAACCTCCTTGGTTTTAACACTGTTAAAAACGGTCTTTTCTTTTACATAATAACCCATTGTGACTGAGCATAATGATGTGTGCGCTATAATTTGGTCCACATGTGTAAAACAAAATATAAGGCTACCGATACCTTTTTACATGGTTGCATTTCGTCAAGTATTTTACGATTTATTCTAAAAAGTATGTAGGGGGGAACTTATAAGTTGTGCACTCTATATATTGTGATATACCAGTTGAAATCCATACACCCCCTATAGAAGACATGACCTTATTCTTCCACATAGGGAGTATGAATTTCAAATGGGGTTACCTGAATGAGTGACTCCATTTGCATTCAACACCCCCTGTTTGGGAAATTAAGGTACTACACCCTTGATAAATTTGTGACTATTTTTGCATTTTTCTCAAAAAATAATAACACACTGGTACGGTAACAAAAGTTACGTATATTATGGGCAAGGAATCCAGTTACTACCCTGGAATTTCAGTGACTCAAGACAAGCGATACGTTATTTATGATAAGAAAAGAGGTACCGCTAGAATGTACCTCATTTCATATAATGAACCACTTGTCTTGAATCACTGAAATTTCAGTGAAGTAATTGGATTCCTTGCCCCTATAATATACATATTAACTTTTGTTACCAGTGTGTAGTTATTTTGTGAGAAAAATGCAAAATTAGTCACAAAATTTATCAGGGGGTGTAGTACCACCTGAAGGTCATGTCTTCCATTGGGGTGTATGGATTTCACTTGGAATAGCCCATTGCATGCCCCTTGGGCATCTCAATAGTGCATCATCATCCTCTTCGGCTGCGGAGCAGGCAACCACAAGTTTCCTCCAGCTACATTGGTCTTGAGCCATTGCTGATAGTTGATCTTGACTCAGCATGCTGTCTATTTCCCCCCAAAACACACTGGATGTAATTCTGGAACAAAGATTGTTGCCATCTGGGATTCCACTTGCCATGAGTTACGACATACAATGCATACTCATAGTCAGGCAAGCGGAATATATGCCTTAGTGCAAAGATGTGTAAACGTTAGTAATTGTGATTTGTTTTATTCAGGTATGGAGTGCATCAAGTCTAGCTCAACATAACCCACCTACAGATTATCTATGGAAGGAGCAGAATAAATGGGGCACTGGACCAGAGTGTACATCTATACTATGTAAACCTAATGGACAGGTAAGAAGCAACTCAAGAAATGAAATACACTTTTTATAACCGATCAGTCTATTTTGGCAAACAGTCTTATCTTTCTTATCCAGCCATAATGGGACTAAGCATTGGCTGGATATGTGAACAATTTGGATAAGGAAATTCTGCATTGTGAACAATGAATCCATTTTAATGATGAATGAAAATTGGTGCAATTTAAAAAACAAAGTTGGAAGTTTAAACAGGGAGGGCAATTCTGCAGCACTTATAAAAGTTTGTGCATGTCTAATTGCAGCTACACTTGGTTTACAAACTGTCCTTTTAATTTGCCATAAAGTAGTCAAAAGCATATTCAGGCATGAAAATTTTCCACGTTTTAGCTGATTTCAGCATTTTTTGTTATTGTTTTCAGTGTTTTTCAGCCTATTTCTGAATCAAACTTACAGAAAATGTTAAAAAACCATGGTTTTCAGTGTTTGTTTTTTTCAAGACCAGTTTTCATGCCTGCATATACATTTTACTTATTTTTTTACCCAATCTTGACTTTCCCCGTGTGTAGGCCATAGCATGGACAACAGCAGCCCATCGTTTCACCAAGACAGCTAGGAGTTATGCAAATGATTCCGATACTGAGGTCAATGCTAGGGGCACTGAAGATGAGGAAGATAATGGAATGAGTAATCCAAATCCTGAATTTGAAACAGAAATGGATGGCAAAGTTGTCACGGCTTTAAAAAGGTAGGTTTGTCAATATTGTCAGTCATTTGAAAGGTAGAATAGTAAATTGGTTATACTACATGGTTCTAAGAGGAGAAATAGGGCAAACTATTTTCCTGAGGTACTGGCAATGGGCTTAACATCTGAACCTGGTGCCATTTTAGCATATGCCACAGGAAGTTCAAACCCTGTGGAATCTGTGTGGAAGGAAGTGAAACATAAATATGGAAAAGAACTGGCATAGCTTCAAAGAAATAGGCTATTCCAGTTGAAATGCATACACCACCCCATTGGAGGACATGACCTTAAACTTCCACACAGGGAATGCGCATTTCAAATGGGATTACCTGAATGAGTGGCTCCTTTTAAATCTATACACCGTATGTAGGAGATTATGGACATGTCTTCCATAAGGGGTGCATGGATTTCAACTGGAATAGCAGAGCATGTTGGAAGCAGTGTTGTAGGTCTTGTTCTCAAGACCATCTTGAGACCTAGTTTTGCAGGTCTCAGTCTTGGTCTTGGCCTTGGATATCAAGGTCTTGGTCTTGGTCTCGGACCTCAAAAGTCTTGGTCTCGAATGTTTTCCTGAAGAAAATAGATCCGATTTTCTGTTGTTGTTCATTGCTCATTTCGTAACATAAATTTCAATGAAATTGTTAAGGCACCAGAAACAAATTTGTTCGATCTTTGGATCGACCGTCGATGCTGCTTCGATGCTTGTTATTAATGAAATGACAACTAATTAATCGGAATTGGTGCTTAATTTTTACTTTTTAATATCAATACAGGCAAATATTTGTATGTTATCATAATTAATAGTGGTCAATTAATTGATTTCATAAATAATAAAGATCGACCAAGCATCGATAGTCGATCGAAAGATCGAACTAATTTGTTTCTATTGCCTAAGAATAAAAATACAGAAATCATTTGATACTGACATGATGAGACTATGAGTTAGGGATTTAACAATAAATGGAGTTCTTAATTAATCATAAGTTTATGATTAAACATATAGGCGGCGGAAGCGGGGGAACACATTCCCCCTTAACGCGGCTGTGTACTCTAGCCATTGTTTATTTCTCAAAATTGAGGTTTTATGATATGTTTGTACCTTGTTATGTTTTTTATAAATACAAGGAATGAAAATCCAGATTTGTAAACTCCAACTGCAATATTTTAAGGATTTTATTTCACTATTCCACTCGTGTTTGAAATTGAAAAGGAAAGAAAATCTTTGTTGTACCAGCAAGGTACACGCAAGCAACAACTCATCGCGTTGCGTATCGCGCAATTTGTTAACGCACAAATATACGCGACGCATGCGCGACGTTTTTCTGCATGCGCGGCGCATCTGATGGAAACACCACGGAAGCACTGATTTCACAAAAACGTAGTGGTCAAATGGCTCCGTTTTAGCTGATAAAATGTGGGTTTTTCAAGTTCTTTCCCCGATTTAAATATCAAGTTATGAATGGATTTCGCTCAAACTTCTCAAGGGGCTGTGGATTTACCCGATGTTCACGTAATATAAGTTTCAAAAAGCGAAAACTGTCGCATTCTCCTGTGAGATTCGATGAAAGTGCAAAATGTGACCACTTTAAACTTCAACGGCCATTATTTCAATGTTCATTTTCTCGGTAAAATGACGATTTAGGTACTACGATAACTCAATAAATACAGCATCTATAGGTAAGCAAATATGATCATCGTAAAAAGCATGATCGACTCAAGAAACAGTTTTCTCATTTTTTATATTTTGGTCTATTTCCGATTTTGGGCATCATTTTGTGCAAATAGGCGTTTTGAATTTTAAAAGTTCATTTTGATGCCTTATATGGTCAATATCTCAAAAATAAGGCCAATATCAAAAAATAAAAAAACGTTTGTGGAATGGAGCCTCAAGATTGAGCTAAAAACAAAATAAAATATTTTGGAAAGAGTGTTTTTTTGTTATGATGTACCTAACAAATATTGCCAAAAACTCACTTTTTGTGATTTTCTTCAAAATTGTTGTTTTTACCCCAAATCTGTATTTATATTAAGATTTATTGATGTCTTGCCTTCATAAAATGTATACTTTTATATGTTTTTATGCGAATAATTACAAAGTTATTGCACTTTTACTACATGCATGTCTGAGAGTAGACAGCCACCTTAAGAGGAACGTCATCCAACCCAAAAATCATGAAAAAAATAAAGCAATCTTGTTTTCAGCACGTAAAACACTGTTTTAGGGCCAAATAAGGTAAAAATTTTCAATTTTGTGTGCTTCACACACTGGCCCTTTAAGTAGAAAAAACACACCATCATTTGGGTTGAAATAGTCTGAAATTGGCCTGCGTGTGCAAAAAAATCCCAGTAAGACCGGAACAAAATATCCCGTCCCAACCTCAATTTTAATGCTCCCGCTTCTACTCTACTTAAACCATGGTCTTTGTCTTGCCCCCCCACTTCCCACTTTGGCAATCCTGGTGTTGTTGCTAACCATTTCTTTTACTTTAATATTTTATTTTCAGAGAGAAACAAGACCCTCCAAGTCTGTCACCACTGAGACATCCTCATGGTCAGTACACAGGTCATGGCACACACCCAGGTACAGGGGAGCCTAGGGTCTTGAGTATGGGGAATGATAATAGTAGTCTATGCCGTCAATCAAGATCACAGAATAATAAGCCTGTGCCTGATGTCATTGGAGGTAAGTGTTTGTGTGTTGTGTATGTGGGGTAGTAGTGTAGCCAGGGGGGCAGAGGCCCCTGACAAAAAATGAAAGAGAAAAGTGCCCCTGAGACAAAAAATGAAAGAGAAAATCGGGACGGCAAAGGAAAAGAAAAGGGGCAATAAGGCCTTTTTTGGAAGGTCAAAATGATGCAACCGTGAATCTTTTTCATTTTTTTCCCAACATTTTTTATTCCCCCCCGACCAAGAAAGCTGGCTACGCTGGTGTGTGTGTTGGGGGTGTATGTTACATTTTAGTGTATGCCTACAAGCGATGACACACGCAAGACTTTTCACATATAAACCCTGCAATTATCTGTAAACGTGAGCACTGTGCATCCTTGGTTTGAAGCTGTCCCCTTTGCCTCCTCCCCCACTGTGGTTCACAACTTCAAATCCTGGTTCTACCCCCTGAAAGTTGCACATTTTAAAATACACTTAAAATATCAAGGGTTCAGAACCAGAAAGCCGTAACTCACTATGACCAGGTCTCACAAAAGGAGCATAAAGTTGACTCCTAGCTTTGGTCTCCAAAGATCAATAGTTCCTCCACAATGTCTTTTGTTTTCTATTGAATTTTGTCATGATCAATGGACTGTATCTTCTATAGTGCCCTGACGACTTTGTGCTCATTTTGTGGGGGTACAGGGCGTTAGTCCGACACTCTGCTAGTCTGATACACCGCTAGTCCGAATCTGACATGCACTGCACCAGTCCGACACGCCGCTAGTCCAGATCTAAAATACACTCTGCCAGTCCGACATGCCGCTAGTCCAGCCCTCGAATTAACCCATGGCACCCATGGCATTTTGCCGTGGGTGCCCATCCCCACTGCCGTAATGCCCTCAAAATATGTCCTTTACCCAAGGCAGTCACTTGCTGTGCCCTCTATTGAAGTTGCCGTTGGTGCCCCAGCCCTGCCCCTTCATTATAAAATCATCTATCTATGTTTGTGTGTGTTTTCTTCACTTTTGAGAAATTGCCTTGGTGCGCTTCTCATATTTTCAAAAATTGCCATGATGCCCTCTTGAAGTATTACAAACTGCCGTGCTGCCTTGCCTTTTCAGTGAAAATCCAAGGCAATTTTCAACTTGCCCTAAAAAAGTTGCCGTGCCCCTTCAGATCTTTAATTCGAGGGCTGCGCTAGGAGTAGTCCAAAAATGAAAACCACTGCGCTAGTCCGAAATTGAAAACCACTGCGCTAGTCCTAAATTGAAAACCACTGCGCTAGTCCGAATCTGGAAAACACTCCTTCAGTCCGACACTGCGCTAGTCCGAATCTAAAAAACATTGCGCTAGTCTGAATTTGAATTGGGGGAAACACTGTGCTAGTCTGATATTCGGACTAGCGCAGCGGTTTCAGATTCGGACTAGCGCTGTAGATTTCGGATTCGGACTAGCGCTGTAGATTTCAGTTTCGGACTAGCGCCATGGTTTTCAGTTTCGGACTAGCGCAGTGTCGGACTGAAGAAATGTTTTCCAAATTCGGACTAGCGCAGTGTATTTTGGATTCGGACTAGTGGCGTGTCGGATTGAAAACTGTGTTTTCAGATTCGGACTAGCAGCGTGTCGGACTGTTGCAGTGGTTTTCATTTTCGGACTAGCGCATGCTTTTTTTCGGGCTAGCGCCATGCTTTTCATTTTCGGACTGACGTACCTCTAAGTATAGGGAATTTGTGTTGTCGGACTAGCGGCGTGTCAGACTAGCGGCGTGTCAGGCGAACGGCGTGTCGGACTGAGCGGTGCACCCCTTTTGTGGGAGCAGGTGATTGTGAGCTTTCTGGCTCTCAACCCTCAATATGAAATTGACATCATTTATTTCTTCCCATTTCAGGTGATTTGTATGCTGGATCTGGTATCAGTGCATCTAGAACTGGCTCAGCGCCACTGCGTAGACCAATGCCTTCTAAACCACAATCAGCTGTAAGTAGCATTATTTGCCGGGGGGGGGGGTACTCAGTATAAATGATCATACGGGGAAGTGATGCAAACATGGGATGTATTTTCTACCTTTTGGTACACAGATGGGTTTTTTTTTGCAAAATAGCCAATTTGCCTTACTGTAGCCAAAATTTTCAAAATGTTTTCTAAAAAATGTCCAGATTTCTTGAAAAAATTGGTATTATTGATGGGTCGACTGTCACATTTTTAGTGGCCCACCCCTAGCCAAACCAAACTTGAGTACCCCAGGGACAAATTGTAGAAAGTATGTAAAGTAGGCCCTATCTGAAATAGCTGCCCTATAGTCATTACAATTTCTGCATTCTATACTGTACACATGTAGAATATGGCACCTGGCAGATAATGCAGATAGATTCATTTGGTGAAAGAAATATATCTAAATGGGTCATTAGGGCAAAAAAGAGTTCATTTCTGTGGGTTGAAGTTGGGAAAAGGGGTCCAATTGACCCCATATCCATGTCTCCTATTTGTAGTGAGTGTCCCTGGTGTAATCAGTGTTATTACATTAATATTTCTGTGACTTCTCTCTAGTCTGAAAGGTCGCTAGTCTGAAGGTTCTCTAGTCTGAAGGGTCGCTAGTCCAAAAACTAAATTAAGTTCACTAATCCAAAGCTTTATTCTGTATTCAGACAAGAGGCAACCTTATTATTTATTTTTCGGACTAGCGAACCCTCTTAACTAGAGAACCCGATATTCGGACTGCGAACCTTTTTCAGAATTCGGACAAGCGAATGATAGATTACGTGTTTGGACTAGCGAACCTTCGGACTAAGGAACCTTAAGACTAGGGAACCTTTGGACTAGAGAGTTGTCGCCAATATTTCTCACGCTACATGTATATTGCTGTTATACAAATTGAGGAAGGAATCTTTATTTTGTAATCAAAAAGGAATCTTTCTTTATTTTCCATACTAATCAAAAACAAGCAAAATACATTGAAATCACACATCAAAATATTATACAGGTGTCCCTGAAAGAACTCTATTATCGAGAACCGAATTCTTTTTGTATTTTAACGCATAAACCAAACACAACTAAATAACCGATATGGTTGAGGAATATATCAGCTATCACATGCTTTTTGAATTTCGATAATTGACCGCTTCGTTTTTGAAATATTAGAATTTTATGAAACTACCTCATTTTCAATCCGTTCCACAGAGTCAAATATCTATCAGCACCTCATGCGCTGATGATGCGCAGTGATTTGCACTCCGAATACATATCATCTATTATTTGAATCTGTGGAAAGATGTGAAAATGAGGGATTTTCGTAAAATTCTTATATTTCAAGAACAGTGTGGTCAATTGTCAAAGTCCAAAAAGTATGTGACAGCTGATTTATTCCTAAACCACACCAATTATTTAGTTATGTTTAGTTGTGGCGTTAAAATACCCAAACAATTAAGTTTCTGACGATACAGTTCTTTCAGGGACACCCTGTATGATAAAAGAAAGATAATCAAAGTCAAGGCCATGCAGCATTGACCATCCTAACAGAATTAAATTTAAAAAAATCACATAAGAACATAAAAAATTAGTTATACAATGAGATTAGATGGAATCTGTATTTATTTCAAAAGTGTTTTATTCAATTAGCTACTTTTAGGTTATCGTTATGTAAATTATTTGTGATTGAATGTATAGATATACAGCGGATGAATAGATTCAAGATATGAATAGATTCAAGATATGAATAGATTCAAGATATGAATAGATTCATATCTTGCTCTCTATTTTCTTTAATGGAATTCAAATGTAAACAATCAATCAATCAATCAATCACTTTTATTTTGATCTATTCATCATGCAACAATATATAATGAGTTGCAATGAAAATTGCAAAATGTGAAAATATTTGTGACGTGTCATGTCAAAAGGAGACACTTTTGGGCAGGATCGTAAATGGAGAAATAGCCAAAAATCTGCCCGAGGGTGATTTTTTTATATTTTGGGTTTGTTGTGAATTTGTACTGTTATTAATGTTTAAAATATTGTCTGAGAGTTTCAGACCAGAATATAACTGGCATCTTGTATTTTTTGAGACATTTTTCAAGGTAATTCCTACTCTCAACATTGTCAATAATATTTTAAAGGCCAATATCTCAATTTCCAAATTTGTAATACCATAACTTACTAATTACTCAATATCTTCACTTAGGAATGTCCAATTTCTTTGAGAAAACGGCGTTGTGGAGCAAAATATCTCTATATATTTAAGATATGTAAAAACCTCAAAATTGATAACCTGCCCAAAAGTGTCTCCTTTTGACATGACGCGTCACATTTTATATAATACAATGAGAATTATTGTTAGTTTAATTATTTTTAGTCTTATTAATAGAGACAATTATACAAGCTTACCTCATGGGTCATAGCATCCATGGGCAGGAAAAATGTGTCTTTGGCCCCTGAATATGTTTAAAACAAAACCTCCTATGTAACCTATTTGCAGTTTTGTTTTAAACATGTTCAAGGGCCAAAACACATATAGGAGGTTTTTCCTGCCCATGGACGATAACTGCCTTTCTTAGAGTGTCTCTGATTGGTTAATTGCATGATGTAACCAGTAGCCAATTAAAATAGAGTGTTCATATCTATTAGCCAATTTAAACTTGCATTTGTCCTGATGTATATGTTTAAAAAGATAGCTCAGTGGGATGGACGACTTTGCAATTGTTATCTCCTTAATATTTTACCTGGTAAGGTTGCATGACTTCAGTCTAGTTTGTAGCTCCTTCTAATTTATCATCCCTGCAACCGGGCCTTCCCCTATCTGACCCGACAACTATAAATCCAAAAACTGTGCTGCCGGAGAAAAAAGATTTTAGTTGTCATGTCAGAGAGGAAAAGGCCAGATTGCAGGGATGATAAATTAGGAGCTACTAAAATAGACTAACACAACGATCAGCTTTTTAATAATTGAGTAGCAGGCTCCAAATAGCCGTGACTGCAATGGCTATTGTATGCAGACTATTTGCAAGTTTTGTTTGTTTGTTCTATTTCTTCTTTAACCTATGACACTGAATCAGTTGAAAACACAATTAATCATCTGTTCTTCCTTGGTGCCCAGGTCAAACGCTGGATAAAAGTTATAGGCAACCTATATAGTGCCCAAAATACAAAAATAATTAAGGCATGATAAAAGAATAGATGATCACTGGTGCAAGCAACATTAACTCCCAAACACACTAACTGTTGGAATTTTGATGGAAACTATTCATACTTATACATAGAACTACCCACCTTCAATGTTGATACAAATACAAATTGCATTAATCTACCGATTATGCGAAACACAAAAACCCTCTCACACAGAGATTTTTCTGACCTGTCCCTAAGACCGACCTATCGGCGCCCTTTGAGTTGAGCGCATGCGCAAGCGATCCCGTTCAAAATTTTTGTCACCGCCCAAGAAAGGCGTGTTGCTTATGAGCTCCGGCGGTCGTGCTTGTTGGTGAACGATTTTGTGTACTAAAACAGCCGTGTATTGCAATCGGAAGGATAGCAGTTATAGCGGAGAGTGTTAAGTATCATGGGGAACTTTTAAACTCATTAAACTATCGGGATGTGTCCTTTAGTCGAATTTTTCGATTCCCGCGATCGCCCAAAACATGGCGGTCGCTAACCTAAGGATACGCCCTTTGTTACCGTGTGATTGCCTAGCTTTTCGGAAGGCATTGCTAGGCGTCCGCTGTATAGTTTAATCACACAATTTATTCTATATATGATATCCGTAACTTGTTATACTCATATAGCGTTTTCCTGTTGTTCTTGGCAGTTGTTAGAATTAGACTAGTGACAACATACCAGAGGCGTACAGTAGGTGAAAGTTGTGTGATGGTGGATTGCTACTATCAGTGAAGCTATATCGAAGTCGAGTGACGGGTTTTATAGTCATATTTTATAGAGATATATTCTATATAATCTCTATTTTGTGCCGTTCTCTGTGTAGATTGAATAAAATTTAATCGAAATCTAATTACCATAATAAAGATTATACCATCTTACTAGTACTTTGAAGTGACCTGTATCCTCTATATATTATATAACTGGTCTTGTTTATATATAGTGTTTGATTTCCGGGAGGACACCATATTATGTCTTCCCGTCGATGTGCTAAGTGCCCATCACGGTTCCTGGCTGGGACCCTCATTTACTTTGTTATGTTCATCGTGAGTGTTCGCGTTCCGCCAGATGTACCATATGTATAGGGATTTCAGAGGAGCAGTTTGGCGCTTTGGAGCGAGGTCAGCAGTTGGGAATTAGACCATCCAAGCAGAGACCTTCAAAAGGTGGTAAGTCGGGTAAGTTAGTTGAGAAAGCAGCGGCGTGATAGCAAAGGAGGCCCGCTACCGCTTAAGTTAGGCGGCAAGGGGCTACCGATGCTAGGGCTCCTGCCCTTTTCTCTGGTTCAGGTTCCCCGGAATCCTGAATTGGGGTCTAAAGGCTCAGACACAGTAGGGGTGCGACTGTAGTGCCACAGAAAATGTCAGAGTTGGGACCAGCAGTTAGTACAGGTGCGCAAGTGCCGGGGAACACAGCTGGTCTCGATACAATGAACCCAGTTATTAGTACAGGGGAAACCCCAGGAAAGTGCAGGGTTCATCGAACTTACTCATGAGTACAGGGTCACCCCGAAAGTAGTTGGTTCCAAAGATCTACCCATTAGTACAGGGGTGAATAACCCCGGAAAATAGGAGGATCTGATACTGGTTCTCTCGCTAGTAAACAGTATGTTCTGTTGAACACGGGGGCCAGGATCTAGTGTTGCCACGCAGTAAGGGAGCGATCCCGAAAGTGACAAGGGACCCACTAGGCTTAGTTCGGAGTACAGGGGAAACCTCTCGAAGAAAGCGGAGCCAGTGGTAGACCCAATTTCTAGTAACGGGGTCCCCGTGAAGCGAGACTAGATCAGTAATGAAAGGATCGGTAGATGCGGAAGGTGCTACCTCGAGCCTATCATTGGCACCCCCGTTACATGCAACCCGGGATATCCAGGGTAGCGTGGACATGGGCGGAGCCCCTCCTGATAAGTTATTATCATCAGGTATTGATCCGACTGCTCAAGTTACTCATGAGCGGTCTCAAGAGGATGTTCATCCTTTTGATAGTCGATCACCTAGGGTCATGCTTGATGGGTCGAATTATTCAATGATGAATAACTCCCCAAGTACACTACATCAAGTGTTCAATCAAGCAGCGCTGACCTCGGATTCTCCCAATACGGTCGATAATCCTCGAGGTTATACTAGTGTTTATCAATCAACTAGTCAGCAGGGACCCAGCGGTCATTCAACTTTCCCCAAGGTCGAGAGTTGCCAACCGCGGCTAACTTCGCGCCCAATCCCAACTTGTATACTACTGTACCACA
Organism: Amphiura filiformis; assembly: GCF_039555335.1. NCBI lineage: Eukaryota > Metazoa > Echinodermata > Ophiuroidea > Amphilepidida > Amphiuridae > Amphiura > Amphiura filiformis. Next base: position 39,979,300 of record NC_092640.1, on the reverse strand, counting down.
GACCGGACGGTGGCAACAAGCATGGGGGGTGCCAGGAGTTGGTATACCCGTTAATCAAGGGAATTTCCCCAATGCTGGGCCGTGGATGAATCCGGCAGCAATGTGGGGATGTGTTCCTCCTTGGTTTAACCCGCAGAGGTTCGGACTTGGACAGACTCAAGTTCAGAATACTCGGGTATTGCCGGGTAGGGAACGTAGAGCACCTAGGTCGGTACCAGTGCGACAGCAGCCGAGTAGGCGGTCGACACCGTAACGGTAACTAGCGAGCCTCGTTCCCAGTGACACCTAATGCATCGCAAGGTGCAGGCGTGTCCTCCCCTTCAGTTGGCGTTATGTCGGGTCTCCTATCAGGTTACACTGAGGGATCGACCATGACAAACACTTCTGAAACACAGGAGTATGAATCACAGATCGGTGTTGGGTCGGATTCAGATACCAGTGAGGGTGAGGAAGACTCTGGCGAGGAGGGAATGTCACATGAGATGACGTCATTTCCTCCGGCCCATACTGAGGGCGCAAGTGAGTCAACGTCTAGTGGGGTAGATTCTATACCACCCGGTTTTCGAAGGAGACCCGGACACGTTACGTCGTCTAGCTCGTAACTTAGACTTGACGTATGGTCCTGAGGTAACGAGGAGACACCAAGCGTCCTTCTAGGAGGCTTGGGGGTAGGTAGTGGACTACACACATTATCTGGTGTCACTCTTCCTGCCGAAATACTTGGCTATTGGCAGGCTCTTGATAAGAAAGGAGATCATCGTGGATCCTTGTCTTATAGAGGGCCGACCTCACGGAAAACGTTCCGTGTGTCTGAGAAGGACTATAACGGAATGTTCCGGTGCCCAGGTATAGAAGGGGCGTTGCTAAGTTCTTACCTCACCAAGTGAATAAGAACCACCCACAATCGTTCTCCCCATATTGGGAGGAACAATTAAAGTCGGTGGATAATTCTCTCAGAGTATCTACCAGACTTTCAGCCTTTTCTTCTTTGTTGACCTCGAGTGTAGGTCATCAAGTGAAGGAGCTGTGTGGGGAGGATTCCGATCTTTATCGGGATTGTGAGCTAGCGGCAAAGCTTTCCTCTACTATCATGGAGGAATCTATGCTACTGACTGAGAGCAGTCCTACTTAAGCGGGAGAAGCGCTTGTGCCTCGTTGAATCTCGTTTTCAACAAAGACTTGTCAGAAAAGTTGAAAGAGACTCGGTGGCACAAGCCTCACTCTTTGGTGATGGGTTTTGTTCAGTGGTTGATACACTCGCAACTAAACTCACCCAAGAGAGAGCTCTGCAGGAAAAGACTTCGTCTTTAACCCAGAAAGGCAAGTCTAGGAAGAGGAGGTCAAGAGGTCATGCCAAAGTCAAGGTGACCAGACAAGCCTCTTCCAATGTGACGCCACAAGCTCAAGCACCTGCCCGCGACGCGTCTTCCGCCCCTCGGGGTAAGAAGAGAGCAGGCACAGGAGCGGGCGGCAATCCTCCAAGAGCAAAGCACGCTCATGGGGGAAAGTCGTCTCGCACCTGAGGGCACGGCGGCGGCGTGTTCACCTTTACTGGTGAACCCTCCACCAGGGGTTTCCCCACAGGTGGGCGGCGCTTACAGACATACGCCGGGCATGGGAAACCATCAGCCCGGGCTCATGGGTGCTTGGGGTAGTGAGCAGGGGTTATCAGTTAGAGGTTACCACAACCCCTCCGCCGCAGAACCTGCAGAGGGAGACAAGATTACCAGCTTCTCTAGTTCAGAGGCAGGTACTGCTCTCCGAAGTTTCAAATCTACTTCAGAAAAATGCCATAGTCCCAGTCTTCCCCCCCTTTCAAGGGGGGTTTTGGTCGAGCTTCTTTCTGGCTCCCAAAAAGACTGGAGACTGGCGCCCCATCCTGAATCTCAAACCATTGAACAAATATATCAAACCACGAAGATTCAGGATGGAGACTCTCGCCACTGTTCTGACATGTCCAATCAAAGATTGTTGGGCAACGTCAAGAGATTTGACAGACGCGTACCTTCATGTACCCATCCACCCGACGACCAGAAATGGCTCAAGTTCAGGGTGAAAGACCAGACATACATGTTTCGATGTCTTCCATTCGGTCTTTCCACAGCCCCACGGGTCTTTACTCGTATAGTAAAGACAGTGGCGGCTTATCTCAGACGAAAGGGCGTCAATCTGTGCGTTTACCTCGTCGACTGGCTGATATACAGTCGGTCATGGTAGAGGCTCTGCACCATATAAAAATGGTTCAAGAGACCGTGACGAGTTTGGGTTTTGTGATAAATGTGAAGAAATCAAACTTCGTCCCGACACAGATCCCCAGTTTCTGGGGCCCGTCTGCACTTTATCGGAGGGCCTGGCCAGGCCCTCTCCGGAGAGAATTATGAACATAATACAATGCGCCAAGATTCTCAGTGCAGAAAGTCACGCCCAGCCACTGCTTGGCTAAGAGTGTTAGGACTCATGGCCAGTCTAGTAGACCTGGTGCCGAATTGTCGTATGCATATGAGACCAATTCAGCTGCACCTACTGGCGTTGTACAGACCCAGTTGCCACTCAGTTTACAGGATGGTTCCAATGTCGGAACTGATCCGCGACAAACTCAAGTGGTGGTCCACGACGGCCAACCTGAACATAGGGGTCAGATTTCCTGCCCCCTCCTCAGCTTACCATCACGACGGACGCAGCGTCGAAGATGGGCTGGGGGGTCATATTCAGGATCAGACGGCCGGGCCTGTGGTCCCAACGGAAGCCAAGTCTCACATCAACTTGTTAGAACTCTGGGCGGTAGAAAGAACGATCCAGGCGTTCAAGATCAGTTGATGGGTTGCAAGTTCATAGTGCAGTCGGACAATTCGACGGTGGTAGCATACATCAACAAACAAGGAGGTACAAAATCTCCCCTGTTGTGCATGCACACTCTTCGCTTGTTGAAGAAGTGTCACCATCGAGGAATGTCACTCAAGGCTATCCACATAGCCGGGTCACAAACATTCTAGCGGACGACCTCTCTCGAGGTCGAGGTGCGGGCCCGACAGAATGGGCACTGTCTCCTCAGGTGGTCCAAACCATCTTCCGAGTAATGTTTTATCCGACAGTGGATCTGTTTGCATCAGCAAGCAACCACCAACTACCAGTATATTGCTCCAGGATGCGAGATCCAAGAGCACTGGCGGTAGACGACTACACTTGAACTGGAGAGGAATGACTGGCCACGCATTTCCTCCAATTTCGCTGCTACAGAGAGTAATACAGAAAATAGCCAGCGAAGATTGCAACATAATACTCATAGCACCCTTTTGGCCAAGGCATCTATGGTTTCGGCCCATGGTGAACCTTCTCATAGGTACACCTCGGTTTCTTCCACAGTTACCAGAACTCCTGAGACAGCAGGATCTGGAGACAGTGGTGCCGACCATTCAGCTGGGTCATCTGAGGTTAACTGCATGGCGTTATCAGGCAACGCTGAGGAGAGCGGCTTTTCACAAAAAGCTGCTAACCTCATCGCCCACTGTAGAAAAGACTCAACACTCGGAATCTATTCTGGACGTCTGGGTCGATACTACAAGTGGTGCGAAAAGACAAATTGCTCTCCTGCCAGAGCAACTCAGTCTCAGATAGCCGACTTCCTCACGGAAGTGTTCGACTCTGGCTTACAGGTAGCCACAGTTAGCAACTATAAATCGGCTATCGCAGCGATCCATAGGGGGATTTGAGGACGGATCAACTCTATATAAGAATGACTACATCCGTCTTCTCCTCAATGGCATGTACAATTCTCGTCCCCCTAAACGTAGAATCGTTCCTGCATGGAATCTAAGCAAAGTTTTGGAGCTTCTCAAAGGAGCACCATATGAACCGATGAAATCTGCCACGTTACGAGAGATCACTCTCAAAGCGGTCTTTTTGGTAGCGCTAGCAACCGGCCGTAGTAGGTCGGAATTGCAAGCTTTATCGTTCAAAACTCTTGTTTTTTCACGCAATGGCGTCTCTATGACCTTTAAAGTAGGTTTCATAGCTAAAAATGAACGCCAGAGCGTTTCAACACGGGTCCATCTTGCTTCCGAGGATTGGCACTAAGTCATCCGTGACGAGAAGATAGACTATGGTGCCCTGTGCGGGCTATCGAACACTATATTTATAGGACCAGTAATATTAGGGGATCGACTGACCAACTTTTTATAACCCATGCTAAACCTAACAAGGCAGCTTCGAAACAGACACTAGCACGATGGTTGGTTTCGCTCATAGTAGATGCTAAAGCGCTCGAAGGAACATGTGCCCCTGCGGCACATTCTACTAGAGCAGTTTCAGGCTCGTGGGCATTTCAGAAAGGGGTCACTCTGAACGAGATTTGCGAAACTATATCTTGGAGCACCGCCTCTCGTTTACTGATACATATCTGCGTAATGTCGGAGAGGAAGACTCCAGGGTCAAGTTCGCTAAAGCAGTCTTGACGAGGACTTGACTAACAGACAATAAGGGTAAGATAACAATTAGCATTAATGTCTTAATCATTGATTGTCTAACCTTATTTGTTTTCAGGAATGACCAGGTCATAAGTGTATTGAATAACTTTACTTGTAGACATTCTTGAAATCCTATTGTCTTTTTAGTCTATGTTTTGCTTTTTAAGCAATTCTTGTTTTTGCTTTTCAAGCAATTTTCAGGGTTTTTGCTTTTAAGCAATCTTCTTGGTATCTTGCTTTTTAAGCAAAATGGGATTTTCCTGACCTCGCGTCTAAATAACAGACCGCACCTCTACCACCTATTAGCGGTGCTAGTCAATGTTAATGCAATTTGTATTTATATCAACATTGAAGGTGGGTAGTTCTATGTATAAGTATGAGTAAAACAAGAGTGTTTTTTCATACTAATAATAGAAGTCTACCCACCTGAATATGTTGATCCCGCCTCCCTTAACCCCCTTGCGGTATGTTATTTCTCTGGGCGGTGGGGAGTGAACAGGGATCGTTGCACGCATGCGCTCAACTCAAAGGGCGCCGATAGGTCGGTCTTAGGGACAGGTCAGAAAAATCTCTGTGTGAGAGGGTTTTTGTGTTTCGCATAATCGGTAGATTAATGCAATTTGTATTTGTATCAACATATTCAGGTGGGTAGACTTCTATTATTAGTATGAAAAAACACTCTTGTTTTACTCATTTTCTTTGAAAACACAGTAGATAGTTGACTGTCACCAGTTTATAGTTGAGACTCTTCAGCTAATAGATAGTAACAACCAGGTCCATGCACACCCCTTATTTGGGGTGCAGGTCTTCCAAAAGAAAAGTTCTCTTGTGCAGATGTTTTTGTAGAAGTGAACTTAAACCCCCTAAATTTGGCCCTTTCTGTTTTGACTTTTTGAATACTTTATTACCAAAAACATCTTTATCGGAAAAACAACAAAAAACACCCCAAAAAAGCCCAAAACCACATCCAACACACCCCCATAGGAACCTGGTCACAACTACAACTAAAGTCAACTAGGTGGTGCATCCACATTGCCGGCCATGCCCCACACATCGTATATCAGCATGCAGCAATTGGGAAATGAGAAGATATACATGTATATGGTTTATTTTATTTTATTTGTGATTTGTTTATATGGTTTGTTTGTGATTTGTATGGGGAGATATATTGAATTCCTCATGGTTTCATTGTTTGTTTTCTCCGCAGGGCGGGTCAATTCGTTACGGAGCACAGCCTAGTCCGTTTATGTCTCCTCATCAGCAACACTATTCTGGACTCAACAAAGTCACAGCTCAACATCATGTAAGCTTTCAACCACCGTTACCAAGGACACCAGTCATATCATCATGGTAACAGAAATGGGCAAAATTTGTGAGAAAAAGGTACCATATTTGATTCCGTCCATAAAAGGCTATTTTTTTTGCTTTTTTTTATAAGTTTTGCTTGGGAAATTTCTTGGAGCAAACTGTGCCACTATCATGACTATATTGGCTAATATCATATTTTTATCCAGAGAGTGGATACTGTCAAAAGATAATAATAAGTGATGCCCCAGAACAAGAGTTATATAGAACAAATTATATTGTGAATGTGATGAAACAGCCTGCACCCCAATCGGATGGCTTTATGCCCGTATTCGCAAACATATAGCCAGGGGCAAGCTGGGCATGTGCCCCCTGATATTGGCAAAATCGCTCAAAATCAACCTTTATGTATTTTCAGCCTATAATTTTAGGCAATTTAGCTTCTCCTTTCCAAGATGACCCATTTTAAAATCCTGTATTGGCCTATGGTCATGATGATATCGTCAGTGAGTTGTCCCAGATCATATTTTAGATATATTTTGAGAAAAAATTTTGAAAGCCTGACTGAACAATATTTGAAAATATGGCATGTGTGTGATATTTACTATATACTTGTAAAAGTTTAACTTTATTTGACATTTTTGATAACACAATATATATGCAGTGTGCTTTATTGTCCAAATAATGTGAGTTTTCAGAATGTTGTGAAAGCCAAATTTGTGATATACCAAAGTATATACACATAACATGCAGTTTTATATGTAGTACATGTATTCGAAAAAAATTACAAAAAAAAAAATCAAATTTCCTGTAACTTCATTTTAAGAAGGCCACTATATTGAATCATTATTCTTGTATTGGAGACAAATATGTATGTATCTGCACAATTATTTACACTATACACTCAGTGACAGTGCATCCTTAAAGCCATCACTTGAAAAACATGTGGAAGTCAACTGACCAGTTGTAGTCCTACTAATGTAGGGCGTAGGTGACCTAGCGAAAATCAGACCCTAATTGTAAGACTATCCATGTGCTAAGGTGAAATTTACACTCTTTGAATAAGTTCATCAGGACTGATATGATTAAATTAAATATGAGATTATGTTGTTCAAGTCCAGAAATTTACTCACGTTTTAGACGTTTCATCTTCCGTGCGGAAGATTTCATCATACGCCGATACAGCCGCTGCACCACCTCTGGTCCTCTGATCAGCTACTGCAAACAATTACACACCCTGGGGATGAGAGTAGGAGGACCAGAGGCGACGCAGCGGCGGGAGCAGCGCATGACGGAGGAAATCGTCCGCACGGAAGATGAAACGCGCAAAACGTGAGTAAAATTCTGGACTTGAACAACATAATCTGATATTTAATGAAATTTACACTGTTTTACCATTTTCCTGGGAAATAGTGAATTCAGATGTGTGGCTTAAAGAAAAGCATATATGTGCATGGGGACACAATGGCCTATTCCAGTTGAAATCCATACACCCACTATGGAAGATATGACCGTAATTTTCCATACAGGGTGTATAGACTTCAAATGGAGTTCAGGTGACCCCATTTGAAATTTACACTCCCTGTGTGGGATATTAAGGTCATGTCTTCCACAGGGGGTATATGGATTTCAACTGGAATAGCCTTATTCTAATAAGGAAAAAAAAAAAAGCTCACAAGTTGCTTGAAAACAAATGCGAAATGCGATTTTTTTTGTTGAAATAAAACAAATTTCAGCATTTCTTTTTTTTCCAAATCACACGATTTTAAAACGCGCACACAAGCTTTGAGACAAACCTTTTTTTTTTGCCTAATGTTGTAGGTCTGAAAGTTGTAAGTGTGAGCTGCAGCAAAAATTGCAAAAGAGAGGTTGATCCTTCATGTAATTATTTTTGTGTAAGCTAATCCTAACCCCCAGGGGGGCCACTCAAATATGACAGTGTACGCATGCGTGACCAAATTTTTTTCAAACACCCCCTAAACGAGTTTTACCCTACCAGCAAATTTAGCCCCTTAATAAGGTAATTTAGTGTAGAATTTACCCCCTAATGAGTTTTTGGCTGGTGAAAATGCCGACTTGGACTCGGAAGCTAAGGACTCGGACTCGGACCCCAAGGACTCGGGGACTCGGCTTCGAGTCCTCCTCGAGTCCGGCAAAATAGGGTCTATTTAGGTCTTTTATTTTCCTTCATTGTAAACTTGTGTAATTTAAGTAATTTTGCATGCAAATAAATTGTAAATAAAAGTATAACCAAAAAGCAAGATTGTTTTCAGTTATATCTTTAATTGGTTAAATGGATTTTAATCATATTGACATGACTGCTTTGTTAGACGCAAGTCTAGAATGTACATGAATAATAATACCCTGGGGGACTCAAGTTAAATTTTGGGTGTGCGGCACCGAACTTTGGGAACTTAGAACTCATTTGTGAGCAAAATAGGGGTTTGATGAACTGAAATTTCAACATTTTTGTGGAGATCTGTAAACTAAAATTGGGCCAAATATAGGCTTTGAGCTAACAAATTCAAAATGTTTCCAAATTTGATCTATTTAAAGAGCTATATATAATTTTCAGAGTGTTAGGCTCAATGAACTGTAGTATGATGCAAATGTGGGTCCTAACGAACTGCCGGAGAGCCTGAAAAGGGGACCCTTGACCGCCGCACATACCCGTACCACCTTACATGTGAGTGACCCCCACCCCCGGAATAATACTGCATAGGCCTACAGCCAGATCCAACACCCCTTCGTTTGGCACCTGAAGTTTGGTAGTGACGTCATATTTTGAATGTTATTGCATCACAAGCCTAATAAGTTACTATGAGTCTGTGATTATACTCTGTTTCCACGGTATGCTACCTAAGGGGCTGAGCAAAAATTATGAGCATTGGGGAAGGTAAAATTGAGGGTAAGAACTTTTTGGCCGATCGAAAGGGAGGGTGGAAGCATTCTTTGGCAAACCAAGAGAGGGGAACAAGCAATTTTTGGCACATATGGGGCACCTTTCAAATAAAACGCTCTAAAAAGGTTTAGAAAACAGTACGGAAACGCTTACATATGGTCATTTTCACAGTAAAGGGTGTAACTTTTGATTTTTAGGGTCAAAATTTCAAACCACTTAAATATGTTTCTGTTTACTGTAATCATGCATAGAAGCAACTTAAATTCCAGTAAAATAGTGTTTCAAGGCTTAAACCTTTTGATTTCTGATAAAAAATTTGACATTTCCATAACATTTTGGTTAAAATCTAAGAAAAAATGTATTTTACATAAGCTCAGAAAATTATGACATGAAAGCTGGAATACATGTGAAATCCCATTCCAAAGTAAGTCAACAGATATAAGTTAAATTTTATACCATGTTTTGCTATGTTTGTAATTGCAATTTTGAAAATTTTTAACATCAAGGGTCATTTGCAATGGAAATTTCCCAACCTTAAACATATTTTTTAAGTTTTAATTGGGTTCCTAAAATAATTTAAATGTCTAACTTCATGTACAAATACTACTTGATGAAAGGAACCTCCCAGCCAAGTTTCACAGAAATTGGAGTTATTTTTTAGAAAAAACAATTCAAGCGATTTGTGTTTCGGAGGCTTCAGTTAACAACACAGGTGATCATAAAAGTAAAATATTTGGCTAACTACTAGAAGTTGACATGAAAAAATAGGTAAAAAATATCACAATTACCAATTTTCATGCTTTGCTTCTAAGTATTGAATTTCAGTTGTGACAAAAATTAAATTATCACAGCAAGTCATTTTTTTTTTTTTTTTTGCTTCATGTTAACAATGGTTAAACATTGCAGAAGTGTTTTTTTGAAAACAACACTGTTGGGATCATCTAAGCTGTTATTTTCTTGTGTGTATTGAATCAATGATTCTATGCGGCAGATATTGTAGATTTATAACATGGTAATTTTTTCACCCATTTGTTAAGTATGGTGTTATTTGCATGTGAAGCCTCCGAAACGGGCTTTCTTGGATATCAGTATATTTTTCAAGCATTAACCATAATATCAATTTTTTTTAAATTTATGACATTCTGCACATATCATGCAACAATTACAATGCAGATATCAATATGGAACATATCAATTTAGATATGCATAGATGATAATTAAGCTTACTGTTGTTTGGAGGCTTCAATTGTTAACGGAAAGTTTGTATTGGGTCCCATTTTCAAACGGTGATATATATCTCCATGATTTAAAAACAAGTGACTTGAGGATCTACTTTGCTACATTTTGATAAATAGATTGGATGAGCTCTCTTATTTATATTTGCCCAAGCTTGCTGAACAGTTTGTTTCGGAGGCTTCAAAAAAGTTAACGGAAAATCGGCTCTTTGAAGTCAAGATTTTATAAAAATTTTAAAAGCTTGCAAATCAACTAATTTTTGTTACCCATTTCAAGTTAAGATATCAACTGTTATGAATCAAGAAGAAGTGAAGAAATAACCAAGAATTATGAACCAAAGCTATACCCATTAAGTTTGTTAACAATTGTTAACGGAAAATGAAGACTCCGAAACGACAAATATCGAAGTCCGGTTCTCAAAAATACAGGGCTGTTCACAATTAAATCTAATGTGGCAGTGTTTACTGAACATATGACCGTACTTTCAGGATAAGAAAAATTATCCATGAACTAACTGAAGAAAACACAGGGTTTTACAAAAATTTTACTATTTTTTACAGTTTTTCAAAATGGCAATATTAGGTACATTTAAGCCTGCTAAAACTGAACGCAGTAACTCCCGAAGATGATTATGCTACCCAAGGTAGCTGCTAACTAGATGACTTATGTGGCCAAAAATCATGAAATTCTGTGGCTTTATTAGAAAACTACGGATCAAAATGTTAAAAATCCAAAGTTACACCCTTTACCGTGAAAATGACCATATGCAAATTTCCCTGCTCGCTGCGCTCGCAACATATATTATGATCATCCATGAAAAAACCTGAAAAGTTTGAAAAAGCACGTAAAAAGGCCAAAAAAACGGAAATTTGGACCTAAAAAAAGCAGGAAAATTCTCATGTCTGATTTAAGTTTGTAAATTGGGATCCCCAAAAATGACATGTGCAAAGGGGGTGCAAAGATTTTTGGCAGACCGGGAAGGGGGGCAAGCGATTTTTGGCAGGCAGAGAGGGGATAAGCATTTTGTGTAATTTCACCCCTCCCCGGGCTCCGCATAATTATTGCACAGCCCCAAAACAATACCTGGCATGCTAGGTATGACTAGCAAATTATGTACTTACAAGAATATAATATAGAACTAAAATTCTGCTTAGGCCTATGTTGATAAAGTATGGTGAAAACCCCGGGGCTTGAATTTGATACATAAGGACTCGGACTCGAACATTGAGGACTCCGACTCGGACATCAGAAATTGGCAGGGACTTGGACTCGGACTCGGACACCTAGGACTCAGACTCGGATGATGAGGACTCGACTACAACACTGGAAAATGCAACAAATGTACCATTTTTGGACTCATAATTTACCAAAAATTTGAAAAGGTACCCTAAACAAGTTGTCCAGTTTCAGAAAACTACCCTTATTCTTGAAAACCACTGTTTTTTAGACCCTAAACAAGTCATGCGCGTAACTTGCCTTGCCTAAAAAAAACACCCCCTTTTACTTGTTTTTTTGGTCATGCATGCGTACAGACCATTTATGTGAGTGATCCCCCCGGGTCCTAACCCCAACCTTAACCCTAATCCTAACCCTAATTTATCCCTAACCCTAATATCGAGGCTAAAATTACATGAAGAACTCCCACTGTTGCAAGTGGGTCTTTTAAAGTATTATTAATAATGCTATCTTTATTTTATGTACGTATATATTTTTCAGTATTTATACTATACAGTATTCTTAAGGGCAATTGTGACAGATGTTGTGATAGTAGTTTAATTATTTTTTATTTGTTTGTTTTCTTGTTGTCAATATTATCAGACATTACAATTTCAAAATTGTGATAATATATGCACTCTTCATTTGTTGTCTAATTGTAAAAATATCATTTTGCGTATAAAAGATCTGTTTTTACTTTTGTAATGCTCAAGTCCAAAAAGTATCATTTTGTATATATATTAAGATCATTTTACTTTTGAAATAGAATAGATTCAACCATGCATATTGGATTATAAGGGTTCATTGAGCTGTTGACTGTGGCACAAATAAGTGTCTATTTAGCTGTGTCATGCAGAAGTTCACTCAGGCATGATAGCTCACTATGCTTTCCATGCCCCAATAAATAATTTTTTAATCCAACTTTTCGAAGAATTTTATTCTATATTAACTGCCCACACAAAACTTTTTGTTATGCTTTTCACCAATACCATGCCCAAATTGTTGGCTAAACAAGTCATTGTGTTCGTGTTTTCAATAGTGATTCCCTTTAGGGTGCAAAATATTACAATTTTCATGCACAGCTTTCAGCTTTTAAAACCACTATGTTAGCCTTTGTTAGCGCATCTGTGACACTATATAATGTCTTAAATTGATCTTTCAAATGATATTTTGACTTTTATCGCTTGGAGGGGCGCAGAATTGATGCTGAATTGGTCAATGCGGTGCAGGACAAGTCCCCCCTTAGTTGATTTTTACGATCGTCTGGATGAGCAAATCACTGAATGGGCCTTTAACAGTCAACATTAATAGGTAAATTTTCTGGACACGTGACCAATGCGTATCAATGTGAGTAAAACCTCGAGCCTGATCTCTGACCCCCGGCGGTGACCTCGCTATTCAAGTCTTAGCAGTAGCGTACGCAGGAATTTTTCAAGGGGGGTGTGATGATAAAAAAAATAATAGGCCTAAAACTTTAAAAATGGCAGCGTAGCTGACATCGCGTTGTGCTTGCGCGACGCCAGGGGGGTGTGTGAGGGGGGATGTGCCCCCCTCAGAAGTAAGGGCTGTGCAATAATTATGAGCCCTGGGGAGGGTAAAATTGGGGGGGCAAGACATTTTTGGCGAGCCGCAAGGGGGGCAAGAAATTTTTGGCAAGCCGAGAGGGGGGGCAAGGCGATTTTAGGCACACATTCACGAGGCACCTTTTTAATAAAATGCTTTAAAAAGGCTTAGGAAAACGGTAACGGAAACGCTTAAATATGCAAATTTTCCTGCTCACGCAGCGCCGCAGTAACATACATCTAGACCATTTAAAGTTTGGAATTTGGGATCCCAAAATTTGGCATGTTCAAGGGGGGGCAAAGAATTTTTGGCGGGCCGAGAGGGGGCAAGCGATTTTTGGCGGGCCAAGGCGGGGGCAAGCAATTTTTGGCGAGCCGTTCGAAATTTTACCCCTCTGGGGGGCTGATAATTATTGCACAGCCCCTAAGAAACTTTTGCAAAATAAATACCAAATTGAAGTGATTTGGTGGACCATTTTGGCACTATTAGTGTGTAACATTTAAAAAAATTGTGGAATGACGGTCCTGAAGCTTTCGTGAACAAGTTTTCCTTTTTTATAATTGTAGGCCTATAAATTGGTAAATGTCGAAAGCAGCAGCGAAAATGGGCACTTGCTTATCCACTATGTAGGGGGTATCTGAGGGGATGTGCCCCTCAGAAGTTTGAAACTTTTGCAAAATGAAGACCTAATTGAAGCGATTTTATGGACCATTTTCAATGCAAAATACTGTCTAAATAATTATGCTTTATTTTAGCATATTCGAAAGAGACTACATTTAGATTACAATGTAAAAATCATCTGAAGTACATAAGCTTGCGTACTTGCACGATGTTTTGGCAGAAAAAAAATGCAAACGGTTTTCAGCTGATAACATGGCAATGCGGTGTAAGAGATGCAGTTTTGTAAGCGTGATGATGGGGTTGACAATTAAAACTTTTAAGTAATTTGCTGGTGTAGGGGTGTGATGATGTGGGGGCGGGGGGGGGGGGGCTTGGGTTTTATAAACATGTATATCCAATAATTAAAACCTTTACGTACGTACGTTGCCAGCGGTGTGGAGGGGGGGGTGTTGACATCAACAATTAACACATTTACGTATGTTGCCGGTCAATACCGGGTATAGGAGTGAGATAATTTATGTGGGGTCTATAGGCCTATACTATGATATTATTGTGATTATGTCCCCTATGCCTTGCTCATCTCCCCTCTCTCTCTCTCTCGCTCTCGACCCCTCCCTCTCCCTCCCCCCTCTCTCTCCCTCCCTCTCCCTCCTCTCTCTCTCTCTCTTTTTCTTTTCCCCATTTTATTTTTTTGGACAGATCCAAGGGGGGTGTTTCACACACGTAACACCCCCCCTGCGTACGCCAATGAGTCTTAGTAATTTTGAATTAATTGGAATAGTATTTTTGACCGTGATTTTGATAGAAATTTGTGCATTGCAAATTTATTGAATATTATGTTATCTTAATTTTTTCACAATATCATCAAAACGTAATTTCAAAAATATCTATCTATATACGGAAAAAAATATTTATCTACGGAAACTCTTACAATAACATTATTAACTTGCGACAAGTAACTTATTTTTGCCTCAAAGGAAGAATTCTTCCTATTCAAATACATTGGAAGAACACCGCTGTGCTCGGGTCACATTCCATAATGCTAATATGTCTGCGCCCATGGGTGTCACGTGTCCAGAAAATTTTCCCGTGAAAATTTACCTATTAATTCTGACTGTTTAAGGTCATGTCTGCCATATATAGTGTATGGATTTCAAGTGGAATAGCCAATTTGTTTAAAACCGCACTGTATTTATATTTTGTTCGAGTTTATTTTTTTGTGATTTTGGCTGTATAATCTAGAAAAATTAAAATTGATATAAGGCCCTTCACAATTGATTCTGAGTTTACTGTTCAAGATTTTAAAAATAGGACGAGGTGACTTTTAATTATTAATTATTAATTACCTATTATTTTCTTTATTTAGTATTAGTTATCACAACCAATTATCAACCCGATTTGACTGGAGCCGGCATTTAATTATTTTATTACTATGCTTACTTTTATACATAGTATAAGGTGCAGTTATGCTGTTTGTTTATTCATCATTATTGTTGATATGATTCATGTTAGAAAGTATAAAAGTCATTAAAAGCAATTTTAAAGGACAAAATGCAAAATATAAATAAAATAATTAAATATTTTGCAATTTTCAATTTTGGACGTGGGCGGTTAACAGTAAACTAAGAATTGATTGTGAAGAGCCTAAAGCAAATGTCACCATATCACAGTGCAAATATCCATCAATATTAGCCATTATTATGTTTTGATGGATCCAAGTTGTGATAATATTGGATCCAAAACATAATAATGATAAAATTTGATGTTTTACGCCCAATATTTATTGGTCTCGCTATGAGTTGTAAAATATTGGACTCGACTACGTCTCGTCCAATATTTTAAAACTCATAGTTCGACCAATAAATATGGGCTCAACCGATCCAATTTTATATCAAAGTTGTTGAGACTTATATTGATAGCAATGTTGAGTCTTATCTATTTCCTTATCTGTTTACACAACACTAAAGGGTGCATATATCCCCACTTATGTCACTTTGCAAAAAGTATAATGGTCATATAAAGTTCCGATTAAAAGTATAATGTCTACTGGAACAATGTGGTGTCCTTTAGGGACCATGTTCTTCGTGAGGTTGGCATGTACTGATTTATATGAAAGATGGCTTTTGGAAATATTATTATCACTTAAAATGGATGTGAAATTATACAAATCAATTTCACACAAAAAGTAAACCCTTTTTAAATTAATGCTAACAGAGTTTTAATTAATGCTAATTTCAGTATTGAAATAGCAGTGTCACTTTTCAACTGCTTTAAAAAAAAAAAAAGTACTTTAATGCTAATTTCAGTATTGAAATAACAGTGTCACTTTTCAACTGCTATTAAAAAAAAAGTACTAGGCATCCAAAAATTCAATGAAAATTTAGGCTTGAATTAATACAGGCATATGTGATTTTTATGTACTTTTCAGTGGAGAAGCTATTTTGGTAACTGCGCCCTAAACTATACCTTCACCTTGGCCTAGAATCTCTGCCACACAATGGTGTTGACTGCTAAATCAATGGAATACATTACTGGTACTATAGTAAATATTCACAGGCATGCGCTCATCACAGTGATATAAAGGACACATAATACCTACCGAACCTTCTGGCACTGGCAGTGCATTTTGTCAGATGATGCTGTGGTGAGGTGTGTGTGTGCTACGTGCAGAGACCAACTCATTGCTTTATAGTGTGTTCCATAAATATATCTTGTGTTTACTGTGTTAATCCATTATTTATAGATCTTTTTAAATGGTTAATTGTAGTGCCGGGTTACAGTGCCAAGGTTCAATGCAAGGTGTGGCTGTGCGATGTGCTATTTTGTTATTATACATGCAGCTTAACATGTCGGATGATACTATAGTGCATTCCAAAAAGCATGTTTTTTCAATATGTGTTTTTACAAAGAAAAGTCAAGTGGACTTTTTTTGATTGACTTTTTTGTGTACACCCCTGCCCTGGCTACAGGGTTGCACATATGCCCCCCCCCCCCCCATTTTGAAAGTGATTAGACCACTACTGTTCTATGAATATAAAGAATTATTTTTGGAACACATTGTAGTCACATAAATGATGTTCAGGTGCTACAACGATTATGTTTTATTTTTTATTATTGGGGTTAACAACATAAACTAGCATCATGACAAACATTTATTTTTAGCTATCAAGACTCCAGTGTATGGGGCAAGGTTGATACTAAATCTTGACTTGGTGTTCAATAAGATACGTTAAATTGAAAGATATTATTAAGGAGAGATCATTATTTACACCAGGGAGGGTGTAGGGGGATGCAGGATGTTTTGATTGACTTGAAAGGGGGACATGAAATTTTGATCTCAATATTGGAGGGGGGCATGAAATTATATACAAGAGGAATGGAGGATTCAAGGGGGGGGGCGGGAGAGGGGGAGGGGAAATTTGTGTGCGAAAATATAGGAAAATCCTCCGTTCCCCCTGACATAAATAATGATCCCGCCCTAATGAAATGAACTTGATAGAAATTAATTCTTAGCTATCAGACTTGGTATATTAAAGGCTAAAAAAAGGTATGTCTCAAAACACTGGTTCGTGTTTGTTTTTCTTAGCTGAGGGCTGAAATGGCAAATTCATTATTAATTTTTTTGCCCTTAAATTAGGGGGGGATGAAAAATTTCCATTGTTTACGTTTAAAACAATAGATATTTATACTTCAATTGTGTAAGTGGACCACAATTTTATGCTGTGTGCTTTTGAACCCTCACAAATGGCATCAAAATTAACAAGAACTGTCTTTAAAAAAGACAACACAGTTTATATTAAATTAAATTAGTATTGAATTAAATGGCTAAGCTTATGGGTTAACATCTGCCAGTAGCTAAGGGGTTAACTACTAATATCATGACTGTGAGCTAACTTTGTCAAAAATTGAGCGATTATAATGAATTACATATCATTTTCTACTAGAATTAATTAAAACACACACATACGTCAATGAAAAAGACATTGCTCCACAAACATTTAAGAATATTAGGACATTTTCAATGTATAGTCAAAATGCAAGTAATAAGGTAAGCCATGTAGGATTAGAGTATAGGCCAGTTCCTTCCTTCATGTGTTTACAAGAAGCTACAAGAAGAACTGGGTCAAAGTATGGACTTGCAAAGGCTTTTATAACAGCATCTGTGATTGGTCAGTGAGCAGGCTGGAGGCTGACAACCTTATCATTACCATTTTGGGCGAGTTCAATAAACTACTGAACTGTTGAAGTGGGCCAAAGTTTTATAGCATTTTCCCAAAAATGTCCAAATCTTGTGGTGCAAATAGCCAAAAATTGTATAATACTGTGATTCAATATCAGCTAGTATCCTGCTGCAAATAAAGCAGCACAGTTTTGGTATTTCATCAGCACTTTTTTGGGCGAGATATCCCCTCTCATAGTTCTTCTAATAGACGTAGTTGTACACTTTAATTGACAGTGTTTTTGTCCAAAACACCTCTGGATGCAATTGCAATCAATGCAATTTGTGATTCTCATACGCATTAAACTGTGAAAATGTTGGGGTTTTTTTTAAGTCAAAAAGAAAATGTGCATTCCGCATCTGTTTTTGAAACTGCCATGCGCCGGGCGCCACGGGCAAGAGTTTTGAGACATATATAGCATTTTGTTTTTTAAGCCTAGTAATATGGAGTATATGGGACAAGGTTAGTTCCTGATATGACATGCAATGCAATAAGATATTTTAAATTTAAAGGTAGCAACTATTTTAAACTGTTGCGACTTGGTAGTACTGAGCATCTTGCAAATGGTAGTGAGCTTTGGCAAAAATTGCAGTGATCATTTCATAGCGAGTGTGTAGAAGAATTCAAATATCACAGATATACTTTTGTAGGTCCTGTGGATCTTGAGTTATGTTGTAAAGAGGGCTGAAACAACAACACTTTTGTAAAACGTACATGTATGACTCATTAACAACAATAAATCAAGCATATTTTCAAATAATATGATTTTTTGAATGAACTTTTACAAAAGATCAAAATGTTATTTTTCAATAATATATTGATTTAGATAATGAAAATCAATTTTTTTGGCTGCTTCGACCAAAAATACCTAGGTTACCCCAGTTAAAAGAAATTAATACTAGTAATGCAATGAAATTACTTGAATGAACAACTATATAGGGCAAGTACTCCTTGGCAAGCACGTACACCACCTCAGTATGAACATGACATTTCATTCTGTAAAGTGTAATGTCCTTTTTTTAAAGAATATAAAATATAATTATAAATAAAACAGTTTAGCATGCGCATATTTTGGGTGTGGCTTTGGGGGCACGGTTTATCCCAAACTGAGCATTTTCACCAACGACATCCCATGTCCTAATATGCCCTTAAGTCAACAAATATTCCACCAGACATGATCGGGCATGTTGTATGATAGACTATGCCATAGTCGATTTTTGATAAATAAAAATGTTATTAATCATGATGAACGCATTCAGTTGAACTCGAAATTATACTGATATTTAGTAGGCCTACATCAAAATATTAGTATAAAATGGTTATGAAAAAGTTCAGGCTATATAATTATATTTGTGACAGTAAAAGTAAAGTATAGGCCCTACGTAGGCTTATATTATTGAATGCAACATATCATAATGGCATAATTATAATGACACTTCAATACTAAACAATTCTAATTTTAGAATCTGTCAGTTTATTATCCGAAAAACCGACTATGGACTTTCACTTTAAAGCAGAACTTTACCCGGGACTCACACACTGTCAATCATACTTGTTTATCAATAAAATCTAACCACAAGACTAAGCATGGTGGTACAATACGCGCTAGATGCATACGTTCATCCACCAGCACAAAAGCGCCGCATTCCCTAGATAGTTGTGTACCATGTATAGTTATAATGGTACCAGTACGCGTCGGGAGGATTTAAACAATAACGAGATCTGGGCGACCAATCACAAGCCAGATTCATTTTTAAAGATGCATTACATCATCACCAATTTTAGTTAGGCCAGAAATTGGCCTAACTCTCAAGGCAAAGTCAGTAGTCCACTTGGGAAGCTAACAAACAGAGGGTGTACGGTGACTGAAAAGATCAGTTTTGAAAATCTATCAATTGTGCACTCATTAATTAAATCAGAGTTTTAAGCTTATATGTAATAGCCAGAGTAGTGCACAATTGGCAAGTGGACTACGGAGAAGTCTAGTTGTATGATAAAGTTATATAACTCGAAACTCAAACTCGAATTTGAAACTCGAAAATTGTAACTTGGAACTCGAACTCGAAACTTGAAAATTGTAACTCAAAACTCGATAAAAAGGAACACTCTGTATAATATAGATAAAAATCCCTTTAAAAGGGATGTGCTGGGACAAGGTTATTCACAATGAGTAACATTATATATATTTCTTTAATAAAATGGTCAAAATAATTTGAAGTGCAAAGATTATAGTAGTATTTCAAAACATTTTGGTGGAATGGTTTGATAACTGTATAATTGTTACCATAGCAAATAAAAGTTATCATGCAATATTGAACAATTAGTATTACATATGCAAGGTCCTTGTAGAGGCCAAGGTAGTATGCTTGTTTTCAGGCTTGTTTTGTTTTGCCCATTGGAATGTGATTGTGGATTCTAAAAATATCATTATGAAAGTGCGGCATAAATCATCTCCCAATAGCTGCTTTTTATCAAATTTTTGTCATTAAAAAGTCCGGTATAAGGTATCTTAATTTTTGTTTTTTGTGGGGGGGGTTGTGGATTTTGAAGTTCAGTGGACTTTTTCCCGGGGGAAGGGGGGGGAGGGGATTAATTGTGAAAAGTTGATCTTCTTCCCAAAGCAGCATAAAAACCTGAATATTTTTGCAAATTTGGGGGTGCAGCTGCTCCTCTCCGAGTCCATCCCCCCTCCAGGCTTCACCCCACCCCACCCCTGCGTACTGGTCTGAGTGCTTGTTGTCTTGATGTTCTGCAAAGGTGAACTATTTTCACAAATTTTAGTATCAAGAATTCCCCCATCACACCATGCCCTCTGTGGGTGCTAAAAGACCCTGTCATGTAATTTCAAAATGTTAAAAAGGCAGCCATTTAAATGAGTTCCTTGCACTCCCATAACCCATTTGTATCTCTGTCAACAAAATGATGAATGTGATTATTATGCCTCAGTGCCCATCACTACCAGAGACAAATCAATATAATATTGTTCCATGATGTGAATAAGGGACCGTTCACAAACACTTGTTAAGGGGGGGCCTGAAGCAAAAACGGGGGACCCTTAAAATTTTTGAGACCCCTCTTAAGGGGGGGGGGCCCTGAAAAAAATGACCACAAATTTTCCTGGGAAATTTAAGTTTAGGCAAAGGAAAGTCGATTTTGAGTTTCCCGTCACCCGCCCTCACTTCATTTTCTGACCCTCGCTTGAATTCATTATTGTGATTTTCCAAAAAATACTGATAAAAACTGGTTATATTAGCAAAAAAAATGATGAATATCCATTTATTTTTTGTGGAAAAAATCAAAATCAAAACATACATTTTGCTGTCAACCTTGCAGACTCTTTTTAATATACTTCTGAATCTCATTTGGGCTAAACATCCATCTTCAAGTGAGTGAGCGGTAAATAACATCGCATTTTACATGCGTGTTGGTCATGGAAGACAGAAAAATAATGAATAATGAAAAAGTTACCTCACTTGTTTTCAGAAATTATGTGACGGGAAACTGTTAGGGGCCTTATATGCTTTTCTATGGGGTTGACTGATAATTTTCATGTCAAAAAGGGGGCCCTGAAATGTTGGAGATCTGAATTAAGGGGGGGGGCCAAAAAATTTTTGCGATAAAGTTTTTTGGCAACAGGCACCCCCTATACAGTGTTTGTGAACGGTCCCTAAATTGTTCATATAATAGTTTTGTGGTAATAGTTATTGAATAAATTTTTCAGGCGACAACAAAAAGAGTCAAGACTAATTGACTTTGAAAAAAGTGACATGTGAACTGTGGCCAGGAAGTGTGACAGACTGAATACTGGAAAAAGTATGGGTCAATCTTTTGAATAACAAACTGTTATATAGAGGGTGATGTGCTTGTGACACTTGGAGCTTCTTTCAGTGAAATTTTACAACAAATAAATGATTATTATGAACACAGGGTCTTTTAGTTACCAGTTATAAAACATTGATTCTTCAAAATGAGGGGTCTTTGAGTACTTGCCACTTACAGCAGCTAGAGGTTTCCAAAGGTCTTTCATTCATGAATCATTTAGTGAATATACACATCATCAGAGTGTCAGATATTACCATAATATATTTAAGTCTTTTGTACATGTATACCTGTAGTTACTACGCACTTGCAATTTTTTATGTACAATTATTAATGTCAACAATTGTAAAATAACTTGGAGCCAAATGTGCTCAAGTGTTGAAAGTTATCCATCAGTAAGATTATGTATAGGGTATATAGTATGCACCCTGATCAGTGGTGTAGCGTCCCAGGGTAGCGTCTTAGGGGCACATGGGGGGGGGGGGCACATGCCCCCAATCGATTGCAAAATTTAGAAAATCCCATGACCCACGCTACGCCACTGACCCTGATAATTTTCTAGTACACATGCACTATAGTTTTCACATTTTGTGGTTTTTTTAAACAATATTGTAATTATTGTTAAAATTTATGTGTATACAAAAAGGCACTTTCTTATTTTTTGCATGTGAACAAATGTGTATCCATTAATGCTCTGTGTGTTGTATGTTGCTTTATGTATGAACATACTCATTGGAAGAGCGAATATAACCAATTTCATATATGATAATACATGGGTAAATATAGAGTGAACATGCACCTATACCGGTAGTCCGTCAACTTAGAAGTACAAAGTAAATAGACCTCGGAAACTGGAATACATATTATATGCATTACAACATTGCAATGCCCAAATCATTTTGGAAATAAGCTTTTTCATGGGTATCTCTATTAATCCATACCTTTAAAAGAGGGTTCACAAACCCGGTTACAAAATGCCCCTTTTTAAGCCAATCAATTGATTCTTTGGTATTGAGAGCACATCTGAATCACCAATGAAATGTGTTTCTATTGATATTATTTTAAAGGAGCGATTATTATGTATCCATCACATTCAATAATGATCAAATCCAATTGTGAAAAACACCCAAGTTTTGGTATAGAAATATGTAAATTGTATGATATTTGTATAAATAGCTACACAAGAAGTATATATTTGTATATATTTGATAGGTTACAAGTGTTGTAATTTTTCATAGAAATAATAAAGATGTTTTCATACTGTAAATCAAGTTTTTGTAAAGGATTTTGAAAACTTTTAACATGTATGATCAAAAACATTGATTTGTTGTGTTTTTTGTAACTTTGTATAATGTGAAACCAAAGAATAAAAGAACATTGATTAAGCTTAGTAATATTTTGTTGTTTGCATAATCACTAGGATCCACAACATGCTCATCTATCAAGGCACAGTTCTTTAACCCCAATACAGTTGCATATTCATTGAATGACCTTTGAAAATTTGGGTACAAAAACTCATACTCTGCAAGTTGAGGTCAAATTTTGCACTATGATTGTTTAATTGAGGTTTTGAACTATGGCATTGGGATGAGGCCATTGTGGTCCATAGTGAATCATTGCCTAATGGGCTGTTCCAGTTGAACTCCATGCATCCCCTATTGATGACATGACCTTAATCTCCCACACATGTGAATATCAAATGGGGTTACCTGAATGAGTGACTCCGTTTGTAATCTACACTCCCTGTGTGAGAGATTAAGACACATCTTCCATTTTGATGTATGGATCTTAATTTCCCCCAAACCCAAAATTTTGAAAATTCCAACTTTGCAGCAATTTTATGCCAAATTTGTTGATTTTGTGCCCCCCAAAAAAAAAATTCACTCCCCAATGCCCCCCCCCAAAATGTTCAGCCTTTTCCTTTTTAAAGGAATTATTTATTCCCAAGTTGACCTTATGTTATGTACGCCAAAGGAAATGGGAATAAAGAAGACCTCCAGAAAAAAAGGACCTACAGCTACATCCTTACATAATGTTGGGGATATGTGGCTGCATGACAGCTGGGACTCTTAAATTAAAACTACCCGACTTAACTAAATATAACAAAAAAACAGACCCATATACCATTTTTGGTGAATTTGTGCTAAAATTTTGAAAAAAAAACAACACCCTTCAACCAATTTTCATGAAATTGAGGGTCATGAATTTACCAAAATAGCTGAAAATGCACCCGAGTCTAAACTAAAGTGGCTGAACATGAACCCCGAATCCGTGTCACACCTTCCCCATACTTTCATTTCCATTAGATTAGGCCCTATCCCCTTACCCCCATGGCTATTTTCTCTGTCAAGTTGCAATTTTCTGTGGTTTAAACTCTTCATTTTTGAGATTTTCTTTTCATTATCACCATACGGACCCTGCTGGATATTTAAGGATGCACCATTAGATATTATCGGGGGCCTAGGGAGATTTGGTAAGGCGGATTTTTTTTTTCGCTGCCTTCGGGAGCAATTTTTTTCGGCGGCGAAGTTGTCTCTTTTCAATTCTAATGTATATAGTATAGAGTTGGGTGGGGATTGTTTTTTTTTTACTCATCAGAGAGACATTTTTTTCCATCTCATTAGTGGGCAACAAAATTTTTTTCAAAAAACTCCCTAGCAAATGAGAAACATGTGGTTTTAGACTTAACACGGTTTGGAAATAAGTTTTTCATTTTTAGCTCCCTCGGGCAGTCAGAACTCCATCTCCATATTTGGGAGGGCTCGACAACAATCTTCACAAAATCGCATTTTAATAATATTTAGATGACCATAGAGGGAAAGAATTGAAGTTTATTTACGGCTTCTATGGCGAAAAATGACCAAACCGATCACCCGACCGTGCCCCTTCGAATTTGGAGCTATCACAAGTCAGCTGTTAAGCAACAATTTGCCATTGAAATTACACGTCCGACTGCTATGAAATTTTGGAATTCTCTCTTCGGAAAAATAGCTCGACAACAGCTTTCCCGTGACATTTTTTACATGTGAGCCTCTATGGCTAATATTAGGCGAAGGGTTTTCCCACCAGCTCACTAACTTGTTTATTGCCTATACCTACAGTACAATGAGTGAGCTAGAGGTCAATCATCAATTGGAGCGCTGTGAATAGGAAAAACGGACAGTAACTACATAATGAAGCATACTACGAACTTATTGACCGCCTCTCGTATATTTACACGGCTGGTCATGCGATCCAGTTGCGATCATTAGGCTATACATGTAGTAGGATCCCAATGATGATGTTCCGTGACCAAATCTTATAGAACATAGGTAACCTATGTAGAAGGCCGATTGTAAGATTCTACATCAGCATTGGTCTCCTACTATATGGTGAAAATATATTTCGTGGCAGTGGCATTCAATGGCTTGTTAAAGGCAATAAGACTAAACAGGGAGATCAATTTCTAAAACTTACAAAAAATGTGACATTGTTCCATATAATGGAAAAGCAAATCATCAGGATGTACACTGATGTAGGCCTATCCAGCATATATGAAGTGACCTGAACCCGAAGCTTCGAAGTTATGTCCATATTCAATCATCATGATCATGATCATGCCCCCGAGCCCCTCTTTGTTCCTATTCACTTCATTTTACAGTAGGCCTACCCATGCATGACAACCTTTGATCTGATTTGATTTGTTTGTTGTTTGTTTGTTCATCAAGGTCAAGGTTGGTCAGTAATTTAGGCTACTGCAGTTAGGACTGTTGGGTCCATGGCAAATCCATGGCCCACTAGATCTATGCAAAAGAACTTATGAATGCACCGTGCACTAGTAAGCCTATATTCCATATTTTGCAAACTAGTTCCGCGGACCGCCTATTTACGACTCACGGCTTCGTTGGGAAATGCGCTACATTTTACAATTTTGTCGATAAAATGGGCTATATGAGGAAAATAATGCCTAGAACAGTTCTGGTCATTTTAAGCTAATGAATGATGTAGGCTACCGGTAGGTCTAAAGTGAAAGAAAACTCACTATCTTCCCACCGTACCCGCTTAATACGACTTGAATTCAAACTTGCTCTGTTGTCCTAAAGCACAATGAATTTGGCTGAATCCCAATTAGTAGTGTAAATTTGGGACATGTGCAAACATTACAAATAGGCCTATGCCAAAAAATCAAGTTTTGAAAGATTGTACATGACTTTAAGCCAGGTTAAGGTTTAATGGAAACTTTTGATCGTGTGACGTCAGCTTTAGTGGTGGACTTGACTTCGTTCAAGCTTAAGTCCACTCTTCACCAAAAGATTGCAGCAAGCGCACTTCTCATTCAAAAATCCACTTTTGGAATTCCCGTACCCCCTCGAAAATTAATCCATCCTGCGTACGCGCCTGGGCTGGATGGTTTATTGAAACAATGAAGGAGATTTATCGTTAATCACTTCAGTATTTATAATTTAAAGCTTCATATTTCTCTTATGGGTATATAGAAAATGCAAATAATTTTAAAATAAAACTTTGAGCGTACGTGCACGTCGTGTCTGGCACTCGTATAAAGCGGGCGAATGGTATTGAACTTCGACCAGACAACCAGATCTTGTGGTGCAATTACCACGCATTCGTATCATGCAAGCATGCATCGTGGCTTCCTGAAAAACGAAAAAGGTCTAAATTGACTAGAAATATTTTTTCTATTTTTTTTTGCTATGAGTAATCTGGTCTAATTCGACTACTGAGACCCTTAATTTTAAGGGCTGTGTTGGGAAATGGGTAAATAACGTGCAATTTTGCACGATTTCACAATTGCATCTTTTGCCGTCACAAAATTCAAACTCTAATTAGTTTGCTCATAAATTTCAAAAATCTGATTTTCAATAAATAATTAATCATTTAATCAGTCACTCAATTAGTAATCAATTAGTAATGCACGTAAATGACGAATTAATCACGAAAATCGCAGTTATACATTCACCTTTATTTTCTTATTCTTTACCAATATAAAATAACTGACATTATGCTTGACAAAACCAAGTGAAATTTTAACTCACTACAATATTTCGTCCTACGCATCGGAGGACTTCATCAGGTAATGACTGATCTGGTCATCTGATCCACTTGAGACTGGTTTCCGGTGTTGTTTAACCTATTTCCAGTCTTTAAAAGTGGGTCGTAAACGTGGCTTAGAAAGTATGTGCCCTCCTCTCTGTTCAAGGTCTTACTCCCCCTTCTTCTTATCTCCATGGCTTCTCGAACCTCTCTAGACCTCCTGTCGTGCTCCCGCCCAAGGATCTTTGATTCATCCCAATTTATTACATGGTTGGCCCGTGCAACATGATCAGATATTGCTGATTTAGTCTGTTCCTTTTCTGATAACTTGCGTTCTGAGCGGGTGTATTTTTTGTTTGTGGCCTTATTGACTTCAGCTTTGTGTTCTGCCATTCTAGTTCCAAACATGCGCGAAGTTTCGCCAACATAAGACTGATCACAACTTTTGCATCCAATTTCGTAGATGCTTTCCTGTTTTCTCCTTGTCTCGTTTATCCTTTGGGTGGACTAAAATGCGTCTAAGAGTTTGGTGGGGTTTCATGGCTGTATCAACCTTATGTTTTTTGAAAATTCTTTGTATCCGCTCTGATAAGCCATTCACATAAGGGATAACCACCATACCTTTGCTTCGCTCTTCAGTGGTCTTACTTTTCTTTGGATTTGGTTTATTGGCGTTTTGGATTTTGTTTTGCATTTGATCTTTCACTTTGTCCATCGTCCATTTCGGGTAGCCACAGTTTTTTAGGGCTGTACGTATATGCTCTTCTTCTTTGATTTTATCACCTGTTTCTGTGACGACAGAGTTCATACGATCAAATAGGGTTCTGATCACTCCCATTTTTTGATGGAGAGGATGCTCTGAACTAAAATCAAGGTACTGATCAGTATGGGTGGGCTTTCTGTAGGGCCTACACAAGCAGTTTTATGGATCCGTCGGGTTTTCTGATTATAAGAGTGTCCAAAAAAGGGATTTTACCCTCTTTCTCTTCTTCGAAAGTGAATTTGATACTGTCTGTTTGATCAATAGTGTTTAAGATGGTCAGTTAAATTTTGCACTTTTACGACCCACTTTTAAAGACTGGAAAAGAGGTTAAACAACACCTGATGAAGTCCTCCGATGCGTAGGACGAAATATTGTAGTGAGTTAAAATTTCACTTGGTTTTGTCAAGCATAATGTCAGTTATTTTATTTAACCAACAAACCTGATGAACTTATTCAACGAAGTTACCAATATAAGTCATGAAAATATGTTGAAATTATGCCAATTAATGTGAAATGATATTACTGTTCTTTTAGTATTGTAAATACCTCATTCCAGTATTGTATTCATTGAACGCAATGCATATGAAACTACCCTTTACTTTTCACCCATTTCACCATAATCCCATCAGCACAACATTTTCAATCAATATAACAAACAAATTATGTTCGTATTATACACTATAGCTTATGAATTATGCAACGTCGGAGCAGGCAAATAATATGTGGGAGTAAATGTGGACGACAAACTGGCAACAGGTACTGTGCAAATATTACAGCTGCTTCTGTCAATAGTAATATCGTTGCAACTTCCGCTAATGGTCAAATGTGATTACACTAGAGGTCATGAAAATGTCAAAAGTGAAACTAAAACAGGGGCGGAAGCGCGTATACGCTTCTCGCCCAAAAAGAGTGATCCAACTTGAGTTTGCCGTGGATCATGCACTTTTAGAAAAAAAAAGTTCCAAGTAGAATCTGAAACGGTTCTATGTAAATTTTAGAATAAGAACTAGAATTAGAAAGTGTTAACTGCAGCCAGAAAGAACTTAGACTGGAGAAAGGTTTTTGGAAAAGGCCAGAAAGAGCCATTTGTGTAAGGAAATGTGCGGACTTTTTGTATTTCACAGCCCCGGTTCAAGCATGGTGGTTTTGAATTGATTTATATGCCTTACGGCGAAGAAAATGCTGCTGTTGGCCTAACCCTTTCTAATTCTAGTTCTTTGTAGACAGTTTCAAAATTTACATACTGGAACTTTTTTCGCAAATTCTCAATTGACTACCAAACTGGTCATGATACTCTGCAAGAGGGCGTATAATATCAGTAACAGTAGATTACGCTGAAATTTGCCATCAGAGGGTGGGAGACCAAATTTCTCAAGGAGCATGTACGTCGTCACCCATCAATCCTGGTGTTGCTTGTGGATCAGTCGCTGTACATGATCGGACCGTGGCGTTGCTTGTGGACGCACATCAGTCGCTGTCGCACGCACAAGAGATTTTCAAACTCACTCTTTGTGCCGCACGACGGCGACTCATGATTATGTTCCCAAAACTTGAAGGAGACCATTGCACATGAAGTTGAAGATGAAGCTCCGTCTGGGTCCAAGAAATCCTCTAGGCTATCGGCATGATCGGTGCTGAAACATAATGCACAAATCGTATAAATATCATAGTTAAATTATTGCTGTATTATGGTGAAAGTTCAAACAATATTCAGAACAGTTTGGTTAATGGGATTGATGACCCGGATTGAAATAGGCTAAACCTTCAGAAGTCAAAAAGTTTTTGGTGTGCACTGGCCCGGGGAGAGAGGGCAATGTCCAACTTATTTGACCGCTGCAAAATGTAAATTAAATAGTTATAAGTTTCATAAAAATAATATCAACTTGATGATTTTATGTGATTTCGGATGACTTGAAATGACCCCTGATGACCTTGAAATCACATTTTCAATGCTATTCGTTTTGACAGTTTTATGACAGCCAACAATCTAAATTAATTTGAACTTGCGCCTTAGTGTTGATAAACTTTGCTCAAGGTCAAATCGAAATCATCTACAGTGATAGTGTCAACAACGAAAATATCATCATCATCCCGATAAAAACGGTCTGATTTGGCCGTTTTAGGCCTAGGGCCTACATCTTTTTGATCAAATGTAGGCCAAGCCTGAATGCCGATTTAATTGTTGTCTTGTATACACACCAATTTCTACTCCTGTGACATTTTTGGGTAAAAAAATCTTTAACAGCGTGACCGTTGCCATGGAAACGGAATAGAACTCGTGGGTTAATACAAATTTGACAAAAAGATTCTCCCAACTGAATCGCGCCGGCCCGTGACCAGGGGGCGGTGGCGTGCGGCTCTCCCCCCCCCCCAATCGCCAAAGGCCCAAAAAGTCCCCCTTATGGCCAAAAAAAGGTGAAAAAATAGGGTTTTTTTATGCCTTTTTGGTCAAAAAGGTCCAAATTTTGAAAAAAAGTCCACTTTTTCAAAATCCGCCCTAGTCCACAAAGGTCCAAATTTTGAAAAAAAAGTCCACTTTTAAAATTAGCTCCCGCCAGTGGCGGCGCCAGGAATTTTTGTCGCGGGGGGGGCATTGGGGGCAAAGTGAATTTCAGGGGGATCAACAAATTTTGCGCAAAAAGTGGTATTTTTCGTAATTTTTGGTTTTTACTGGGGAAAGAGTTCTGACTGGAGGGGACATCCCCCACGTGGTGCCGCCACTGGCTCCCACCCCCACCCAATAAATCCTGCATGGTTACGGGCCGGCCTGATATGATTTGCCATCACAGATATTGGAATGGCGATGGCGCGCATGGCCTCTATGTATTATGTGCCAACTCAAGCGTGCCGACCCAAATGTCGACTTTTTGGGCGTAGTAGGCCTATAGGGCACCACGGCGAGACAGTGACAGATACACGACTTTTCCAGACATCATGTAGGCCTATTAAAAAAAAGTTTATAACCAATAGGACTAGGACATGTAAATCAAGTTAAATATGAACAAAAGATATATGGAACTGATCAGTCTTGAATAGCGCAATCAATATTCTCACCCGGGTTCTCACCGACCGAGCTGCTCGCGATGGCGCACCGGGCCGGGTGACCCGTTGTTTTGAATAGTATATAGTATCATGACTATTGCATGATTGTTTACACATAAATATACTATACTAGGCCCAGCGCCCATTTCAAAACTGTAAAAGCGAAATGAATGATTGGGATACACGTATAACATGAATGACAATACTTTTTTTTTATAAGTCTACCAAAATCATGAAAATACTAATACTAAAATCAAAAGAAAAATCATGTAAATATGTTCTTACGTATTTTCCACGGCAAATATCCATTATATCCATTTATATTTCCAGGCAACTGAAGATACAACCATAGGCCTACATTGGTATTTATTTCCTATACTATAGTACAACAATAATCGACGACGGTTTGTAAGTTACTGGCAATATAACATGCGTCCGTTTTTCATTTTACTCGTATGAAAGACTGAGTTGGAGCTTTATTCCAACAGCATGCATGAATTTTTTTCAAAAATAGTACTCGTGCACCTCGAATTGCACGTTTTACACGTACGCCAATCCAAATATGGTATGGGATTCCCTAATTCTACTTATATGGGCATATCATGACCGTATATGGTCTTCTACCTTTGACCGTATCCGATTTATTAATGCATTAGCCAATAGGAAATCAAGATTATGCGCTTCATTGACAACGTCGTTGCTAGGTATTCCCCAAGTTTTAATTGGATCTTCTATGCTATTTAGTTACACCCTCATTGAAAGTAAAATGCAAGATAATTTGTAAATAATAGTATTTGGCACTCCGTGTCATGACAAAAAGTAACATTTTAAGTTTCAACTTGTCTTTTGTGTAAAAATATGTTACGAATATGAGTGCATACAATTATGTAAACATATTATTGCAATGTTTGGAGAGGAGTAAGTATAGTACTTGTAACAGCAGGTAAATAACGTTTCTACTATCAGGAAATATCTAAAGAAATTCAATAAGGTACCAACTTGTGATCCAACTTTAAGTAAATTATTAAAAAAAGTAAAACAGTCTTTGATGTTATATTCTTTTTTTTATTTTATTAAACCTTGATGCAATATTTCTCTGATTTTTGATTTAATATTCTTGCGTCCCTGAGCTGGTGATGAGCTAGTAATAATACTAGAAACGCTAAAAAAATGGAGGCGACGTAGAAAAAAAATCGGCAGAATTAAGTTTCAAAAATGACTTGTAAACGATAATAAATATGTGCAATTGCTGTCTATGTGTGCTACAATATTGCTCTTGAAGATGATGCACTTACGTTACCCACAGAAACGAGACTTCTATACATGGGATGAGCTCAGGTAAACGTGTGAAAAAGAGAAAGCTTTACCGTCAAAGCATCGCAAGGCTGCAGAATTCGGCGATCTTTTCCTTTTACATATGTTGATGTAGGGACTGCATTATTACTTGCATCCAGGTGGTGGTCGCCGTGCATCCTCTAAATTCAGTAAATTTTCATCGTCAACCGTGTAATTGAATGGGATTACTTTGAAATTTTAAAACGCTTGAGCCTTGAAATATCACAAACAAATAGGCCTATTTTTTCCTATAAAAATGCTGCCACTCGCCGCCTGCTTGCAATTGCATCAACTTGTAGGTATGCCAGGTGAATTCAAATTTGCCATCAAACTGCATCATTTTATATATAAAATTAAAGCCCTTGAGTAAAGAAAGCCAACATTGAAAACCTTTTTGTCATAGCACTTTCCGTAGGCGTAGCGAAGTTACATCTAGTCAAAGATTGACTTTCATCAAAAAGATTCAGCCAGCAAAATTCCCAAAAAAAGCATTTCGGGGGTGTTTCTAGATCTGAGTCTCATGACGATAGCAGCTTTTTTTAATGGAACTGCTATCAAAATCACATACCATGTGCGAGTCTCTCATCACCAAAAAAAATCATATATTTGGGTCAAGTGAAGTATAGACAACATATTTATGTAGGTTTCCTTGAGCAAGCAGTTCTTTTAAATTTCAATGTAAATTTGTATTGCCGGTTTAGGCCATTTTGGCTGACTAGCAAATGTGTTAACTGACGTTTCCCTCTCATACCATTAAGGCTAACAGTTGCCAAACACTTTGGTGGGCACGGCTTCGAGGAATGAGGGAAATTATGGGGTTAAATTACAAGGTTAAGTGAAATTCAAATTGAAAACAGCTATTCGCGATATTCGCACTCTATACTTTAGCCTAGCCCTAGGTAGGCATGTTCACAAAATTTTCAAGTAGGATATTTCACATGGAAATTATTTTGTTTAAAAAGGTGATTATTTAACTTAAAAAATGAGGGGTCAACCATGTCTGTAGGTCAAAAATTAGCGAAGTTATGGGCAAATGTCTGTTTTTAAAAAAATCCATGTAATGCATCATTTTTCACCACGGCGATCCATTTTACCAGGCCCTCGAAATCCATGATGTAACGCCGCCGCTACTGCTCCCAGAAAAAAAAAAATTGGAGGTCACAAAAAAAAAAAAGTTTTTTTGAAATGTTTTCCTACCCACTCACAAACCTTACTGCATGTATTCAAACCACCCAAGACCAACTAACCTTTAACATAACCCAAAACCCTTGGCCTTACCCCCAAAAGGGAATTAGGGTAGAAATTGATTTCACCTGAAAATGACAGAAAATCTGCCCTGTATTTAATGTTTTTAAATGCATTGCATGAATGTGTTTATAACGTTTTAATTAATTTAAATTTGCCTCATTTCAATTTTCATGGAAATTGTTATTTTTATTGCTAACAAAATAAAAGAGAAACCTTTCACATAATTTTGGAAATTTGAAAAAATTTCTAAAATTCTGGAAATACAAAACAATTACATTTAAGTGCAAAAGCTTTTTTCTTCTGGGTAAGAACTTTTTTCTTACATGCAACAGCTTTTTTATTGCATGGTAGAAATTTAATAAATAGGTCATCATATACAAAATGCATGCATGGACCTATTTATCAAATTTCTAACCTGCAAGAAAAAGGCTGTTGCATGCAAGAAAAAAATTCTTACCCAGAAGAAAAAAGGTTATGCACAAATGCATTTTTGTATTTTCAGAATTTTAGATTTTCCCCATAAAATGTAGCGTATTTTACACATTACTCTTATCATACAATGCATTCTTCATGCACATTAGTACCCCCCGCACGAGGGCCCCCTCCCACATACCCGAAGAGGGGGTGTCAAAAATTTTATGAATCATTGTTTTATATTGTGCATTATATATATCAATTTCAGCCATGTAGGCCATGTTATTAGGCAAAGAAAAAACTTTGAAGAATGCCTCTCATGTACAAAAGTATAGGAAACTGAACATTTAAAACCACTTTTTTAGGATGAAGGAAGCATTTTTTCAACAACGTCTGAAACAGGCCAAGAATTACTGTAACATAGATATATGCATTTTTTATGTCACAAATGGCCTCTTTTGGGGTGCTAAATCTGCTCAAATCGCCTGGGCTCGACTGCCCCCTCGACCCCCGCAGGGGCTCTGCCTCCTCGACCAACATGGATAATATTTCAGAGGGTTTTTTTTATCAAAGCTCACTCTCGTGCCTGATTTCTTACTTTAAAAAGTCTAAAATCCATGAGCTTTTTAGGCTTTTTGAGCCCCTGGACCCCAACCATTAAGGGCGAGCGACAAGGCGCTTGCAAATTTCACAGAAAATTTTAAGCAACATAGTTCCCAGATAGGAAATATTTTTCCTATGCCCTGCATTTTACACAAAGGCGATTTTATTTTATGAAATCTAACTTTCACTGCATGCTGACTTCTGTATCAAGGATAAAGTACCAGCACATTTTAGACTACGTCGTCAAGTTTCTGGTGTCCAAATTTCAAATTTTTGTATTTCCCTTTTTGGATTGAATGTCGCCCTCTATAATAAGGAATGTGGACATGTCTACCCTAGGGCCAGGCAAAATAATCTATATATGATCTAATTCTTGATTATGAGAGGTCGTACAGGCTTCTGGTTCTGGTTTAGTTACTCCAACAAAGCAGGATCCGCAAAAGCTGCAGGCCATCAACGTCAGAGAAGGTGACCTGAAGTTAACTTGAGATGGAGTCGGTGTCGTCAAAAAGGTCGCGGAACCTTGATTTAAAGATTTTTGAAATTGGGGCGTCGAAGATGTGGTGAGGTAGATCATTTCAGTGCTTTACGGTCCAAGGAAAAAAACTGTCTGAGTAGATGGTCGTTCTGGTTCTCTGTTGTTCGTTCTGGTTCTCTGTTGTTGAAATGAAGAAGGATGGGTGCGACTACCTGTTGGAGTCAGTGACAGTACATACTTTCCGTGGAACAACACAACTGGCTTTACCCAAGACAGTGATTGGTCAATTTTCAAAAGCCAGGCATGCCAGGTGTCATGCTCTGTATTAGCATGTGGTCTTTCAACTTTTTTTTGCGCAGTACGCTTTACGCAAATACATGTACGGTACGTGAATAACTTTGCGTACCGTACCCAAGCAAGTTGGCTCTTAATCCTCTCATGATCGAGAATTAAATATTTTGCCTATAGGAAGTTTTTCCCTTAAAAAACAAGTTAAAAATAATCGTAAAAGTAAAACATATCTTCATTAAAGTCAGTTTCACTTCCGTCAAATGAAACTTAGATTTTCAGATGAGTGGAAAGAGGTAAAGAATTTGTGAAATGGGTGAAATTTCTCAGAAAAATACACTACAGCATGTTTTTTTGAAAAATTCGCCATCTTGAATATACAGAATTGTGTCGTGCACAAACTGTCAAACACGCTTGAAAATAAACAACAAGCAAGCGTAAATTGCTGTCAATGATGTCAAGTGCTCAGGCTACGCGAAGGTTTCAGAGGTCCCCTGAATGTGAAAACATTTCCAACTTATTAAAAGGTTTTTTTTAATATCTCAAAAACAGTTTTGATGGAGTTAGGCCCTTCTGCCACTCAGGTATTCAATTGTTCTTTGCAAGTGATGTAATTTAATCTCATTCCGTTTTACCTTTTTTTTTTCCATTGCAGCTGTTTGTCAAGGGCACTTGGGGTAAGTTTACAGATAAACAAATGTTACAGGCCAATAGTACGAAACAATTGGGCCATTAGTCCGAAATTTGAAAACCCGAAAACGTAGTTATAAATCCTTACCCTAAACCTAACCCTAACATAAGTAGTAATTGACCCTATGCTAAACATAACCCTGGGCCTGACTCTAATCCTAACTCTGAAACTAACCCTATCACTGCCCAATTGCTAACCCTATAAACCTTTGGTCGGTATGCATAAAAGAAAGTTAGACCAGGTCTAATGTAAAACCTGGTCTAATTATGGAGGTTAGACTTGGGATCAAGGTTTTACTCGTCTCTTTTCCTCCTTTACTCCTAGCAAAGTCCAAAAGTTTAACTGCAGCCATATTAAATTAAGGGGTGGGCTATGAACCTTTTGGACAGTATTTATTGTGGGACATTAGAGCACATCAGACATATAGAATTGCATTCTGAATATGAAGAATGTCCTTCTGAATCTGATATCAAATAATTTATTTTTTTTGAAATTTGCAATGTAATACACATTTTATGGCAAATGATTAAAAATTGATATTTTTGATATTTAACAGCACTCGAAGTAAACTTTATAAATATGATGATTTAGCCAACGATCAATTGAAAATTTTGACCTTTTGTATTGAAGATATGGATTTTTTCCCCAAAACACTAAAATAAATTAGGTCTTTTGGGGAAAAAATCCATATCTTCAATATGAAAGGTCAAAATTTTCAATTGACCGTCGGCTTTTCCTCCCAGCTACATACACTAAAAGAATATATTCATTAGATTTATAAAATTTACTTCGAGGACTGTTATATATCAAAAATGTGAAAAATATCAAATTTTAATAATTTGTCATAAAATTTGGGAGTAACTACAGAATACCCCGCTCAGGGTGCCTAACCCTAACCCTAAGCCTAACCCTAACGCTGTGTTGGGAGGTGAGGTGGGTATTTGCCAAAATTTGTATTATATTGAATTTCAAAAAATGAAAATTATATTTGATATCAGAAAGACATTCTTCGTATTCAGAATGCAATTCGATACTGTAGAAATGCTCAAAGCTAAAGTTAGACCTGGTCTAACTTGTTTTGTTTATACGAACCAAAATGTCCTAAACCCTAACTTAATCTTTTGCAGACTAATGGGATGAATGCAGGGATGTTAAAAAAAAACCGTACATTCATGGAACTTTGAAAAAGGGGGAGCAAAGGCATGAGCATATCTAGGGCAAAGGAATATTTATTCATCATTGAATTGAATTCATATTCATTATCATGTATTTACTAATTGACTGGCTGTTTTTTCTCGCAATAAAAAACAATTCTCACTATGTATACAGCCTATTATATTCAAAATTATGTTTCTTACTCACCAAATTGCCAGCATTTTCATACCAAATGAAATCAATGTTTCCGTTTTTGCCAAATTGTCTATGTTGGCACCAAACAACATTTATATGTTCTCATAACAGTCACACAATATAAAGTGGAATGTCTTTTGTTCAATTGCATTAGTTTGTGAGCTGTATCTGTGATTAGGGAGGGATGTGTTTTTTGTCAATGTAAAAAATTATCATTGTTAGTAGTTTGGTCTTTTCTAAAGTGCTTGAGGAAAACAAGGTGACCCTTTTTCTCAAATGTGAGATTCTGAGGGATAGAGTACCACAAAAGGACTTGAAAGTAATGGTTTATCTCTGATAACTTTTCAAGTTTTCATAAAGCATACCAAAGTCTTAAATATTTTGAAAATCAATTTTCAAAATTCCAGAAATTGATGTGGAAGGGAACGAGAAACAAAAAGTTCATTTTATACAGCCATATTATTGTTGGCTCCTATACATTTTGAAGAGTGCTGTGTGTATACACACAATAAAATGTTTGTTATTCATGTTCACGTGCACATGCCAGGGCATAGTGCGTGAAATATTGAAGTGAAGTAATGCATGTAGAAATTTGCATCACATAGATTTAATTTGAAACTGTAAATTGAACCCTGTCAGTGTTATAAATAATAGCAAAATACATAAGCCACAATTTTCAAGGACCATGCCAATTTGAGCCCCCAGACAATATCAGGGATTCTGCTGATTCAGTAAATTTAGTGTAATGTTTTGTATGTTGATTTTTTACATGAAAATCTACTTTGTATTTGTTTTTTCCAGTTCCAGCCAGACACAATCCAAAAATGCATCCCAGATGAGATCACAGAAACAGAGGAGGGTATCAGTTTTAAGGTACAGTCAAAAAGAGATAAAAACCAAAAAACACAATCTGGGCCTATATATCACTCCCGGATACCACTGCCTGGTTTAAAATATTATGTATACACCACTAAAGGGTTCCCAAGTACAGCATTGATTTCCCCACGTTCATACTATTAAGAGAGGGCTTCCTTTTACTGTTAAAAGTAAATTGGAGTATCCCGCTTTGTCCACAAAATGCTCCCATTCATGTGAAGAAACGGGAGTGAACGCTCATAACAAATCCAGGTACCGGTACTCACAATTAGTAGTGACATTTCGCAACCTTACTAGCTGGTTGCTTCTTCTTCAGCAGAGACATGTACAGCAAGTGCTATATTGGATACGGCTTGGTCAAGAAGAAGCAACCAGCTAGTTAGGTTGCGAAACGTCACTCTAATTGTGAGTACCTGGATTTGTTATGAGAACTCTAGTAATAATTTATATAGACAATCCTGATGATTCTCTTTAATGGAGTAAATTAAGAGAGCCCTCTCATGTTATGTATCATAGTTTGAAAAATAATGGTTTAAGTTTAATACAGTGCCCTCTTTAGCTAGTTCTTTGAGCATAGTAAACCTACAAAATACAATGGTTGGAGCCCTATTGATAACTGCACTGTGTATTTAAGAAAGAAAAATGCCAAAAAACAATTAAAAACCAGGTAACAGAGTAGTCTATATAGACAAGGGTTACTAAAGTCTGCACAAAAAGAAACTCAGCTGTTATAAACACGCCTATAGCTTCGGAACTAATAATTGTTTTCACATTATTTCAACATAAAAAGAAGGATGGTTTATTTACGCGCACTTTGATACCTAATTTGTCCAATTTTGTTCAATATTAACAATGCAGCAGTGTTTGGGAAGAAAAATAGCCGAATATAAAAGTTGTAGCTATTTGTATTGATTTTGAAGTGAGCATGAAGATAATGGCGGGCTTTACGTGCTACCGTGCTGGCATAATAACCATTGATCGCTGTAAACTGCAACTTTTAAAATCGGGTATTTTTCTTTCAAAACACTACTTTGTTGTTAATATTGAACAACATTTGACAAATGTGGTATCAAAATTCGTGTAAATAATTCATCCTTCCCTCTATGTTAAAATATTGTGAAAACAATTATTAGTTCTGAAGCTATAGTCATGTTTATAACAGCTGAGTTTCTTTTTGTGCAGACTTTAGTTATAGGTTAATATAGACCACACATCAGTTTTTTGAAGAGCATTGTGAAAAATCTAAACATTTTGCCTCAGGAACCGAGAAATATCTGAGATCCAAAGCAAAGCGTTTCGATTTTGAACTGTGTTGAGTTTTTGGATGTGGAGTGTCCTTGGACCTAGAGGTAAATGCTAGGATCATTCTTGCTTGAAAAATAAAATAAAATAAAAATGGATACAAATCACATGCATTTTGAAATCATTAACAGACTATGACATGAACACAAATTATAACTTTACATATTGAAAACACAAAAATATTATATTTTTGTAATCATGTATAATTCTAGCATGTACAATGTATACCTTATAAATTAATTTTTTTCTTTTTTTTTAATTTCTGAAATTTTTTCAAGAAATTGGGGGTATGACTTTACTCAAAGGTGAATCTATATATTATACTCGCGTCAGTACGATATAGCCAGATAAGACCAAATATCTTTATTTGATATTTTTGCAGGGATGTGAGAGTTCCTCTTTTCAGCTGATTTCCTCTTTTTTTGTTGCCAAAATATACCCGTTTTTCGTTTATTTTCAGCCCATATTTGGCGTTTTTACCCTGATTTTACGCTGTTTTTAGTGATTTTCCTTGTTTTTGGTCTGTGGCCTCTCACATCCCTGTTTTTGGTTTCAAACTATAAGAAAACTGATTTAAATATATCAATGGCAAGAGAGCCTTTCAAATGGCTTTGACATGTCTACAATCCATGAGCTTCCAGGGGCAGCTAAGGTGGCCCGATTCACTCGCTGCTCAGGCATTGTTACTGGCTGTTTTAGTTTTCAGGTTTTTTGGCAATAAAGTGAGTGGCATCTATGTGTAATACACAAGATATTATGGTTGGGTATGGTGGCAATGGTAAGAATATAGCCAGTAAGCTGTGCAAAGGTCTCTTGAGTGCAGTTACAATTTCGGTACCAGTTCATTTCTTTATATTTATTTCGGAAAACACTGTTTTCATGCAAAGAAAAAGTTAAACAAATAATTTTTCCAAAATGTGAAAGCATTATAAAATCAGGCTGTGTAAAAACTGTGCTATAGTTAGTTTCACAAATCTTTCTTTCCGTGGATTGAACTAAATGCATCTATTTTTCCCTTTTAAAAGTTAATATGAAGTTATATTTTTTTTCACAGATTGTTCAGAAGTTGATCGACCTCAAGTATTTCAATGATGCTTTGGATGTGTCCATTAATATGCATTCAGCCGATTACAACATCAATTCTATACTCAAAAGTCTGAAACTTCTTAACCATAGGCTACTTAGGTAAGTCAAATTTTTTTAACAACATATGCACTGAAAAGAATTGCTATGAAACCAAACAATTTTGTGATCAGCAGATATTGCCAGTATGTCCTTGTGCTGTAAGGCCAAAAAAAAAAAAAAGGTTTGTCTCAAAGCTCGCACGCGCATTTGTAAAATCATGAGATTTGGAAAAAAAACAAAATAAATGCAGAATTTTTTTTTATTTCAAAATTTTTTATTTTTTTTACTTTTTCCAGAAAAATTTGGCGAAAATCTGATTTTTTTTTCTCCAAATACCATGAAAAAGTCGGGAATAATAATATGAAAAAAAAATTGCATTTCGCATTTGTTTTCAAACAACTTGTGAGCTTTGAGACAAACCATTATCTTTTTTTGGCCTAATTGGATATTCACAATCTTATCACAGGAATGATCTACACCAAGTCAGTGAGCCGATTGTACTGTATTACCTCTGCTGTTGATGAAATGGGACGCTTTATAAATGAAAGCCCATTTTGTGTGTATGTTGACTCATGCAG
Organism: Amphiura filiformis; assembly: GCF_039555335.1. Lineage (NCBI taxonomy): Eukaryota > Metazoa > Echinodermata > Ophiuroidea > Amphilepidida > Amphiuridae > Amphiura > Amphiura filiformis. Next base: position 39,938,832 of record NC_092640.1, on the reverse strand, counting down.
CTGTAATGATGTCAAAAGATATCCAACAATTAAATGCTAATAATTAAAAACTGTTATACTGAAGCAAATTAAAGCACAAATAAATTATATCTAGAGTTATTTAATATGAAAACATAGGTAATGTACCGGTACACTAACAGATGCAGACACACAGATGCTGCAGTCCCAAGAAAGACACAAGAAATGGGCTATATATGACACAATCTGATCCAATCAGACCAGAGTTGGCAATAATGAATTAAGATAGAACATGGACTGTTGAATTTTATTTTCTACAATCCATGGATAGAAGCAAAATATATATGAAAAACATTTGAAAATTAATGCATAAAAAATATCTTTGCACCCAAGTATGTCAACGTCAGTAAACTTATATTGTCTGTCCAAATAACTTAGACAACCGGTTTTTAGGATATGTTTCGAAAAGTTTTCACTTTGGCAAAAAGTCATGAAAGAAAAGTTGCTAAACACAGTTAGACCTAACAGAAATTATTAGTAAAGCGATGAAAACATATTCTTCCTTGTCTACTTTTATTCAATTTTGACCGATTTACAGCAAGATATCTGTGTCCAGCCGAATATTCCTAATGACTTGAAACTTTTGATGGGATAATCTATTTACAGTAAGGGGTGTTTGAACATTGTAATCATGCATATTGATCATTGATTCCACCCTTTTTTCTTTAATCCTTTTACTAATTCACAATAATGGCGGTCTACTCAAATGCATTCAACAAAAGCATGTTTGCAATCTACCGCAAGAGGTCGTCTCACACGCATAACAAATACACTACGATCAAATAGGTTGATGACAATATTTGATTGAATGGACTGCACTGTGCCATGATTTCGGTAAAGGACACCGGTTCAAATCCTTTCTTTGGAGCCAATCAATAATTTCATGCACAACCTCTATAACTCAAAAGATGTCACAGTTGGTGCATTATAACAAATGATAGGGCAAGTTACTATGCGTCTGGAGTGTATTGTGAATTATACTCCTCACCAATAACATCAGAACATTCATAGGGCATATAATTTGTATTTTCTTAGAATTGGGCCAAGCCAAAAGCATGCACAGAAGAAGATTCAAATACCGCGCCGAATTGTCGTAATTGGTTGAGGGACAGCTGGGATCACTGAGTTAATACACTAAGAATAAATATGCCAATCAGAAACACTGTCTACATTTTATGAACTGAATTATATTTTTCATTTTTATAAAATGTTTTTGGTGAGGAGTATAATTGATTTACTATTCATCCATTCACTATCCAAAATCACCATACCTACAAATCTGTATAATGAGACCTTCCAAAATAATGTTACCCAACTTCTACCGGATTATTTTTAAAGTGTTGAGAAAAACCTTCCAATTTCAATAGAATTTCTGGTAAACTCTCACTCAATGCTTTGGAAACACAAAAATCCTGTTAGGTCTCGCGAATGTTAACACTTTTTTTCATGACTTTCTTTGTAAGTGGATATTTTTTCAAATAAGTAATAAAAACTGGGTGTCTAAGTTAATTGGACAGACAATAGTACTGAGCAAGTTAATAATAATATAGGGATTACTCAATTTGCAAAATGACCTACTTTGGTCTGATGAGTGAATCAGATCATAACATATAATTATTCATATTTCTGTGCATTTTGAAATGCATTTTGTTATTTGTTGTTTATCAACAGTTTTGCTGAATTACATGATGTGCGTGTAGCATTCCAAGTTTACGAGGCTGGTGACATGAGGGGCATGATGATAGACCAGCACATTCTGATAAGGACACTGAAGGTAGGTTGTAAATGTAATAAATATATACCATTTTTCACCCTGATGTGACATTGATGTCAACGCGTTGAGGAAGTTTTTTTGCGCATGCATCTATGCAGCATCTCTAAGCGAGCGTGTGTGTTTTGAATGTTGGCGATTTGAAGCTGCGCCCAATGAAATTGCGCACTGACATCACTGCCGTCACTGGCAAAATATGGTATAACCAAGTTTATAGAAATTAAAGCTGGTGACATGGGAGGCATGATGCAGACCAGCGCATTCTCAAAAAATGTTACCATATCTTACAAGCATGAGCCCAGTTTTTAAAAGTGAAAATTTAAAAACCGTCCGTTTAAAGGTTGTATCAGATTTGTTCATGCTTTCAGTTGATCATAAAATGCTTGTCCCAAATGTGATTGTATTCTGGATTGCAAGCATTCACATAACACAGTTGTACATGGAATCACGTGTGAAGTCTAATTGAGGACACCTTGCATTTGATAAAAGTTATACAATGTAATCCTGGGTGTCATTACCAGGGGGGAAATCAGAATCATGGAAAGTATCAAGATTGTATATATATAAATCTGAAAAAGATAAGAAAAGAAATTGGGCAAAAGAAGAAAAACATGGAATAAGAGGAAGAAATTGATGTTAATGATCTGTCTCAAAACTGTATGTAACAGTGGCGTACCGTGGCCGCCCCAAACTCGGGGGGCTGAAGAAGAAACAATTTTGCCGCCCCTTCCTTAACAGCCCGAAAAGGTTGACCTAATTTTTTTCACGGTCGTTTGAAAAAGTGAAGAGAAAGAAAAAAAAAAAGGATTTTAGGCGCTAGCGCCCTAAAAGCAACCTTTTTTCAAATTTTTTTTATGCTTTTTCAATTTTGTCCGCCCTTTTTTATTTACTAATAAGATTTGCCGCCTTCGTTTTTGCCGCCCCTGTTTTTGCCGCCCCTTCTTCTTCCGCCGCCCCTTCGTTTTTGCCGCCCCCTACTTTGACCCGGGGCTGGCGCTCAAAGCCCCCCCAAAATACGGCGCATGTGTAGCAGGTTTCATTTGAGGGTTGAAAACGTGAAATAGCGTCTGCCCGGATACAGTCAGATTTTCTTCAGATGAAGAGATCTTATATGTCTTGTATAAAAATGTTTGATACAACACTTCATATAAAATATATATTATGTATTTGGAGTAGTGTAGTTTAAGTGACCAAGTAGTAGGTTTTTGCCGTTTCTGGGACATTTACTGTCATTTCCCGTATAAAATCTCCCTCAACCATCAAATACACAGTAAAATCACAAAAACCTGTGTAACTGCCGTGTAAATCGACTCAACCACCAAATACACAGTAAAATCACAAAAACCTGTCTTTCCCGTGTAAATCGACTCAACCACCAAATACACAGTAAAATCACAGAAATGCTGTGTACACAGGATTACACAGAAAAACATCCTTGCATTTTTAATTCACCCCAATCCAAATTACACAAAAAAATTCCCCCTGCATTTCAACTTATCCAAAAAAAAAATGCAGGGGAAAAAATTCCCTGCATCTCAAAATTCAAAAATCCTCAAAAAAAAATTAAAATAATTTTTGGAAAAATTATTTTAATTTTTTTCCGATTAATAAAAAATAATTTTTAGTTTAAGAAAATCCCAATTAATAAAAAAACAAAATGGAAAAATTACAAACGTTGGCTGGGATTACAAAATTCATGGATGAAAACGTTCATCGGTCACCGGAGTCACTTAGCCAGGGGTTATGGTGCCCTGTAAAGAATGATAATGATGAAACAGTTTACGTCTTATCAAAGATAGATAAAGTCTGTAAAGAATTGGGAGCTACCAAATTTGACATTATGATGATAGGCGCTGCATCAGGCGGACGCGAAGACATGGTCAAACTCTTCAGAGACTTGGGCGCCACCGATTTTGACGGAGCGATGGCAGGCGCGGCATTTAACGGCTGCGAAAACATCGTCGTACTCTGCAAGGAATGGGGTGCTACCGATTACGACCAGGCGATGTTCTGCGCCGCATACTGCGGGCACGAAAACATCGTCAAGCTCTGTATAGAGTTCGGTGCCACCGATCCTGACGGTGCGATGAGGTGTGCCGCATACGGTGGATGCGAAAATACCGTCAGACTCTGCAGAGAACTCGGCGCTACCGATCTTGACGGCGCGATAGAAAGTGCAGCGTTGAGTGGACGCGAAAACATAGTCAGACTCTGCAAAGAATGGAGCACTACCAATTTTTGACAACGTCCTGTATTATCAAAAATTTTTTGATTTTTACTTTTAATATATTATTTCACAAAAATTATCCACAAGACCAAATTTGTCTTGATAATTTTTTAACACAGTCATATCTTTTTTTTCAATCGGTGGTTCGTTCGTAACAAACTCAAGAGTCTTTTTCAAAACCTTGAACTCCTCTGTCCTTTCAGGAAAAATCCAAGGTGGTCTTAAACACAATCTCATCCTGTATCTATCCTTATACCACCCAATGTAACACATCAAAAGGTTGATTGCCTGGATTCTTACTTTGTTTCCGTTGTAACCGCTAGCAGCAACAAACAGGTTTCCGAGACTAGTACCATTCCACATATAAAAATCTCCTTTGGACGAGTCTTCTAGTTTTTGGAATATTTCATCATCAGCGAGCTCAAAATAAATCGAATCTGCCATTTTTATTAAAATAAAGATGATCGTAGCATTTGGATTCTCACGAAGCGCTCTTTTGGATTCTCCCGAGAGAAGAATTAGGATGGAAGCCAGACGTATGACAGAAATTTTGAAAGCCTACAACGATGCTAAAAAGAAAAAAAAAGAAAAAAAAAAAAAAACCTCTTGTGATTATTAATCACAAGAGGTTTTTGTTGTAGTTTACACACCCAGTTTAAAATGGTTGTAATCAAGTAGGTTACTACAAATGCGGCGTATCCAGTAACTAAAGGATCCCGTCCAGCACAAAATTCCCACGGTTCTCTAGGTGCGTAGTCTTTGTATCTACCTTCAGCTTTTACTAACCCGTTTTTGTACCAACACATCATGTACGTGGGATAATTGTCATCAAACACCATCTCAGCCTTCATTTTTGTTTTTCCTCGTCATAGTACCATCTCCAAACGCCGCATGGTTTTCCTTCATCATCCCACATTTCTTTCCGATACTTTTCGTACGCTTTCAAGTTCTCAACCCAGTTAACATCCGTTAGATCCGGAAGATCCATTTTATTTAACACAAAAAGTTTTTTTGCCATAGTTTACCACTTCCATTTTATAAAGGATGTAACGCCGTAGGTTGCTATAAATGCAAGGTATCCAACACCCAATGAGTCCATCACATCCCAAGATTTCCACCATTTTTTAGGTACATCGCAGTAGTATGTTCCTATAAATCCGTTTTGTGAAAAACTGTCATCCGCGAGGATGATTGCCAACAAACTCCAACTCAGCCTTTATTTTTGTTTTTTCCTCGTTGTAGTACCACCTCCAGGTGCCGTATGGTTTTCCTTTATTATCCCACATTTCTTTTCGATGCTCTCCGTACGCTTTCAAGTTCTCAACCAAGTTGGAATCCGTTAAAATTGGAAAATCACCCATTTCTTTTTTATTTATACAAAACAAGTTTGATTTCTAATTTTTTATTTTCTACGGCTTCAGAGTATCTCGGAGGCTCTCCAGGGCTTCTTTTTTTCCCCTTTTTAATCCAGCCTGTTCTGCCTCTGTGCGAATTTTACGTTCTCTATCAGCCGTAAGTTCAATTAGATCCGCTCTGGTTCTGTGCTTGATTCCAGCCTTGTGACCTCTGTAGTTTTCCAACTCTCGCCGAATGTGGTGGAAGTCTTCGTTGCTGACCCGTCCGTCTTCGAGGGCTTTGGACACCAGATCATTTACCGATTCAAACTGGACTCAGCCGTTCGTTTTTACGCTTTCGTGCTTTTCCAATTTTTTCATGGTAGCCTTTCCAAGAGCTACGCATGCCGTGCTAACTAGACCACCAGCGATGGCGATTCCACCGAGTGGAATGCTCACGATCGCGCCACTCCCACTGGCCAGCGTCCCCACAGCCCCTGTTCCAGATCCGACCGCGATGAGCCCGGAAACTTGAGCCGTGTTGTAGAACATGTTCCACGCTGCCTTGTATTTTCTCCTCAATTTTTCCCTCTCGTTAACCTCGTTGTCCAAGAAATTCCTAATCTCTTCGATATTTTTAGTCGGAATTCAACTCCTCGATCTTCGCTTTCCTGAGGAAGATCGGGATAAAGTGGCGATGCGTTAGGTTTCTTCATGCTTATTTATTTATATCACGTTAGTCCAGCAAAACTTCGTGCTCTGTAAAATTCGAGATGTGATTTTCAACGAAATGCTGTATGATTTCTTGCTTGGTTAAATTTTTTTCGTAGAAGCTAAGTATTCCCAGTTGCTCAAAATTCATGTTGATTCCAAGGAGACTTACCAGGGCTTGAGTTTTGTAGACATTTGCTGAAACCCCGTTGATCCAAAAGCAAAGCTTATTTTCAACGTACTCGATCGAGACATGATGCATAATCGTAGTGTCCGTTTGAACGGATGTGGAAAAGAGGGTTTGCCGCTTCGTTATTTAGCACTTTGAACGATATCGAGTCGTCGGTCCAAGTAATATTTAGGTACATGAAGAACTTCACATTAGACTGAACCGTCAAAGAACCCGCGCTTGCTGGGGCGTTCGGCGGGTTCACTCCCGATTTTACCGAAAAAGAGAGGTTCCAAGGCTGAGCAATAAAATGTGGGTTGTTGAAGAAAATTTCTAAAGGTCTAGTGAGTCGCATGGGGTCAAATCTTTTCGGGATTCGCAAATTAAAGTAAACCCAGCAGTGATACCAATTTGCATAGGCCTAGCGTTGAAAGTGTTGTTCATTCCGTTTTTAGTTTCGATCAACTTGTCTCTCTCCAAGTCAATGTTTTTTTGGCTCGGATGGAAACATAGTGCGTTCCGTCTTCGTTCATCCATACCATGAATCTCCCCAAAACATGCAAGCTGGTATCGTGCTCGTGTCCAATTTGCTGGTCTCACGTACTCTTCGTCACAGCGCCCTCGTTGTCCGTGGGAGTTCGAGACCCGTGACTCTATTGCCGCTCATAGCGAAGTTCGCGGTCATCGAGTCGCCATCCTTCAAACTTTTCTGTCGTTTAACCATGAGGTTAGGCTGGTCACGGAACCCATAGTAGCTGCATCTTGAGGGTCGGTTGGATTCATCAACCCAGTTATTTTTTTTCCTCCCATGTTAATCCTTCCGGTCATTCGCGCTCCAGTTTTTTTGTCGTACGCGGAAAGATCTACATCTTCGCCAGCTATTGACGTTGATTTTTTTTTGATCGTTGGTCCCCAGATAGACATTCTTTCTTTTATTTTATCGGATTTCAAATTCCAAATCCAGCGGTTGATCGTGATTATCGAGCTTTCTCGAAGAATTTTTCCATTCTACTTTGAAGTTGAAGTCGAGCTCGTGGATGGTTCCGTTTTGCAGTTTTTGAAACTCGGCTTTTCGTGAGGTCGAAACGAAGTATTCCCCGAACGCGGCGTTTGTGAGATCGAAGGACCCAAGAACCTGACCTCCTGCAGAACGTCGTCGTTGTCTCACGAGATTGTCCGTGGTTGACAGCTGATTCAGGTATACGAGAATTCTTCGAGGTAAAAATTCTATCGCCCGATCTCCGTGTATTCACCATCTGCTAGCCACCCTTCGTCGTCCAATCCGAACATTTCTAACGCGGTCCGAAACCAAATCTGATACTGCTCGTGAATTCTCATGTTGAGTTTTCCATCGCGGTTGTCGACTTCGAATTCGAAACCGTCGATTTGACTCGTGAATTCTTTCGCGAGCAGGTCAAAATCATACAGCCCGGGCTTATTTTTATCGCTTTTCAGGTCCCTGCCCTCCTTGAGTGTACCTCCATTCAAGTTCTTCTTGACGTTGAACCAACCTACTCGACCGAGATCCTTTTGATTCCAATTTTTAAGTTTTTGCCGTTATTATCTATACTTTGCAACGGACGATAAGGTTTTCCTTTGCCGGTGCCGGTAATTGTAACAAACATTTTTCTTTTATCTTTCAATAAAATGAGAACCGGAGGAGTATTCGAACCGACGCACGGTTTCAGTCTCGTGAATCAAGAAATTCAAGTCAGCAAAAAAGGAACATTTTACGTAAGATTTCCCAGTTTGTGGCAAAAGTACAAACTTCCGAGAGTCACGGACAAAACCGTGTACGATGACTGGCTCTCCAACCAGATACAATTTTGGCAAAACCAGCTGAACTTCGCGGTCTGGTGCGCCACGCCAGGATGCGGGTGTCCAAAGAACTTCTTAGTCACAAAGATCCGATGATTCGATCCGTGTTCAGATTTCACGCATAGTATCAGATCAGAAGAATCCTGTCGGAAATGTCCTGTCCACTACCCTCGGAGGAATCCTTCAATCCTCTGAACAACGGGATCGACACCTACGCTCACGAAAGAATTTGCAACGAATTCGGAGTGTCCGCGAGAGCTAATTGGAGACAAAAGTTCGATCTTTCCAACGGAATGGGCAGTTACTTCTTCAACAAACAATTTTACGACTGGAAATTCGTGACCACCAAAAAATGGTCAAGCTTACCAACGGAGGAAACTACAGTCAGTCGATGGACTGGAAAGTTCACTTTGACGCGGACAGCTTCGGAGGCGTGGACAATCAGACTGACAAGATTCTATACATTGAACAGCTGTTCGATCACGATCCGGATATAACCGACAGATCCATTCGGAAAGGAGATGCCATGGCTGCTATCGGCAGTTTTGGCAGACACTTGGAACGAGGGTTTCACACGCGCGGGAGTTTCGAGAATCAACGACTCCGCCAGGACTTACACGTGGGCAATTCTTGGATCCCAAGCTCAAGCCAGATCCGACATCCTGCGTTCGGCAAGGCGCTCGACGCTCAGAAACAATTTCTAGCAACGCCGAGGATGCGATCAACTCGGTCGTGGATCTTCCGGACTCGATCGACAGATACCAAAAACTCTTCAGTACGCTCAAAGCAAATTGGATTTTGTCGTGGGTCACGGACTTTACTTGCACCCGAGCAACATGGAAATCTCGTGGGATCCGTGAACGGATACAACAATTTCATCCAAATCGCCACGGATGACATGCAGATAGGGCTAAACTCAGACGTAAACACCGACTCTCGACCGAATGTTGAAGACAGTGCTCCTGAGGAAAGTCCGTTGTTTTTAGAGGAGGTTGAAAGTTCACCCTTGACTGAAAGTCCACCCTTGACTGAAGAGCCTCTAATGCATGATGAGAAAAAGCTTTCTCTATTTTTGGCAGCCGCTGCAATTTTCTTATTTTTCTGGGTTTAAAAAAATAAGTTGGACACACACAAAAAAGTCTTCTCACTAAATTCTAGTGAGAAGATTTTTTTTAGTTCTTTTTTGACAAATTCCATAACTGTAGTGTACAACAAAATTCCAACACCCAAAGCTAATGTCCATATGTGATCAGCTAGAAATCCAGCAACAGACCCCGCAGCTTTGAGACAGAAATTCACAACAGCCCCGATGATCCCTGGAAGTGCGATCAAAGCTTTGTCTCCGAGTTTCAAAAGGAGATTGGCTATTTTCTTGAGCTGATCCTTAATCCAATCGGTCCAAGTTTTAGGCTTTGGTGGGGGTTCGGTCCTGGTGATGGTCCAGGTTCAGGACCTGGGTCTGGTTTAGGAGGACCTGGTTTTGGTTCTGGAGGCTTCAAGCGTAATCGCTGAGACTCATGGATTTGGTGGCTAACAGAATACCCTCGACGACGGTTGCTATCGTCATTCCGATGGCTGTGAGCAGCGAAACTATGGTAACACCCTCTCGTCTAAAGAGTTCTCGAATCCGACTTCCCGTGGTAGCATCGCTGTCTATGAAACTTTCGATCGATCTTCGCAGACGCTGAAGCGAATTTCTGACCTTGGCATCTTGATCCGCGATGGCGTTGTCAAACTCTTTGATATCGCTTTCAAGCTCCCTAGCTCTTTCAGCATCTTCTTCGCTGACAGGTAGCAGAGGCTCTTCTTCATCACCTTCGTAAGTTGGGTTAGTAAAACTGACCGAACCGCGTCCTTTAGACTTTAATTCTTTCAGTTCAGTTTCCTTTTCATTCCTTCTTCGGACAAGGTGCTCATAGACATCAGACAGCTTCTTGAGTTGTCCTCGTTCGTTAAAAATTTCGGATTTCTTCGTGAGGATCATTTGGCAATTCATTGGCTAAACCTTCCATGTCTTGGTTTGTTTTTTGAAGACCCTCCAAAACTCTTTTAGTGTTGTTTGGTCTACCAGTGGGTGTAGTGGTTAGGGGTGATACATCTCTCGCGCTAGTTGACGCTTTTTCGGCACTTTCCTGCACTTGCGGCGTTAATCCTCGTTTGAAATCCTTGATTCCGAGACCTATTTTAACAAAATTGGTACCTCCTGGAGCTTTGCCTTTGACTTGTTTAGCTATCGATTCTAGGGGTAAAATTCGTCAATTTTGTTTGGTTAACCAAACTTGTTTTTTTCTGTAACTAACTTTGATTCTTCCGGTTTCATCTACCGCAAAAACCGCTTCAGTAGCAAAGATCGCCTTGTTGCGTGTATCCTAAGCGTTTCACGTAATCCCGAAACTCATCCCTAGCCAGTTCCGCTTTTTGTCGATTCAATGTTTTGATGGTTCTCCTCAGGGAAGGACTGCTGTCGCGCATTTTTAATAGATCGAGTCGTTCGTTGAGATCTTCGATGGAATTTCGACTCTTATCGGAAACGAAACTCACATCGGGATTTTCCCAACCGACGCTTCCTCGTCGCCTCTGACCCTCCGCTTGTATTTGCTCATCACCAAAATCAGTCTCAGCCGTGTACCACCAACTGCTCCCGTGGTATCTCCGATCGATCTTCGAATTCATCAAGTCATCCATCTGAATGTCTTCTCGAGGATTAAAATCTGCCATCTTTTGGTTTTATTTTACGTATAAATAAAAGATGGCGACTGAATACGGATACAAATTGGACCCATACCGACAACTTCGCAAAGCGCGAGGAGTTAACGGTGAAAGACGTAGCATTCGAATACGCGACGTTCCGAAAAGTACCATCGACCAAACCGAATTCTCACGGTGAGATTTCCTGGTCTTGGAAAAGATGATGTAATATACCCTGGAACAAGTTTTCTTTGGTTCAAGATTGCTCTAAATTCCGCCTCTGGTGGAAATCAAGATCTTAACAGGACTATCGTAAATAATCTCGGAAGAGCGATAGTGTCAAAAATTGAGGTTAAATTGAAGGACAGAGCATCTTCACTCTGAACGATGCTGATATATTCCTATGCTACCAAGATCTCTGGAAGACGAAGCGAGGAAAGAGAGAACGCCGCTGATCAGGGCATCCAGTCTGCGGCAGGTCGAAAAATAAGAATCGACGCTGGTGACAAAGGTACAGATGCCAAGGCTGGCGCCGAAGCACAGCCCTTCGGCGACAACATGTTTTGCATCCCTCTGGACTTTGAGATGCTGAATTCTCATAATCCATATTTCCTGTACGAGATGAAGGACAGGCTGAGTTACGAGCTGACGCTCAACAATTACGGAAAAGTCGTGGTGTCCACGGATACAGCAGCCAGCTATTCCATCTCAGATATTACCCTTGAGTTTGATGTAGCCAATGATCCTGAGCTAGCGATGACTCTTAGGAACAGGGTGAATGGAAAAGCGTCATCAATACGACAGAGTCATCAGACACAGCAAAGAGTCGCTAACAAGTCAGACACCGCCTGGAATATCGCTCTAGCACCATGAGCAAAGTCCATGAAAGGTATTCTGATTCTCTTCAGAGACCCAGCTGCGGATGGAGGAGGAGCCAATTACGCCGAGATACCGAAAAGTTCTACAACCCAAAGATCAAGAAAGTTTCAACAACGCCGACGGTGTTCCAAATCAGCTGTACTCCTCTGGGATGCTGCCTCACCATCACTTCAAAGAAATTCAAAAGCACTTCGCGGATGGAAAATTCAGAACTGTTCCACACGTAATCAAGGAAGCGGGATTGGCTGATGTGAGGAGGCGAGATTATCTCACAACCAAGTATGGTCTCTGGTTGGACATGAGAACCACGGATGATGACACGTTACATGGATCTGGTAGGAAAATTGAAGGAGCTAGTCAGAGTATTCAAATCGAAATCGAAAAAAGAAGCCGAGGCTGCAGGAGCGTTGAACGCTTACGTGTACTACATACAGGATGCAAAGGTGAATATCGAAGCCGGAAAATTGCAGAGCGTGAAATACTAGAATAAAAGATGTTTCCAAAACACGCGAACTCGGCTATAATCTGCGGAGCCACCGGCTGTGGCAAGACTGAATTTGTTTTGGATTTACTCGAGAGGGAATACAAGAATTTCTTTGAATACATCATAATCGTTGTCTCTACCTGGACGCCAAGCAACAAAGCGTGCATTTTAAACAGATCCTGGTTTTTAAGGACGTTGATGTCATTCCAATGGATCCTAACTGGTGTCCAAAGTCCGACGATTGGCTGAACGATTGTTTGAAATTTGGCTACAAAACTTATGGAATACAAGACGGACACACTTTTTATTATCGACGACTGCAGCTCTGACAGATCATTAACTAAAAAGAAACAGATGCTTTCTCAGCTAGCATTCTCGAGAAGACACGATAATTGCTCCGTTTGGGTGCTTACACAAAAATATAACTCCATCGTTACCGATCTCAGAGAGCAGACAAAATGGACAGCCCTGTTTTACACAAAAGATCAAGATAGTTTTGGCGAGACTCTAAGAGAGAACGATATAATCCCAACTCTAGAAGAGAAGAAAGAGATCAAAAAAAAGCTAGCTAAACAAAAACATTCCAAACTAATTCTAATTACCGAGCAACCGACAGTACTGGTGGCAAAAATAATCTTAAGATAAAAAAGCAAGATGACTGAAATTGAAGATATAGTTAACGAGGCGATGACCGTGGACGTTCTGCCCACCCTGAGCTTAAACGCCCACCATAGGCGGAATGTCTACCTTAGACGGCACGGCTACACGGGAGGAACCTGTCAACACGGACTCTGCTAAACGGAACAGCTGCATGGAACGGTTGATCGGCGTAGCAGAGGCAGGAAAAAGCAAAGAGTATTTGGGAGAGACCATAACCTCCGCTGAGATCGCGCGGCTTGATCAAAAGAGTCTGATGAGACTCTACGCCAGATACGAGGCTCACATGGGTGGGATAGTGACCAGGTCAATGAAAAAGCACTTCGCTACCGCTTTCGCCAGAATTTGGTCGGACTCTTCCTTCCACAAAATTTGGCGAACACCGATCGCGATGCTCTGGAAGAGTCTCTGAACGAAGGGCCCTTTATTGATTTAGCTTTAAACAAATGGACCTGTGGGCTGTATCATAGTTTTGACGTATGCTAGCTCGCTGGAGGCTATTCTGTTAACTAGCAACGGTGTTAAAAAGTTGACTTTCCACCAGAAGTTTAAGTGCACAGTAGACGACTCCCCAAGTATTGATGTGATTGATTAACCCTTTGAAGTTTGCAAAACAGTTTTTAAGATATAACTTTTTTTATATTCTAAAAATACCATTTATTTCTTCGGTTAGCGATTTGATCGATTTTTCTCCAGAAGAAAACCCTAGTTGGAGAAAGGGCGAATTTCCAAGTATCAAAGATGCCATTCGAGAGATTCTGAAGTGCAAAAAGATGAATAATTGCGAGGTTCCAAAAGACTTTCTCTTGACGGAATTTGTTTATCATTGTCTAGACGAAGAATATCATGGATTTCAAAACCTATCGCAAACGCGAGAGTTTCTATCAAACCCTGTCTCCGATGACACCTCCTTACAAGCAAAAGAAACGCTCAACCTACACGAAGCCTGCCAAAATTTAATGAGTTTGAAAATGATAGCAATTTTGGGTTTCTAGAAGAAAACTTGATTAGACAGACCAACAAAATTGTGAGGAAAAATCTTCCGTTAAAATTTGGCGTAAACAAAGCCCGGAGAGTATAGTCGGGCTCGGAGGTTTACAACGCTTATGGGTCAGAGACACGAGTATCGCATGCCTGAAGATATGGAAATGGCGGTAATCAACATTGTTGATAGATTCAATAGTTTGTTCATTCAAAGCAGGGAAGATCCTGACGAGGAAAAAAGATTGTTGAATACCTTCAAAGCTTGCGCATATTTTGTAACCGAAATGCTCGAACTGCATCCTTTTTCGGACGGAAACGGAAGAACCGTAAGGCTGATGGCAAGCTACATACTTTCTTCGTTTCACCGCTTCCGACTCCGCTTTACAACATTTTTAGCGAATCCAGCAAGGATGATTTTACGAGGGCCGTGATTTTAGGAAGAAGCGAATCACCAGCTCTGTTGACTACCATGATGATCGAATGCAATCTTTTCTTCTGGAGACAACTCGTAAAAGCAACAAAAACCCGCCTAGTATGGAAAGGGTTAAGATCCTGAAACTAAAAAATTCAAGAGGAAGTATTTATTCCTCTTGATTTTTTTTTTGGTTTGACTAAACTTAAAAAAAAAAAAAAAATATTACAAAAGTTTCAAAACAAAAAAAAAAATGTTCGAAAAAAATATCCCTCGAACATTTTTTAGTTTCCCAGGTTATCTCTTTTTCAGAGACCGAGTTCTTGCACCCGAACGAGAGGAAGTGAACGAAGCGCCACCGGGGTTCGTTCTTCTTGTAGGGCATTTTTTTCTGGGAAATTTGCTCATGCGATCTCTTCCACCAGGAGTCGTGGTCTTTAGGAGCTCGACCTCTCTTTTCTTGGCGATTCTCTCTCTGCTTTTTTTACCCTCTGCGATAAGGTGAGATGCTCCCTTTTGAATCGCAGTACAGCGGATCGAACGCGTCGCATTCGTCGCTGAAATCTGATTCTTCGGAGAACGAATCCGTCATCTTACTGAGTTTCCGTGTCCGCTATTAAAACGCCAATCTCGGTTCCGATGATCAATGCCTGATTTTTGTTTATAATTATTTATCAAAACTTTAAAATGAAGTTTCAAAGAAAATTTCAGCTTTCGCAAGAGTCTACAGGTATCTATAGATGATTCTACAGGTATCTATAGATGATTCTACAGGTATCTATAGATAATTCTACAGGTATCTATAGATGATTCTACAGATATCTATAGATGATTCTACAGGTATCTATAGATGATTCTACAGGTATCTATAGATAATTCTACAGGTATCTATAGATGATTCTACAGGTATCTATAGATGATTCTACAGGTATCTATAGATAATTCTACAGGTATCTATAGATGATTGTACAGGTATCTATAGATGATTCTACAGGTATCTATAGATGATTCTACAGGTATCTATAGATAATTCTACAGGTATCTATAGATGATTCTACAGGTATCTATAGATGATTCTACAGGTATCTATAGATGATTCTACAGGTATCTATAGATTTTTTCTAATAATAAAAGATGAGTGATCTAGAAACCAAATCAGTAGACGTTCCAGCAGCGGACACGACACCTCCGACAAAAGTGACGGCAGGAGTGAATCAAGCAAAAGTCAAAAACCCGAACCGGGTTGCCGCTGGAAAAGCATTAGCCGCAAAAAACAAAGAAAGGGCAGCAAAAATGAAAGCCTTTGAAGCAGAGGAACGACACGGAGAACCCGTCCACCATAGACAAACGTCACGTACACCTTCAGACGTGTCAAACTGGTTGTCAGGTCCAGTTCTTGTTGGAGGAGCGGTCGTCGCCGTTGGAGGGATAGTGGCATATGGGTATTCTACCTTAAACGGCACGACTGAAAGCCCACCCACCGTGACCACAGTGGTCGATCATCAACCAAAAGTCGATCCTTTCGATGATTTTTAGTTGCAATAAAGAAGATGGCAGAAACCAATCCAAACGTAAAAATGATAAACGGCGCGATCACGCAACAACGATAAGCCTCGTATATGGGCTAACCTCGCTCGTTATGAAAAAGTTCCTAAAAATGAAGCCGCTAATCTCTCGCAGCTTGATGTGGAGGATATTGTAAAGTTGACTTTGAGCGCCTATTCGCCACGATGCTCAGAGATTGGCTCGTGAATCAAGGAATTCTTCCGGATCAAATTATGGCTTAGTCCAAGGGAAACATTCTGTCAAGGTAGGTATATTAAAAACCCTCTTAGCACTATCTGTGCTAAGAGGGGTTTTTTTTTTGTTGTGAAAATAAAGAGAAAAATGGCGTCGATCGCATTCATGGTTGGTGGAGCTATGGTTAACGCTTTGGCATTTTCAGGGAGCAATTATTTGTTCAACTCTCTCAGTAGTTCGAAGAACGCAAAGACACGATCTCGCCTCGAAAAACTTCAGCACGACCGAGATTCTTGGAATCTAGCGCGTCTTTCAAGAATAGATTACATCAACGATCAATTAAAAAACAGGGTCACGCTGGAGAGAACCTTTTCGGACGCCGATGACGCGATGAGACAGTATTATAATTTAACGGGAATTTTGATGGATTCTTTTTCCACCCGAACCACAACTTTATGATGGAGAGTATCTCGACGAAGATCAAACAAAATCGATCCAGAACGGGAATTAGCTTTGCTCGGACTGGGATTGCTCGAACCGTGTGGTCGCTATCAAATACTTTGGATAAAAGTATTTGGGTGGGAGCTGAACCTCTAATCTCTGGAAAATCGTCAAGAGTTACGGGATAATTTCTTCGCTTGAGTAGGTAAAAAGAGTGTAGTGGATGTTAAAATTATTTCTCTTGGGTTTATTTTGTAGATAAATTTTCAGTATATTATCAAGATCGCATAACAAATTAGCTCGATCGTGCCAAAAATCGACGGAGAATTGCCCGTAACTTTGTAATAAATCTTGTGAACGGCTTTTGGGTCTGATCTCAAGACTTTTAACAAGTCTTTTTACTCAGGGACTCGAACAATTTTTTTTAATTTTTTAAATTTTTTAACAAACTCGTCGATCAAAATCTCAGAAGTACTGTAACATTTCCACTGTATTTTGAGTTACATTTTGGTATGCTTTGCACTCGCTGGTTCTTTAAACAACTGATTAAATTCAGTACCGTATAGACAAATCGGTTTTTGTTCTGTTTTCGAGGCGAAGTTTTCTTTTTACACAATTTGCAAAAACAACGCTTATATTTACTCGTACACTTCATTTTTGTAACAAACTAAATCGATCAAAATCTCAGAAGTACTCGTAACATTTCCTCGATAGATTTCGATGTATTCTTCAAACTGGTAGGTCTTGGTTTCACAGTACTTTATCGGTTGTTGAATTTGGTCGATGTTAACTCGGGCTGAGTTTACGGTAAGAGACGCGTCATTTTCAAAACCACAATCATAACACACATCGTCTACTATGTATTCTGAGTTGCAATTTTTACATTTTGGTTTTTTTTTTT